>NW_020874417.1:3805161-4485661 GCF_003935025.1 Abrus precatorius
TGAGGGAGAAAGTGAATAGGATATAAAACATTTAAGGTTAAGAGTATAAATAAGAAAAAAAAATACATTATATTTTTTGAAGTAATTTTTAATAAGTTAACTTTTAAAAGTTGTAAACTTCTTTTACAATTTGTTCACCAAACAATTTTACTAGAATATTAAAAAAAAAAAGTTATAAACTTTTGAATAAGCTATAAGCTTGTCCTATTGAATACTTTCCTAGTGTGGATAAAGAATAAGGGTTCATGAATATCAACTTTTTAAAGCAGTGCATATCATTGTATTTGTCTCTTGCACTAAATAAATATAAAGGCTCATGGATACGTCATGAAACTCTTTCTTTTCAATAGAAATAATCTTTCATTATGGGTTTCGCTCATGCTTATAAAAATAATAATAATCTTATTGATTAATATTTTCAAATGTTATTTAAAAATCTAATTAATAAATTCTTTTAATTAAAAAAATACACCGAAAATGTATTAAAATTATGATAAAAAAAAACATGTTTAATTACAAAAAACTCCATTTTTTTATTGTTTAAAGGTATTAATAGACATTTGCCAAATACAAATAAAATTAATAATGATGAAAGGATTGCAAAAGTTCCTGGGACAGGAATTCTTGGTTCGAGAATTGGGATTTCATAAATAAAATGTCGTAGGTCAATCGAGATTCATATTTCATGAATTGAATGTTCCTTAGATAATTTATATTGTTAAATATTGGATTCTCTAATCCGTCCATTGCTCAAATGGCTGGATTCAATAGTAGAAGAAATCATAGACAGGTGAAAGAAAGGAATAACTGTGTTTAAATTATCACTTTAGTTTTTAACTTTGTAATTTCATTTCAATTTCTTCTTTAACTTAATAAAAAAAATTAATTACTAAGTTGTTAAAAAAACTATCACACAAATCCCTATCATTAGTAAACATTGATAACCTTTAACAAAAATGTTCACATAGAATGTTAAATGTCAACTTATTGTGCCAATTACTATTATTGAAAGTTAAACAATGGATATCAATAAAAATTTAGGATAAATGAGGGACAAGATTATAATTTTAAATTTTTATGGAAAGAGATAAATTTAAACATAAATATTAATAGCTAACCCCTTTAAGAGTTATATAATACCATTTTGAAGTGTGATTTACCATGTAATGTGTCAAGTTAAACATGCTAAATAAACAATTCTATTAGTTTTTATCAATATTGGATAATTATAAAAACTAACTTAAAATACATTTGAATAAATTAAAAACAAAAATAAAATCTTTATTAAACTAAAGACAAAACTAGAGGGAAAAATTACAAAATTAAGGACCAAAGTAGTGATTTATTCAACAACTACCATTGTATTTAGACACCATTTGGCAATTCCAATTTACACGTTTCTTCCGCCACATCTTTCAATTTTTACTCATACAGCAAACTCACTTTGATTCTATTAACTGTTTAATATTCATGTTTCTTGGGACCTGCATAATCCTGAAGTAAATTTCTGAAGGAATTCTTTTGTTGGAAGCCTACTCTAGCCTTTTACAGATTCATGGTTCCAATTACATATTTCTGAAACAATTCGCAGTGATATCTGACTAATGACTAAGTTTTCTATTCAGTCACATCTATGAACTAATTTGTCGTAAAATAGAAGCAAATTAAGATGAATACATCTCAGCGCATAACTGCATGTAATGGCGCTTTAACTCGATAGGTCATGGCAATTTTCGCTTGCGTGAAAATTGTTTCCACGGGTATATTCCACTTCTCAATTTTCACCTTTGAGGATATAGTAGGATTTCCTTATCGTGTTCTAGCCACAGATACAAAATAAGTCACCAGTTGATAAATCAAGACACTTAGATTCTCCCAGCATCATATCAATGAGAAACGTATATAAACTATAGAGTCGCTAAAAGTTTTCCGCGTCAATCAGTATAACAATCTCTCACCACATAAATTGATTCAGGTTCCAAAAGAACAAGTCGGAATAACCAGAGTCATTACACATAAACATAATACACAGACAGAACAATTCCCAAATTCTACATTAAGGTTCCTCGACCTTTTCTCGCATATCCCTATCATTATGTCATTCTGGCAAATGCTATATGGATCAGCTATCAGTTGCCTCACTTGCATTTTCGTTTGAGGGCTGTCGCACAAATTGTCCACGAAATCGAGGTCGTTGTTCAGCTAATTTCTTTCTGCTCTGATATCGAACCTATCATTCAAATATTGAGTTAGCTCCACACGACACACCATCCTAATTCTACTGGAAATGGTCAACCCCATTACAATCCCTTACTCTACTGGGTGGTTTCATAAACACCGGAAGGAAGACCTAGTTCAACTCAACAACAAAGTTCATAATCTGTCAATCAACTCTACCTAAAACTTGGGGCCTGTTTTGTTTTATAAGAGAGAAAAAAGACATTTGTTTCCATTTTCTGTTTTACTAATAGCTACAACAGTGTTACCTTCTGTTTTTTGATTCTATTTATAAAAAACAACTACGAATATTTTTGTCCAAATTAAAAGAAATATTAAATGCATTAATTACTAAATTGTTCCTTGTTGATTGTGAGATTTGTGTTACTAAGGTAATCATTCTTTACCCATATAAATGAACACATTTATTCATTTAATACATAAGACACTAATTAATGAATATATCTGAAACAAAGTATAAATTTATGACATAACAAAACTTAGTTTTCATCATTTCATGGACACTTTGAACACAGGAAATAAAGTGGAAAGAAAATGATATTTTTTGTAATTAATGAGAAAACAATAAATGAAAACAGATAGTGTTTTTTCAAACAAAAAAGAGGTCTTTTAAGTTATGTGAATATTCATGAAAACCTTTATATTTAACAGAGAAAAAGCCTAAGAAAATCCTATCTCCCATGATATGAACAAGGAAAAGAGATTACCCAATTTTCAACCACAGTAATTGACTTCCACAGAACACTTAAGATCTACAAGCATTTCTATGTATAAATTGCTTGTTAATGCGCAGAAAAAGGTAAGAATGAAAAGCAATTACAAACTGGTTGATCAGTTTGTAAGGGAATGATAGAAAGAAGCACGAAGGAAGCTAAAGCGGTTATCTTATCAATCTGAGGAATGTGATTATTCAGCTGAAAAATTTGGTTATCCTTCACACTCCGCGAAATATTTTCCACGTCCTTTAAGGGAATTTTCAAAAAGACCTATAAGGGCTGAGTAAAAGGAAGAAGCATCCAACTAGCAGAGCACTAAATAGTAAATACCTAAAATTATTGTATCCATAAAAATTCGAACATACTCATCCTCTCCATTTAGGGAAGTTACTTGCCAACCATTGTATAAAAGAAATACAGTAAAAAGCAAGAAATACTGTTTATGAGCAGCAGAAAAATCTAAATTTAATACACCCTCAAAATTAAGGCTTATAACAGATGTCCATAGTTCCCCCATCAACCTTTCAAATTATAACCACACTAGTCATGAAAATCAGATGACAGTAAAGAAATGGAATGTACAAACGAAAAGGGAATAATGAAAATGCAGAGAATGGTAAAGTCAGAACAAAGGTAGCATATAGGTATCAATCTTGACCGGCAGCACAGTGGTTGACCCCAAAAACACCATAGTGGTATAAAATAGTGAATAGTAGGATGACCACTATTAAGGAAACAAACAAAATTCAAAAGACATTCATATTTCAAATTCAAGACATCATAAACATTCAACAAAAAGTGAAGGTGTGGGTTGCACAGAGTAAAGAACAGAGGAGGTTGAGGGTTCGAAGTTCAAAACAAAAGGTGATTCAAAGTTTAAAATAGAGAAAAGAATGGAGGGTGGGTGTAGGTGGCACAAAATAGAGAGAAGGGATGGTGGGTGTTTGGGGGTCGCACAGCGGATAAAAGTGTGGGAAACTACTTCCAATTAGGAATTTTTTAAAATTCTGAAAAGGGAGAGGGCAATCTCAACTTTGCCCCAACGGCCACCCCCCAAAAAAGCATGTTGTTTTGAGGGCGAAAATGGGTTTTTCATTTAAAAGCCTCACTAAAGCACCACTATGGCCACTATTTTGGCCATAATTGCAGCCCCTACGGCCACAATTCAAAAATGATCCCCCACTGAAACTTTGTAGCAGCTCATGGCTGATCTGCACAACTATAGCGTACTATTGATAATTATGAGGTAGCACCATATGATCAGAAAATATCAGATTATGCTAGGAGGAAAAAACGTGGGCTTTCATTCAAATACACTGAATGAGCAGACCGTACAATGTGGGTATGGAAGGAGTAACAAGGAGGGAATTGGAGGTCCCAGCAGAGAAAAAGACAAGAAAATTGTAGGACAGTCAAGGCAGCTGGCATGATGAGAAAAGAAAGAATGAATAGATTTGAAGGGTTGGGAGAGTGACAAAACGTTAGTCAAGAGTTGAGAGGTTTTACAAAGGAGGGGAATGGGTTGGGAATTCCCTGTTCGTTGCAGGATCCCATTATTATCTTTCAATTTTTTATTTTATTTTTATTTTTTGCATTTTTCTTCTGTTTTTGCAGAGGTCAACATCTGAGTGAAGGAGGTATATTCTCCAATATATCCACAAAAAATTTCCAGTCCTTATTAATAGTAACAGATAATGAATCACTTATTTATATGGACTATGATTAATTACCTTTTTATGAAAGCACCTCTCCTTTCTCTCTTTTCTCTTCTGACGAAATTTAGTTAAGGCTGCTTCCCTTTGAGAAGTCTTGTTTTGATCTGCTCTGTTGGCACTTCCACTCCCACTAGCATCGCCACTGCCACTATTCCCAGTGAGTCCATTGTTGCTTTCCATATTTGTCCCTCCAGCATTAACTGCTGTGCTGCTCCCATTTTGTCCATTGCTTCCATTGTTGCTGCCAGAAGCACTTCTATTAATACTGTGATTTCCAACATTACCTTCAATTGGCCCTTCAACCACATTTGATGAGCCACAATGTGGTGCAGCAGTAGCCATTTTCTTTAAGGATTCAGCATCATGATCTGGTGGCAGCGGGTGCTGCATGTTGTCAGCAATACAGTTATGGTTTTCATAATGGTGATGGAAGTCCTGAGTTGCAGAATCCTTATGTCTGTCTGCTTTAGGTGGTGCCAGCATTGTTGCTGTTGTATCTTCAGTATTATGCAAGGCAACTTGTTGAGAGGTACAAACAACATTGTTCTTTAAAGGCTGGAAAGCAGATGTTTGGTACAAACATTTGGTTGTCGATGCTACTGCTGGCTCACTTATAACTGCAGATTTAGCATAAGCATTATTATTAGTGGATCCCATATCAATGTTATTGCTAGCACCATTTGAGTTCTGGTTAGGAGGATTGCCACTAGAGTGAGATTGAATATCTCGAGATGAATCCTTTTTTGTAACTTCTAAGCTATTATTATGTGGAGAATTGCTTCCAACACATCCAGTGGGAGACTTCTTAGTGTTAGGGGCATTGTACCTGTAGCAAAAGACTTTTAACAATTGAACCAGTCATCCATCTCAAAATTAACTAAGAATTGCTTAAAACAAGAACACTTAATCATCATACCTTGAGAAAGCAGACAGATCAGAACGTCTTAAAACATTCCGTTCATCCTGAATTGTAATACCTGCATCTTTAACTCCTCTAAGCCTCTTTAAACTGAGCTCAAGAGACGGCAATTCTTCATCATTATTAGTACCTTTATTTTCAACATCGGAGGATTTGGGTCTTCTATTTAGGGCTTCAAATTCACCACTATGCATCTGAGAATCAGAAGTGCTAGTAACAGCATCAGACAATGATAGACCTTTGCACCTTAGCTTGCTAGATTGATTCTCACAATTAAGGTTCAGTTGTCCTCTATTTATTTGCTCATTGAATTTAGAGGGGCCAACATCAAGCGTGTTGCTATGTTTAGAACCTGCAGTTTTGACTGGAATCCCATTTATATAGCCAACCATTAAGTCAATATCTCTACTGAGTCAACTTTCATCCCTTTGACGTTGTCCAGGGAAAATAATTAAATACAATAAATCATCCCAAAAAAGGGTTCGTGCATATGCATGCACATACGTGTAGGTACATGAGTGCATACATGAACAGCTGGACACTCACACACAGGGTAGGGGGTAAAAGACTGAGATCAGTAGGTATGAATCACAACTAGAAACAGGTAATGAAACAAGATTGTTTGTTTAAAAAAAAGGCCCTCTAATGCAGCTGTAAACCAGTAGCAATGCATTGCAAAGCCTGTCAAGTGTCATCCAAAAGAAATTGAGTATAGATGCATGTTGAAAACATCTAAGCATGGATTAAGCATTTCAAAATAGAATTTCACATAAGAATAGGAAACTGTACTTCAAAATTTTATATTCACAGTACCAGATTCAGGAACAAAACTCGTGATTTTAGCATTGTCAAGTTATGAGTTATGACTCAATGAACCAAGATAGTATAGCACATTGGAAATACATTTAGGATCTAAATCTCTTTTAAATAATCATGTGCTACCAAAATGAAGTTTCAAAAGGAAAACCCAAAAGCAGAGAAACATAATGAAAATAAGGAAGAGAATCTTAAAGCCAATGCTATTGAAGATATTCATACTCAAAAAATTCCTCTGCAAAACAACTTGTATTCTAACATGATTCTATGTTCACTACTGTGCAAAGGGTGATACAGTTAATACCATGAAAATCTTCAACCAAAACACAATAATATCACCGGGTGACTCTGAATGAGAGAGAGTTAATGCAGAGACAGGAAGATCAAGGCACTTTGGTCTTACCAAGTTGTTCCTTCTGTTCTGGACACTCCTTTGCAGCCAGAGGAACCACCTTCTTCCCACCTATTTCAGCATTGGAGTGAACAACTTGAGCACAGGTACTATCAGGACATTCAGCTATTTGATCCCACTGGGAGACTGGCTTAGGACTATCAACTTCAACAGCACGTTTGGTCCATGAGCTCTGCAAATGAAAAAACAAAAAATAGAAGTAACATTTGGTTACCGACTTGACCTCTGTATGACAATACTGGCTAGTTAGACTTAACCAGCAGGCTGATGGCTGGCTGTGGGGTTTGCTGTTGAACTGTTTGCTTCATTACTTAATGGATGACATATATAATCATGCAGGTTTCTATCCTTTCACTTTTTCAAATACTAGCAAGTGATAAGCATTTCATGCTAGTCAGACAGCAGAGACTATATGAAACTGCTTTTTTTTTTGCATTATATTATTCAAACACGATGTGCCACACATCTTGCTCAATCCACAAAAATTTTTTTAGATCATATGGATTTGAGAGAAAAAAATTTCAACATTTACAGCTTTAGGTTTCTTTGTTATAAAATATGTGACAGTATCAAAGTGAACCAGTTTACATGATATACAAAACATAAACCAAGACAGTTACACAGTTCCAAGTTTTCAAAACAGAAAATGTCAGTATAATTAATTTCTCAGCCACGTACATCAGATCAGTAAATGTTTCTCCATTTGCACAGGACTGATACACATACTCAAATGAAGAGGGAAGGGGGTATACAGAAAAACAAATGTGGCTCAAGACTTATCCAATTTTCATACCTGTGGTCTCTCCATTGCCCATATCTGTTAAACTTGGCAATAAAAATTCTGGTTCATGTGTGACAAACGGATTCATAGAAAACTTTTCTGAAGTCTGAACCTCTCTTAACATTTTGAGAAAAAAAATAAAAGAGATTTGATATATTTTGGTCAATGTCCTTTTTTGTTGATTTTCATAATTGTCTCTTCTTACTTAGTGGTCAGCAAGTTGCAGCAGGCCTAAACACTCAGTTTTATTCTTCTTTTATGCTTAAATATATTATATAAACAAGCAGAAAAAAAAAGGTAAAGCAGTTAGTGGATGGGTGAGGTGGGGGCTATAACAGAACAATCCAACTAAACACTATCATAATTCCATATCTTTTTGAAAATTTTATAAGTACGAATCAACAAATAAAAAATAAAAGACATACATGAAACCTAGCATTAACCTTGAGTTCCATGCATGGGAGGTTTTCCAACAAAATATCTTTATACCTGAGTGCCACTACCATTGTCACTTCCATCCCCATTATTCAGGCCCACACTTCCATTGTCATCCTCATCATTGCTTCCAGAATTATTATCAGACTTCTCAAGACTCTTTGATTTTACAGACTTCTGGGTTTGTGTGCCACTTTCACTGCCACTTCCACTAGACTGAGGGGGGAGAAAAAAAATAATAGAGTCATGATAAACAGAATAATTGAAGGCCCACACCAAATAAAACAAAACATTTTAAGCATGACAGAAGATATAGCAAATGTGCCATTGACATTGAGCAAAACCTATCTACATTTTTGCAAAATAATAATGATTATAATTATAACAACAGGTGGTTCTTGCACAGACACCAATACTGATATGACATTGACTCCACAAATTTAGCAAAGGCAACAGACTGCTAATAATGTATTTTTAATGTATTCACCAGAAAAGAAATAGAAAGTGTAATGTCATGAAAGAAAATTCAAGTCAGCTTACACTGTGACATCTTCTCCAAACATGCTGCCAAAGATTTTTAAGCTCATTCTTCCGTATGGGTTTAACAAGAAAGTCAACAGCTCCCTTTGACAAACACTTAAAGACTAAACCCATAGAATCATGAGATGACATCACTGCAGACCAATCCCATTAGAAGCCATAGAAAAGAGTAGCTCTTTTACAGCATGTTATGAGAAAAAGAAATGCTTCAAACCAAACATATATAAGCACTTGGAAAAACTTACTAACTACTGGAATATTTTTCCGCATTTTGTGGCCCATAATCTTGTATAGAAGACCGATGCCTGATAAACCTGGCATTGCTACCTCAGTCAAAACAAGATCGATATGATTGGTTAAATCCTCCAATATCTTCCAAGCTTGCAATCCATTTGCTGCATCAATAACTGGAGAAAAGAAAAAGAAAAACACAAATAAGATCTTAAGCAAAGATATAAGAGATATTCACAACAACAATTATAATGATGCCACTCATAAATAGGGGCCGGAGCTACATATATTTTGAGGGGAGCCATCCCCACCCCCACCCCCCAACCCACCCAAAAAAAAAAAAAAAACTGTAAAACTTTCTTCATAACGCACAAGTTTATAAATTTTAGGATTAATTACACTTTTGACTATTGTACAAGTTTATTATGACTATCGGGGGACAAAAATCACACATTAGTCATCACAGAAAGACCAAAAATACAATTAAGCTTATTTTTTAACTCAATTACTATTTCAATGTTGTGCATCTATACAACTACCCCAATTAAAACCAGTTAGCTCTCCCACTTCCCATAAAGTTAATAAATAGAAGTTAAAAACATTCCTTTTTCGCTGCAAATTGTCAATGCTATTACATCCTCTTTCATTCTAGTTCACAGATTTGTAATCACAACTCATCCCACTATAATTATAGATCACCATTAATCAAAGAACTCAAATTGTAAAATGCAAGATCATTGTGTGTTTGATCACAGCATTAAGAACTCTTAAATTTGAGCTTGGCATAACTCAACCCCAAAAGTTAATTTGTAAAATGAGGACTATTTGAGCCTTTATAAGCTCAACATTTGGTATATTTATAGTCAATGTGGGATCTTAACGTACCTCTCTCATGCCCATAATTAAACATTTATATATTGCACTAAGAAAGCCATAAACCAGGTGAATTGAATGGGAAAAATAACAGGACCAGGCAAGCTGTAGCCTAATATTAGATCTATGAAAGACTCTAATATTGTCTTAAATTCAGACTTGACCTAACTAAACCTCAAAAACTAGTTGGTAAGATGAGCATTGTCTAAATCTTTATATGCTGTACTTTGCTCATATCTATAATCAATGTGAGTTCTCAACAAGAACAAATCCACCTTTGCCACCCCTTGTTCAGTGATTAAGCAAAAGTACTGAAAACCAAGCAATTAGTTGACCAATCTATTATGAAACAATGAAAGCTTGCAATTTCAGTATGTCATAGAGCTAGAAATCCAACCTAGAAGTAAATTCTTATATAGAAGCACAAACACATAGCCTGTACTTTTACATACGACAACCTAATATGCAAAGGCTTACACAAAGTGAGTATTCAATGCACAAAGTTAACTACTTTTAAGAGTCCTAAAGAAACAGTTAAATCTATAACTAATCTGCAGTTGGAGCATAGATGAGCTAAATGGAAGCCTATTATAATTCAACAGCTAACATTTTAAAGTAACTAAACTTTACAACAAAAACTAAGCTGTTACAATTAAGTCTATTACAATAGATATCAAAAGCTTGGTTACCCTGTATTCTAATATGCTTGAACAGGGCCTGGAGAGATCCTCTAGATCTGGGGACATTCTGCTCTTTTCTCTACATCTCTTTCTATTTTTCTATTAATAAAATTGTTTCTCATTTCCAAATTTAAAGTCAAGGACTCATGGATCAAGCTATGTTAAGTGAGAGAGACCATCAAAAGAAATAATTTGCGTGCACATTTGAATCAGTTGAATCGGATTCTTGATGCTCCTCATATCACCACTGAAGGAAACCAATAAGGATAGTCAAATATGCCTAACAATCAGATATTAGCAAGGCAAGCTTAGTGGAGCAGATGAAACAATGTGTAACATTGGCAATCAAAGGAGGGCAACTATATGCAAAAGACTTGTTGATATTGTGTTCAACTTTGTGATAGTGATCACACTTAGAACGAGATTTATCTAACTTGTTAGATCAACCATGGTCACCACTTTGAGAGATCTAGGCAAAGGAATCCAGGTAACACAAGGTGGATCAAGAAAAAGTTCAAAGTGGGCATTGTGGAAAAACTTAAAATCTAATCATAAATTGATGAATATTCCACAAGTAATCCATACAAAGTCAACAAATAAAAAAAGTTTGTTATGGGCTTAAGTTCCTAAGCAAGGGACGTCAGCAATGAGCAGAAGTTCATTGAAGTCATGTAAGGCACCATTAAATTTGCTCAAATAGTTAATCGTTGAGCCATCAAGTTATTTAAGGAAAACAGTCAAAATTCACCATCAGTCAACAAGAAAGAGATATATAGTGCCAGATAGCCTCAAATTTATTCTGAATGGCTACGCTAAAGAAATTCAAATGCCAAAAAAAAAAAAAAGCTTTTGAAACCATGGAATTGAATTCACAAGGAATTTTGGAATCTTCAACAGGTCTACTGAAAAGTTGTCAGAAGTGCAAGTATTGGAAACAAAGTGGAGGCAGTTTGATGCAGGAAACTATTTAACATGTAATGACATGCAGTATAAAATTTGAGTAGGTCATTGAGCAACTTGCAGATATTATATAATCAATTTATATACACATGAATGGTCATAATATCAGCAAGAGAAGGGTAATTAATACACCTATCATTTTGAGTATGCATGCAGTAGTATGTGCAGCTAATCAACATACAAAAGGAGGTAAGCAACATAAATTTGACAATGCAAACAGTACTTATTAAAAGATTGGTGTCAAGGCCTAACCAAATAAGGGATTCAATAAGAAACAGGTAATAACTAACCTTCATAACTACAATTACGAAGCAGGGCAGTGACAACATGGCGGGTAGAGTCATCATTCTCCACAAGCAAGACCTTAAGGGATCTAATATGCAAAAATCTCTCCCAACAAATTATTGCCCCTTGAGGCTGTTGCTGTGGTATATGCTGCTGGACAGAGGAGAATTCCACAGTCCCCCCCTGTCCAACCTTAACTTCTTCAGCCACTCCATTACATTTCACTTCATCGCCCTCACATAAGCCATGTTCCCCACCAGCAATCTTCTTCCCATCTCGTAAGCGCTGATTCAGTTCTTTGCTGTCGCCATCGACACTCATCTGGACACCCTTGTCATCCAGAATGCCCAAATTCACAGTGATTATAACCCGTCCTCATCCAAACGAAAACAGCAAACGCAATAATCTTCGGGAACCCCAACCCAAATGCAACTGCAACTGCAACTCGCTAGATATGCAGTTAAAAAGAAAATAACAAGATCTCTACGACTAATAGTCTAACACTAACGAAGTCCCCGACCAAATATCCACAGTGCTCTCAAACAAAACCCTTTCTGCCGTTCTCACCCTGTAATAGCAGAGTATCCCTTTCTTAGATTATTCACTTCAAATCCAACACTAAAAAGCAATTCACAACCAACCATGGATCTAGAACAAATACTAATCCGCTATTTTTAAAAAAGTATCTTCAAAACCCTAACTAAGTTGAAAAACTTAACAAAAGAATTTCGAGATTTGACTTACTTAAAATCCAAAACGTCAAAGCTGTAACCATAAACACAGAAGAGATCTTTGCTTGAACATGAACATCCAAAACCAGAAACGTTGCATCGTATTCTTTATGCTAAAACGCTGACACTGTCAAAAACGAATAGATTTGGAAATAGAAGCTAGATTTTCTCATTCCGAAGCAAAAAGCTGAAAAGAAAACAAATGATACGAGGATTACCAGCGCAGAAACTTCGCTAATCGCCATTATCGAGTCATTATAAAAAGATTAGTATTACATCATAATAATTATAAAATTGCAGTTAAAATGAAAAGCTAAATAAAATTGGGATAAACAAATTGTGAAAAAATAGTTGAGGGAAAAGGGGGAAAAATCAGGAACAAGGTTGTGTTTTGTTGTGGGAAGTGAAAGGAACTTGACTAATCTCAAAGTACGGTAAGGAAGCAGATAACGCCGACGTTACTTTAGGGGAAAGGAGAAAAATATTGGGTTGGTTCGGACCGCGATGACCGCGGCTGGTGACGTGGACGAAGTGGAGGTGTGGAATGTTCAAGAAGTGCCACGTAGGAACGAGATATTTCCACGTAGGACTCGGGGATGTTGCCGACCTGGATGAAATCTAAAGCCGCGTGCTCGAGGGTCAATATGGCGAAGGGGAAGATCTTCAAGATATGTAGGGGGACACGTGGCGCCATCTCCCGTGACAAGTTTCCAGCCTTTTCTGGAACGTCGATTGGAACCGTTCTCAAAGGACGATAATAACCTTGTTCGTGTAATCGTCCAAGTTTTCAGCAAGCCACCTTTTCTCCAGAAGCCTGAAAAAAACGTGGATAAAAAAGACAAAGCAATTCAACCAAATAAAATTGGAAATTATAAAAATATCTTTATAATTTTTATTTTATACATCGTTTGTATAAATTTAGAGTTAGAATTTTTCTAATATAAATAATTTCTTACGTTAAAATTATAATAACTTTTTATTATATCAGAAATTTTTTATTTTAATTATTAATATGTGTATATAATGCATAGGATTAATTATTTTATCCTGTGCATTAAGCTTGTAGAATAAAAGTTAAAATAAAAAATTATTTTTATTTATTAACTTGTATACTTAATAAATACAGCAGAAAAATCAAATTGCTTAATACAATACTATTAGCTGAACTAAGAAAATCACAAGTTAATATTGAAATTAAGTAGATTTTGTTTTGTATAAAGGGAAGAAAAGAATTCTTGTACATTATTGAAAAATGTATTATCTTTCATTTATGAGCATAATAAAATTAAAATATGAAAGCTTATATTTGTACACGTGAAATTAAACCGTATATTTTTAAAAAGGTGTGTATGGAAATATATGGATAACATTATTAATATATTAAGAAAATGTTCTGTAGTTTTTTCCATAACTCCATTTTTGTAAGTTCTCAAACTCAAAACTATCTCTTCTATCTTATTAGACATATAAGTATGTTCAATAAAGATGTAAAAAATAATGTAATGTTTAGAATTTGTGTTAACATAAATGAAAGTTTAGGGCGTGATACAACCAAAAAAAAGATTTAAATATTAATTATATGTGATTTTAAAAATATTTTAGACCAATTAAGTTTTTATTTTAAAAATAAATAAATTTGGTTCATTGATTAAAACAATTAAAACATTTCTGAAAATTGTAGGAACATTGTTTTCCAAGGTAGAAAGTAGAAAATGTTATGATGTGCACATCACATGACAGAAAGGGGAAAAGAAGAAGAAGAAGAAGGAGTGGCAGGCACGTGGTCATTTATGCAGGGGAATGAAGAAGAGACTCTTTGCAGAGTTAAACTTGAATTGATATAATTGAATAATAAAATGTAAGAAAAGAAACAATACTTAAAGGTGAAGCAAATGTGAATTTGCAAAATATTGCTGCTTCTTGTGATGTAAAGATAGCAAGTGTATAATCGTCACATGGTGTCGGGTCCTTATTCCGCTACGTGGAATGTTAACCTTCCCTTCCCTCTCATATTATCTCTGCTTCAAGAGTTTTATTTTAAATATTTGATGGATAAATTAATAGATTAATATCAATTTTATTTTTATTCAGTCTTTTAACTTTGTTATTTCTTTAAATCTTGATTTTTAAAATCATTTTAAATAAATCATCTTTTCAAGAAAGATATACATTTTGTTAAAACTAAAATATTTTTAATTAATTCAATCAATAAATTTAGAGATTCTTATTAAATAATTTTATTTTATAAAATTTTATTAAAAATAAAATAAATAATAATTACATCTTATTACTTTTATTTTAATATGTAATAAAATTTTAAATAACACTTATAAATATCTAAATTGTGTAAAATTTAATATACATAGTTATAAATGATATATGAATTAAGATTCATTAATATTAAGTGTTAAACTTAAAAAAAAAACATACCAATACACTTTTATCTGGACATACATTATAATTTATCTAATTTTCATTGATATATTATATTCGATTAGTTTTATGATTATATAAACTTTTTAATTTTTTTCATTTTAATATTTAAGATTTATTTTGATATTTTAAATTTATAATTTAAAAAGCTTTTTATTTATCACTGTATTTATCAATGTTTAATTTTTATGTGATTTATATTTTTTAGATAAGTGGCATATGTTAATAGTTTTATAATATTTTATTTTATAATTTTTAAAAGATATTTTAAAGGCACAAACAAATGTACATGTATACTTTATTGTATTTAAGTACATAATTTAATTTATTTTTAATTTAAATTTTATGTTTAAAAGTATTATTATTTAAAATTATGATTATTAATGTATCTTAATTATTGACATTTAATTTAAAAATTACACTATTAAATAAAATATTATTTTAAAATCTTATTTTTTATTATTTTTTTATTATTCTAATATACCTGATTGTAGTGATAGAGTTAAGTTCAGATATTTTTAAGAAAAAATATCACTTAAAAGAAGGTTTAAATATTATTTTTTTAATACAAATTTTGTATTTTAAATTTGATCCTTATAAAAAATATATAAATAATTCCCTACATAAAAAAATTTCAAAATAGTCTCTAATGTTCATATAACAATGTTATATAATATATTTAAACAAAATTTATTTTAATCCTTATACATAACAAAATTATAATTATAATTTCTATACATAACACATTTTTATTTTAATTATTATAAAAAAGGTTAAACTACAAGTATAAAAAAGAATGTTATGTAAAGAGACCAAACTAAAACTCACCATCAAAACAAATTGAAAGAATGCTGGATGATTTATGACATATTATGAAAGGTGATTTATTAACTTTAAATAATATGATTATATATCAATGTAGGTATGAGAAATTTGTGTTTGAAAGTTTGATAAAAAATATTTGTACAATAATTAAAATAATATTTAAATCTTAGAATAATTCAACACACACACACACACACAACTGATTGGTCTAAAACCATTTATCGTGGCAAGCAATCGTCCTTTTACAATTTCGATTGAACTCACCTGCAATGGGCTAAACTTGAGCCACATGAAAGTAATACTCTTTCAAAATAAGAGTCCGCTGCTACTTCCTTTGAGATAGCACATATATCATATTTTCCTTTTATTCTTTGGTCCGGAGAGCATCCTCGTTAGTCCTGATTTGCTATCATAGTTTCATTAAAGAGGCTGTGTACGTCATAGTCAAATTTCCAACTGCTAGCCATCCAAGCATTTGTGGATTTACCATGGTTTCCAGCCTATGACATGACATTCTGCTTACTCTCTTCCTCTCCCACCCCCGTCCCCTATAAATGTTCTTTGTAGCTTTTGAATTCCATAGAGATACTCCATTGGGATAAGAGTGGAGCTCATCATTGGATAATAAGGATCTAATTTGATTATTTACTCTTTCAAGTAAATGCAAGGGAGAGTAGAAACCCAATTTGACTGTGGGGAAACCAAATTTGAGTCAAATACTCAATCAAATAATACATGTTTGGTTCTCCTCAAACAAGGTTTTGGATTCTAATTTTATGCATGAAAACAAAAAGTTATTGGAAGAACTAATTCCACATACTGCAAATGTAAATGTTTCTGACTCCAATAGAACTTTTTCACGAGTTGTTTGAGAATGAAAGTTTTGAAAGAAAATAAAGGAGAGAGCAAAATTTATATTTTAAATAAATATATTTAAAAATGATATTTTTTAAAATAAAAGATATAAATTAATATATTAACAAAAATTTAATGTATTAATAATATATTTATCATTACAAATAATATATAATTCTTTTAATTAAAAATTAAAAAAAATGTCTTTTCTTCCTTTCTTTTCCAAAAACTCCCTCCCAAATATACTCTCTAGAAGTCACCTGTACTCTAAACTACAAAAAACTGGATAAGTTTATGAAAGTAAAATCAAATAAATTTAAGGCACGATCTATCTTGTACCACGTAAACTTTAGCAGTCAAGAGCTGATTATACACCTTGTTTGATTTAGCAGCCGTTTAAACTTACCGGCTAGCAATCTTTCAGCCAACCAGCTCGGCCAGCTGCAATGGAGAGAGGATCCACTCACAAATTCCAGCCCAACCACTCCTGGAAAAAAGAACCCACAGATGCCAAACACAAAAATCCCCTCGCTGCCATGAGGGCAATTTTTACAGAATATTGAATTTTAGTAGAAACTACTAACCATAATCAAACTGACTGATCTTGAAGGTAAACAAAAATTCCTATTCAAGAAAGATGGGATCCACACCATTGCCAGCAACGAAATACATAAATCTTATTGTACTCTTTGAACAACGATCACATCGTAAAAGCAACAAGTATATAAAAAGAAAAGAAGTCACCGATGAGCATCGTGAAATCCAAAGGATATCCAAATAACATGTAACGTTGTGAAATAGGTTTTCCAGAAAGTTAATCCAGTAAAAGCCTTCGTAAATTTTGAGCATTTGATGTTCATTTGCATTTAAGTTACAACAATATAGTGAAGATACACCAAACCCATTGAAGGTTATTGCTAACCATCTATCTACATAGCAATACTGTGATAGATTCACTCTTCAGTCTTCCCAAAAATATTATAAGCACTGAAACCCCTCCCATATAACCAAATTAAAAACGGAAAGAAAACCCAACACTATTAAGTTTTTATAGATTACAATACTTTCCAATATCATTATTGATCCAAAATAATATTAACAGAGAAGTTGCCTTTCTTTGGTTCCCCTTACTGCAAAATTGCCAAGCATGCAATATATGCACGCAAAGAATGAAATACTTAATGTTATGATACATTTATTACATCTTTATGCTGCAGCAGACCGCTTGTGTTCATAATCATCAATATTAAGAGCTTGTAGCAACTTTGGCCAAGATTCTGGGATTCCTCCAGGCAGGTTAAACTCCAATAATTTTCCTCTACTGCGGTAATATTCCTCCAAAGGCTGAGTCTGCAGTTGTGATATAACACAAATCAAATGTTACACTAATTAGAAAGGAAAGTGAAAATAATTTATAAGAAAGTAATTATAAGCAACAGGGAATCAGAAACTTCTTCAACACATTCACTCAGATCTTTCATAAACCCTTCAAAATAAAGTTAAATATACAAGCCACAGATAAGATGTCGCTCAAACAGCCAGTCTTCCTGAAGTTCACCCAATAATAATAATAATAATAATATGCAGCAATACCATTTCATTGTATATTCGAAGCCTTTCCTTGACCACTGCTTCAGTATCATCTGATCGAGTAATGAGCTTTGACATACAATTTGCAGGAGGAAGAAGTGGAGCCATAATAATTCCAGGGCTCCCATTATCAGCCTTGATGTTAATGGAGGCAATATTAAAATTACCCCCACATTGATTGCAAATTCTCCTACCCAGGCATTTCTTAAGAAGAACATCTTCTCGGAGCTTCAGATTGATTACCAAGTCAATGTCAGTTACCCCTTCCAATATTTCCTGAGAATAAAAAAAAATGCAAACTGAAATTTGAGTATTTTATTACTTAACTGCTTCTATGAATAGAAGCATGCCACAGAATTGTTGCAACTCCAACACATAGGAGAGAAATTAAAGTTGTTTGAATGGTAAGTATCTGGGTAAACATCAAAAGATGAAATGCAATAAATAGACATACATTAATATAGAGAGAACATGGGTGTGACCATGGTACACTTATCAAGGGTGTAAAAGTATTTCCAAAGATAATGACAGAAAGTAGTAGCTTATTAGATGGGAAAATAAAGAAACCAGATAAGTTAGGTTGTCATATGAAATAATCATATTATCCATACAAAGAAAATTTTCTTCATTTACTTTCATTAGAAATTACATTTTTGGGTTTCAAAACTATCAATATTTCCCTGTCTTCATGTGAAGATTTAGTAAAACAATAAATAAGGGGCAGTACCTATAATGAACTACACTTTACCAAAGTGAAGAAACTCACTGCTTGTTTTATCGTTCGAGGAAAACCATCAAGAATAAATCCTAATTCGCCCTTAGCTTCCCCGGCAACAAGTCTCTTCGACAACAAATTTATAATAATTTCATCCGACACCAATTGACCTTGTTTTACAATTTCTGATAGCTGTAAAAAACCAAAAATTAGAAATCAAAAAGTACAAGGGATAACTGGATGGAGCTAAAATATAGATAATATTATTATACCAAACTATTTGAAATGCATCAGAAGCACAAATCTCCAATCACAAGTTTAAATAAGATTATGACACATGATGCTACTCCACTTTGATAACCAGTTTTCTTTAACAAACCAAAAGGAGGTGATTGACAGCCTCTTGATTTCCAGTGAGGTATTTCAGTCCAACAAAAACCAAAGAATTAAAACATCCTAGTTTCTGATACCACCAGATTGAAGAACTTTTTGTCTGACTAAAGTCTTTACACATAGATGCTAGTCATGCCACAACTTAGCATAAGACTAGAATATCAAGTTCTGTTGATAGTGACATCCCGTTTGTGGCAAGGCAGGAACTGCTCTACCTGCAGGTTCGCTGCATGCGCAAATTCCCTCTCCCTCAATTTTTAAGAAGCTTGATACTTTTGCATACGTTTTTTTTTCCTCCTTTTTATTTCCAAAAAGGGGCCCGTAAGCAATGGCTTTCATGCAAGGGACAAGTTAGTGAAGGATCATATAATTTTTATACAATTCCTATGCAAGGCACTTGAGTCCAAAAGTCCTTGCAAAATGACAAAAAGACCCACAAGTAGTTGTTATGCAGAGTGAGACAACGATGCACATGAATGAAATTGTCTAAATTCCTTCAGATTCCAACAAATAAAATTAACACCAACATATTATGATACAAAATACATAGAAAGCTACAAAAAACCAACGCTATAAGATTTTTTTTTTGTAACAACTAAATTTATATTCCTATTCTCTTTTGGCAGCAAGCAGAAGCTAAACTTAACGTAAAGCAGAGCAGAAAAATTCAACAATCGTAAACAAATTACATTAATTTTGCGCTCAATGAAGAGAAAATTCATCGAGTCGAAAATTAACCTAGCAAGTTCGAAGCGAAGAACTAGGCAGGAAGAGAAAACCTGAGAAGAGAGAGGGCCAGAGGAGGCGAGTTCCTCGCGAACGAGATCGCCGGTGGCGATGTGAGGGACGCCGAGAAGGTTAGAGAGGCGACTGGCGTAGGTTCCTTTTCCGACGCCGGGACAGCCCAAGAAGACCCACTGGACGCGCCTGTTGTTCAGATCTTCGCGCGGCGCAACCAGGCGGAAGGGCGCGGCGTCGTGCGGCGGTGCGTGAGAATTGACTTCGCAGGAGGTCAAGCATCTCGTGGCGATGGCAGAGACGGAGGACACGCGCTTCGCAAGGCGGGTAATGGCCGCCATGAAATTTGCAGGAGCGAGCGAGGCTTGCGCCGACCAACGAAAAGATAGTTGATTAATGATTGGCTTGTTAATTCTTCGTATCTGAATTTATTTATATATTTAGTTTTAGTTCATTTATGTAAACTTCATGTTATATTTATATATTTGAAATGAGGTTTATTAAAAACACGTGGGTAAATTTATAGATCTTTAAAGTAAGTTGTACTTATAAATATTTGAAAATTAAATTAAAAACTGAAAATAATTTTACAAGCAAGTTATGCATGTTAGAGTTGTCAAATACAATTTGTGTTTTTAATTTTTAATGTATTGGATAATAATTGGAACATTTATTCTTGGGATATTCTTTACTGTTTCTTCTACGTCTGGTACGCTTTTGGGTGAGGATATCAATTTCTGATGTTTTAGGTTACGGAATTTATTTTAATCCACCATATAGAAAAAAAAAATAATCAGTGCGACGAAGAAAGAATTGACGATAAAATCGTGAAGTTGCACATTCACACATTCGATAAATAAAAATAGTGATCAAAATCACACTTATTCAAATCAAAGCTCGTGACTAAAAATTATTTGGAGATTAATACAGATTCAAATGAATAACATGGGAATTCAGAATAAAAATAAAAAAATATACAAATAATATCAACATAAAGTGGTTTAATATTGCTTAATTAAATTTTAAATTTGAGTTATTATGTATATAAAAAAATTTTGGTAATAGGTTCATTCACCCTATTTAAATACACGGCCTGAATCAGATACAAATTAAATTAAATAAAAAAACATACAAATAAAATTAACTCTTATCTTATAACTTAATGAATTGGCTAATATAATATATAAAAATGATAAAATTATTTTTATAAAAAGTTAATAATAATAAAAATATAATAATAAAGTAAAAATAAAAAATACATAACAGTTATAATTAATATATCTTTTAATAATAAAATAAATAAGATAACAATAAAATATATACAAATTGATGGGAAAGCAAAGAGTGATATTAATTTTAAACATATTTTATGATATATTTTTAGTAATTGATTAATATTTACTAAAAAATAAAATTTACATAGATTTTATTTTTTATTCCTAATTTTATTTTTTTACGTGCTTTTAAAATTTTAATAAATTTTATTCAAAGATCTACCTTACTTGTAAACAAATGCACCATGCTAATCTTGGTTGGACATTTACCTATGCAAAGTAATACGTTGTTTAGTTTTAAATATAAATAAAAATTAACTGCATGACGTTTATTATAAGAAATAATTAATCTAATTTAAATAGATAAAAATGAACTATATGATTTAACTAAAGTTAAGTTGATACAACAATTTGCTTATTTTAAAATTAATAAATTAAGAGCGTATTATTTTATAGTTAGAGAATTAAATTTTGTATTTTTAATATAAAATACACATTGTAATAAAAATATATAATTTAAATTAATTTATATATAAGTTTAAAATATTTAATACTTTAAATTAAAATTAAGCGTATGTTTGGAATAAATTTTAAGAAATATTTATATATTTTTTAAGAATATAAAAATAAGTAAATACTTTTAAAACATTCAAATACACAAAGACAAAAATATATTTTATAACAAAATAAATTATTTGAATAATTACATCACTAAATTAATAAAATAAAGTCGTTGACGTAAAAATTCGAGAAACAAAAATCGAAACTCATTAATTATTAATTACATATTATACAAAAAAAGAAACTAAAAGAAGACAGAAACGAACAAAGTTCACTGCTCATTCATTCACTCCTTCTTACACTCACAGTCAAAAGTCAAACACCAAATCCAAATCCGAAGAAAGCAAAATCTGTGGAACCATTTCATTTCATTTCCCGCCATGGCAGACAACAGAAAACGGCGGCGGACGGAGTCCACCGGCGACGAGCTTCCCTTCAAGAACAAGTTGAAGTCAGACTCAGCGATCCTCGAAACCCTCAAAGACTTCTCAACTGCATCTTCATCCTTCTCCTCCTCCGCTGCTGACAAAACCCTAACCCTCCAAGACCTATCCCTCCCCTTCTCCTGCCGCGAGGTTGCGGACCTCTCCCTCTCCTCCGTCCAATCCAACATCGAGTCTCTCATTCTCAAGATCGCACACTCCATTCTCTCCGGCCACGGCTTCTCCTTCGACGTTCCATCTCGCTCCGCTGCCAACCAGTTCTACGTCCCCCAACTCGACCGCATTGTCCTCAAAGACAAATCTTCCCTTCGCCCCTTCGCCAACATCTCCACCGTTCGCAAATCCGCTATCACCGCCCGCATCCTCCAACTCATCCACCAACTCTGCATCAAAGGCATCCACGTCACCAAGCGTGACCTCTTCTACACCGACGTCAAACTCTTCCAGGACCAGGTATTCACTTCGTATTACTCCGCCATGTTTTACTAGTTTTGCATTTAGATCATAGAGTATTATTGTAGTTCTCATGTGTCTATTGTTATTTTTGTTTAACTGATTTTTATGTAAAATATTCATACTATTTTTGTTTAAGTGACAATAGATACTTAGAAGTATCAAACTATCAATAGACGTCTTCTTACTAAGATTTTAAAAATTCTTTGTTACTCTTTGATTTTAGTAAAAAATAAAGTGAAAAAGACTAAAATGAATTTCAGTGATAAAGGATTTTTAAAATCTCAAGTACTTTCCGGGATTAACGTGAGAGTTTAACAGTATTTTTTTTTTCTTTCTAAAGTATTGAGAATTTTATTTTAAAGAAATAATTTTTTTTATATGTGTGAATCAGATTCAATCTGATGCTGTTCTTGATGATGTTTCGTGCATGCTGGGATGCACTCGGTCCAGTCTCAATGTTGTGGCTGCGGAGAAAGGGGTGGTTGTAGGGAGGTTGATTTTCAGTGACAATGGGGATATGATTGATTGCACGAAGATGGGAATGGGTGGGAAAGCGATTCCGCCCAATATTGATCGAGTTGGGGATATGCAAAGTGATGCTCTGTTCATTCTGTTGGTGGAGAAGGATGCTGCTTATATGAGGTTGGCTGAGGATAGGTTCTACAACCGGTTTCCATGCATAATTGTTACGGCGAAGGGGCAGCCTGATGTTTCCACGAGGCTGTTCTTGAGGAAGATGAAGACGGAGTTGAAGCTGCCGGTGCTGGCTCTTGTTGACAGTGATCCCTACGGGTTGAAGATTCTGTCAGTTTATGGATGTGGGTCTAAGAACATGTCCTATGACAGTGCTAACTTGACGACCCCTGATATCAAATGGCTTGGGGTTAGGCCTAGTGATCTGGACAAGTACAAGATACCTGAGCAGTGTAGGTTGCCCATGACTGAGCAGGATATTAAGACTGGGAAGGACTTGCTGGAGGAGGATTTTGTCAAGAAGAATCCTGGTTGGGTCGAGGAATTGTCATTGATGGTCAAAACTAAGCAGAAGGCTGAAATACAGGCTTTGAGCACCTTTGGTTTTCAGTATCTGTCTGAAGTTTATTTGCCCTTGAAATTGCAGCAGAAGGATTGGCTTTGAGTCTTTGACCTGTGAGTAATGTCATGTGTAAGATTTAAGATGCTTGGTGTCACTTTTTGGTCTAACAGCAAAGTGAAATCGTGTCACCAATTTACAGTGGAATGTGGATGAATTTCAAATTATCGTTCATTGAAAATTGTTTGATAAACTTTGTTCAAAAATTGTGCCTATGGGTCTATGTTTTATCAAACTGAGTTTTTAATTTAATGCCTTATTGTGTATTCATCGTATACTTGCTCTAGTAAATTGAGGACCAATCTTATCAAATTCCAAGACCTTAATTGAATTGTTTGAATTTCTGTGGATCTTAGTCATAATTCTGATGAACTGAAAGCACCATAGGTCTATAGCAATTGTGGTCGATAAGTTGTAGGTGCTGCTTGGGAAAGATACTTTCCGCGATATTTGATTCTCTGAATTCTTTTTTGGGCTTTCCATTATTTTGGGAGGCTGTCTGATGCTACTTTCTTTATTTCTTCCCTTGTCAATAAATTCTTCTCATAAAAAAGAAACTCCGTTTACTCCGATGTTGAAGCAGCGAAGCTAGTGGTAAAAATTCTGCACATCCCATAAACTGTACTAAAAGTTTACTGTTGGGGAAAATTTATCAGTGAATTGATATTTAACATTTTGGAAGGGCAAATTAGGATCCCCATCTTGTATCCAAACTTATGCAACCTTTAAGTCTATGAATATGCAGCAACAGTGGGTGGTAACAAGAGGGTACTCTTGCCAAGGTAGTGACTTGAGCTTCTTGAAATTCAAGTATTCAACCTTCTACAAACTATTACAGAGCTCTTTTAAGATGCTAATCTCTATCTAAGCCCACCCGTTTGGGACTCTCCTCCAGGTGAACCTTGAACCCGTTGACTCGGTCAATTAAGTTGCATTGAGAAATCCAATTAGAGAAGCGTTGAGTTCCGTAAAATATCAACATCCTCTCCCCTTTATTGTCATTAACTTCAGGAATTTCATTGAAGTCTCCTAGATAACAAGCAATTGTAGATATTTTGGTCTCCAAGCTTCTATACGCAGGGCTTAAGAGTTCGTTTAAGTTGAAAGTTTCTTATTTTTCCAATGAATCAAAATTATCCATTACTGTCAGTGTGTCGAGTTTCCAGTAGGGCCATAGTATCAGGTTTGTGAATGTGAACATAACCTCTAGAGCAGTATTACAAGCTTTGCCGGCTGCCATTTCACAGTTCCAGAAAAACACGATTATTTGAAACAAAATGGGAAAGACACATATCCACTGTGAACATCATTAGAAAATTGTCTTCTTTGTGGCAGGTCATCCTCTAATGATAGGAAAAACTGATTTAATTTACGGTAATATAATTGTATAATCGTGAACGTATGTATGAATTCAGTCAATATATACAGAATCCACCTAATTCAATTGTACGTGGAGTATTTTGTTTCAACAGTGCATTCATTAATGAATTATGTTGGGGCTTGAACAATCCAGTTTGCAAATGCATTGATCACAAATCTTCAATGAGTAATTATAAAATTCTTTTCATTTTCTTCCAAATTTAGCTTTTTATTGCCCTCTTGCTAATATGATGCGTTTGTTATTTTTTCCCCCCCTAATTAGACCTCTAAGATTTGCTACACTTTCATGCTTTAAAATTTCTGCAACTAGCATCTTCTTCTCTTCTATTTTTCAGATCATATGTATCTTTTACTGAAAATAATCTTATTCGTGAAGGATAAAACTAGTGCAACCATTTTCTTTGGCAAACTCTAAAAAATATTAAATAAAAAAATAAAAACAACTTAGTATAGAAATGAAATTCAATCAAATTGAGCAAAATTAACCTATACAAATAATGTTAAAAATTAATAATTTGTCTTCTTACTTCCCGTAGCCTTATAATGGGACAAAGTTGCTAGAAAAGTGAAATATGTGGACATTGGCTGGTTAACTCCCTCATCGATTAAAAATTAATAATTTGTCTTCAATCAAATCGTAATGTTAATTACAAAATTGGTTAAAAATGGTAATAAAGAAATCAAAACTTGCTATAAATTTGAAAACCAACCAATAAGGTCCTTCCGAAAAAATAAAAGCCAATAAGTCCAAACCAAACTATATGAACATCACCAATAAGATTAATTAAAGTCCAAACAAGATTATGTGCAATTGCAACCTTAGTTATGATCCTTTCATCAAGTTCAGTATTTCATACATGGTCATAATATAATAAAAAAATAATATCTTAGATTAAAAGTATACCACGAGTTTCGTTTGTTAATAATATCTTGAATAATCATTCCACTATTTTTAAAAGTAAGTATTTTAAAAGTTTGTTTGTTTGTTTTGGGTTTTTTTTAACCCTTTCTTATAGCAAAATAAAAAATTATTTATTAATTAAGAAAATTAATAAAAATAAAAGATAGGAGGATTTAAAATTATTCTAGTTAAAAACATAGAATCTGACAATCTCGTTTGGCAAAGCAATACTATTGAATGCATTCATTTTCAACGTTGTTTGGTAAGTAAGCGTTCATATCATATTCCATTCATAACAATGTTAATGAAAGAATTCTTTTTTCAAAAAATGAACTTTGTATGTCTGTAGAAAAACACTGGATAGGTAATTGTAACGATCCTAATCAAAGATCTCGAAAAAAAAAAGGAACGGAAAAACCGTGCTGTATCTGTAACTCGTAATGCAACTCATTCTGCAATTGAATGAAAATGAAATGGAGAGCATAACTTCTTAGATCGTCGAGTTAATTACAAAATCACGGAATCAAATTTGAACAACAACTGCAGAAAGAAATATAAAATATGGGATAAGACCATTTTATTTATTTTCAAACAATTCAATAAATCATAGCATACTTAAATAATGGTATAATATTTAATTTAATTTTAATTTTATATCATCTTATTTTATTTCATTTCATTTGTTCCAAACATAACTGTGAAGATCAATTATTATTGTGGGAATTGACGAGTAGTAGTTCCTTGTTTAGATGTTTAAATGACAAAATGATTTTTTTGGTTTGAACGTTTAATAGATGAACATTTTTTAAAACATTATTCTCATTTTCTGAATTGAAGATAACGTAGAGAGAATTAATAGTGAATTTGTGTGTGTGTAATGTAATGAGTTTTAAATTTGAGGGTAGTTTTCTATTCATAGAACATTTTCAGCGACCAAAGTTGAGGGTTTGACTTGGATATTATTTACACTAGACGAATAGTTACTTGGATTAATTTGACTTGTTTATAAATTTGAGCTCAAGTCCTCATTCAACCTTAAAATTAGTTGATAAAGTGAGAATTATTTAAATTTTATAAGTTTTTATTTGATTATACATATAATTGACGTAAAATTTCAACCCTTTATCTTATATTTGATTATAAAAATGATATTGGTAACATTTTTTGTAAGAATGATCATGTAGTTTGTTAACTTTAGGCTGAGTTTAAGCTTCTATGAAAGAATTTTTTTATAAAAAAGTATATATTTATTAAATTAAATTATAAAAGTACAATAACTATTTATTATTTTAACCGGTATCATGCATCATATATCGGATATAGTGGGTTAGGAGAAGGAAGTGACAGAAACCAGAAAAGTTCTTCACCTGAATTCAAAGACTAACAAACAGCAAGAAACGTATAGAAAATAGAAAAAACAGATGTCAAGCGATGTACAGAGGTTTGCATCATATACAGTGTGAAGAAATCATAATGTTTCAATAAGGGACAATAATATTGCTAGGAAAGAAAAAATTAGACACTTCTCTTTTTCATATAAGCTATATCCATATGATATGCATTATTGAATTGTTCAACATTTCACCTTAATTTTTAGTTGATTTTGTTTCAATCCCAAAATATTATAGCTCTAGGTAGGATTTATTATGTGTGGAGTTAGTGACACTCTCATTTAACTATCCACTTTCCTCACTGTCAACTTATAATTGTAATTTCCATTGTTACTCTAACCTATAAAAATTTTCATCAAATTATAATTTAATGTATTAGTTGGTAGGTTTATTAATACCTCTATTTGCTCATTCACACTTTTATTAATTATATATAATTTTTAAAATTAATATCATTTAAATAAATTGTTATATATATATATATATTAAATTATGCCTGAAGTGATTTTTCTCAGCTCAAGTTTATTTAAACTAAGATAACAACAGAGATTATAATTATAAATTTTGATAAAGAATGTAAATAAACAAATGGGAGTCCCAATCATCCAAGCCTTCATAAAACCAAATCTTAGAAAAGCATAACCCTTCTATAGCTGTGTTTTAAAGGGATGACAAAGATACAAAAATAGAGGAAAAGTGAAGAAACATTAATACAAAATCAGAACTTAAGATTGTCAGAATAATCTTAAGTTATTCATGTAAGTTTTGTGTTGTTCAATTCAAAGATGGGATAGAGTCTTTATATATTTAAATATTTTTAGGTAAGCAATTTCGAATATAACGAGTAAAAATGGTCTAAGATCATGGGATATAATCACACATGCGTGTTACTTGATTGAGCGTGGCCAACTGTATTATAGAAAAAAAAAGTGTTTTGAAAAGTCTAAAAGTCAAATTTATAAGTCTTCTGATAACCTTTTATGCAGCTTTCTATTTATCAGCATTGTGTATATCAGTATATGAAATTAATTTTCTTGTTGAGTTTTAAATGGACGTGTCTAAAGTGGATAGGCATTTGACCCAAATTTTACTAATAAGAGCAAATAATTGAAACAGTACGATAAGTTTGGGTAAAACGTGATATGTGAGCAGACAGAACATAAAGAGCATCTCTTAGTTGAATGGGTTCAAATGAAATGTTTTTGAAGTTTAAAAGATGGTTGCATGCCATTTGGGTAACAAAGGACTAGTGATGTTTTGTCTCACAAAGACAACGTCGCTTCATATGGGGAAATATCTTCTTATAAATTTTGGCATTGGATAGATACATTTGGGATTGGGTTAATGGGTTCAGTTTTTCATATTTCAATCCAATCCAAATCATATAATTGGAACGTAATTTACAGCCCCAACTAAGCTAATGCTCCA
Organism: Abrus precatorius; assembly: GCF_003935025.1. NCBI lineage: Eukaryota > Viridiplantae > Streptophyta > Magnoliopsida > Fabales > Fabaceae > Abrus > Abrus precatorius. Next base: position 3,833,970 of record NW_020874417.1, read on the forward strand.
TTATAAGTGATTCTTTTTATTTCTAAAACCAAGACTTTTATTATTTTTTAAATTAACGAGTCAACGGAAAAGTGCCTTTGGATTAAATAGATATAAATTTTTTTAAATACTTATTATGGTATTCCTGAAGTTAAGAGAGTATTATATACTTTTTAAGAGGTGTAATTTTTTTAATATCTTAAAAATTAAAAGATATTTATGTTTTTTTTTAAATAAACTACTAACCTAATTATATAAGAAAGTATAGGATACACCTCATTTTAGAGAGTAGGATAGAATTTATTATTTTTTAATTATATTTATAGTTTTATAGTTTAATTCATGAAATATTTTTATTTTTAAATTTTGATTGTTTAAATTAAGTCTCCCATTTTCTAAATTTTATCTAATAATTAATAAAATTGTAAGAAAATATTAATTTATATATATTAATAAAAAATTATTAAATAAAATATATAAAATTTGATAAAAGTATTCCTTTATTTTAATTGTTTTATATACTTTTATCTTCACAAATTTGTATAAATTAGTTATATATTATATCTTTGTTATATTCTTGTTAATTAATGGCAGAAATTTTAAGATAAAAAAACTAACTTCAATAATTAAAAAATTAGAAAAATGAAATATATATTTTAGTTAGTTGTATTAATTTATTTTAATTGTATGATTGAGATTCATTCATTTATGCGTGATGGCAATTGGTAAAGTACCCGATGAACACCTGCAAAATTTACCCACAATGAGTAGGGTATTTATCTGTTATATGAGTACGGATACAAGTATGGGTAAAAACCCACAAATTTTAATAGGCATAGGTGCGGGTATGAGTATCTAAGTACCCACCCCGCCCCATACCCACATATATATATATATATATATATATATATATAAATGTGTGTGTGTGTGTGTGTGTGTGCGCTTAAACTTTGTTCTACGAACTATGCATTAAATTTTTGTATTATTATATTACTTATGTGAAGTTATATAAGATTAATATAAAAATATATTTAATAATAAAGGAAATCAAAAAATTTATTTTGGTTTATATTTTTAATAGAAAAATTTATTTAGTATTTTATATTATTTAATTAGGCTAATATAATTTAATTATTACATAGTTGATATGAGATTGACTTTTTTTTTAAATATTATTTATGTATGACATACATAAAATATTTTTTACACAAATATTTTTGTTAATAAAATTATATTGATATTTAAATTAATGATAAATAATAAACATATTGTAAATATTTTATAAATTTTACAATCACCTACTATTACCATGAATTTATTATTTATTGATAATATTTAAATTTTACTTTTTATATTTTAATTTAAAATATTTTTCTATGTAATATATGTATTACAAGCACAACTATAATCTATTAAATTTAAATAATATTATTTTTACTATTTATTTAGTTTAAAGAAGTTTTTGAAAAGATATAAAATATAAAAAATTATTGTTATTTTTATTTGTTAATTTTTCTTTAGATAAAAAGTATAGTTTTTTTTTATATACACATATATTTCTTTATTATAAAATTTTATTGTGACCATTTATCTTTTATTCAATTTTTTTCTTTTAAAATTTATATACATTATAAATATTTAATTCATTAAAATGACTTTTCAAAAATTTATATTTTTGACAAAATATTTTCTTATAGTATATGAGTTAAAAATAATAGTATTAATATATATATATATATATTATTTTAATTAAATCTATTATTTTTCTTATAATTTCAAATTCAAAAGTTAAAAAAAATATATTTTATATATCCACTTTTCGTTGTTAGTACTTGAACTTCTCTACCCTAACTCTACTCTCATTCTCAATGTCAGTTTCATTAAGACTTAACAATTATGAAACGTTATTCATTAGAGTTAGTTCTTAATGCCGCCACAAGAGGTTACCAAGTGATCCCACACGAAGGGTCACCCATTGTGCAGATTTATTTCGTTATCGCTCTAACATTGTCAATCAATCAAATCTCACACAAGATAAAGTTATTGCAGACAAATAACTAGTGTGTTTAATTTCGTTTATTGTTTCTAAGAATTTTAGTTTAAAAAATTATTATATTAAAATATATTTAGCACTTGTGATCTTTAAATATTTATTTTTTTATCTATGTTTGTACCTTATTCGACAACTACATATTGAATTTTTGTATTATTATGCTATTTATGTGAAGTTATATAAATATATTTTTTTATAAATATTTTTTTCTCAAACAAACGCGAGTAATGAATACAAGATGAGTATGCGGATACTCAAAGGGTACGGGTACACGTATTAATATTCATACTCACGCGGGTATGGAATTAGGTATGTATATTTTTTAAATCGCGGGTATAGGGATGGGTACTATAGTACCCTACCCATTTTCATCTCTACGTGAATATATATTTTTCTTAGGTAATAAATTGCAAGATACTAGTCTTTTAAAATTTTAAATATGATTTTACATAATTATTTAATAATATTTTGTTATATTATTGAGAATCATTGATTTTATAATAATTATTAAAAATTATACTTACTTTTTTTAAACTAATTGAAAATGCAAATTTTTCATATGAAAATTGTATTAAAATTGAATTCTATTTTTAATGTTTTTAAATTTTATAATTCTTATTTATGATTAAATAATTTTATTTAAAAATCAAGCATAAAAAACATTATTCAAAGAGTTATATTATTTTATCTATATGTTTTCTATTTTTTGGTCACATCAATCGTCTTACACACTTCTTCTTTTTTTTTTTTCTCTCACTCACCATGTTTAAGTCACATTAAATATCTCACTCAAAGAAATTGGGTCCATTTCAATCTTATTAGTATATCACTCACCCCCCACCAATCCTTCCGTTCATTCTTCCTAAACTATTAAGGTATTTTTAAAAAATAATTTATATAGAGAAATAATCTTCTTACATGAATATAATTTTAAAAAATTTTATACTTAATATGATTCTTTCATTTAATTTATATTTAATAATAAGTGAAATAATAAATTATAACCCTTTAAATATAAGTTAAATGAAAAATTCAAATCAAATATAAATTTTTTAAATTTATAATAGTATAAAAATATTCTGCTCTAATTATATATATATAATATAATATAAAAAATGAGATAAAAGAATTAATATAATAAAGAATTAAAGTAATATTATACAAACTCTATATAAAAGTTGGACATCTAGGCCGGTTGTAGGAGCCCACCCACTTAGTCATGTACCTTTGAATGGGCATAAACAGAGATATTGGTTTCCATTCAAGTACGATGAGACCATTAGCTAAACATTTAAATGTGAGAGATATGCCCAACAAGGTTTCCATTCAAATGAATTTGAACGAATCAAATCAACATGTCCAGCAAGGTAACTAACGACTTAGTCATGTAAGGAATTAATGTAACCAATGATGATATATTTATACATTGAAATATACAACTCAATTTTACTTCATTTAAATATCAATTTAATTTGTCATAAAAATATTCAAAAATAATTTTTTTAATATATTCTTGATCTTGAAAATATAATAATTTTTATTTAATTATTTATTAATTCAAGTTTTTTTTTATCGTGATAAATAACTGTGATGATGGGGGATGACGTGATATATTATTCATCACATCAGCAATTAATGAAAATAAGATAATAATAAATTTTGAAATTAATTATTTATAAATAAGTGATTATTGTTAAAAGAAAATTTAATTAAAAAAAATGATTACATTTATAAAGACTAAAATTATTTTTAACTTGAAGATTTAAATACCTTAAAGATATTTAATTTGATTTTTTCCTTCATTTTCTTGCACTATAGTGTTGAATTAGAAGTATTTAAAGAAAAACGAAAGTCTAAATTAAAATGGGTTAAATTTAAAAGCTTTTTTTCTTTCGAGCACTCAAAATGATGTATATGAATACTGATGGATGGACATTGAAAATGAGAGTTAGGTCCTAAGCAGCCGAAGAAGGAAAGAGCACATGACTAACTAAATGCAGCATTAATAGTTGATCACTTAATGCAACATTAGGAATTAGAAACTCAATGTGAAACTATTGTGGTTCCGATCGAGGGTTACTGATTAAACAAGTCCATTTAAAATCATCAATGCAGGGGTGTACAAGGGTAGATTTGATCCATGTTAAAATTTGACAAGATAACAACTTTTAAGTTCCAACATAAAACTCTCATAGTATTTCTCAGTTACTTTAACTGCTTTACCCGTCGAAAAAAGTCACAGGACTATGAAACAAATTTTATTATCATTAAAAGGAATAGATGGAGCACTAGCATTAACTGATTACAACATTTAAAAGATGGTGGATTCCTCAAACATCGTTGTCTTGGTTTTAGGTTACATGTGTGGAGCATGGACCTATAACTTTTTTAAAGGTTTTCACCTTGATGTTATGTTGGCCTTTTCTTGTTCTGTGCATTGAAAAGCCATTCGAAATATGCGACTAACTTGATCTGCCCGAGACCTCATCATGCAGTTATTTACAATGGAGACTTTAAGATCATAGCCCAAATTGGATGTTTTCTTCTTTGTTCTGAGGTCTTATTCCTTCCCAATAATTGTATAGTTCTGGCTTGGTTCCCTACCTAACTTGTAGGTTGTTGCATCAAATATTAAAATTTGATCATTGTAGAATATATGTCCATTCTATTTGAAGGATACCCAACAAATTATTCATGCGAAGAAATTAAACCTTTTTGGTCTAATAGTTAACTTCACATAACAACGAATTTCTATTTATTCACTTAAAGCATACCCATGAAGGACAGAAACCCACCAATGATGCCACCTTGTATTACCACAACAGCTTTCAATTATATTATCCAAAATAAATAACATTAAAAAAAGAGGAGCATATTATTATCACGAAAGAGCAACACACTCACTTTTAAGCTTGAAATCACGAAGCAAATATAGTGAGGTGCGGTACACATGTTAAGTAACAGAGGTACGGTTATTAGAGTGAAATGGAAATAGAGTACCATAGAAGTTACTACATACTATGCTAAGCTGCAAATTAAGACATAACCCAGAACCAGAAACTAATTATAGAATCATCTAGAGACATTGTTGGAGCTACTATGAAGTTGGTTGTTTATCCAACCAGGTTAATGCTAAGAATGACTCTCTGGACTTAAGCTTGACTTGAGTCGTGTGTTTGTGAAGGGTGTGGCTCCTCCGCCACCTTTTCCTTGCTGCACGTTGCTCTTGCTGCTTCTACTACCATTTTGACCAACTGAGTCATTATTTTAGCTTTGATCTGGCCTCTTCTTGGAGGAAGTTTAACCGTCTTAGAAGCTGGTGATTCAGCATTTTCATTGGTTTTTGGCATTGCTTCAAATGAATGAGTTTTTGAGGATATACCTAGTATTGAACAGAAGCAGCAGATAGTTTATGGCAGAGACAAATAGTGAAAGAAACAACGCAACTCTGTCAAGTGTTTGGGACAAAAGTGAGGAGTATATTTATAATGCTGGAGAGTTGAGACATTAAGTATTGTTACATGGACCCTTTGGGCCCCAAAATGAAGTATGAGACGAAAACCTTAAAGTTAGTGCTGATTGATGACCCTTGAGAGAGTTTATAGTCATTTAAGTGATAAATAGGTTTTCTGCCATAAGATACAGTGATTAGTGGGGTGTCTTCCAGCTGTAGAGTGAAAAGTTTATATGATATAGGAAACATGATGGTAAACACCAAATCTATCAGCCTTACACATATCATAATGGTAATTTTAAGATCACAAATTAGTACAAAAATGTCTGCATTTTAAACACACCATTACGTCAAACTTGTTAATCTAAAGTCTAAAAAGGTGAGGACCTATCATGCTCTAATTATTATGTTATACTAGTTCAGGTGATACTTTATCTCACCTTAAAATTAGAAATTTATCAAGACATTTTAGAAGTCTAAATTAGTAAATCTTACTTTATTTTAATTTACAGACTTGATTAGCTTTAGAATTTTTCTCCAGAATATAACACTTTCACTTAACTCATGTCAATGTGATACAAACACATAATTACTATATAAGTTGCTTGAAAATAGACTGAAAATGGAAGCATGAGACAAGATAAAACATCTGGGACGGTTGGATAACACACTAGAGACCAAAGTCAAGTCCTTGCTCTAGTGACCAGACAAACTTGAAAATAAGAGAAATTCTTACCCAATGAATAGGATTGGACATTCTTTGGTGTCACCCATAATAGGGACCCAATTGTGACTCATTCAAAAGGGTAGACAAGCCTTACGTGTATTCCTTTGGGGAGGGACCACAAAAACTGTGGATACGTGGAAGACAAAGCCATACCACATATGGGTTCACTGGCTCGAACATGAAACACACATTACACAAGGATCAGTTAGAACTTAGAACTCTGCTAAACAATTGGATTTTGAATGCTGGTGCTGGCCATTCTCCATGAACCTTGAGTCATAATTTCATAAACTCTGTCACAATGGGAATTAATAGAGCCGTCCCATCCATAATCCTGAGACATGTCTCATCCTTGTTCTTAGTAGCTCAAGCCTCCTTTTGATCAATGTCCTTGTGTTGCTCAGTTTGATATAGATTTTTGCACCTTAAAGTGTTCGTACTTGAGAGAATGTTGGCTGAAACAATACGTGTCATCAACAAATAGAAAGGGAAAGTCAATGAAGGAGACAAAAATGAATAAGGCAATGTTGAATAGGACTCAATGTTCATTCATGTCATTGCTTTCACCCAATATGCCCTACTTAATACAATAGAAAATAACGATCTCCAAACCAAGTTAAATACTTTTGTGTTAATGGCTCGTGCAGCATTTATTATGCAGATTATCATCAAGCTTGTCTATAAATATTATTATTATGTATATTTGTAATAATTTTTTATTGTAATTGATAGAATAGTTGTTACAATTTTTTCCTATTGAAAATAAGTTGTAATTGATAGATTTTTAGGCTAAACTTCATGACTCCTATTATTTGACCTGTAAAACAATTGTTGATTAACCTATTTAACCAGAAAAAAAAAGAGTAGAGAAGTGACACATTTTTCCCATAACATTTTTTACTCTTTTTCTTGGCATCTTTTAATTTTTGACATGATATTATAGCTAGTGAAAACTTAAAATCATTACATGTTCGTTTCACTTAGAAAAAATTATTTTTTAAAGAAATTTTAGTTTAAATTATTGGTCAAAAAAAAAAAAAGAATGAGATGATATTAACAAGAATGATTCAAAACTTAAAGAAACATAGAACTTGACTAAGTGGGAGGTCAAAGATACACGTGTCATGAGTTAGATAATTAATTCCGTTGAATCGCACTTGGTTCTTAATCTGAGGCTACACAAGATTGTCAAAGAAACGTGACAGTATTTGAAAAGGGTATACTGTCAGGACAATGTAGTAAGGAGATTACAGTTGGAGTATGAGTTGGGAAATTTGATACAATGGGGTCTTTTAATTAAAAATTATTATTCAAGTTTTCAAAACTTATGGACTGATATCATTGTTGCTAATTTTCTTACTGAAACTTTCTCTGATGTCTAAAAGGTCTATAAAACCTGCAAAAGAGATTAATTTTTGATAAAATTAATATATGAATTTGAAACTATTTATTCTTGTATGATTAATAGTGCCCCTGTACCCTCCTTAGATACTTGCCTAGGTGAACTCCTTCGCAAGAGCAACAAATTATTATTTAAAGAGCGATAATCATAAAGTAACTAGTACTCCTGTTGATGTGGCTTAGGCTGCACCAGGGCGAAACCAAAGCATACAATGCAATGCTATAATCGTAAACGATTTGGACATATTATTAAGATTATCCACAAAACATTTGCAGCTATTGCACCGAGGAAATGAGCTGTCTTTCATATCTCTGCATCTGTTTCGACCAAACAAGCATCTTCAATGTCCAATCCTACCGATTGGTGTCGATTAAAAATATGAATAGTATTTTTCAATTCAAATTTGTAGTATTTAGTATTATATAATAAAAAAATATAATTACAAAGTTGCCATTGCATTTACTTCTGTTCTGTTGTCACGCCTAGTCTCATTTTGAAAAATTGAATCCCCTGTTCGCAATTGGTGTTGGGGCATGTTTTTTAAAAGAAACATAAATATATTTGTAAACATGATTTTGAGTTTTCCATATTTATATTTACCTAAAACTAAATGTAACTGCCAGAAATAAGTAAAGACAAAAAACATAAATAATAATAATTATTATTATTATAAAAAAAAGAAAATAAGTATGCATAGCACGTAATGAAAAATGACCATAAAATAAACAGTTGAAGTGCATAAAATGACAGTAGCCATTGAATACTAAAACTCTCCTTACTCGGTAACTTCGACTTCACAGTTCACACACACTGTCTGTAAACAAAATGGTGGGAGGGGCAGCAAAAAGCTTCAATAATATGTGTTCATCTTTTCCATTCACAACCAAAACCAAAACCCAAACCACAATGCCCTCTAATTTCTCCTACCCTTCCACTCGCTCTCGTACCATATCAGCGGTGGCTAGCCAAATCCAGCTTCCACCCCCCGCCACTGAGTCAGCCACTCCGGGTCAGTACCGAGTCGACGTCCTCTCCGAATCGCTCCCTTTCTTTCAGAAATTCAGAGGTAAAACCATCGTCGTCAAGTACAGAGGCGCAGCCATGAAGTCCCCGGAACTCCAAGCCTCCGTCATCAACGACCTTGTCCTCCTCTGCGTCGGCCTCCGCCCCGTCATGGTCCACGGTGGCGGCCCCGAGATCAACAACTGGCTCAACCGACTCAACATTCCCGCCGTCTTTCGCGACGGCCTCCGCGTCACCGATGTTGACACCATGGAAATCGTCCTCGTCGGCAAGGTCAATAAAACGCTCGTCTCGCTCATCAACAAGGCCAGAGCCACCGTTTTCGGCCTTTCCGGCATGGATGGCCGCCTCCTAACGGCGCGCCCTAGCCCTAAAGCCGCAGACCTAGGATTTGTCGGCGAGGTTTCAAGAGTGGATCCAACCGTTCTCCGATCGTTAGTCAAAAGTAACCACATTCCGGTGGTGACGTCGGTGGCGGCAGATGAGTTCAGACAGCAGAGTTTTTATTAACCATCTCCAATGCATTTTGGGATACTTTAGTTAAATTTAGGAGCAGTCCTTGTCCATGCATAAATGTCCTGTTATTCAGAACACAAAAGTTAACCAATGTTTGGCCTAAGGATGTAAAACACGTTCAATAAATTTATTAGAAATAGACTGGCCTAATTTACTCATAAAAGCTAGCTCATAGCTCAAAGGAGTAGAATTGCTCAAGTTTTTTATAAGGAATTTTTCATGACAAACACTCTATGCCACTACTAGACTTCAATGTGAAACGCAGGTTTATAAAGGGCCTAATCAAACTGTGATAAATCTGTCTTCCCTTTATGTGCTTCTTCGTCGGAATCCAGTAGGTCTTTGTTTCAATATTTGCTTTGTAGTTAAGCCCCTGCTTTCTAGAATAGCGTGGCTAGCCACTCTAGCTAACCACCTGCTGCAGCGAACACCCTTGGGATAAGAAACTGCAGCAGGGCTTGAGTGTGCTTCCGAATTTCCCGACTCCCTCCCTCTCGATATCATCATCATTTTCTTCCTTGTTGCTACTTTGATTCTTAATCTCGTGACCAGTGTCGTCACCATCATCTGATATTAGGAGCACTTGCCCTTTGGAACCACTGTCTATTGAAATGTCCATTATGTTGGATTTATCTTCTGATCCTTTGGTTTTACCTTGGTCAGCAACTAGAGACTTTTTCCTTTTATTGAACAAATCAAAAAGAAGAAATTAGAAATTATAAAAGCAAAGTCAGATAGTGATGGACAACACATACATATTAGAAAATTGAAACTATAAATGTGAATGATTGCAAGTTTGTTGAGTATAACCATTGTTTGGACACCTTAGGGTAATGTCACGAGCCTTTGTGCTAAAATGGGACAGTTAGTTATAATAGAATGGTATGTGGTACGATGATGGAAATTACCACATGAAGCAACATAAGAATGATAAAAGGTGGAGAATTATGTGGAGCTCTAAACCTTTCTCTCTGCTTGTATTCCCTCTCCTCTGAAACTAACTCTTCTTGTTCATGGTTATCACTCTTGTTGGTATTCTCATGTTTGATGAATAAAACATCACTGACGTTTGTATCATTTGATCTGAAAAGTAGTTGAGCAGCTGCCACCTGTCATTACAAAATGCATGGTGACTAAAAACAAAGCTATATTCCGACACTAGTCACTGCATTCAATTCTAAATTGAATCTTCATTATTAAACATTTAACATGTGATTGTCTTTAAATTTTCAACATGCAGAGATATTCAACTCAAATGTAAACAACAATAATCAGTAGAAATGCACTCAACCATATTTCAATACACTAACAGCATTCAATTCTAAGTTCGAATCTTCATTATTAAACCTACACAAATGACTGTCTTAAATTTTTGACTTGCAGAAATATTCAGCTCAAATTTAAACACTAATAATAAGCATGGAGAACCAGAAATGCACTCGACCACGCAAAATTTGACACCTATAGCATACCAAACAAAAAGCACGACAAAGCTTAATGAATACAGCAGAGCATACGCCGAAGCATACCATACATAAAATGTATTCAAGTTCTTTGTGATCAGAAACAAAAGCACACACTTTCTTTAGAAATAAACAACTATTTATCCAGAAACAGACATGGTATTGGTATCACATCAAAATGAAAGATCAAGGGAAATTGGTTGTCTAGATATGAAAACTCCAGCAGCAAAGTGAAGCTCACCCGAAAAGAAGAAGAAAATCAAAGAATGGAAATACTTAGAAATTAACAGCAATCACAATTGTAGAGCAGCTTTTGTTATTATTGCCACCATTTAATTTATGGAGATTCTTGGAACTTGGAAGTCCCATTTGTAATTGAAAAAAATTGACGAGCAAGTAAGAAGAAAATGATATTGGAGTTTCAAAGCTTATGGGTTATGACATGTGAGGCAAAGAGCCTAAATATCATGTTCTCATTATATCCAGTGTTAAGATTCCAATTCGGGACAGGCTTATGCAAATTTGGATCTAACGAGTAACGACTATTTTAAATGGATTTAAACTGTGATCCAGATATTTATCCATAAAATTTTTATAGAAATGGATGTAAGCATGATTGTTTCAGTATGTATCCTTTCCCATAAATATTAAAATTATGCTTATAACTTACTCATAAAAATATGAAAATGGATTAAAAAACTGGAATTAAGAAAAATGAATAAAAAGTAGGCACTTGATGAATCCACAATTTATTAGATTTTTACTTATCTTTTTAGTGTTCTTTAATAGAAAAAATAGATTTAGGAAGTGTAAATAACATAAAAACATCATTTTGGTCAAATTTCATAGGTTTCTTAATTTTTGGTTAATTTACATTGATTTACATAGATATAATTTGTAATTTTGATCATTTGAATAATTATGCAAGAATTTCTAAACTCATTACATGGATTTTTAGCCTTTGAGAAATTTTGAGTTGAAAGTGACCACTTTCAGAAGTGATAGTGGACACAACAGCAAGCTAGATCCAAAGGGCAGGCCAGAGTAACCATTTTCAGAAGCAATAGTGATCACTCCAGAGCCAAAAGAAACAACCAGATCTGCGCGTGTTTACTCTCGAAAACGATAGTAAACACTCCAGAGAGCCCCAGAGTTCAGAACCATGCACATGTTTACTCTTGTGAACGATAGTAATCACTATGCTCAAGAGTATTCACTGTCGTGAACGAGAGTAACTACTCTGAAGGTATCAACTTTTCTATATATGAATTTTTACCATTTAGGATAAAAAAAGAGGGGAGGAGAGCTTTTACACACTTTAAGATTGCTTACCAATTTAGGAACACTTGCAGAGCCTAGAGTGGCCTTTGGTGACAGCCAAGGGTCCAACCTAAAGTTTGATTTCCATTTTCTCCTTACTTCTCTTTGATTTTTGTATTGATGTTATTGATTTCTCTTTACTTTCATTTTGTAATTGTGAGACCCATCCTCATGGAGGGTTAATTTTCTTGTAATCTCTAGTGAGTTCATATGGATTCTTGAATTCTTAGGTTTTTGAATGTCAATGCAAATCTTTTTCTTACATGAATTTCTTCCTCCCAAACTCTTGAATTGAATTAATAGTTGAATGAGGGGAGCATTGTGTAATGAACCCTAATTTGTTTTAAGGAAATTCTAAATTTGAATTGCTTAATTCTTGTTTAATTCTAATATTGCATAATCAAGGAATGAGAGATTGAAGTTTATTGGATTACTTAATTCATATGAAAACATAAGGTTGATTTTCACTTGTTAAATCAACCTAATTCTGGGGGGAGAGGAAGAATATTAAATCTTGAGAGGAATAGGGATAGAGTTTATATGAATGAACTAGGGGTTACTACATTTTATCGATTGAACTTTACAATTTAATTTTCTGCTTAAGTTGATTGAACTTGAAATCACAAAACTCCTTTTTTTACTTGCTTTCTAAATACATTGCATACTACATGTTTGATATTTGATCACTCGTCCAATGATTCATGGGAGACAACCTAGGCTTACATCCTAGACTACATAAATTTTTCTGCATATTTTAATGAAAGTTGACAACAAATCTTTTTGCAAATGAGAAAATATTTCGTTCATCAAATATAACAACTTATTCAAAAAAGATTTGGATTTACTTAAAAATTATTTTATGACAATAATTTGATACCATTAGTTGATAAATTCGGTTTTGCTTTGTTTGTAATTTGGTCCTTAAATATAAAAATTGCGAATAAAGTTGTCGTGCTTCACATGGGTGTGGTATCTTTCTTGGGACTTGTTACACAGGGTCCAATCTAATTTTTATTTTTATTTCAATTCTTTCATCTAATATAAAGACAATTGTTTTATTTGTTTTCTAAATTTATTATTATTTTTGTGTCAATTTTTTAATATTATAACTTTTTAATATAAAAACAATTAAATAATTTAAAAAAGATTTCAAATTGAATATTTCTGTTATAATTTTTAATTGATAACATCCAAAATAAAAATTTTAAAAGAGAAACGGTTGCAATTCAAAAATATAAAAATAAAATTGTTAACATTTATACTGTAGTTAATTTTGTAAAAAAAATTATTTTTGTTTTTTTTTCAATTTTAATTTTTTAATCAAATATTTATTAATTAAAATTAGTTGAATTAAACTTATCAATTTTATAATATATTATACAATTTATTTTATTGTTATTTTAAATTAAACAAAAAATATTTTAAAATAAAAATGAGAATTGAAGAAATAAGATAAAAAATTTGGGAAAACTAAAATTTTAAAACATCAAATTTCAATATTGGTAAAAAAAATTGAATTAAACATTTTTCCATATTTGTATATTTATACTATTATCATCCAATTAAAATGATTTATTTAGTTCTTTCACTTAATCTAAATTTTTTTATGTTTTGCAATTTTATTTATTTGTTTTTATTATTTCTGAATGCAAAATACTAATATTATATTTTAAAGATTTCAAAATATTAAATGGTTGAAAAATAGATATAAATTAAATATTTTTTATACATTTTTATCAAATTTAGCTTATAACATGCGCACGAAATAACATTTATAGAGAACAAAAATGATAAATTTAATATAAAATTGTTGTAAAAGAGTGAGAATTTCTTAATAAAATATAAACAATAAAAACCTTAAGGGAGAAGTAAACTTTCTGGAACAAGTAAATCAAAACTTAAATTTTTTTTATATTTTAAATATGAACAAGATTGAGCACACATCGGCCACTAAATGCTAATAGTTGGGTGATCACATGTCATCTGTTGTTTAGTGCGATTGTTGGATGTTTGGAAGCACAATTCAAAGTGAATTGAGGAATGCTTCAAAGATCTAATCATTGGTTATGGTGTAGTCAATCACCTTTGCAGTTTGAGTACATACTCCCAATGTTTTGTATACAACTCTAAAACCTTCAACTTATTCTATTAATGACCTTAAATCCATTCCAATAGACACCTAGTTTTACTGAAGGAGGAAGGAGCCAAATACAAAACGATTGAAAAGGTTTAACAGTAAACTTCAATTGTTAATATTGATGAAAAAGAACACTCTTTCCTTCAAATTTGCTCAACACTAAACTGAAAATAACAGTGGTAAGCTCAACGTTTATTAATGGGAGTCGGCAGGGAGAGTGGAAAGAGTTGAGAAGTGGATAAGTAGCGTCCACGTGTCGGTGTGGCGTTGGAGAGAGAAAGCTTGCGTAGTAAATGGGTAACAAAAAACGGTGAAGTTGTGAGGGTGTGGAACGTTAACAAGGACCACAAACAATTCAATTATTGAGAGCCGCAAGATCCTTGTGGCCCATCCCAGCCATTCAACACCTTCCCTTAAAACTAGTGGACCGGAGCCCTCCGACCCCACTCCCTCGCCGCCTCCATCGACCACACATCCCTCCTCAACCACACTCCATGCATACAAATACATTATAAATACTCTTTTTATTATCACATTTTTTCAATATTTCAATATACATCTTTTTTAATAATTATTGTGCTAATATTTAAATATTCAATATAAAAATAGAAACCTTATAAATATAGTTTTTATGCTAATTATTATAAAAATTAAAGGTGCAATTTGGTCAACAAAGCACGTGAGTAGACTAATAAGGTTGGCTCACCTAATCGTATTACAATTGTTAAGGTTTGGTGGATACGTTAAATAGCGAACTGTGGTTGCTGATATGGACAATTAACAAGCTCTTATTGATTTAATATTTTTGAATGAAACTAAAAATATAAGAATTTGTAACCTTGCATTTTGATTTGTTTTATTTGGAAGTGTATAAAAAAATATTGATATGTTTTGGTTACGATAGGAGGAGAATGTGTGCGTATGGTGTATGAAACGAGAGGACAATATTCTGTCGTGATGGGACCGGACAAGGGACGATGAAATTGGCGTAGTGGAAGTTGTGTTGGGACAATTGCTCGGTCTGAAATTGTGCACCGCACATATGCCCGCCACATTCATCACAGTTTCTCTCTCTATCTCTAACACTTCAAACTTAGTCTATGGTCGTTGTGGCGGAGCATGAACTCCAACACTTGCAATTCTCAGTCAATGGCTACATCAGCACCACACACTGATGGGTCTGGCAAGAAGGTTAGAAAGCCTTACACCATAACCAAGTCAAGGGAAAGCTGGACTGAGGAAGAACACGACAAGTTTCTCGAAGCTCTTCAACTGTTAGTCTCATTTTGTGTTCTATTTCCAATTTTATTCTCAACTCTTCAATTACTTTGGCAGCCTTTGCTTAAAGTCCCTGTAAAATTGTCTGACGTGTTAATGATGTTGTAGATGTAGCATCTATGGTTTTAATTGCATGAAGTAATCTGCAATTCAATTAGTTACATGATCTTGTGGATTGTTCAGATTTGACAGGGATTGGAAGAAAATTGAAGATTTTGTAGGTTCTAAAACAGTTATTCAGGTTAGGAGAGTGGTTTTTGGTTGTGTTTGTATTCTATTCAGGCATTGTTTGTGACTAACTAGTAACTTTTCCAGATTCGAAGCCATGCTCAAAAATACTTCTTGAAAGTTCAGAAGAATGGGACAATAGCGCATGTGCCTCCTCCTCGTCCTAAGCGCAAAGCTGCTCATCCTTACCCACAAAAGGCATCAAAAAATGGTTTGCTTCTATTTGAGATGGTGATATTCTGTGTCCCTAAAAGTACAATATTTCATGCATCCCTGACATGCTAATTTCTGGGTTTTCCAGTTTTGGTGCCAATTCCAGCTTCCATTGGTTATCCTTCTTCGACAAATACACTTGCACCTGGCTATGCCACATGGGATGAGACTTCCCTGCTTATGAATGCTGGATCTGGTAAATCCATGACATGTCAGGATGAACTCAACAAGCTTCATGGAAATGAAGGCATGCATACTTCTTTTTATAGCTGTTTGTTTGAATTTTGAAGTCAATAGTCTTTACTGTACTAAATGGAACTGTCCACCACTTATTATGTTATATGACGTTACTGATTCAGCTGATATTGGATCAAAGGGGATAACACAGATTACCAACAGTGGTCTTAGTGGTGTTGATAACTCTACCAGAACGCTACCGGCTTCTGAGATACCAAAGCAAGGGAAACAAGCTCCTATGCTTCATGGTAATCTGATATTTTGTTTTTTATTTTGCATTCATTTTCAGGTTGAATATAGTAACAGATGGTTATTTGTAATTTTGACCT
Source organism: Abrus precatorius (assembly GCF_003935025.1). Lineage (NCBI taxonomy): Eukaryota > Viridiplantae > Streptophyta > Magnoliopsida > Fabales > Fabaceae > Abrus > Abrus precatorius. The sequence goes on from NW_020874417.1 coordinate 3,850,329, forward strand.
TATTTCTCAGGTTTGCCAGACTTTGCTGAAGTTTACAGTTTCATAGGGAGTGTTTTTGATCCAGATACAAACGATCATGTCCAGAAGCTGAAGGAAATGGATCCTATAAATTTTGAAACTGTGAGTGGAATATTTGAATGAAACTTATCATCATTTAATACGATATACAACCCCTCCCTTCTGATAGAAGTAGTTTCAGTGGTAAAACTTTAGCAGTATAATTAGACAGGTATTCATTCACTTAAAAAACAATCAAAACATAACTTCCAGGATGCATCTCAATTTTATTATGAACAACTGTTCTTCCTCTCAAAGAAGAATTAGGAAGTTTGATGAGGCCATTTGAGGAACATAATTTTTATGTGCTCATGATAGCATAAAATGATATAGCCTTTCTGTTTGACTATTCTACTTGAGGTGTGTTGATCCTTTTGGTTCAGAATAAGGTCAGTAAACCAATTGCCTAGGGAAGAAATCCTATGATAGTATTTTGAATCATTGAGTCAAAGCATGATTTGAAAGGAAAAAATAAACGTGAGAAGAACCTTGTTGCTGGAATTTGACTGTTCTGAATGTCTTCCAAGACATGTCAAAATTTTCCTTTAAATTAAAATTTACTGTAAGAAAATATAAAATCATTTATTTTCCTTCCCCTATCAGCTTAAGTTTCGGGATAGTTGGTTCATAATATGGTATTGGCACTTCTAGGACCAAATGGTGTGAAATTCGGTCCTTGCCACCCTCATTCGTCTAGCAAAAGATTGAATTTAAATTAAGGTTAGGTGAGCTCGTCCATTGTGCACACTTTAAGCTCAAGGGGATCTTGCATGAGGGGGTTCGTATTTTCACCTGATATCTTAAGCTCGAGATAATTGGTTCATGACATTTACCTTTTCTTTAACTGTGAGTGAACCAAGCAAGTTGTTGTTGTCAGGTATAGCTAGGTTCCCACGATAAAAGTTGTGGTCAATATAAACTTCCAAGTTACAATAATGGCATAAGTAATGCTGCTTGCCTTTTATGATTCCTTTTCGTTGTGAAGTAAGGAACATTGTACTATAGTGAAATATAAGACCGATTGCTCCATTCCTTTATAGTTCGAAATAGTTTGCCTCAATAAGGCTGAGTATGTTATTTTATTTAAGTGTATTGGGGCAAGATAAGGTGACATGATATAGCTAATCAAAATGTCATGGGAGATGCCTATATTCGGCTGTTGATTTTTCTCTGCTGGAAAGCTGTGTATAAAGTTTGTTAAAGCTATATTATATGTTTACACTAAAGGATGGCTTCTATGCATCTAACCAGAAATGCTGTTAGTCCAAATTGACATTTAATGAGCTTTTAAATCTCGTTGCCAACATAATGATCAACATACAATAACATGTGAGCTTAATATCATAGTTTTCTAGTTCATGACTTCTGATATATGCCTGGAATGGTACGAGTTTATGAATGGAAATGTGAATACCATTTTCTCAAAAGACCCAAAACATATTACATTTCCTGAGCTTTCTTTACTCGTCTGTCTTCACAAAGGGAGTAGTTACAATTTCTTTCACCCATATAATGGCCTTATTCTTCCTCAGCTCATATTCCCTTATCTTCCCTCTTTCTGCCACCAGAAAAGCAAAATGAGGCAAAAAGGGACTAATGAGTAAACAAACTTTTTTATTTTTCAATTTGTGGTTTCTGACTTGTGTATATTTGGTGTTCTTCTGCAGGTTTTGTTGTTAATGAGAAACCTCACAGTCAACTTGTCTAGCCCCGACTTTGAGCCCATTGTAAGTTTCAATATCAATCCCCAATGACGATTATATAGTTTTTGCCACATATTTGCAGGAAAAAAGTTATTCTATTTTAAAAAGAAAAGTAGTTGTATTCTTTTCAAGTATTATTTAGTTTGAATTAAATGATCTGCACTATCATGTAATCTGATTAATCTCATCTAGTTACTGTGGTTCATAGAGGTAAAATGCCAAATCCACAGATATCATTCTGATTTTGCTATATGTAGGGTGAAGTACAACCCCGTCTTCTTGAAGTTTTGCGTTTCTGAACAAATTGAAAGAGCATTATTAATCCTGTTAGAAGTATGATATAAGATAATTCACGTGTCCTTCACCTAACAGCTTTAGCTTTTGGGATTGCTGGTTCATGACATTGTATCTATAGCTCTTTTGCTGCCCCCATTCTTTCAATATTAAAGTTTAATTATAGACCAATGTATTGTATACACTTCTAGCCCAAACGACTCTTGTATGGGGGGCATGTGTTAGAAATATTATATAAAACCCTTTATGTTTTCACTAAACCGCTTAAGCTTTTGGGATTGCTGGTACAGACTACAGACAATTCCTTGCTTGTGAATCTTAATCTTCATGGTTATGCACAATTTGTTGTCATTATCACTACGCAACTTGTAACTCAAAATACTAACTTTCTTACTACAATAGATAAGCCCAAACAGGAATACGTTCAAAGGTGGTCCTCCCTCCTTGGCTCCTTCTGTAAGAAGTTTTCACTTTTCAATGACGTGCTAGGATTACCATATTATAGTTATTGGCGCATTGATTTTTGAATAGCTCCCAATTACTTGATAAATTCAAGTAGTTGTTATATTAATATTTGTGAATTAATTTCATGAGTTGTTTAGACTGCTAACACTGCACAATAAAATGAGTTTTTATTGAAAATACCTACAAATTAAGAGCATCTGTTCAGATTTCATAAAATTATGAGACACTTGTCTTTTAAATTACAATTTTTTATTTAAATATATTAACTTTTGCAATAGGTTCCCTAATCCCAAATAAGCTGAAAATAAGCCTTCCAGACAAGGCCTAAACACCCTTCTTCAGAAAACCAAAAAATATGACGAGCTTCACCTGAAGTTAATATATTTCAAAAATATAAATGCACCTATCACAATATCTGTCTGTTGAAGACAGTGATTGTCCTATGTTACTAACAGGATTAAAATAATGCAACAACATCAAACTTCACCTCAGTTTCTTGACCCTCCGTTAATGACTACTGAATGCCTATCTCTTTGCTTCATTCTTGGATAAAGAAACTAAGGCAGAATAAAGAGTTAGTGATGCTTATTCATTCTCATGAACTTGTTTTGATGAATGAAAATGGTTAAAACTGATTTTTAAATAGGGGATATGAGATCTGACTAGTGTACCTTTATTTTTTTTGTTCAGAAGAAGGTATTGTCAACATATGATGTCAATAACATGGCAGTAGGTGTTGCAGCAGGAATTGATATCAAGAAGCGGACAAATAATCTATCATGTTAAACTACTTAACCCTGGCAATTTGTTCATTTGGTATGACTTTTCTGCTTCTCATATTCCTTTTTCTTTATTATGTAGTTTTCTTTTGTTTTCATATCTGTTTTTATTTAACATCTCATTCTACAGTTAGGTAGGTCAAATTTGGATGGAAGACTGAGGTTTTACTCGGCCAGAAGTAAGGCATGGGAGTATTATCTTGCACTTGCTGTAAAAGCTTGTAAATGTGACTGTAGTCCTTTGTAGCCACAGCCAGAATAGTATATGTTAGAAAGCTGAAAAACAAAACATATTTTTCAGCTGGTTCTATGGTCCATAACAATTGTTGTATTGCAGTGATTTTCTTAGCTCTTTTAGAGATATTGCCTTTGACTAGACCCATAGGTTTATATTATGAGATAATTTTTAATGGTACAGATGTATCAAAATATTAGAAAAATAGGGAGGGGGTAACTATTGTCTATTTGTCAACGTGGCTTTTTGTAGCCAAACATGTGTATGTAAAGTCACACTTTGACACACTTCATTTTCGTGTTTCAGTTTTGTGAGTCTTTGTTTGCCGGTTGAATGGCTCTCTTCATTAGATTAGTTTTTGGTAGGATCATTTTCAATGTAAAGGGCATCTCTCAATTTTTTTCTAAATACTAATATTTTCTTACTGAATCAAATCCAAATAGAATTGACCTCATTTTTTTTTCTCTTTTGGATTGCAACATCAATTTAGCAAGTAATATCTTATCAATAAGTCATTCATTCCAACAAGCAGTAGTGATTTGGGTTTAGATCAGGATACAAGAGCATGCTATAGGCAAAAATTATTTATATTAAAAATTGAATATAATATATATTAATTTAGCTTATTGGTACATTATTTTTAATCCGATTAATTTTCTTAATGATGAAATTCGTTTGGTTATTTTGAATTTATTGATCTCAATATTTTTGTCATAACACCGGCGTCGAAGGATTTTTCTTTTATCATGTGAAATACCTTAAACAGTGGAGTGTGTACAATTTATTCATTTAACAGGTTTACCACGATTTACAAATATGATTTTGTGTGTGTTAGGCAGGATGAATTTTTCTTCGTTAATTCCTCATTAAACTTTTTTTTGGGTAAACCATTTATTACACTAGTTTAAGTCCTTTTTCTTTTTCTACATATTTAAATATTGTTTTAACTAGTTGACATCCTCTCAAAACATACTTTTACTAGTGACATTTTTGCATTAAATAAAGTTACCACTTTATCTTTGTGCGGCTTCAATTTAAACCTGCCCTTTAAAGAAACAAGCGTTGATTAGGGGTAGGATTAGAAGTGTCATATGCTGATCCCCCCCCTTCTTTTGTGACATGAAAATTGCTATTTGCACCCTCTTTTATTTAAATTAATTTCTTTTTGTTATTTTCAAAATTATTAAATACATTTTCAAAAAAATTCTAAAAACTATTTACGAATCACTTCTAAAATTTTATTTTCAAAATATGCTGAAAAAACTTTAAAACATTTATAGAAAAACAAAAAAAAAATGGTACAACTAACAAATAAAAGTGATTCAAAACGGATATTCTCCACCTCCAAAAAAAAACCACTTCAAAATAATTTTTATGAATAATTAAAGAATTCTTTTTGTCAAAAAATAATCAAATAGTCCAACCTGGGAAAATAACCCCCTCCCCTATGAAAAGACTAAGCCCATAAATCTCGGGCTAAAGTACAAATTCAAGCCCAAATAAACACAGGCCCGAAAGGTAGAAAACCCTAAAAGGTGCAGCTCTGACAACTGCTAATTTGAGGGGCAGTATAAATTCATCGCTTCACACAATCACACTCTTATCACACAGCCAAAAACCCTAGGTAGATCCCTCCCTCACTCTCCAGCAATGGCCGCAGCAGCACGACCCCTCGTCACCGTGCAAAACCTAGAGGGTGACATGGCCACCGACGCCGCCGCCACTGTCCCAATCCCCGACGTCATGAGGGCCTCAATCCGCCCCGACATCGTCAACTTCGTCCACTCCAACATCTCCAAAAACTCCCGCCAACCTTACGCCGTCAGCCGCCGCGCTGGACACCAAACCTCCGCTGAATCCTGGGGAACCGGGCGTGCCGTCTCCCGTATCCCCCGTGTTCCCGGTGGCGGAACTCACCGCGCCGGCCAGGGAGCCTTCGGCAACATGTGCCGCGGAGGTCGCATGTTCGCCCCGACCAAGATCTGGCGCCGCTGGCACCGCAAGATCAACGTCAATCAAAAACGCTACGCCGTGGTCTCCGCTATCGCCGCCTCCGCTATCCCCTCCCTCGTCCTCGCACGCGGCCACCGCATCGAGTCCGTCCCTGAACTTCCCCTCGTCGTTAGCGACTCTGCCGAAGCCGTTGAGAAAACTAAGGAAGCCATCAAAGTTCTGAAACAGATCGGAGCCTTCCCTGATGCCGAGAAAGCGAAGGACAGTCACGGCATTCGCCCCGGTAAAGGTAAAATGCGTAACCGTAGGTACATTTCCCGTAAGGGTCCTCTCGTCGTTTACGGAACGGAAGGAGCTAAGGCCGTTAAGGCTTTCCGTAACGTCCCTGGCGTTGAGGTTGCCAACGTGGAGAGGCTTAACCTTCTTAAGCTTGCTCCTGGTGGACACCTTGGAAGGTTCGTGATTTGGACCAAGTCTGCTATAGAGAAACTGGACTCTATTTATGGGTCGTTTGATAAGGCCTCTGAGAAGAAGAAGGGGTATCTACTTCCCAGGCCCAAGATGGTTAATTCTGACCTTGCTAGGATCATTAACTCTGATGAGGTTCAGTCCGTTGTGAGGCCCATTAAGAAGGATGTGAAGAGGGCAACTCTTAAGAAGAACCCCCTTAAGAACCTTAATGCTATGCTTAAGCTCAATCCTTATGCTAAGGCTGCTAAGAGGATGGCGCTTCTCGCTGAGGCCCAGCGTGTCAAGGCTAAGAAGGAGAAGCTCGATAAGAAGAGGAAGATTGTCTCCAAGGTAAATGTTTGGAACTTTGTTTTAAAGTCAATTTATGCATTTTTTCGGGTTGTTTTGTTTGCTTATTGATTATTATAGTTTCATTTTTCTGTGTTTTTTTGGGTTTATTTTGTTTTTGTCTGCTTGATCTTGATATTCTTTCTAAGAAGGGAGTGTGGGGTAATTGCAATTTAGTTTGAATTGGATTTTTTGGTGTTTGTAGTTACCCTGTTGCTCATTTAATTCATTCATTTATATGGTTTTATCGTGCTTGTTGATGTTGATATTGTAATATTGTGCCAATGCATGCATGTCTTCGTAGACAATTTTCAGTTTATCTACTGTGAATTATTGTGCATAATCTTCAGTTGATTTAATGCACCTGGTGTTGCAATATTTTTTTTTAATTAACAAATTACCAAATGGGCTGATTGTTCTTTTATTTTGTATATTATGATATTTCTTGTCATACTGCTAGTTACATATAGTTTTTTATAATAAGCTTTCTCTTTGAATTCTGTACTAGGGGAAAGTTTCAATATCGTTTCAATTGTGCTAATTTCAGCTGCATTGGAATTCTACTATTATAACTATACGTGTCATGTGAAATTGTCAATAATTTACTAGTCAGAGGCATTTAATTTCTCTATCATATTATGTAATGTGTTTTGGATATACTTAATTGTTCAGTAAGTTAATCATTTTGAGAGCTTCTTATGAACTTTCATTACGCCTTTGACCCTATAGGCATTACATGTGAACTATGTTCATTGTATTGTAAATTTTATTAGTTTGCTACATATTGTTCATAATTTCAAATTGACATTATTTTGCCTCGTTCATTTCAGGAGGAAGCTTCTGCCATCAAGGCTGCAGGAAAAGCATGGTATCACACAATGGTGTCAGATTCTGATTACACAGAATTTGACAACTTTTCTAAGTGGTTGGGTGTTTCACAGTGAAGTCTTTCATTTATATTCTCGTATTAGATTTTTGTTTTGTATGCTTATCTGAACTAAATATTTTTGGCTTTTTTGTTTTTGCTGGTTAACGTTATCATAATATCATGAGACTATATGGAAATTTTGTTTGTTGGATTTTAGTGCAAATTCTGCTTGTCTTACGTTTAGCAGCTACATTTATACTTCTGTTTTCTTAAAAAAATTATAATCCAGTTGTATGTTACTTTTTTATGTCAAAGTCTTTAAATTCTCTTTATTCGTGGAGAATTGAACGGGATTTATAACCTATGTTGTTTAATCTGTAACAACGATCGGGTTAATACAACAAGTTAATAGAAAATTGTATCCTTAAGTCCGTGGAGGAGTTCACAGAGTAAGTCCGTCTAGTTTCAGTTGCCCTTCCCTCTCTCATCCAGCAAATGATTAAGGTTTATAGAGCATCTTGTCAGATAATACGCTAGAAGTAGGTGCTCTATCTCTCGGTGTCATCTTTGTTTTGCTTGCAACCTCTGCTAATCACTATAGTCAAAGATGTCAACGAGAGAATGTTAAATTCAAGCAAGAGCTATAAAATTCATTCGAACGACTGAAATGAAATTAATGTAATTATTTGAATCTGGTACTATTTAAAATTGCTTGAATGTTAATGTTTTAAATTTAATGGATTAATATCCGTGGCATTCGTTATTAGTGATATAGTAACCCAATTAATCCCCTGGGTTCAGATGTCCTTATAGCAATCACCAGAAAGTTTTTTTTTCAAAGCTAGTATCAAGAAAAGTAGAAACAAAACGAAGTAGGGTAACGAGGGGAACGGTTCCTGAACGTTAACATTGTAGTTTAACTGTGATCTGTAAATGCACTAAAAATTCTTCCATATTGACTCAAGCCAATCTCACTGCGGCGTCGTGATTTTTGCAATCATTAGTGGTGCTACAATTTTGTCAAGTTAACATACTGCATTCGCTGAATTTTGATTGTGTATTTTGGATTGTGGTTGGGTTATACTTTAGTTTACTCGAGTTAGCCTGTAATTTCACAATATTTTGAAATTTATAATTATTTTTAACAATTTAAACAAAGTCAAAAACTAAAGTTTCTGATATTATAATTATTTTTACAATAGTAATGTTATCTTAAATTGTTTATTTAATATGTTCATGTATTTATGAAACGGGGTTTAGGTTTTCGCTTTCTTCCGGGTAAGTCTGAGTTCTTATAACAAGAATTGAGGTTATCATCAGCCTTTGATAGGTAGTCTCTTTTAAGGAATTCTATTGGCTTGTCTTATAATTGCAGACCTCTTTAAGCCTTATCGTTGTCTTCTTTTAGCAGTTTCGGTGCCGGTTTGCGTGGGTTGGTCCCCAAGGAATTAACTAAAATCTTGGTGGAGGTAATTACTTATCATGAGGGGTATGTATGGGCCTTTCTTGGTTTTGGTCTTCTTGGGCATTGGTTGTACTGCCTGGCTTATATAACAAAAAAATCTGGTTTTAATTGATGATACTTCTGTTACTAGTTTCATACCAATTGCTTATAAAAAAATATAAGCTAACATGGCTTGTTCCAAAAAGTCCCACTCCAAAACGGAGTCGTCAAGCTTTACCATGTTTGAGGTTGGTTGAATCTCAATTTCAAAGACCAAGGGTGGTCTATTTACTTTATCGAATAATCCCAAATCCTTTTACCATGTGTGTCATCAAATCGTCTTAACTATTGAATAAAAAATATTAAATATTTTTTTTTATATCTTCAAGACAAATATACACTTTTTTTAATTAATACTTTATAAAGTAAGAAAAAAATTACTAAAAGGCCTTCACCAGTCAAGCATGGCCGCAAAATGATTGACCCCAACTCTTCCTCTTTCTCAGCAAATGAAAAACTACAGTGTTTAATGAAGTGTTCGGATTCGATACATTCGTGTCCACGTCTTATTCTCCATTGTCACTTCTTTTCTCATTTAGATACATTAATCCTACGAATGTCCATCGATAATTAGACGGTCCATTGGTCAAACATTAGCTAAACTGATGAAATCAGTTAAATCTCGAGATAACTGAATCACTTTGATCGTAATTAAATGTGAATGAATGATAGTTTAATGGATCCAATTGTCAACCCTAAGTACAATCTAGCATCCGGTGTCACATGGAAGAGCATTAGTAACAAAATTCAAATATATATTCACATATATACATTAAGTATCAGTGGATAACAGAGACCTTCAATTTCAACATAAGTAACATTCGAGACAACAAATTATTTCAGGTCCCATTAAAACGTCAAATCCATTAAGGCTTATCATCTTAGCTCCCTGTCAGTTTCGGCAGTCTGATGGCATATACTGACCCACTGCAGAGAGGGAGAGAACAAATCATTATCCTAAACTATCAAATTAAATTCAAGGAAGAATCTCCTGTATGATTAATCCAGGCTTTCACTCTGCTATATATGTTACCAAAAAAACAAATATATTATATAGTCAAAGCATCATGCACACTTACCATAATTACCTCCAAGGCAAAGATAGTTCTCCAGTTATGTAACCCATAGAAAAAGTTGACAGTTTGCAGGTTCTCCCAACCATAATGAGGAAAACACCATATTCCAGCGCTTAGCAACAAGGCTAAGCGAAAAGGGAGGCTGATACTACTGACCATTTGATGGCACAATTGTGATTGGAGTTCAAAGTAACCAAATTCCAAAACTGATTGAATCGGGTCTCAAGGTGCCTCCACTACATGGTTTTACTAAAACATAACTTTAGCCAAATCAATCTTTGACATTTCACATCGGCCATTAGCGCATTAAAGTGGAATTGAATTACAGTTGAAACAAAATCACCAACATCACTGTTGCAGTAGATCCGTGAATGAAGGTGTTTAAAACTTGATATTCTCATAACTGGGCATGAAATTACTAAATCCCACTCTCTCGTTATTCAATACTTCAGACATAGACAGGCCACTGAAATTCTTGGCATCATTCCAACTACCCCACTGGTTATTCGATGCCAGATTATTGCTACCAAACTGTTGAGAATGTAATTGTTCATAAATTGATGAACTGTTAGACTGAAATTGATTGAGAAACCTTGAAGAAATTCTATAAGCATCATTTTGGGGGGAAAACCAATTTCCAATATGATCTGGAAGTCTTAAACTCTGTGTAGGTGTGGATTGTTGCATTAACAGCTTAATTCTGGGATCATCTTCACTGGGACTAAATTGTGGAAGTGAAGTTTGCCTCATGTCAAAAGAAGCATTATTCAACCTTTCTGTCAGTATGCCCTTACCGAGGCCCAATACTGCAAGATCATTAAATTCAACATCTCCTATCCTGTCAATATTTCCAGATGGAGAAACATACTGCTGTTGCAAATGTTTCACTGGAAAAGATTTATAAGAAAATTCTCTATAAGTACAAAATGTAGCCAAGAATGGCAAACCGACAAAAACAAAAAATGGAGTAACTTTTGAACCATAAGGAAAGAGTTATACCAGAACTATCATAATCATGTTCTACTCTCCCAAACGAAAACCCTGGAGGTATTCTGCTGGACACAGAAAATCCTGGTGGGCTTGATGCATGAGCATTTGACACTGATACAAGACAACAATTAAAAACAAGCAGTAAATATCAGTTTGATAAAATTCAGTTCAATAGTGAACAAAATTAACAGCAATAAAGAATGGCATGCTAAGAAGCTCTAAATTATTTTCATTTGACAGGGAAGAAGTGAAGTATTATTTCAGGTCCTAAATCTTTTTATGATAAAACAACTAAGGGACAAAACTTATATGACTACTAAGGACCTCAGCTTTATTAAAAAATATTAGTAAAAATATTTTTAACACAAATCTCCAACTTCACACATGAAAATAGACATGGCATATATGACCCAAAAATTCATTTCCAATTGATATATATTATCAAATTTTTAAGTGTATTATAGTTTGGCCATCTTATCTCAGTAAAATAGATGTTCTTAATTGGCAAGTTTAAAAGTGAAATTCTAGCATAACACTTTTTTTCCTGATAGTAATATTGCCTGATTACAACCAAAGACATCATAAACAACACAAGTCAAATTCCAAAAGAACATACAACATATGTACCGGATTAATAATGACAGAAATAAATAAATAAAAAATAAAAAAACTAGTACAGTAGGATATACAATTATTCTTCCAATCAAACACATAAATATCCTATGAACAACAAATTACATCTACTTATATTAGATAGCACTGTCAGGGATGAGAAGCACTAAATTCATCTTAAACCCACAGCAAACTCCAGAGCTACCTAATGAGCCAATGAAGAACAAAAAAAGAGACATCCACTAAGTAGGATTGCAGACGTGCCTAAAATGCCATGTTTCTCCTATTATAAAAGATAAGCAAGAAAGATAAAGGGAAGGGGAGATCACAGAACTTTTAAGAAGACAAAGTATGAAAGGACGAACATCCAATTAATAAAACAAGCAGAATACCACAGGAAATTAATGCCAAACTAGAGAAATAGAATTTAGAAATCCAAAAATGAAATATATCAGCAAGATTTAAGGATATAAACACAAAAGTAGAAGCAATCATGACAACAGCAAAGACCAGAAAGGAAGGGACCTCTATCCCCACACTCACAAAAAGCAACACTTAAGCACATTATTAATCAGTACTCACTGGAAAAAGTAGAGGGCACAAAAGCCTGACTTCCAACAAATTTAGTTGATAGCATAGAATTGCTAGGTGAGAAAGCATGGGGGTATTTCCCATTGAGTGTATCCTTGCTTCCCAATAAACCACTTGATGCAAAGTTCTCTTCAGGATCAGGTCCAGCAGCCCTACATGATTGTTGCAAATTAGATGCCTCATTCATAAAATTGTCCTCCCTGGCAAAGGAAAACCTTGACTGATTTTTGTCTTGGACTTTCCGCAAAGTAGTTGCTTTAAAGGGTGTGTAGGGTTCATCACTTTCACCCAACAACTTAACTAGTGAATCTTCCCATGCATCTAATTCCAAAGACAAAATATTAGATATAATGTTGTTCTCTCCCATGTCTGACGCAATCTTGCTATCAAAACTTGTACCAGTATCCCCACTCTGCACTTGTTTCACAAATCCCGTCTCCAAATGTTCATTTAAAGACTCAGAAGGTTTTCCCAAATGATTCTGGTGACAAATTTGATCTTGATGCTGTGGTTGATGGCTTGATTGGTTTACATTCTGTGGTAGACAAGTTGAATGGAGCCCAGATGATGAATTATTGATGCCTTTGCTGAATTTTTGTTCATAATCTATGTTTTGTATATCATCCTCAACAATATCTTCCCAAAAAATTGGCGTGGATGAATGTTCTTTTGAATACTCATTATCTTGCTGCAAATTCTCCCCTATAGAGGAATTAATGGAATTATAAGTAAGAGGTAATCCATCTGAATCAAGAGTGGAATGTGAATCTTCTAGATGACTAGTAATGCTAACAGATGATAACCCTAAACATAAGCCATGTACATCCCTATTTGAATTAATGCTAACTGCTCTGTCAATATTGAAATCCTGTGGTCTGGAGAGCTCCAGGAAGCTTGTGCTCACTGAAGGGACTACCATATCTTGATCATTGCCCATTAAAGCTGCTAGAGATGTTTCACAATTAGACAATACAATGCCAGGAAGTTTCTGCACAGTAACTTCATTGAAAACATTTGACTCACATGTTTGAGAATTTCCACCAATATTATGCTTGTTCATCTCTGTAGGTATGAAAATACTGTTGGAATGTACACCAGAACAATTTTCAGCTTCCCCTGGTCTTGTATCAAGAATAGACTTCTCAGTGCAAGCAAATCCTGACACAAGGGCTTGTGGATCATTAGATGCCTCAACATTCCTATTGGCTAGATTACCAGAACATGATGAACTTGTATCCTGTGGAAGACTGCCAGATACACACCTAACCCTAGAACAATACACCTAAAATGTGAGCATTCACAATGGGCACAAACTAATTTGAGAATAATAACAATCAACAAACTAATTACCAGGAGTTCACCGCAGGAAGTGCTGTTGAATTGATGGCCCCAATAGCTGAACCAGCTCCTTTAATCTGGTTCTCAAATTTCTAGTTTGATAAAAGATGAGTTTAATAAAAATGTTAGTTAGCTCACTGCCTTATAAGAAAAAGATACACAAGTGAACAAATTGAAAATTGAAGTAATATATCTCCCCCAACAAACACAAACAATGGTTTCCACAAAATTGATGCGGAAGGAACACTTACATCTAAAGGACCCTTGGACATTAACTTGGTGGCTGATGACGTGTGTTTAAGATCATCTACTGGTGGAGGTAAAGCACTCCCTGAACGCCGATGCAAATTATTTGTAGCACCAATGATTTGTTGGACTCTACTCCTTTAACACCCAAAATGCGAAACAATGAAACAATAATTAAAAATAAATCTCAAGCATAAGTAGAAGATAGTGAAAATTGAGTAAGATCAAGATGTTTCTGGAAAATAGGGAGAAATCTGAATGACTGAGTTATGCAAGATATAAGACATTATGACACAGCTAATAGATGACTAGCTGGTGCGTACATAGGCAACTGTACATTCAAAAGTTAAAAATGAAGAAATGTGGCACATGAGAACCAAACATACCTAGCAAATGCTAAAACTAGTTCATCTTTTGTAAAGCTATCCTCGTGAGAACCATGATCATGTAAATATAAACAATCTCTGTTGCTGCAAGGCTGGACCAACAAATAACTTATATAGTAGCACAAAACCATAGCAATGTGTAATAAAACATTCATCGGCTTAAAGTTACTATTTTACCACATTTCTCAACCATGCATGGCAATACTTTGTGGTTCCAAAACAAGCCCTGCAAATGCAAATAGCCACCCATCATCACGTGACCGAGAAGGCCTCATGACCCAATCAAAATGGCATATCCTTACCTCAAGGATCTACCTTCTAATACAAAACAATGCACTGATTGAATACATCGAACTGCTTCAGACTCTTTTGAGTAAGTTATATACCTGAAGGTAAGAAATTTTAATTCTAGAAACACAAGTTGATATAAATGACAACAGCCTACAAGAATTGGTCTCCAAGCATATAAAGAAACATGATGACTAAAGTACTGAACCAATATTCCAATAGACACAAAAGAAAAGGAGATTTCTTATAATTCTAGAAACACAAGTTGATATATAAATGACAGCAGCCTACAAGAATTGGTCTTAAAGCATATAAAGAAACATGATGACTAAAGTACTGAACCAATATTCCAATAGACACAAAAGAAAAGGAAATGAAATGATGAGAGGGGGAGGGGACAAGAAAGATCATAATTTTCTACTTGAAACTCACAGCAGGGTAATTACATTTGAGCCATTCATAAATCATTACAACTTACACACAACAGCTGTTGTTTCCAGAATGTTGGATTATGCCATTTGCTGTTCGTGATATTGACACTTTTAAAACCTTTCCATACCTGCCAAAGTAATCCCTGCGTTGAAGTAGCTGGAGTAATCCAAAGAAAAATGTTATTAAACAAGGAAAATTTTACGATATTATATAAAAATGAAAGATGCCAAAACTCATATGGAGTATGCTTGCCATGTTCCATATTGAAGTAGCATCTAGCAACAGTTAGATGCATAACATTGAAGAACTCACTTCTTCATCTGCAAGGTTAAGAGGCAACCCAATTATGTAAACTAGATTGCGCTGAATGACCCTAACATCACTAAGATGTTTTCTTCCATCCGATGATTTAGGTTTCAATTTCTGCATTTTCTTTTTATGCTGTGAATTCATTTCAGCTACCAATCTGTTTAAAAAAGTGAAACAACTTAGTATTACCTAATGACAGCTTAATAATAAAATGTCATACAGAAATTAGACATTCCCGCCATAACCAAAACAACCTTTGACAGTTTGCAGCCATTGCCACAATGCGGTCTTTGTCATAAGGTGAACGACAGGCTGGACAACGGCCTTCATTTTCATCCTTCTGTGCCATTTCCATTATATGATGCCAACACCATACACAAATCTATGGAAAAGATAGGGGAAGAGAAAGAATGAACAAGTATGATTGATGAGGATAAGCATTATAATATATACGAACTCAGTCTCACTAATTCTTCCAACTTTTCAGCTTCACCAAATGGATTATGTATGATGCACAAATATTTGAACAAGCATCAAACCAGAGTATTCAACAATAAATTCAAAATCATAAATGAACAAAGGAAGATATTAATGTAAATAAAACCAGATAAAGGTATATAAACAAGTTTAAACCTCGTAACCACATTTGCATGGCTTCAGCTGCTGATCAGTCAGATCCATCTCCTCGGTGCATATGGGACATGATTTTTCTCCTTTGTCAGCCATGATTGTCCAGGGAATTCAGCTACACCAGAAATTAATAAAATATTAAATAACCTGCTTGAAGGAAAAACATATATATATATATATATATTCTCGTTAACAGATAGCAATTGATGCTACTCAAGAGCCACAAATTCAGCATAAGCACAAATAATGATTTTGAAAAATAATAATCATGCAATGAAAGGATTTGTGACAAGGAAAGGTTTTAGAAGGAAATCAGAATGGTGCATACCCACTGAGCTTATGTAATGATGAAATACTAAAAAATTACAAGCCATCATCTAAGGCAATTCCCGTTTTGATCAAACGTATAGTCCTCTTTTCTTTTTCGTGGGGTTGTGGTTCAAACTGGGCCAGCGGGAGGAGGAACGCCAATTATTATCATGTGGATGACCACCCAAACATTGAAACAGCATTTCATCAATTTGAAATAGCATATCACCACCGAACCCAATGTTAGTTACATTACAGAAGAACCAATTAATAAATACTAGCATGCTTCGTAATCACGAGCTAAAAACTCCACTAAATACTGCTGCCTTGTTGAGAACAGAACTGCAAATGACCAACATACTCACAATGCACCATTACAGCATTACTAGTAAAGCTCTGTGATAAGTCCTACGTATTAAAATTTTGCCACAAACTTAAAACAAGCACTAGTGACGATTCACTTAATCTCTTCTCAAAATTAAATCCATCTTCCATTCAACTAAATACGATAAATGGCAGTAACATAAGCCCAACATTTGCAAGAAATTTCAACCAAATCTAGCTCAAGCCGATGATAAAAATAGTGAAGGAAGAAAAACCCTAAGTGAAAACCATGCTTCCTTTACTTTCACTGCAACTCGGATAACACTTTATTCACACAGAAACAGTAAGTTAAACGATAGCACAATAATCATCGATAATCTCCGTAGGCTAAAATGACGAAAAGCATAAAATACAGATTACATTGTAGTTGATTCGTACCTAAGAAGAGTGTGCAGTTGAAAATGCGGCTCAATTGAAAAGCCTAACCCTAAAGAGAAGAGAGAAAAGAGCAAAATGAATGAATAAGAAGTAAAGAAAGAAGTGAAGAGATAAAGGAATGAGGATTAGGGTTTATGGCGATGAACTTACGGTGAGATCGAGGAAGAGGAAGCAGAGGCAGAGAAAAGAGATTGAGAGAGAGAAGATAAAGCACGAGAGAAGAGAAAATGAGGTGAGGACGTATTGTATGTATTCCGTACGTAAAAACCCGTATGTTGAAGCCAGCTCATTTTTTCAGTTTTATTTTCAAATAATTAATCACTGTAGTGTGCAGTAGATGGATATTGCCTCACTTAAGTAAGGATCACATACGATATTTTGGATTAGGTTAGGATAATGTTACAGTTTTTTTTTTTATAAGTTTAATTGTGTTTCTCAATTTTACAATTTAGTTCTAAAATTTTAATTTTTATATTCGGTCTCTGTATATATTTAATTATTTATATTTTTAATAAATAATTTATTAACCTTAGTTCTTAGAACTATGTTTAAATATTTATAAATATAAAATTTTATAAAAAATTAACAATTATTGTATTAAAATTATAAAAATATAATAAATATTTTTGTAATAAAATTTTATTATTATTAGTTGTTTATCCTTAAATTGAAATTAACAATTTTTTTTAATAATTAATAAAAGTATGATATGTTATTAATTTATATAAATTTAAACATATATAATATATAAACAATATATATTGTGGTTTTACTTTTTTTTAAAATATTTTACATATTATATGTATATATATATATATATATATATATATATTGGTGATATTTTTAACTTTCATTGTATTTGTATTAATGGTTGGTATAAGAAACTTAATTTAAATAATTAAAAATTTATGAAAACTAAATACAAGTAATTAAAATTAAAAAAGATTAATCTACCAAAAAAATAAAAGGATTAACTTATATATAAATTAAAACATAAATACTAAAATATGTAATTAAATATTTTTATATTTACATTTAAAAATATTAGAGATTGATCACGGCAAAAACTACCACATCTAGCATCAATGTGAGATAATTACCCAAAAAACATAATAACTCATTCGCAACACATTTTTCAGAGCTGCATTTCTTTTTACATCTTCAGCAATTAAATTTGACACATGTCAATGTCACTCTTCCATTTAAAAAAAAGTGACTTGTTTCTCATAAAAAATTTAGTTCATTTTCGAAAGATGTTGTTAACAAATAATTAATTTAATTAAAATCATCTTAATAAACTTACGAAATACTTATAAAAAACAAAAAAAATTGTTTGTTAATATAAGTTTTAAAACTAAAAACTAGAATTATTATTTAGATATTTTTGTTTTATTTTTCTGTTTCTCTTTCTATAACTAACAAATTTAACTAAAAACAATTTTAAAAATTAATTTATCAAACAAAATTTTTTTTTAAAATTTTTTTATAAAATTGTTTTAAAATATAATTTTTAAAAATTAAAAATTTAAAAAAAATCAAACTGGCCCTTAATTTATAAACCTTTAAAATAATAAAGCTCAATTTCTTCAAATAATTTGTTTAAGGCCTAACATATAAGTATTTTTACAAAATAGTATCTCCAAACACCACTACACTGAGATTTATAATATAGTTTACTGTATCTTTTTTACCTTATGTAAGGACTTCTTTGTTTTTTGAGTGCATGGGTTTGTATAAACTCTGCAAAAATGATAAACAATTATAGTACCACCCTAATAAACTTAATTGTTTCGACACAGCATGTGATGTATCACTTTAAACTTGTTTAGGTTTAACTCTTATACTTTGTGGTTTTTCAACAATATTTACTTTGATGGTGAAGCATGTAATACTACTACTAGCTGTGTCAAAGATTTTGTTATTTTTCATAAGAATGTAGGCCATGAAAGTTTAGATATCATCTTGGTTCACGAAGCTCATTGGTTTAAATTAGTTTATGTGAACTTGATGTGCAATCATTATGACTGTACTTTTGAATTATAATATCCAGCATTGAAGGCGAAGTTGAAGCATTTTTCTTTTAGCTTAAATCGACTAGCACGTTGCCAAATCTGTAGTTCTTGTATTTCTTTGACTATCAATATGAGCTAGATAACTTGATTAAATTTAATTTAGTAGATTGATTCGGAGTGAATTTGTCGAGTTTTCAAATGTTAAAACAAATTTGAAAAATCAAAATTTAAACAAATAATCATGAACAAGAGCGTTTTGGAATTAACTGATTTTAAAAACAATTATTTACCATAATTAAGGTATAATTGAACGTGGGCTAAATTAAATAAAATTAAAGTGCTGCTTATACCAACTGATTAATATTTAAAGTTAAGTTTCACAATATGGATTGTAAACACTGTGTATGAGGGATAATTTATTTAGTGAGAATGTTTTATTTTAACTTTAATATAATAACTTTAGATCAAACAACAAAAATAATAATAAATTTATTATTATTATTATTATTATTAAAATTTCATGTTTTCATGAGCTTTAAGTAAGTTACATTCGTTAAGATCATGTTCCCAATTACATCATCGTAACAAATAAGTGATTTTTCTCAAAAGAATTTTATTGTAGTGAACCAATAACCTTATTGTAGATCAACAATAACCTCTTAATTAGTTAATTATGCAAGAATCTTGGTATAATCAGATAGAACCGTTTATTGTTAAATACTACGAATGCATGGTGTTTTTTTTCTTCAAAATGCTTTTTATTTCAGTTTTTGTCCTTAAATCAACATTTTTCTCACCATATTAAAATATAAACTTACCTAACATAATTGAGTATTGTTTTGGGTTTGTTTGAATCGAAAAGGAGAGGACTAAAATTGCAAGAGTTGAAATTGAGCTTTTTATTGTTTTTTTTTTTAATATAGATTGAAATTAATAGACAAATGTGGTGTTTTTTCTCGTGAACCTAAAGCATTTCCATTCCATTTAGGTGTGAAATGCAGCTTCTACTGATATACAGAATTTATTTATTTATTTGTTTGTTTAGAAAATATAATTAATAATTTTATATTAACATAAAAAAGATACAATAAAAATTCTAAATTTTTAAAATTATATATTTTTAAGATATTTCAGATATTTATATAATACATGTCTTTTTACTCTCTTTTCCACTCGTCTAAATATGTAAAAGTAATTTTCACTTCATTTTATCTTATTTCTATATATTCATCTAAATAATACATCATTTATACTTTGTTTTTTTTATTTATATCCTTTTTATTTTAATCCTCCCTATTTCACTTATCATCCAAACAAAACATAAATTATAAAGGCAAATACGAAAATAGCGTAAAAATAATAATTAACTAATAAAAGCAAACATAAA
Source organism: Abrus precatorius (assembly GCF_003935025.1). Taxonomy (NCBI): domain Eukaryota; kingdom Viridiplantae; phylum Streptophyta; class Magnoliopsida; order Fabales; family Fabaceae; genus Abrus; species Abrus precatorius. The sequence continues at coordinate 3,870,353 of NW_020874417.1, forward strand.
ATACTGTAAGCATAAAATCAATAAAAGTGATCTTAATTATAATTACAATTTCAAATTCTAGGTAAATATAAAAATACTTTAAAATTATTACAAATAAACTTTAGAGTATGTTTGATTTTATTTTTAAATAGTTTTTAGTTTTTAAAAATAAAATACAGTAGAAATTTGTTTAAATGATAATTATAGTCTTTCAATTATTTAATCAAATACACTCAGCTTGTTCTGTTGTTATTCATAATTATATTTGCAGAGTTTTTAGTCACTGATTTCTTCATCTCCTGATTAACTTTCTGTCCCTATCATTGGATTGCCATAACCATTATTAAACTACCTGTACTTAACTTCGACTATCCATTGATTTCCATTACATAACAGCGAGAGAAAAGTCAAACCATAATTTCTCTTTACATATGTCCGAGATTAATAGAATTAAGGCTAACGTTCTAATCTCCTGTTAATTCTTCTAGCATTTTATCAAGTAAGTATCAATTAAAAATATAAACATATTTAATGTCTTAAAAATGCAAAATGTATTGATTTTTTAAATACGAGTAAATTAACTGGTTGAATGGCATACCTCATCTTCCTCCTTTTTTAAAAATAGATTATTAGTATACTTAGACCTTAAGAAAGTTTACTTATTTTAAGTATATTGTTCAATATTTGGAGTAATAAAATGCTTAATTACCCAATTTTTGACATCATCCGAAGTCTCAAAGCGAAGGCGAAAAAAGTGAGGCAATAAAAAACAGTGATAATTCTGTCATCTTTTTGAAAGTTAAAGGGCACTTCTATCAGTATCAAGTTGTTGTTTTTATTATTCTGTCAATGAAGGAAAGGGGGTGATCGTGCTTTTTAGAAAGGTCATCGATCAAAATTATCAATGTGACTAAACATGAGAGAAAGGCATGCTAGAATCTGTATTGACCATTATGTTTTACCTTATACTCCATCTATTATATTATATCCCATTTAGCAGGTTTTGATTCACGTTAAAAATTATGATTATAGCGTTTATGCGTTTAAACGTCAATCTATGCAAAATTAACTGTAATTATTGATCATTAAATGTATTTATAATAATTATTAAAATTTAAAATTATATATAATAATAACACAAAAGTTACAACACCAAAAAAATTATAAACGTTGGTGACATGGCAAGTTACAGACGGAAACAATAAATTGCTATAAATTAAATTTAATAAATAATGTACATTTTCTTTATTTTTTTAATTATATTTATATATTCCTTTTTATTTATCATTTTAAATTTATTTATTTATTTTATGTAAATTAAATTTTGTTATTTTAATTACTTTTTTAAAAATATGATTATATCATTTAATTACTTTATAGTTAAAATTATTTTTATTGATTCTTAATTAAAATGATAAATAAATTTATCGTTTATGATATTATTTTTTAATTTAGACAAATGCATAAAAAAATTAATTATTTTATTATTTTAATTTTATGATCTACAATATAATTTTATTATATTTAATTAGTTATTTAATAAAAAATTATTTATAATGTATAATAATAATAATTTTATTAAGTTATCAAATAATATATAATAATTGAATCACTTAAAAAAAGGTTCAATTCTATATTTTTTAAAATATTTTTATTTATTAGTCAACAACTAAATTTTAAAATTAAGAATATATTTTTATTTTATTTATGATAATTTTGTAAACTAATTTTTTTTATAACAATAAAAATTTAATATAAATTTGTTTGTGAGTATTAGCATACAATTTTATATATATTTATATTAAAATTATATTTTAAAAATTTTATACGTTACTAAAATAAATATTTTTTTATTTTCAAATTAATTGTTATATATTTATTTTTATTTTTAATCTGATGAGTTATTTTTTTTTAAATATTATCTCATCCTTTATAATTATACAATTAATTTTTTTATTAGTAATTTAAAATTACAATTATAAATGAGTGATGTATTATATAATTTTAGTTAAATAATTATAAACAATTATATAAATAAAAAATTAAAAAATATTCTATTTAAATTTATAACTCATATCGCAAAAGTTTTGTTTTATTATAATTATTCATTTATAAAATTTATAACTATTGATAATTTTATTAAATCATCAAATAATATAAAATTTAAAAGCAATAGATTTTATATTTTTAATTATAGTTTCAAGATTCTTTTAAATAACTTTTTAGAATTTGTTACTTTTTATATTTATGTATTAATAAAAAAAATAAATTGAAAATATGCATTATATTATTATCAATTTATATGTAAGACAATTTTATAAACTAATAAAAAATAATAAATTTTATTTGCACGTATGGCTCGGTATTTTTTAAAGACTTTATATTGAACTTATATATATTTTTTAATTATCGATAAAATAAAATAATATACATTTTCTTTACTTATATTTAACTAAATTTATATATTTTAATATAATATTTTATATTTATTTATTTTAATATTTTAATAAAAAATAAACAAATAAAAAATATTATATTATTATTAAATTATATACATAAAATTTATTGCAAACTAATCAAATTCTAATTTACTAAAAAATATAAATAAATTAATATAGTATTTATGCAGCAAATAAAATATTTGTTAAAATTATTATTATTATTATTATATATACAAGTCTAAACTTCTAAAAACATTAAGATGATAATATAAATATTTTTAATGTATTTTTTTTTAGTCTTGTTTAATTATTTTAGAGAATATATGATTTTAATAATCTACCAACGTTAAATTGTAATTTATCATATAATTAAATTTTAATAGTAATTTATTTATTAATTTTATGATATGCGAAGAAGGAGAAAGAGATGATGGTTAGAGGGGACATTGAGGGGAATGAGGTTCCTGGTGTGCCGAGAGCGAAGGGAACAACGATGGATAAGCTGTGAAAAATCTTTTATCCAAATCCTGATATGGAACATTTATTTGAATATTAACTTCTAAAATTTAATTATTTAATATCCTCATTTAATATACATTCATTCTATCTAAAAACTACGAGTCTTTATTGAATATAGTCTAAATTTTACAGTATATAATTATAATTATTATTATTTTTGTCGTAATGAATTATATATTTATTTTTTATAAATAAAACTGAAAATAGCAGTTTTTAATAAAATTATATTAAATTTTATAACTTTTAATAAATAATTATTATCTAAAAATCATTATATCCTTTTATTATGTATAATGTTAAATAAATTAAAAATAAAATATATATAAGAGAGAGAAATACTAGATCTTTTAAATTATCAAAATTAAATTATTTTTTGAATATTTTAAAATTGTACTTATACATTATGTAAATTATGTGATTTTTTTAATTATAAACACTATTCTTAGATCTCATGTCAAGTTACTATAGGATATTTGGTTAACATTGTTAACATAATTTCAAACACAAAAATATATTTTATGATGCACTTTCTTTTAAAGCAATTTTTTTTTTTATAAATTTAGGTAATGGGGCTTTGCTCTTTGTACAGTCAGACATTATAAATCGAAAATTTATTTTTAGTATAGTTATAATCATTAGAAATTTTGTTGTCATTAAAATTTATGAAACTAAATTTTCATTTAAGTCAAATCAAATATCAATGACCCTTATCATTTGTATATCTTTTTTAATTATAAATTTGCTCTGCATAATAATACATTAATGGAAAATGTTTTGAGAAACCCAGTTTAAGAATCTCCATCATTATTATGGAATGTGATGAAGAAAAAGTTGGGAATACACATGCCTACTGTGCTTTTTTACCTTTGGAGTGTGTCAGTCCCCAAATCCTGCATGGTTATTAAAACAACTTCAATTTATAAATACCTCAGCAACAATAATACTTATTTAATTTTTTTAATTTAACATTTATTTTTATTTTTATTTTTATTTTTCTCAAAGTGGTAAGTTTAAACATTTTTCTGTTTATTAAACATTTTTATGAATGAAATTCATCTGAGTGTTGGGCAAAGACAATGTCTGCGATCGCCAAGCTGGGAACCTCTGGTTCTGCTGCTTTATGGATGCCCCTTTAGCATGGTGGATGCTATCCAAATTGCTTTACCATTCAACATTTTTTTAATGTTACACACACTTCGAGTCACCACATTATTCTATATGAATTCGGGAAAGCTGCATTGATGGAGAATTTTGCCACCAAGTGCAGTTTTAACTTTGTTTTTTTTTAATAAAAGTTTGAAGATTTACATAAATTTTTTCATATTTTATTTTAAGAGAAATATTAATAATGTATTTTTTAAAAATTTGTTGTTACTATTAAGTGACTCTTACTAAATAATCTTAGTTCATTATTCAATGAAACTAATATAAATTTTATCTAATATTAAAAAATGTGTAAAATTATGCATGAGTCAAGAACGTATAATAACGATCATTTCTCTGTGCTTATACATCCATCCTCAACTAACATTTTGAAGTATTCAGGAAAAAAAAAACGCTTATATGAAATTCAGATTAAAATGGTATGATTATTTTATCCAATTAATGAAAGACAGTTTTAATTGAAATGAATTTATGCAGAGTGTTAATTATCACTGTCGTTTATTTATCCCTACCTCTACTATTAAGAAAAAATTATTTAAAATACTCTTATTAATTCGATTACCGATCAAACTTTATATATAATTCATGAGTACTAATTTTTTATTTTGCTAATCATCAGTACTAATTTTTGAATAAAAACATTTTTATAACTTAATTTTTGTTCATCGTATCAAGTACTTTTTTCATTACATATTTATTTTGTAATTCAATATTAATTCAAACTTTGAATATTTATATTTTTTTCTTTAATGTAAAATATTATTTATTATTGATAGTTATATCATTATCGGTAGAAATATATATTTAATTAATATAATATTAATTTATTAAAAATATAATAATACTCATGCATCTCACAAAAAAAGTTACTACTATAAAATAACATAGACACCTTAAAATAGCAATATTCGTGCTCTTAAATATGTCAGAATATTAAAATAAGGTACTAGTTGTTAAGAAAAAAAAACTTTATAATTGTGATAAAAATCAAAAGGTAATCTCACATGTAGAAAAAATGATGTTATACTTGTAATTTTTTTTACAATTTTTTTATAGTAAATCATTTTTTTCTATCTTTCTTTTATTATAAAATATGTTGTAAATTTTTGTTACAATGATAACATTATTCCTTGTAAAAGTACCAAAGTTAACAAACAGAGGTGCTGACTGGATCTTAATTTCAAACTTACATTTTTGTAATTAAGAAACCAACTTGACTTTAATTTTGTTTATTTCAAAAGATAAAATTAATGTCAAAGAAATGACCTTCTACTTAAAAAAATCTATACTAATAGAAACTTTATGGGGGGGGCCCAAATGACCCTGTGTCGTGTAGGCACTGGTCCATAGGTCCCACATTCCGTAGATGCTGTAACCTTTGCTACGGTATGTTAAGTTGTAACCCCCTGCACATGCAGAATCTCAGGTTCTCTCTTTACTGCTACTACTGAATATATTTACATTTGAATTGAATGTTAACAGATTTTATCTTATCATCATTTTTTATACTTAAAAAAAAAAAAGGAAAAGAAAAAGATTAGGTAGGTAGTTTTGTTATTTCATTGTTGTGCTGGGTTTATTTTACCAAACACAGGCTTCTATTTCGGGTCACTTTCTCTGTTGAGTTCACTTCAGCCATCTTTTATGGTTTGGTTTTTTGCTGTGAAATCTTCTCGGAGAAGAAATGAAAATTAGCCAACCCTTCTTCCTCTCATCTCTCTCACTCTTTCTGCTACTTCTCTTGCATATTTCTTCTGCTCAGATGCCGGGTACCCTCTTCTCTGTTTTTGCCACTTCATGTCCCTTTCCCCCCACCCCCCCTTGATTGGTTTCCATAAAGATTGAGTTTTTTTCTTCTGTAGCACCGGTTTTTGCAATAAAAACTAAAAGGGTGTCTTGTTTCAGTGTTTCTCTTTGTGCTATGCAGCCTCTGTTCTCTGGCATTGATTCTTGCTTTGTTTATATTATTTCTTCTTTTCTCTTTCTTTGTGTTTCCATGTTGAGCCCTAAGGTGTTCTTTTATTCGCGTGGCAATAAAAATTTTATCTTTTTGTGTGTCCTTCAAAATTCAAATTCTGTGGAGCTAAATAATTTTTCTCGCCATTTTGTTTCAATGAGCTGACTGTAACAATTTAGTATGAATATCCTGATGCATAATCAAATACATAAACTAAATAAAGAAGACTGTGATCCAACTCTAAAGCTTATGGTGGGGATTCATGTGTTTTCAGTTTTTTTTTTTTTTTGTAATGGCTGTTGCTTCTAATTATGAGTTATAAAATGCTTAAAATTTTCAATCTTGCATGTGTCTGTGTTGTTCCTTTGTTTTTTGTGCAAAGGGGCATTTTGAAGCTTCATAAATCATGTTTCTGGCAGTGTTATATTAGTAGCTTGCTCAGTTCATGTAACTTAATTAATGGTGATTAGATGCTAACTGTAATGTCAGGTTAAAACAGTGATTAACCATTGGTTGTGATAAGTAATTCTGGTGGAGTGAAGATTATATGGTTCTTGGAACCTGTAGTGATTGTGTAGATCATTAGATTAGTTATTATCAATTTTTACGAAGCGAAGCTTTATATAATTACTATCATTATTTTGCAAACTTCTTTTGAAGTATCACAGTTAAATAAGTTTTTTTCATTTGTCTCAACTCTTGATGGACTTTTTTCTAACAATTAATTGTCTAGATTATCTGCATGATATTTACTTGATTTGACTTCCTTGGTAAAATTTGACTATTAGAGGTAAAATTGTTTATGCAATCAATTCACTTCATCCATGCTGTTATTTGATGACAAATATGTCGTTTTAAGCAGGTTTTGTAAGTTTGGACTGTGGAGGTAAAGAAAAATTCACTGATGAAATTGGTCTTAAATGGACTCCTGATGATAACATTAAGTACGGAGAAATAAGCACTATATCAGTTGCCAACGAGACACGGAAGCAATACACGACACTGCGACACTTTCCTGCTGATTCCAGAAAATACTGCTACACACTTGATGTGTTGAGTAGGACAAGGTACCTACTGAGAGTGACATTCTTGTATGGGAACTTTGATGCAGACAATGTTTATCCAAAATTTGACATTTCTATTGGTGCTACTCATTGGTCGACTATTGTTATATCTGATGCCAACACTGTCGAAGTGAGAGAGCTTATATTTTTGGCTTCAAGTCCTACAGTAAGTGTATGTTTATCAAATGCAACAACTGGGAAGCCATTCATATCTACCCTTGAACTCCGGCAATTCAATGGTTCAGTTTATTATACATACACTGAGGAACACTCTTACCTCAGTGTCTCTGCAAGGATAAATTTTGGTGCAGAGAGTGATGCCCCAATCAGGTATTATGTCAACTCTGTCAGATGATTCATGTTTCATAGCCTGCTTGGTCGCAAATTAATCTTCTAAAGACTCTTTTCTTTGGTATATCATAATATATATGTAGTGTTATGAAGTCTGTTGATTGAAATGCGATGAAGTTACAACTTACAAAGAGTAGTCCTGAATCCTGATGCCAAGGATCCATTTCATTTGGCAAATTATGATACTTTGAAGGGAGGGGTAGTACACATCTTTCACATATATTTTTTTGTTGCTTTCACTAGACAAATCACAAATATCAAATCTTTGTAACTTCCTTCATAGAAAAGAATTACTTCACACAAAGATTATATCTCTGAATGGTGATCATGTTTACTGCATAGTTAGTATTAGCTTGTGTGGTTACTGAATTGAAGCAGTTTCTTTTTACTTAGTAAGTGTATATCTCTGCCATATCAGGTATCCTGATGATCCATTTGATAGAATTTGGGAATCGGATTCTCTCAAGAAAGCAAATTATCTTGTTGATGTTGCTGCCGGAACTAGGAAAATTTCCACCAATTTACCAATTAATGTTGACAGTGATGAAATGCCCCCAGTGAAAGTAATGCAAACTGCTGTAGTGGGTACCAATGGATCTCTAACATACCGGTTGAACTTGGATGGCTTTCCTGGTATTGGATGGGCATTCACCTATTTTGCAGAGATTGAAGATTTGGCTGAAGAAGAATCCAGAAAATTCAGGCTTGTACTTCCAGGGCATCCTGATATTAGTAAGGATGTGGTAAATATTGAAGAAAATGCTCCAGGAAAATATCGCCTTTACGAACCAGGATTCACCAATTTATCCCTACCCTTTGTGTTGTCCTTTAAATTTGCCAAAACATCTGATTCTTCCAGGGGCCCTCTTCTAAATGCCATGGAGATTAATAAGTATCTTGAGAAAAATAATGGCTCTCCTGATGGTAAGTCCCTATTTTGTTTAGGTAACTTGTGACTGTAGTAGAGTAACTACTTAACAAATATATCTATTACAAAACTGGTTTATTTGTCCAATCTTTTTTGGAGCATCCTAATTTTTTGAGTACTTGGTTTGCAGGAGAAGCTATATTGAGTGTACTTTCGCAATACTCATCAGCAGATTGGGCACAAGAAGGGGGTGATCCATGTCTACCTGTTCCATGGTCATGGATCCGCTGTAACACAGATCAGCAGCCAAGAATAGTCTCAATGTAATGGTTCATTTTTTCTAAGGTTTTTATTTTGTCTATATGTGAGTTTCACACGGTAAATTACTGTGTGAAAAGAAAATTTCAAGTGATATGATAACTACTTTGTATTGATGGTGATGGCAGTTTGTTGTCTAATAAAAACTTGACCGGGAATATTCCTTTGGACATCACCAAATTGACTGGTCTGGTAGAATTGTAAGTTTTATATTACTTTCTTATTTTGATTCAATGAAACTACAGTGTCTGGTGTTTGTTCTATCAAACTGCAGTGGCATAATGATTTGATTTATGGATGTAGATGGCTTGATGGAAATATGTTGACTGGCCCAATACCAGATTTCACTGGATGCATGGACTTAAAGATCATGTAATGGTGGTTGATAAGTTCTTCCTTTATTCATGTTTTTTCAGTTTTCAGTTCACTTCAACCATTTTCTCTTGCAGTCATCTCGAGAACAATCAGTTGACTGGTGCGCTCCCAACCTCTTTGGCAAACCTTCCAAATTTGAGGGAACTGTAAGCTATCTGGAACTATAAGCTATCTGGAACTATAAGTTGTTTGTTCAAATTGGATATTGGCATACATTTGATACATTCAAATATCAGGAGCTTAGCAATAATCACTGAAATAAGCATCTTTTTGTTAATGACACTTGAGTCATTTCTAAATCAAGTGAAATACTCCATTTATTTTCATACAATTTTGATAACACTTTTAATGATTGCAGGTATGTCCAAAATAATAGGTTGTCTGGAACTGTACCATCAGGTCTTCTGAGCAAAGATTTGGTTTTGAAGTGAGTGCCGTATTTACTTGAAATTAAACATAATAGAGTATTATGCGTGCAAAAGAGGAGGCATGTTGCATCTTAGGAGAATTAATGGAAATATACAAAAGATATGTTGGATGCTTTTGCAATGTTCTGCCCTGTTCAATGCAATTATTTTCATTCTAGATCTTAATCTTAGCAAATGGCGTATAATACATAAATAACAGTTAAACAATGAAGTGAAATGAAATGGTTGCTTCATAACAAGAGAAGCCAACGTTCCTGTTGTGATCAGTTAAGTAAAAACCTGATTTTGTAAAGTGTGGAACAATCAGATATGCATGCAGAGATGCTTTTTTTTGTTTGGATTTCATATATATTAATTGTACCTTTTAGTATGCCATTGACCAATATCCATGTTGCATACTCCCCTCCTTTGTCATTTTTGTTCTTTTCATATCTATCCTCACCTTTCTCTTGGATGATTTTACTTCATCTTTTGGTTTCTGAATTTTGATTGTGTTGCTTTGATTGCTTGAATAAATGTTGAATCTGTCAGCTAACATGACAGTCCTTCAGTATATTTTGACATTCTGGATTTTTTCCTTGAAATGCTAATACTTCTAACTGATCAATATATTTGTTCTAGGTTCATTCTTATCGCCCTTTTTTTTGGCAAATTTTCTAATACCTTCATGACCATATTTACATAATGATCACTACTTTTATTTTGGCCCTCAACAGCTACTCTGGAAACATTAATCTTCATAAAGGGAGCAGAAAAAATAGCCACACCAATGTGATTATTGGTTCAGTAACTGGGGCTGTCGTTCTACTTTTGGCCACTATCATATCTTGCTTGTTTATGCATAAAGGAAAGAAAAATTATTCTAAACAAGGTAGGATTCTGAATCAAAATTATATATTATTTCTTTCTGAGATTTGTGATTGCAAAATGTAATGTATTTGTTTACACTCTTCATAGATGGCCTGGTTTCTCTCCCTTCTCAAAGTTTGGATTCTTCTAAGAGTGTTGGTCCTGCAGAAGCTGCTCACTGCTTCAGCTTTTCTGAAATTGAAAATTCTACAAATAATTTTGAGAAAGAAGTAGGTTCTGGAGGTTTTGGAGTTGTTTACTATGGGAAACTGAAAGATGGAAAAGAGATAGCAGTTAAAGTTCTAACCACTAATTCTTATCAAGGAAAACGAGAGTTCTCCAATGAGGTAAACCTCTTTCAGTATTCCACCATTGCAACCTATAATTCGGTTGGAATTGAATAGATATTTTTATTATAGCTATATTTTTGTTTGATCCAGGTGACTCTTCTCTCAAGAATACATCACAGAAACTTAGTACAACTTCTTGGTTATTGCCGAGAAGATGAAAATAGCATGCTTATTTATGAGTTCATGCATAATGGAACTCTGAAGGAACATCTTTATGGTATGTAATCCTCATTGATTTAAATCAAGGAGCTGTAGTCCATACGCTCAATTGTGCCTAACTTCTTGTAGGTCCATTAACAAGAGGACGGAGTATTAATTGGATTAAGCGTCTTGAGATTGCAGAAGATGCTGCAAAAGGTTCATATCGCTAATGCATCATTTAAGATGATAGTATTAAATACCTTTTCCCTCTAATTTTACTATCAGATTGTTAATTGTGTTATTGTCATGATTTTTCAGGGATTGAATATCTTCACGCAGGCTGTGTTCCTGCAGTCATCCATAGAGACTTAAAAAGCAGCAATATTCTTCTTGACAAGCACATGAGAGCCAAGGTTTCTGATTTTGGTCTTTCTAAACTTGCTGTTGATGGAGCCTCCCATGTTTCTAGTGTAGTTCGGGGGACATTAGGATATGTGGATCCTGAGTAAGGCCTCAACTATTTTCCATGAATTTGTGTGTTTGCCTGAAATGAAGTAAACGTGGTCTTTACTTGAGTTTGATTCCCGAAGTTCCCTATCTCTATTCTCTGATTAACCACAGTTTATCACTATAACTTTCAACAGGTACTATATTTCCCAGCAGCTTACTGACAAGAGTGATATATACAGTTTTGGTGTAATTCTTCTTGAACTCATATCTGGTCAAGAAGCAATATCTAATAACAACTTTGGAGCAAATTGCCGAAACATAGTCCAGTGGGTGAGTTTTAATTTCCTTGTTGACATAGAATTTTGAAGCATAAATGTATCATATAATTCTAAAACCCTTTGTAAGTATGCATGTGTAAATTTATAAAGTGGCAAGAGAAGAAAATTCTTCCATTAATATAACTTATAACAATACTTTCGCATTGCATAGATATGATGAACTTCCATATAAAATTGAATTACATTTCTCTAAACTATATTATTTCACAGGCAAAATTACACATTGAGAGTGGAGATATACAAGGTATTATTGATCCTGCGCTACAAAACAACTATGACCTACAATCAATGTGGAAAATAGCAGAGAAAGCATTGATGTGTGTTGAGCCTCATGCAAATATGAGGCCATCAATTTCAGAAGTTCTGAAGGACATCCAAGATGCAATCGCTATTGAGAGAGAGGCCGAAGGCAATTTTAATGAGCCAAGAAATTCAGTTCATTCTTCTATCAACACAGGTTCTATGGATTTGGTTGCAACTGAGAGCTACGTTTCAATTGATGAGTCCATTGCACAGCCTACTCCACGATAGAGTAAACATTGCATGCATGCACAGATTTTTCCTATTCCTTTCTCCGATTTTAATTTTTCTGTTTCCTTTGATTTTTAACATATGGGCAAGGCCTTGCTGCACATAACATGGTAGTTGGTTTCAATTTTTGCCTTTTGTTGCTCAGTTGAATGTGGCAACATTAATATAGCATATCCACAGTGTTTTTCGACTCGTACATTCAGTAAATCAAATGTGTATGTATATTGAAAAAAACAATGATGTTCATACACTTCAGATTATTTTCGCCTTTTTATATACCTATTTTTCTTTTTCTCTTTTCTCTGTGGTATCTCTCATTTCTTCTTCTTCATTTTTGTCTCTCCTTTTTCCTACTTCTATGTCCCAAGAATGAGCCATACAATAACCTTTCTCTATACTGAAGTTAGTGTCCATGATATACTTTGATGGACAATCATTTCAAAAATAATATCATTTGTACTAAATACTCATTTTAGTATCTCAAATTATTCAATTATTTTAATTATTTATGCAAAATAACAATAAAAAATAAATTAAAAAATTATTAGAATGAGATATTTTAAAAAATTAAAGACTAAAGTAAAGTTTTTGTAAAGTTAATGATTAAAAAATGTATTAATATTTATATATATATATTTTTTAATTTTTGTTTTGTTTTATTTCATCCAAACAAAGCATTTAAAGTTGATTTCGCTTGAATTTGATAGTATAAAATTATTTATACCAAAATGTGAGTTTTGGAATAGATAATAAATTATTCATAGGCATACAAAAGTATTAAAGAAAAAAGTATATTAATAAATTATAAATAAGTTAATTCGAGACTTTACAACATGATACTAATCTGTTTTCCAAACTTTTTAATGGGTGATCAAATTAACATAAATTTGAAATAAACTAAAAAATTAAATAATTAATCGATTAGATTAAACTTTAGATTTAAAATTTTGAAAATTGACTAGTTCAAATTATTTTTTTTCGTATAATACGATGTTATTATATCATTTATTAATATGATCCAAGTTTGTTTATTAATGAATTCAATCAATCTCGAATCAATTTAAATTAAAACAGATTGAATTAAAATTATATTCGAAATCAAATTCATTGAATAATAATATAAAAAAAATTACATTAAATTGGTTGAACTTTTCTTTCGAAATTTATATATTTTACAATTCATTCAATAACCTGCCCCGTATACTACTCTTTTCGAATTCCTACTGTAATTGAAAGTATTATTTTATCTGCTTAAAGAACGACAAATTGGTATAGAAAATAAAAGTTTTTTTCTTCTGTTTTATTATTATTTATTATTCTAATATTTAGGCATTGCATTAGATATTTGACTACTTCAATTAGAATCGGGTGGTACTCATCCAAAAGTTTTTAATTTATTTGTAGACAAAAAATAAAGCAAAATCGAAACATAATATGACCAACTTAAAGGGTTTTTTTTTATGCGAAGAAAAATAGAAAAATAATTATTAACTAATGATTTACCTATTTATTTTCATATTTATCAATCATTACATTAAAATGGTATATAAAATATTCAATATAACTATATTTTATTTATAATTAAACAAGTAAACAAAATTTACTATTTTATTATTTCCTCATTTAAATAATAATAAAATAATTAGAATATAATTGATTTCCTTTTTAAAAATAGTTTTTTTTTGAAAAAAATATAGTATAACGCGTGCAAATCAAAGTGATCAATACTCGTATTAAATGTAGCTTCTTCAGGAGGAATGTATTTTAGAGAATAAATATTACTTATATTTAAATAGTTAAATTTGCGAAAAAAATTCAAGTATAATCGTTATAAATTTCAAGATTAATTATAGTCTTCATCGTTGATTTCTTAATTTCTTTGATGTTTAATAAAATGTTTTTAATTTATATTTTTATATTATTTTAAATTTTTAATTAGTAATTTATAAAAAAATGAATTAGCAAAATTGTAAAAAAAATTAATTTGTAAAACTGAAAAAATTTGTAATATTATATTATTACATACATTAGGGAAATTGTTTAGAATGAAAAATATTAAATAATTTTTGTTAAACGAAATGTCAGTAGCCAGTGTAATTTACGCTTTTAAATCTCCCGGTACTTGTGTACCTCTCACGTAATATTGAAACGATAAAACTAATATTTTATTATCTGAAACTGGGATCATTGGTAATTTTAAAACTTAAAGCTAGAAAATTTCTTAAATAGTCCCTAAAACTGTGTTTCATCATTCAATTTTGGGAAAAAAATATTTCATATATAAATTTGTATAGAATAATAGACGTTAAAATAAAAAAAAAAGATAAAAATTATATATTTTATATATATTTTTAAACTGGCAATAATAAAACAACTATTTTAAAATAAATTGAATGAAACGCGTATCAAATCCAATTTAGTTTTAATTTTTCGATCAATATATTAGATAGTCTCTTTAATAAATCTGAAATTAAAGAAATTCTAAAAATGACATTTTTTTAATAATCAAAATATCAAATGAGTACTAGATTGGTTTCCCTTGTTTTCTTTTATGCATAAAAAAGGCCCAACAACCAATAAGAGAAAGGAAGGGAAGGAAAGAAGGTAAAAAAGAAAACGGACGGTGGCGATAGAAGCCACACTCTCATCTCCATCGTCTCCTCACTCCTCTCTCTCACATCACTTCTCCAGCGTCCATTCTCGCGCCAAATACAAATCTCATCACATCGTAACATTCAGGTAACTTTTTTTATTTTCCCTCTCTCTCCAATTTCTCTCTCTAGGGTTTCTCCATGCCTTTCCCTTTCTTTGTAACGTTAGGGTTCCGGCGACCATGGCCGATACCCCCGCGAGTCCCGCCGGCGGTGGCAGCCACGAGAGCGGCGACCACAGCCCCCGCTCTAATTTCCGCGAGCAGGACCGTTTTCTCCCCATCGCCAACATTAGCCGCATCATGAAGAAAGCGCTACCTCCTAACGGAAAGATCGCTAAGGACGCAAAAGAAACCGTTCAGGAATGCGTCTCTGAGTTCATCAGCTTCATCACCAGCGAGTACGGTTCTTCTTCTTTTCTCATTCGTGCTTTCGTTGTGATTCTGTGGAGTGAATGAATTGTGAACTGTGTTAATGTTTCGCAGGGCGAGCGACAAGTGCCAGAGAGAGAAGAGGAAGACTATTAACGGCGACGATTTGCTTTGGGCTATGGCCACTCTCGGTTTCGAAGATTACATCGATCCCTTAAAGATTTACCTCGGCGCTTACAGAGAAGTAATATTAATTTACATTTGGTTAATGCAGTTTTGGTTTCGTGGAGGTGAACTTTCACTGATGTGTTTTTTCTCCCTTTCATTGATTGAATTTCTCGTGTGCCGATTGAAATGTTGCAGATTGAGGTAATTTTAAATGAATAGTTATTTAGCTTTGTGATTTTTTGTGTTCAACTGTGCGTTTTTGTTATTGTGTTTGTGATCTCTGAAATTGTGGTTTGACAGGGTGATTCCAAGGGTTCGGCCAAGGGTGGAGATGCATCTGCTAAGAAGGATGTTTATCCGAGTCCTAATTCCCAGGTGGACAACGTATATACATGCACTGTTCCTGATTGCATTGCTGGGAATATATTTAGAGTACAATGACATTGACATCTGATGTTGGATTTTCTTGTGGATTTGACAGCTTGTTCATCAAGGTTCTTACTCACAAGGCGTTAATTACTCGAATTCTCAGGTGATTAATCACTTACTCTGTAATGCAATATATCTCGTTCTTCCTTTGCTTCTGCGGTCGCATTGATAAATGAAGATGCTGAGATTGCTGTTTAATCCCCAATGACTGCAATGTAGTACGAGATACTGACGCTTCGTTTGCAGGAACTTCTACTTCTAAACCCTTCTCCTCCTAAACACTTTTTATTTGAAGTTCAATTTAGTTAAAATGTTTGTCATTATGTTGGTTGATTGGTTATAATAAGTAATACCATTTTGATTTTTTGGTTGAAATTTTGAAGATGTACATCTTAAGGAGTCCCACTTGGGATTAATCCCTGCCTGATGACTATGAATTAGATACATTTGATTGGTTGTGCATGTATAGACCCCCCATTGAAGGCGTGGATGAAATACTCTGAACTTGGTTTATTAAGGCCTGGATGTATCTCTCTTTCCTCTCTTGCACTCTCTAAGCTTGATTTTGGTTTATTAAGGGCTGTTCGATATGTGCACTATCTCGGAATTGCATTTTTTTAATCTAGTCTTGTTAGGGATTTTCAATCTTTAATAAACTATACAACTGCAAAGTATTAGAATACGTCAAAGCTGCCATGGCCCCTGCACTCTTTGCACTTTCTTTTTGCAAAATTCGTTAGAAATGGATTTGGTTTTGTTGGGGATCTGCAATGGTGGTGGTAGGTTTCTTTAGTGATATCAAACCTCAACAATGATCATTTTTTTGGGCCTAATCATTGTTATTGCTGCGTGAGTCATGCCATTTACCTCAGTTCTTCCCTTGTTTGGATGATTGGAGTCTTTTCCTCCCACTTGTATTGTTACTGAAACTTGATCTTAAGCTTTTGCTTTCCTATTTTCACTTGCCTTTGTTTGATAAAGCATGTAAACTTCTTTTCTAAAGTTGTGCAGAAACATTATGCTGTTTACTTTAGTTATAGGAGATAATGTTTATTTCCTGCTATTACATAGCACAGTGATGCCTTAATTTCAAAACATTTCTGGTTGTGAATCCTTGATTAGATGAACTGTCTTAAGCTATAAGGTTAAATAATCCTCAAGAAGTCAGATACCTTACTGGCTACTTGGTAGTAGTTAAATTGGAAGTATATTTGAATTGGTAAATTAAATGATCCTTCCTTGTCTTCAGAGAATTACATGGAAATACCATCGCTAATTGTTGGCACTTACAAATTGTAATGCCCTTTCTCTGTTTAATCATTGTGTTTTAAACCATTCTTATCTTTAAGTACTCTAGCCTCTAGGACCATATTGTCATTGGCTTTTCTTATGGGGTTTAATAATTAATCTTTAATATCGAAGCTGGAATTTTTAGTTCTTATAAAACACATATGAAAGAGAATGTTTTGCCCAATTAATATAGCATTAATGGTGGCATTATTTAAGAAAAACTTTTATTTAGAATTTGTTTTCCTTGAATCCAAGTGGAAGTTGTAGAAATAAAAATGTTAAGATGAATGAGTGGCCACATAAGAATGGATTAGATAAAAAATGATTGTATATGCCACAATATTGGTCGCGTGCAATGAAGGCCACGGGAGATATTATTGAAGAGAAATTGATGACTTTCTTTTTAAGTCCAGTAGAAAAGAGTAAATGGAGATTCAAAAGAACTTTAGAAAAAAATATTAAAAGATTTAGTGATAAATGTGGTTTCTGAGAATTTGATTTTCGATTAAGTTCAATGGCGAATGTGATTTATGTAGTCAATCTCATTTAGAATACGAATTGTTTGTTGTTTTCCTTGAATCCAACATATCAAAATGGTGAGCATGCTTCTTTTATTTATAACATGGATGGTTTTCCTCTTTGGTTTGTAAGTTATATCTTTGTTTAAGGAATTTTAGCTCAAGCAACTAAACATTTACAGGTGATGGAATTATTATATTAATTTTGTCTCTTTCAATTTTCAGCCCCAGGCACAACATATGATGGTTCCCATGCAAGGCCCAGAGTAGACATGGACCCTTCTTCCGTGTATGACGTGTGATTTAAATGCCGTAAAGCTTTAGTATTTGCCCTTGGCATATTGAAAGCATTTTATGATTTGTGAATACTGACTTTAGGAGATGTTGGTTCCTGACCAGATATTATTTATTAAGGCTTGCATATCATATTATCTTTGGAGAAGAATCATTATTCATAAGTTGTAAATCCCGGAACCATGCTTGTCTGATTCCATCAGTTGTCTTGGCAAAGACTAAAGATTTTATGTAACTGATTGGAAGCATAAATTGGTATAGTTCTTTACCTTCTTTTCTGTAGCACATTGGACGACGGTGCTGCCAAATTTAAAATCCTTTTGTTGTTGACGTGATGGGATTATGTTATTAGGCTGAGCAATAGTTTATTTTATCTATTCTCCCAATGCATATATTTATACTTGCGATAATGCCAATGACTACAGCAAACTATTTTTCCTGAGTTAGCTACATAAATCAAATAAGGGCGGTTTTACGTAAAAAATCATTTTAGAAATATTGAAAACATTTTTTTTTAACAAAATTTTTATAATAAAAATGTAATTAAAATAAGATTTTACTGTAAATCAAAAATAAAAATTAAAAATAATTTCTAAACCAGACAGCGTAAATGTATTCGTTTTCGAAAGGCCATTTGGATCAAGGTCGTTAATGGTTTGGGTTTCAAATCTTTCATACGTAACTCTTAACTCTTCTGAGGGGAGATTCGGTTGGTACTCTTCATTTCTCCGCACATTGGAATGTCAAAAATAATAAAAACATCGATTAATTTTTTAATCTTTATCATAAAATTAAATTTATATTAAAAAACTATGCAATATTTGGAAAAATTTGCAAGACGGAACTAATGGTATTTCATTTGATTTTGTAGTCGTAATGTCTATTTTTTTTTTTTCAAATTCAAGCTAACTTGTGAGATTGTTTTGTTGCTCTTTAGAGTATTGCTAGTAGATTTAAGAGAAACTGAAATACTCTTTCTCATATCTGTCCTTCTAATGGGAATATGATACAAACAATTAAAAAATGCACATAACCTTTTATAATTGCTTAACAATGTTACACTTCTCTTTTTATAATTACTTCTTTCATTTAGCTTATTTGTTTTCCTTTATTTTAACTTTACTTTTCTAGCAATTTATCCATTCTGTTGGATCACAGTTTGTACATCTTTTTCCTCTCTTAATGCTCAAAAAGTTTGACTATGTTTCTTGACCGGCCATGTCCAAGTTAGAAATAAAATGTAAGAGGTCCCACATTAAATAACTGCAAATAAGGTAACTAGTATATGAGAACAAGTATCCTACTATTTATTGTCTTAAAGTTTTAGATTAAAGTGTGATTAACGTGGTGTCCAAATTCCTTGCATCCCGTGCTAAATTTGGTGGTGACATTCTTCTTCAATGTGTGTGAAACATTCCCTCATTACAAGGATGTATGAATTTTAAACATGGAATTTGAATTCTCTTAAGTCTTTTGATTTATATATACATATAGACAAGGGAACGGACTAGGTTTAGAAAAGCATTTCAATAGAATCCAGTGAGTAAGCCAACAAATCTTGAATAATTACTAATCCCAACTGTTTCGGTAGCCTCCAGGACCAATTTTCTGCACATGTGATCAATAAAGCAAGGACTGGATTGAAGTAATTACGACATGTGAATAACACCAACAATGGTAAAACCGAAATTAAGCAACAAAAATGCTCAAAGAGATTGAATCAGACAATAAGTTTTGGGGCTAATGTAAGAACTCCCTTGTCGATTTTAATGTCATGTAGAAAAGACATCATACTTGCGTTCAAAGATTCATTGGAAGCTTGAGTCATAGCTGAAATGAGAATTAGAGTCTAATCCTTGAAGTACAAAAACCATTGCTATGGTAATTTTGAATTTTTTTATCGCTGTAGAGTGATGGAACGAGGCTGGAACTACATTGATTAGGTTAAATGGATGGAATGCTTATTTGTAAATTTTTATTGATGCTTGAATTTTCAAATGGGGGAATAGAAAAATGGGACAGAGGATTAGAAAAATTATTGGAACCTTGTCAAGTACTTGGGTTTATTTTAATTTACTCCCCTTTGATGTAACATATTACATACCCGTATTGGGACATTTACTTTTTCAATTGTGGTTTAGTAAAATTAATTGTATGTTTGAATTTATATTGAAATCACATAGATAATAAATTATAATTTTTATGCTAAATTTACTTCTAAAAACAAAATTTAGACATTACTTTAAATCTATTTTTAAACAAAATTAATTATTTAACATTTAATTCATTCAAATGATTTACAAATACTTACATAAACACACACTAAAAGGGTATTATCTATTACTCGAAGAATGGGGTTAGCATCAAAATTGGCAATCTGCAAGGAGTCCACGTCAAGTTTGTTTTCATGTGAGAAAATGCTTGGAAGGGGTGTGCTTGTTTGGTATAACAGTGAAGCCCTTTATCTTCTCCTAGACGTTGGTGGATGAGATAGATGACTAGGCCATAGCCATTTCACCTTTTATATCCTCTTCACATGACCACCCTATAATCTTTCCCAATTCGGCCTTTTCGTGTATAACTTTTATTTATTATAAATCTCTTAACAGCATTAACATTTTTTTAATATCTCCTCCTTCCTGTTATCATTTACACATTCATATCATCAATGCTTTTAGCATTTTGCTGACTGAGCCATTATCTCTATTGTTATTCATTCTACTGCCTATGCTTTTCTTTATTATTTTCCTATAAATATAAAGTTATGCAATATTTTTATGCGTTTTTGTAATTTCTAGTTAATTTATAATATTAATCATTGATGCAAAACTGAATGAACTCGTTATCTCACACTCTTTCTTTTCACGTACCCGTTACTATATATCCTAAATTTATCTAGTTTTCTTAGTCAGAAAGAGTAATTGTCTAGTCGAACTATAAGTGGAAACAAGTAAATGTTGAGTGCTCAAGTTAATGGCTAGGTCTACGAAATCAGGCCTATTAGTTATGATTTTTCTACGATGGAAAGAAGCTGAGGCAAAAGCACAACGTCCTAATCTGCTTTTTTTATTTTTTTAATTAGCCTAAAAGAGAAGAAGCAAGCCAATATCTTGGTGGAGTATTAGCTTGTAATTCCATAATTATTAAATAAACACTTGATTAAGTTGAAAATCTAAACACTCCATAAGAACTATTTTTTAATTCTTATTAAATAAAGCAAAATTTCTTACGTTAAGTCTTTAATTTTAAATTTTTAATCTACTGTATCAAATATATTTCTTACATTAAGATTATTGTAATCTTAATAAATTCTTAATACACTCTATTGATTTCTTTTAACAATGGATGAAAAACTTGCTAGTTGAACTATTAATAAACAATCTTGTAAGATACTTGATAACAGAAGACTTTCTCAATCATATGTTAATCGATAAGTTCATTTTAATGATCACTGGTATTTGGCGATAGAGAGCATCCATTGTTATGACATGGTTACTTTACAAGTTGACCTTTTTTGTTTTTTCCCTTAACACACAAGTTATTCTTTTTCTATCTCGTGTTTCACAGTTAACAAATTTAATTGATCATTGCTTATGGAGAATTTGATTATAGATTTCTTCCTATTTCCTCCCCCTATCCCTAAAAAAAGGTTTGTAATTTGTGCTCCCACATTACCATTATGATTGTCATCATAACTAATGAACAAAATTAAGTGAGCTTTCCCTATCCTTAGTGAAAATAAGAGAAAAAAGCTACTCCTTTCTCTTGTCGTTTCTTCTCTTTTAGGCTCCTAAAAATGAAAGATTAAAAGAACGTAGGCATTAAGTATTGGGTATATTATTATTTATTATTATTGGTGACTAGTTGAGAAGGGAATAAAGAGCAAAAAGAAAAAGAATATAAAAATAATGAAAGAGCTAAAATGGATGAGGTGCTGTACTCAACGGCTCTCAAAGCACTGGGCTTATCCCTTAGATTCGAGGCCCAAAACCACATCACAAACTCATCATCATGGAACAAGGTGCTTCTCCACCATGAGACATTTTTAGCCCTTGCAAGTTTAGAATCATGCTAACCTTAGCCCCCCAAAACAACAAAGAATTTAGACTCGTGTTATTTGGTCTAAAAAGTAATTGTAGCTGATTCTCTGTTTATAAAAAATGCTTATGTTTTACTATTAAAGTCTCTTTTAATAAAGATTCTTTTATAAAAGATATATGTAAAAAAAAATGCTTAAAATTATGTATAGTAATAAAAAGAGAAATAGTTATGAATCAATCCTGACTTTTGATCTATAGTCTGTTAGCTTGTTGGGATGCTTTTATGATAAACTATTAAATCAGGTGATTCGATAGTAATTAGTAAATCATAATTATGTGTAGTTTGATTAAATTTAAGATTAATAAACGGTCAAGATATTTGAGGACATAATAGTAATTATCAGCTATATCATTTTGTTGCAAAGTAATTTTTTGTTTCCAAATATAGTTTAATTAAATATTTATTTAATATATTTTTATATGAAAGCTTGTGTTTTGAGTCACTTTTAAGAATAATATTTAATAAAATTAAATATTTTACTAAAATTTAGTATATTATTATTGACAAAAATATTATTCTTCTAAAGACAAGTTATTTATATTATTGCAAACTACATCATTATTAATGTTCTATTCCAATTTTTTTTTTACATTAAATTTCACACATACTTAATAATGTCTCATGTAAATTTTTAGTAAGTATATACTGATACCAAACTATTCAAAAATTATCTACTATAGTCTCATAAAAATAATGCAATGTAAAAGTACAACAAGTTTTCATATTTGGTATCAATGTATCACAAAACTTACACACTTTTGATAAAATCGTCAATTCGTGTTTGGTCTAATTCCTCTGCACCAGAACTACATTAAGCAATAGACATCATACAAATATTACTATTCCCTTAGGACTTTCCAAATTTTATGTAATGTCTGCACTAGACACAATTTTGAACTACTACCTATAGTGAAAAAAATATAAATGTAGTGATAAGTTCATTGAATATTGTAGTCTTTATTACCATTACACTTTCACATCAACATATCATTCATATTTTTTCTCAATCTTTTACCTTCCATAATCTTCTACAGCTGTTGTTGTAAATCCTCTTTCCATGAAAGTAATTATCTTTTATAATGAATTTTCTATACCTATTGGTCTATCTTAAATCGTCTACTATCCACTACACATGTCTCCTTATTAGTTGCTATTAAAAATAACATTGAGTATGAATTTGTTAATATAGTATTTTCTACCCATTTATCTCTATAAAAACTAAAGGAACAACTATCATCAAAAACTCATGTGACATTAGAATTTACCTATTCATTGACCTGCTTACAAACTCATTCCACGTTCCTTGACATCCACCAATCTGAAGCATTATGAATCACCTCAAAAAAAAATAAACATATGAGTACATGATTTATACTGCGCCCGTATCACATTAAAGGACAAAAAGTTTGAAAATTTCACTTCTCTCTGAATTCATTTATCTCACCCTAAACTGCCTTCGTTTTTTATCATGCATACTTTTTGCCTATTTAATCTAATCTATTTTTGATAAAATTTTCGCGCCATTTCAAATAAATCGACGTTGAATCTTTATTATTTCTTTAATGATACTTAATGATATTCTCCAAAAAGATAAATAATATAGTAAAAGACTGACTAAAATAACATTAAAAATATATATTTTTTAATTCTTGTAATTGAAGTTTTGAAAAGTTTCAACAATAAATATTTATTTAGTGAAAAGTAAACAAAATTTTTTCAATAGTTATGTTATACGGTTCAATTCGATCAAACTATAACCTAATTTGAGTTATATGATTTAATTTTTATATTTGTATTTTTATTTTAGTTAAAAGATGATAAATAATGATTTTAATATATTTCATATAATTTTTGTATTTTAAAAATATTAATTGTAATTTTTTTAAAAATAATTTAAATAATTGATAATAATAATAATAAATTAATAAAAAAATTACACTTCTAACCTTAATATAATAAATAAGTTTTTTTTATAAGATATATATTTTTAATTAAAATTTGAGATTCATAAAACTCTTTTATTAAAAATGATATTTACATAAACACAATATTTGTATAATAAACAAATCTGATTTATTAAAAATAAAATAATTGTAAATACATTAAACTAATATCATGTGTCTCTTACAAAGAAAAAATGCATTTGTGAATATATATACATATAAGAAAGCATTGCATATATACTTAGAAGCAAAATTAACAAATACAGTTTTACGTGTATACATGTTTGAATTATAATTTGATTGATTTTTAAAATTAGATTCAAAATTTAATCTAACTTAGTAACAAAAATTCAATTTTGTGATTTAAATTTTTTTATTTACTTTTTTTAGTATAACCTTTTTTAAGAGGATAGAATGATATTTTATTTTAAAATAAAAAAATTGTCAAACTCAAAAAATACTTAAAAATTTATTTTTTTAATATTTTGTAACTAGTATGATGTATTTCTGTTTTAGTTTATTTTAAAATTTAATTGAAATGGTCATACTCCATTTTAATTTAAAGATATATTTTCTTTTTAGACAGATAAAATTTTAATTATTATAATCACATTCAATTTTATTTGAATCATTTTTTATATTTTAAATTATGAGATAATGTATCGTTAACCTGATAAAAATAAATTTTATATTAGTTTATTTTTAAATCGCTGACACAAGTCAATATAAATTATTTTTTTTATCAATTCATTATGTTTGATGTTAATTCTTATATAATTTTTAATTTAGATTATAAAATATTCATAAATTTTAATTTAAAAATTTTATTTATCTTTAATTTAATCTTACCTTTATATGAAAAATATTAGTCTTATTTAATACAATATAATATTTATTATTAATAATATATTTTTAATAATTTTATTTATATTTTATTTTAAATCAATACTATAACTATAACTAATAAATTTTCCTTGCACGTGAATCATTAAATTAAATTATATTTTAACTAATTTTTTTAAAAAAAAAATATTATATGATTAGTTTTTAATTTAATAAAGTATATATTTTTAAAAAGAGTAAATACTATAATTAATAATAATAAATATTTTATTATATTAAATAAACTAAAATTAACATTTTATTTAAAAATATATAACATAAATAAAATCACTCTAATAAAAATATTAAAAAAGTTATTGCTTGATAATAATTATAAAAAAATTAATTTTAAAATACACCTAAAATAAATAAATCCTAATAAATATTTTCCAATCTCATAATTATTGATTAACAATTAATTCTGAAGACCATATCGTCATTAGAGGAAACAAACGACATCTTAATCGCAAGAAATAAAATCTAAAAGATAATAAAAAGGGAGAAACGAAGAGATTGATTAAAATTTTGATGGGTATATAAGAGTGGATGGCAATTGATAGAGGCATTGATCAAGCTTAACGCACCTCATTAGCAGCGCATCAATTCCGAAGTAATTAGCATTAGCAAGCACTCTAATCGGTAATTATCAACAAACATAACTATTTACACTATCACCACCCTATGTTTTTTCCAACTTGCAAGCTTTCGTGTGCAATCACCCTCTCCCTTGGTTTTCTCCAATTTCTGTTATTATTTTTATTTTATAATTTCGGCAATCGTTTATCAATTCAATCTCTTATTCTCTCTCAGAGGAAACAATTCGGCGATAAAGTGAGACGAAGACGCAGGAGAAGATAGAAGGAAAGCGTTTCCTTAAAAATCACCATAAAATCGTGTTTATTTTGTTCATTCAAAAACTGGGTCTTCGACTTTCTCGAAGACCGATTAAGAACTACGACTAGGTACTACAACACAGATAACCATTGAAACTGTTGCCGTTTTGAGTCTTAAAGTTTTCGTCACTGATCGTGTTATTTTTGCTGTCATTGTTTGTTTCTTCATTATGATTGCTTTGTCCTTTTTTGTATTTAATGTTTTAAACATATTTTTTTTACCCTTTGTTCGTGATGCACTCAGGACGTGTTTGTGTAATATCTATTGTGGAACTTGTTGGTTTTGATTTGTTTGTTTGAGGTTTCGGTTGTTTTCTTTTAAATTGATTTAGTCTTTTGCTCCTAATGCGATTTCCTTGGTGGGAAGCAAAGTGGTTTGTGATGTTTTGATGTTATGAGAATGCATCATGGACGGACACCTACTGCAGCACTTTCACTTTTTTTAATTTGAGGGATTGAGGTTCGGCCTGATGTGATGACTGATTAACTGGAATGATGTTGAAAATTAAGAAAAATGGTTGCTTGTGCTGTTTATATTCGTGGACAGCTTTGAATGAGGGAAGAGTTTGGTTGCTTTGGACTGGAGTTATGAGCTTACCTTTTTTTTTATCCAAAAGAACTGAAATGACACAATGTCAGTTTTTGGCTCAGAATCCAAAGTTGTTTGGCCTATATGTGATTGAGGAGTTATGATAATGAATGAAAATTGACGATGTTTTGAACTGCACAGGGGTCTTCTTCCATTGGGGTGTAGAAGCAATTAATGGAAAGTCGAGGTCAAAAGCGTTCAGAAATGACAGATGGACTGCCTGCCGATAAGCGGGCATGCAGTTCTAGACCAAGTTCTTCAAACTCATCAGCTCAAACCCATATGAATTCAACACAGTCAACAGTGGAAGCCCATGATAATGACATGGATACTTCATCATCTGCTTCGGCTTCTAGCCGATCAGAGGGAGAGCCAGAGAAGGATTCAACTTATGGATCATGTGATTCAGATGACATGGAGCAGCATCATAACAGTCTCTATGAATATCATAGGCGGAGACTATCCAGTGATCATGGAAAATTTAAAAATATTATCTCTAGCTTGAGTGGGGAGACTGAACCTTCTGGTCAGTTAGCTATACTTACCGAACTTTGTGAAGTTTTGTCATTTTGCACAGAGGGTTCACTTTCCAGCATGACTTCAGACTTGTTATCACCACTACTTGTAAAGCTGGCAAAGCATGAGAGTAACCCAGACATAATGTTGTTTTCTATAAGGGCTATCACCTATATATGTGATTTGTATCCTCGGTCAGCTGGTTTTCTTGTTCGCCATGATGCTGTTCCTGCTTTATGTCAAAGATTATTGGCTATCCAGTATCAAGATGTGGCTGAACAAGTAATTATTACTTGCTTGTTTGTTCGTCTGTAATATATGTTTTTTAATAGAAATAAAGGAATATAAGTTATTGATGTTGTATTTATGTAGTGTCTCCAAGCATTGGAGAAAATATCTCGAGAGCAACCACTTGCTTGCTTACAGGCTGGGGCAATTATGGCTGTTTTAAACTTTATTGACTTCTTCTCAACAAGCATACAGGTAAGTCTCTAGCACAACAGGGCATCATCTTTAAGAGTAATGACCATTATTTTTTGCCATCCTTAAAAATCAATATGTTATAGTGTAAGTTAATAGAGGAGTGAAGAATTGTTTTCTTGTTTTACACATTCTCTCCCCCCTTCACCAGAGAGTGGCTCTTTCTACTGTGGTGAACATATGTAAGAAGCTTCCTTCTGAAAGCCCTTCACCTTTCATGGAGGCTGTGCCCATATTATGCAATCTTCTTCAGTATGAGGATCGCCAGGTACCAATAATGAATTTAAGATGGTTGTAATGCAAATTTGTATCTGTTCATTCTGTTGTGGTTTCATCTTCTTTTTGTAATATTTACTGACCTGCAAATGTACTTCTGAAGCTTGTCGAAAATGTTGCTACCTGCTTAATCAAAATTGTGGAGCGAGTTGCTCAGTCCTCTGAAATGTTGGATGAACTTTGTAAGCATGGATTGATCCAACATGTTACACATCTTTTAAGTTTAAATGGACGGACAACCCTATCTCAATTAATTTACAATGTAAGCATTTTTTCCTGTCAAATTCTTATCCTAAAAATTTCCCCCTTATTCTTATGAACTTCGAAGTTGATATGAATCTATTATTTTGCTTGGCAGGGATTGATAGGATTACTTGTCAAACTTTCATCTGGATCAGTTGTAGCCTTCAGGACTTTATATGAGCTCAATATAAGCAGCATATTGAGAGATATATTATCTACATTTGACCTCTCACATGGAGTCTCAACGTCACAGCTTGGTGATGGACATTGTAATCGGGTATGCAGCTAATGCTTGACACCATTGTCTTTAACTGGTGTGCAGCAGCGCAGTTTGATTAATTTCCTGTTTCAAAAGTGGAGAGTATTAACATTTTCGTTTGGTTGTGTTGAATTTGGTAGTTGGTAATGTTTTCGTATTAACAACTGGTCCATTTCTTCAAGCTTAGAAAATTAATTATGGGGTACAACTTTATTAGACCTTTTTTTCAGATGTTTGTAGCTTTTGAGAAAACACAAACATTTTTTTGGTTTTTTCACATTTTTTTCAAAAACTAACGATTATTAAAAAAATTTATAATCTTCTTTCAATTAAAAAAAGCCTTTAATCAAACTGAAAAATGGATTGAGTGTGCGGGCACAATTACTTGTTCATATCTGAGAATCTATGACAATATGGCTCTGTATCCCCATAACCGGTGTTGGATATTGGATGTTTGATCCTCCACCTGACTATTTATCCTCCTTTCCCATTGGCTTGGTGGTCCAGATAAATGTCCTTCAAAAACATCCAAATCAATCTATTAAGTTGGGCAGTCTTAATAATCAAACATGAATATCCTTTGGAAATTTAAGGAAAAATGCATCCAAAAGTTTACAAACATTATTTTGTATCTCCTAGATATATGTTGTATTCTAATCGATTTGGTAGGTGAAATTTATCATTATTTAGCACTGGCCAGTTTAGTTGTGAACAATCTTGATTCATAGATTACTGGTGAATTCATTTTCTTTAGAAAATTCTTATGACTTGAGCCATACTGCATTAGGTATTTAGAGTTAAATTTATTCCTCTTGTTTTGTTTGTTGAAGATTTTTCTTCATATTTATTTAGCACTGTCATTCAGAAATGCAAGGGAAGGTTTTTTCTTCTTATAAACTCAAGTTTGTGTCATTTGAGGGATTTCTTAAAAATAAGCATCATGAAAGATTTGTCATATAGTTTGCTGACTTTCTAGGTTTATGAAGTACTCAAATTGCTAAATGAGCTTCTCCCTGGTGGGGCTAAAGATCAGAATGATCAACTGATGCTAGACAAAGAATCCTTTCTAGCTAATCGCCCAGATCTCCTGCAAAGGCTTGGGATGGATGTGTTTCCCATGTTAATCCAGGTTCGTTTATTTTCTTGTAATTAGCTAAGTTCTCTTCCTTTTTTATTACATTGCAATACCCACTTCATCCTTTTACAGGTGTTCAACTCTGGTGCGAGTTTATATGTTTGCCACGGATGTTTATCTGTTATGTACAAGCTAGTTTGTTTGAGCAAATCTGACATGCTTGTTGAATTGCTTAAGAATGCCAATATTTCAAGGTGAAATAACCTTTTCCTTACTGTTGCAATATAAAATGCATTTTGTTAAATATATTGATGATTTTTATCTGGTTAATATGGCAGTTTTTTGGCTGGAGTATTCACTCGAAAGGATCACCACATGCTGATGCTAGCCTTACAAATTGTTGAGATAATCCTTCAAAATTTTTCAGATGATTTCTTGAAGCTGTTTGTTAAGGAAGGTGTCTTTTTTGCCATTGATGCACTCTTAACACCAGAAAAATCTTCACAATTGATGTATCCGGTATTTAGTGGCATTCAGCTGTCGTTGGATGCCAGTCAAAAGTCTGCTTCAAGAGAGGCCCTCAAGTGCCTATGTTATGCATTTTCAACTGGACAATCTCCTACATCATCAGAAGCTGGAAATTGCAAACTTGACAAAGACTCTGTTTATAATCTTGCAGAGATGATTAAAACAAAATACTTAGCTCCAGAATTATATGACTCTGAGAAAGGATTGACTGATATTCTACAGAATCTCCGAGCACTTTCTAATGATTTGTTGAGCATGTCTACTGACAGTAGTGCTCTTGCTTTGCATGAAGAGAAGATCAATAGTATACTGTATCAGATTATGAACAAACTTACTGGCAAGGAACAGGTTTCGACTTTTGAATTTATTGAAAGTGGAGTTGTGAAGTCACTTGCTAACTTTTTATCTGTTGGTCAGTATACAATGGAAAAAAAGGCAGTACAGGTTGCTGTCATAGAAAAACGTTTTGAGGCTTTGGCTAGTGTATGCTTATGTGCTGCTCAGCCTCTCTCTGGTGAAACTCCCCTTTCTATATTAATTAGGAACCTGCAGAGTGCCCTGACTTCATTGGAAGCTTTCCCTATTATTCTGAGCAATGGGCCAAAACTGAGAAATTCATATGCTACCGTTCCTAATGGGTGTTCCATTCCTTATCCTAGTTTGAAAGTCCGTTTTGTCAGGGGTGATAATGAGACTTTGCTGAATGACTACACTGATGATTTTCTTACTGTTGACCCATTTTCCTCTTTGGATTCCATTGAAAGATATCTACGGCCAAAGGTCAGTGTCAAAAGCACAGAGCATGTTAGTCCATCATCCATCCAAGTGTTGCAACCCGAAAGCCCACCCCTTCAATCACCATCAAATGCAAGTTCCTGCCCAGTTGAAATCCCAGTAATTTTGGGGCCTGCTGACATGACTACAGATCTCTCCGAAACACAGGTAAGATTTGTAATCATGGTTATTTATGAATGGAAGTGTCTTTTTGTGTGTGTCTGTGTCATTTCGTTTGTAAATTTGTCTTATTTTTGGGAATTGAATGGTTGTTTCTTAATTTAAATTTTTTTTTAATACAACTACACATATTTTGCAGAGAGAAAAGCCAAAGTTGTCTGTCGATGTGAATGCTGGGGAATCGTCATCCTCTGGAACTCAGGTAGTAATAATATTTCTAATTAGTTAATAATGCAGATTATTCTTGTTTATTATTTGTGTCAAACTTAGTTAATACTTATTCTAAATAATTGTTCTTTGCATGTAGTGTTGATGCATTTTCTAATTTGTGTTATTTGTTTTTAACATTTATCAACCAACATTATATTTTTTCTGATTACTTGAAGATAATTTTCTATTTGTTTTTGAGAATTTGAGATGTCTTGATGCTTGATAATTTTCTATTTTTTGGTATTCTTGAATTAACATTTGTGCTATGCTGAAATTAATGCTTGCTAGTTATGCTGTTCTTATTGTATCTCTCTCTCAATAAAATAAAATAAAATCTGCTACTTATTTTATTTTCTGTTTTATCATGAATCATTATAACAAGTATATTATAATTTTATGTGCACTTAAGAATATATATAAACTTTTTTGCATATTTCTAATAGGGGTATGGTGAACAAGAACTGCAATTCAGTGCAGAACCAGACTCAACGCTAGAAAGACAGGATCCTTCATCTTGTAGTGATGAAACTTCTCAAAAACTTGTTTTTTACCTTGAAGGACAATGTCTGGATCATAAATTGACTTTATATCAGGCAATTCTTCGCCATCTAATTAAACAAAATGATTCTTTTTCTACTGCAAAACTATGGTGTCAAGCGCATATATTAACCTATGGAAGGGCTGTGAAACCTGAGGACATAATACCTCCAGACTGTCATTCTTCGCATCAAGATTTCTCTAATGATAAAGTTCTAGCTTATTATCAGCATACTCCTTTTTTCTCAGACATGTTCTCTGTTGATCTTATTTCTGATTTGGAGAAGTCAAGTCCAACTTATGACATTTTGTTTCTTCTTAAGAGCTTAGAAGGCATGAACAGATTTATATCTCACCTTATATCCCGTGAAAGAATTTGTGCTTTTGCTGAAGGGAAAGTTGATAACCTGGATGACCTAAAAATAACAGTTCCTTCTGTGCAACAAAATGAGTTTGTAAGCTCTAAGTTGACAGAGAAGCTAGAGCAACAGATGAGGGACTCTTTGGCAGTATCCATTGGTGGTATGCCTTTGTGGTGTTGTCAATTAATGGCTTCATGTCCTTTTCTATTTAGTTTCGAGGCAAGATGCAAGTACTTCAAATTGGAAGCATTTGGTCACCCACAAATTCAACCTCATATGTCCTACAGCAGCTCAGGAACAGTGAATGACAGGCGACTGAGCCCTGGTGGATTGGCTCGAAAGAAATTTTTAGTTTATCGTGACCGTATTCTGGAGTCTGCTGCACAAATGATGGACCTACATGCCAGTAATAAAGTGGTTCTTGAAGTGGAATATGATGAAGAAGTGGGCACTGGTCTTGGACCAACTTTGGAATTTTACACGTTGGTGTGCCAGGAGTTCCAGAAATCTGGCTTGGGTATGTGGAGAGAGGACTCTTCTTCCTTTACCGTCAAGACAAATTGGCAGGCTGAGGAAATTGGAGTCTATTCTCTTTGTGGACTCTTTCCTCGTCCGTGGTTATCAGTACAAGATACATCCAGTGACATACAGTTCTCTGAAGTAAAAAAGAGATTTTTCCTTCTAGGCCAAGTTGTTGCTAAAGCACTTCAAGATGGAAGGGTCTTAGATCTCCACTTCTCTAAAGCCTTCTATAAACTTATTCTTGGAAAGGTAATCAGTTTTGGATTCAATTGACAAACTTCTCATGAGTTTGCAACCAGCAACACAAACTAAAATTTATAATAATGTACATTATAACTGACTGAATCTCTCTATGTGCTTATTACCATGTTTTTGTAGGAACTTTCTCTCTATGACATACAGTCCCTTGACCCTGGGCTTGGTAGGGTGCTGCGAGAGTTTCAAGCACTAATTAACCGGAAAAAAATTGTGGAATCTGTCTGTGGAGGGAATTCTGAATTGCAATATGAACTGAGCTTTCGAGATACCAGAATTGATGATCTTTATATTGATTTTACTCTTCCTGGCTATCCTGATATTGTTCTTGCTTCAGGGCCTGATCATTCCATGGTAAGGCATTGCTTAATATTTTTGCTATTCAATTTTTTCTTTAATAACTTCAATGGCAGAATAGAAGCTATATGTGTTCATCATTTTTTGTAGGTAAATATGAGAAACCTGGAGGACTATGTTTCACTAATTGTGGATGCAACTGTGAGGTCTGGAATTTCACGACAACTGGAAGCTTTTAAGTCTGGCTTTAACCAGGTCTTTCTCTTTGTCTTAATAATAGTCAAAATTCTTTATTAGCTGCTTCTGTTTTTTCAAATGAGTAATGACCCACTGTTTAAATTAAAACAAGGAACTTTTTGGTTGTTTCAGTCTGTGTCTGATAAAATTGAAGAGAATTGCATCTCAAAAGGGAAAAAAAGCCCAAAAAAATTGGGGTTTCATAAGGGCAAAACTTAGGTGCTATCAGTATTGTTTACTAATTGAAATTATAATTTTATCTCTGTAATCTACAATAACATTTATTGCAAACCTACTATTAAAATAAAACTTTAATTTTAATTGGTAAATAA
The DNA here is from genome assembly GCF_003935025.1 of Abrus precatorius. Lineage (NCBI taxonomy): Eukaryota > Viridiplantae > Streptophyta > Magnoliopsida > Fabales > Fabaceae > Abrus > Abrus precatorius. Next base: position 3,903,688 of record NW_020874417.1, read on the forward strand.
TACTAACAACATGTAAAAAACAACACATAAGTTTTGACCTACCTTTACATAATACATGATGGACAAAATGAGCTGTGTTTGAAGCTAACTTCTGTAAACAAGAGTAAGAGTGTTATTATCTTTTGTCGTTTGAAGGGCTGCATTATGAGCTATGGCTCCCATTTTTGAACTAGACGAGTTTTGGAGAAAAAGGACGGGAAAGAGAGAAAATAGATGCTTTGTTGAAAAAAGCTGAGAGTAAAAAAAACCACCCTGGCTACAACTTATTATACATCTGTTCTTTTGTTTGGTGTCCAGTTCATTTGTCTGGCCTCTCATTATTATTATGTGTTCTCTGATCAATCGATCAGGTGTCTAAGTAGGTTTTACAATTGTTGCTAAATTCCTTGGGTAATGTACATGGCTGTTGGAACTTCATGCATATCTGTGTCTGATGTTGGCATTGATATAATCTTGTACTTCATTTAGTGCCCTCGTTTTCATTATCCTTTATATGCTGGCAAATTAGAGCAGGGATTCACTGAGAGAAGTCTGATGTTTAAGACTACGGAACCTAGGTCAAATACTTGGACTATTATGCTGTTTATATGTGATACTTTTGTTTAATATAATATCATAAATAGGTTTAGTGTCTCAACTGTTTAGTAAGTTATTTCTGTATGTGTTCATGACAGGTCATCAACATTAGTACACTTAATATTAGGTTTTCCTTAGGATTTACCATTTAATTTTTGATATATTTTGTTGTCATTTTAAATTCCTTTTTTTCTTTCAAACTTGTTTTCAACTTTCAGGTTTTCCCCATCAAACATCTACAGATTTTCAATGAAGAAGAGCTTGAGCGTATGCTCTGTGGAGAGTACGATTCTTGGGCTGTGAGTATAAATTTCATTTTCTTAATCAATTGGTATACATTTCCTTTTCTTGTAGAGAGGATAGGAAGAGCACTAACAACAACAACAATAATAATAATGTCTTGTTACCAGATCAATGAGCTGGCAGATCACATTAAGTTCGATCATGGGTACACTGCTAGCAGTCCTCCTATTGTTAATGTAAGCATTCTTGTACTTTTACATACGTCTGATCATATGTTCTGAATTCTTTTTTTTATAACCTGAATCTCATAATTTATGAACTACCTACTGCTGTGGACTCAGTTGTTGGAGATTATTCGAGAGTTTGACCATGAACAGCGACGAGCATTTCTGCAGTTTGTGACAGGTGCACCCCGGCTTCCTCCAGGTGGATTGGCATCTCTCAACCCAAAGTTGACTATTGTCCGAAAGGTGTACACCAGATTATACTTCATATTTTTCAGTGTGACTTTTGTACTTGATTGTTTTCTTTGTATTTTCTACTTATACCCGTTTGTGTTTTAACAGCATTGCAGCAACCGGGCAGACACAGACCTACCAAGTGTGATGACTTGTGCAAATTATCTTAAGCTACCTCCGTACTCATCAAAAGTATCGCTCCAATTTTCACTATTCCAAACTTATATTAGTAAAAACACATCAAACATATTTTAGATTTTTTTTTTTTTCTTGAGCCTAAAATATTCTTTGGTACTTTATTCATTTTCAGGAAAGGATGAAAGAGAAGCTCTTGTATGCCATAACGGAGGGTCAAGGATCTTTCCACCTTTCATAACTTCACTCTCTTGACTGGATCCGTATTTTGAATCATGAAGATGTAATTATTAGGGTAAGTGATAGTAATGTAAATAAGGTTGTTAACGAGTTGCTGGCAGTGGTGCTCACAACGAGCTACTTGGGGATGGAGCTACTGTCTTCACTGACTAAATTGTTGGGGGTGTGTACATAGCAGCATGCTGATAGTTTAGTTGATTGACTAGTGTCAGCTGTACAGAAACGGAGGGCACTTTCCAGGGTCATGCTTTGATATTTGATGTACAGTATTTTATGTACAGGAACTTTTATCATTAATATTTATTAGTCGTTGACGTGCAATTATAATAGCTGCTTTCTTTGCTTCTGCCTACACCTGGGATATTGGATTTCCCTTGGAAGTTTCGTACCGCATTTTTCTTATTTATCATTTTTACTTCCATTTACAGTTTTGCAATGTGACATGTAAAAAAATTGAGATGACTTGAGCTCACATTAAGCAACTGTCTAAAATTTTGCTTAGTTGTGAATGTGAAAGCTTAAGTGGTATCACACACTAATTATGTAGCCTGTAGGTTCTAAATCCGCCTTAAAAGTTAAACTCGTGTTTATAAGAATGAATTGAATGTAAGGAAGGATTTCTGACTATAGGTTCTTGATAGTTCAAAACTACAAAAGCTTCTAAAAGATTTTCTGTACATGCAAAATTGATTAATTTTAAACTATCAAGTGAATTTAAGGAATTGAGTTGTTGGGTTTTGAATTATAATTGACTGTACAATTGATATATAATTGTATGTTTTTTCTGTTCATCTTAGCAAATCTGCAAGTCTACTCAAATATGAAATGTACATAAGCCGTTGAAGTTCAAGATATGGTACAAATTGTACAAATTTTAACGATAAGATCAAATGTAACACAGATATGAGAAGATACTTCTTTTTTAAATATGGTTGGAGTTGTATGCAATGCAGACTATCCGAATCCATCCATTTCCTTGCGGCAGGTGAAGTGCATGAGAAAAACTAGAGGACGGAACCCAAAAAACATATTCAGTAGCAATTCCATTATTACAACATCTCCCAAAAATCTATAGCAACAATCATATTTATACCTAAGGTATTGCTACTTAAGGGTGCTCATTAAAATTTAATAAAAATTATTAGAAGTTACATTAAACATACATTAAAAACTTCTTTATTAGAAATTATACTTTTTGCAGTAATTTTTTTATTTAATCATTCTCTTAAAAGCACTGATTAATGTTTATCGTGCATATATCTGCCTGCACAATCTACCACGCTTTTTAAATTTTCTTTCCTTTTTTCTTGTTTTTCATCAATCCCCTATTTGTTCCAGAGAAAAAAGCTGAAAATAAATTAAATAAAAATAAAAAATTGTTTCCAAAATCAAAAGTCAATTATTATTATTATTATCCTTTCTTTATTTCTTCAACTAAATAAAAAATACATTATAATTCATATTTTTAATTTTTCTTTCCTAGTATCTGCACGAACCAGAAGTATACACGTACACATAACATAAACCTTTTTCTTTCCTTATCCTGTTTTCTGAAATGGGGGAGCAACATCAGCCATGAACGCAACATTACTACAAACTCCGTTCTCTACAACCTCCACTTCACCATTCCCACACTCTCACCACCCTTCCCCTCCCTTCAAACTCACCATCTCACACGCCAACCCCTCACTCGCCACAACCACAACCTCCCAACCACGCGACCAAAACCTTCTTTTTCTCTTACGCGAACGCAAAACTGAAGAAGCTTGGCTCGCTTACACCAACTCCGCTCACCTCCCAAACCCCACTTGCCTTAGCCGCTTAGTCTCCCAACTATCTTATCAGAACACCCTCTCCTCCCTCACACGCGCCCAATCCATCGTCACGCGCCTCCGCCATGAACGCCAGCTACACCGCCTTGACTCCAACTCCCTCGGCCTCCTCGCCGTCGCCGCCGCCAAGGCCGGCCACACCCTCTACGCGGCCTCTCTCGTCAAGTCCATGCTTCGCTCCGGCTACCTCCCCCACGTCAAGGCCTGGACCGCCGTCGTCGCCCGCCTCGCTTGCTCCCCCGATGACGGCCCCTCTGACGCGCTCAAACTCTTCCGTGCAGTCACGCGCCGCCTCCGGAAACTCCCCGACCCTGACTTCGCCGCCGATTCGCGCCCCGACACGGCGGCGCTAAACGCCGCGCTTAATGCCTGCGCGAATTTAGGCGACGCCGAGGCGTTCTGCCAACTGTTCGACGAAATGCCTCAGTTCAATGTTGAACCTGATGCGCTCAGTTATAACACATTGATGAAGCTGTGTGTTAAAATTGATAGAAAGGACTTGCTAGTGTTTATTTTGGAAAGGGTTCTTCAGTTGGGTATTCCTCTTTGTATCACCACTTTGCATTCCCTTGTTTCTGCTTATGTTGAATTTGGTGATTTGGAAATTGCTGAGAAAGTTGTTCAAGCAATGAGGGAACAAAGGAAAGACCTTTGCAAATTACTTAGGGAGTCTAATTTAGAATATTCAAGTGAAAATGATAATGATAATGATGATGGTGGTGGTGGTGGTGTAGAAGAAGAATATTTTGTTTTTAAGAAATTGCTTCCGAATTTGATGGATAAGAGTGGGAATGAACCACCCTTGTTGCCAAAAGCATATGCTCCAAATACAAGGATGTACACCACTCTAATGAAGGGTTATATGAAAGCAGGGCGTGTTAGTGACACAGTGAGAATGCTCGAGGCAATGCGGCATCAGGATGATAAGGGTAGTCACCCTGATCATGTTTCTTACACCACTGTGGTTTCAGCACTTGTCAAGGTTGGTTCCATGGACCGTGCTCGTCAAGTTCTTGCTGAAATGACAAGGATTGGTGTGCCTGCCAATCGCATAACATACAACATTCTCCTTAAGGGTTATTGCAAACAGCTGCAGATAGATAAGGCGAGAGAGTTGCTTAAGGAGATGGCTGATGATGTAGGGATTCAGCCTGATGTGGTGTCCTATAATATACTCATTGATGGGTGTATTTTGGTTGATGACAGTGCTGGAGCTCTTTCCTTCTTCAATGAGATGAGGGCAAGAGGGATAGCTCCCACCAAGATTAGTTACACTACTTTGATGAAAGCTTTTGCTTTCTCGGGTCAACCAAAGCTGGCTCGCAGGGTCTTTGATGAGATGGTCAATGACCCGCGAGTGAAGGCGGATTCAATTGCCTGGAACATGCTGGTTGAAGGGTATTGTAGGTTGGGGTTAGTGGAAGAAGCAAAGAAAGTGATTCAGAAGATGAAGGAGAATGGGCTTAATCCTGATGTGGGCACTTATGGGAGTTTAGCCAATGGAATTGCTTGGGCTAGGAAACCAGGAGAGGCACTTATTCTTTGGAATGAAGTGAAAGAAAGGTGGGAAGTGGGAAAGGAAAGGGGCAAGGTTGATTGTTCTAATGTTTCCCCATTGATACCTGATGAAGGGCTTTTAGATACTCTTGCTGATATATGTGTGAGGGCTGCTTTCTTTAGAAAGGCTTTGGAAATTGTGGCTTGCATGGAAGAGAATGGGATTGCTCCCAACAAGACCAAGTTTACTAGAATCTATGTGGAAATGCATTCAAGAATGTTCACTAGTAAGCATGCTTCCAAGGCTAGACAAGACAGAAGAGTAGAGAGAAAAAGGGCTGCTGAGGCTTTCAAGTTTTGGCTGGGTTTGCCTAATTCCTATTATGATGGAAGTGAGTGGCGGTTACAACCTATGGAGGGGTATGAATCTACTACCACTGATTGGGTTTAGTTGCTTGCTCATGCTGCTACATCATGCTGTGTCAAAACAAACTCTAGTGTAAGTAAGGGATCGTGTACACTAGAATGTAGAAAATCAATGTAACTTAAGGAAAAGGGAAATTTTTGTGATTTTTTTTAGCACATCGGTGTCCACTCTTTCTTGCATTCACAAGAGAATCATGGATCTTTTATATCTTACTTTTTATGTTTCAAAAGATTAATATAATACCATAAATTTATAATATAGTATATTTTAGTAAAAACATTTTTACAAAATTAACTTTCTACATTCTGTATTGTATAGAATATATCGTGTAAATTATTCTATTTTGTACAATTCATATGGTACTTTAAACTTTATATTACATGCTATCAAATTTTATTCTATCATGTGTAATTTAATTTTTATCTCTTTTCTCGTTGTTTTTTATACGTCTGATTTATATAATGTTTATTAAAAATATTAAATACAAAACTTATATATAGTTTTGTTAAATATATGAAATTTTATCGTGAGAAAATCAATTTAACATAGAACTTGTTTACATCTATGTTTTTTTTTTTGTTAGTCTTTTATAATAGTTTTAAGAAATTGTCTCTCATTGATATTAAATAATTTAAATTTTAATTATTTTGAAGATATAAAAATAACTGATTATTTTAAATTTTATTATAACATGAGTTTAATTGTAAAGCATTTAGAAAATAAGAGGATTTTTGTGTGACATAATTTTAAAATATAAAGAAAGAAATTTCTATAAATTTTAATAATAGAGATTTTATTTAAGTCCAAAATAAAAAGTAGGCTAGAATAACGTACTAAATACAATTCTTAAAAATGAGTTTGCATTGCAGTGGTGGTTTAGAGTTTAGGGTTTAGATTTTTATTTTATTTTAATTTATTATTCAATTATAAATGGCCAACATTAGAAGATTCAAAGTTCATGTATAGGAAGAAGTTTTTAGAGGAGAAAAAAGAAAAGATATATTTTTTTAATTTTAAATTAAAATAATTATATATTATTTATGATTACAAATATATTAAGTTCTTATTAATATATTGATTTATATATTTTATTTTTAAAAATATTAATTTTATATATTTATTTAAAATATAAATTTTGCTTTTTCTTTCAAAATTTTCATTTCTAAACAACTCTAGGCATTGTATTTGAGATTTTATATAAATAATAAAAAAAATTTGTGTATTAAAATAAAGATTGAGATTTAGAGTATTTTTAAGAGTTAAAATTAAATCTTCTTATAATATTAATTGATTGATAAGTTTATTTTAAGTTATTTATAATTAATTTAAGAGTTTTGTTAATCTCAGCTCTTAAGATTGAGGATAAATATTTAACAATAATAAAATTTTATTTAAAAAACATTTATTATATATTTATAACTTTAATATAATAACTGTATTTTTTTATAAATTTTTTTTATTTATAGATATTTAAAAATCAGATAAAATTAATAAAATCCTTAATTTAATAGTCTTTTTTTTTGTCAATTTTAATATATAAAAACAAAATTCTATTTTAAAATGTTAAATTTATTTATTTTATTAAATACCTAACTAATAAAATATTCTAAAAATTAATAAAAAAATATAATATTACTCAAGATAAAATCATAGTTATCTTTGATAATTCTAAGGTCTGAAAATAAATATCTTGATATAATAAAATTTTTTAATAAAAAATTAATTACATGATTTAAAAAATAGTTAAATTATTTTTCATAAAATCTTATCTTTAAAAAAATTTTAAAGGTTGAATTAATTTTCAAAATTAAATGTTTATCTTTGAATTTCTTCTTTCACTAAATGATGTTATTCTCATTACATATAACATAATTTTAAAGTAACACTAATAATAAATATTAAGATAATTTTTTTTCTCAAAATTAAGGATGAAAATATAAATAAGTTAAGCCATTCCATAGGAGTTTATTTATATCTTAATTTTTTTAAAACTTAACTTAATTTAGTTTATTTAAGTAACAAACTTAATTTTAAATTTTTAAAATATTTAATTAATTAAATAAATTAAACTTAAATTTAAGAGGCTTGATAAAAAATCATTTAAAATTTATAAAAGTTATAATAATATATTAAATAATTTTATATAAAAATTATAATATTACATTATATTAAATAAATTAAAATTTAAAATAAATAAAATCTTAACTTAAAATTTTTTATATTTTTATTAGAGTTAGAGAATATTCTTAGTACATATCTTCTGTGAGAGAGAGAAAGAAAGTGTTGCTTATTGAAATTTTTTTAAAAAAATAATAAATGACAATATGTAATTTTAGTATAAATATTTATGGTATTAAACTATTTTTTATACTTTATTTAAATATAAATTTTATAACCTTTATAGAAATATACTTATTTATACAGTTTGATAGCCTGTTTACATAAACTTAATAGCTTATTAAAATTCTCAATATCAAGTAAACTATTAAAAAAGTTAGATCAAATCAAAATTTAAAAAAAAAAAAAAATACTATACTCAATAAAAAAATCATAATAAAAATAAGTTAGATTTAAATTTTAAAATTATTTCAAGAATTTTGTTAACCTCAGCTAATAATAGTAAAAATTTATTAGAAAAATAAATATTTATTAAAATTTTATAACTTTAATATAATAAATGTATTTTTTTTTATAAATTTTTTTTATCTGTTGATACTTTAAAAATTAATAAAATTTTTATTAAATAAGTTAGAATTACTTATATAAAGTCTAACATATTTCTATCTTTACTTACTGTTTTCACGAAATATGTCTAATTTTTAAGAAAAAGAAAAATATTTGTTTAAATCATTAAAAATTATTTTTTATATTTTAATAATTGAGATATATTCTTTATACATATGAAAAAAAAAATGATAAAAATAATAATATAGAATATGTTATATAATATAGATTTTTAGTCAATTAAGTAGAGAACTGAATTTAAAGGTTACTATGGGAATAAATTATTTAACTTTTGTACTGTTAAATCTTCCTTCAGCAATTAAAAAAAATATATTCCTCCAGCCTTCTTAAGAAAACAACTAATTAGGTGGTAGTTTATTTCATTGTAATTTTTTTATTAATTAATCTCATCTTTTATAAATTTTATTTACTTTAAATCTTTAGAATTAAAAGATAAATAATTAATAATAGAAAATTTTAATTAAAAATTATCAATATAATAAATATTTTTAATATTTTTATTTAAGAATGTTTAAGCAAAATTAATTTTTTTATTAATCATTATAATTATTTAATATAAAATTAATAATAAAAAATTTATTGAAGAGCGTAAAAATAATAATGATAGAGAATCCATTTTGATTTAAAATGAATTTGAATCGTTCAACAATTTGAGCCATAACTGTTATTTGAACTGTTGTTATTAAAACAGCACAGGTATTTACGTGCTCACAGCAACTTTGTCGTTAAAATGCACAGATATTTATGTGGTTACATATTCCAATTTGACATTTTACTTTCTTTTCATTCTTCGGGTAAAAGTTTGAATTCGGTAGATATTGCGAATTTCAAGTATTTATTTCATTTTTATTTAATTAAGCAATTTTCATAATATTGTTGTTATATTTTCATATTATTTATCTTTTTAAATGATATATATTTTTAAAAATTATTCATTATAAAATTATTATGATATTTTTTAATTTATTCATCACTGCACGGAATAAATATATATAATATTTTTAAATAAAATTATAAAATGTAATGTAATTAAATTCACTTCTAAAAATTACAATTTTAAATATATATATATATACTGTACAATATTGTACATGCTAAAATTATATATAAAATTACTTTTAAAAGTTAAAATATAATTATAAAAATATTTAAATATCTAGGTAAAATATTAGTAAATAAAAATATTATTAAAATGAAATGAATACTTTTATCATTTTTTATAATGAAAAATGTTTTAAGATAAATAAAGATATTTTGAAAAATATTTTTCCTTTGATCTAGGTTACATATATTTTTATCAGAGGTAGGTAATTATGTTTGATTAAAATAATTTTATTAAGATAAATACTTAGTATATATAAAAATAATATGGTAAAAATAAAATTTAAGACCAATTTTAGTTTTTTAAAATTATTATGAAAATATTTAGTATATAAAAAATCTCAATACAAATTTTTAACTTTTAAATACATAAAATTAATAAAAAAATTAAGATTAATATTAATATTTTCCTAAATAAAAATATATTTATTATTTTAAAATATATATATTTAATAACTTTATTTTTATTAAATAAAAGAAAAAATTAAAGGAGAATATAAAAAAATAAATAAATCTTTCTCACACCTTCTCTTTTATTATTCTTAGTTACTAGATATTTGGAGTGTTTAAACATTAAATAATTTTTTTGTAAAATAATATTAAAAAAACATTTTTTTTGGGTAATAGGATATATCTTTGTCTGAATCATTCTATTTATACTACGAGGATCTAAGGAATCTAGAAATTATTATTAAAAAGAATTAGAATTAATTATAATGAAAAATAAAAGAAAATGGAAAATTACAAAAATAGTCATAGTCACCACGCGTTCAAAACAACAAGAACTGCGCTTTTCCTTTCCGGTACGAAAGGAAGCTTTCTCAATGCTTCATGCTTTTCTCTCTCTTCGGATGCATCAAACAAATTTCTTCTTTGTTTTATTTTCACTTTTAACTCTCAATTCAAACCCTCTGTTCAGTTACCACATTCCCTCTTTCCTCTTTACACAAACAATAAATCTCTGCGGAAAAACAAAAAAAGGTTTTAATTCTCTTTCTTTGTGTCTTCCTTCATTTTCTTCTGAATTTACGATTTACAAAGTAAAATGTGAATGCAAATACAATTTTTTTTTAATATTTTAGGTTTTTGGTAGCAATGGCTGTAAATTCTGCCCAAATCGATTTAAACTCTGATGCTGTCTTGTTTGATCGAGAGAATGAGGTTATGGGGTTGAAGTCTCTAGGGTCCAATGTTAGTGTTGGTGTCTCTCATTCTGAAACCCTAAGTGGTGACCCTATTGGTGGTGGTGAGGTTCTAGTTCATTATCAGGCTTGTCATGTTGGAGATGATAGAGATGTCAATGGATCACAGGAGCAACTTTCTGGCGTTAACAAAGATTGTGATGTGATGATTGATGACGGTGGAAAAAAGGGTTTGGGTGAAGGATCTGAATTGGTGGGTATAGGGAATGGTTTGGGGGCAGGAGTAGAAGTTGTTGATGGAGGGTGTGATGGGAAAGCAGGGGAGTTCTCATGTGAGTTGGTGGAGAATGGAGATAAAGAAAGTGGGATGGAGTGTTTAGATGGAGCCCCATTTGCTTGTGGAGATGCAGAACCTGATAAAGGTTTGGTTTTTGAATTTGATGACTGTGTTTGGAATGAGCTGGGGTGTGAGAATGCTAGGGAAGTTACTGAAAATGGTTTGCCAAGCACTGAGGTTGCATCAAATAATGTGGCTCAAGGAGTTGATAATAATGTGACTGGGTGTGATAAGGAGGTTAAGAATGCTGCTTTGGTGAATATGAGTGCAGCTGTGGAAGATGATGGTGAGATGAATGCTACAGATAGTTTGGTTGTTAAAGATAGACATGAAGATCTGTGTGCCTCAGAAGTTGCAACCTGCCAATTACTGGGTGGAATTCCATATATGGAAGAGACAGATGTCGATGACCGAGAATCTTTGCCTGTGGAAGACTTGTCAAGAAATCACCTTGAGCTAGAAACTTCATATGAATTGAAACAGCCAACCTTTCAGGTAGATGCACAAGTAGATGTGCTGCATAATCAAACCATAGGCATTGATATTTCTGAAGCACAGCTGTTTGAGAATATTCAAAATGAGTGTCATGGTTTTAATCTTGTTGTAGATCTTAATTCTTACAGAAACTTGCAGGAAATTGGCATCTATCGGGAACCAGTGTTTTCAGGATTGGATTTCTGTGTATCTGATTTGGTATGGGGAAAGGTGATGGGGCATCCTTGGTGGCCCGGTCAGGTCTTTGATTCCTCAGCTGCATCGGAGAAGGCAAAGAGGCATCTGAAGGAAGACTCTTACCTGATAGCATATTTTGGGGATCAAACTTTTGCTTGGAACGATGTGTCAATGATAAAGCCATTTCATATGCATTTTCCACAAATGGAGAAGCAAAGTAATTTAGAAAATTTCCACCATGCTATTGACTGTGCTTTAGATGAGGTCTCGAGACGGGTTGAGTTTGGCTTATCCTGTCCTTGCATGCCTGAAGAAGTGTTTTCTCAGCTTAAAACTCAAGTAATTAGTAATGCTGGCATCCGTAAACAATCAAGCAGAAGAAATGGAGGGGATAGATATATCAATGCAGCATCTTTTGAACCCATGAAACTTATCAGTTTTATTAAATCATTAGCCCAGTCGCCATTTACTGAATCTGATAGACTGGATTTTGTAATTGCACGTGCCCAATTGTTGGCCTTCTATCGTTCAAAGGGTTATTCTCAACTGGCTGAATTTGCAGTGCTTGGTGGCTTGTTTGAGACTGATATGGAAATTCTACATGAGAGAGAGAAAGAGCAATGCAATTATCAAGTTGATGAGCAAGAAGTGAAGATCTGTAATTGCTATTCACAGAAGCATAATCACATCTCCTGGGATAGCAAACAGGACAGTAAAAAACACAAACTTTTGTCAGATTTGATGTGTGAGAAGAGCTTCTGTATTCCCAATGGTGAATGTACAACAGAAAGTAAAGGTAGTGATAATTCTACTCCACAGCGTCGTGGCAGGAAAAGGAAGACAGCTTACAATACCTTGGAATATTTCCACAATTCCCGAAAGAGAAAGTGCATCCAATTGCAGCATGTTTCTACAAATGAGATGTGGTCTCAACTTTGCTTGGCTGCCAAGGATCCAGCTGGAGAAAGTCACTCAAATGACATGGTAGATTTTTTTGCTGAATTTAAAAAATCCAGTAGCCTTGATTATTCTGCTTCCTTGGATCAAATAGTGTCTTTGGAACAAATGCGTGAGGGTGAGACCAGAGATGCATTGGGCTTTATGACACCTGCGATGCAGCCTTGCAATGATTCTTATTGGACTGATAGAATAATTCAAAGCATTTCTGAGGAGCAATCATTGTCAAAATACCAGAATGAGGGAGCAGATTTTTTGCATGAGACTCCAGGTGAAGCTAATTCTCTCTCTTTCAAGTCACAACCAGCTGCTGAAATGACCACAAATTTGGGTTTTGAGCAGCAAGATGCTGATAGAAATCTGGGATTAGAACCTTCTAAGCTTGTGGAACATTTGGATGAGAGTTCTAAGGAGGGCATCTGCCTCACTGCTCTGACATTGAAATTTACAAGCTTGGATTCTGTTCCTTCAACAACAGATCTCAATAAGATTTTTGGCCGCTTTGGGCCCTTGATTGAATCGAAGACTGAACTGCTAGAGAGGACTAACCGTGCCAGAGTGGTTTTTCAAAGGCGTTCTGATGCAGAAAATGCTTTTAGTAGTGCTGGGAAGTATAGCATATTTGGACCTTCACTTGTTAGTTACCGCCTCAAGATTTTGCCCCCTAGACAACAAAAAGGCACAGGAAAGCGAGGAAGAAAAAGCAAAAAAGAAAAAAGTTCTGTGAATGGCACCGCAGTTTGATGCCTTGGCATTGACCCTCCAATCCATTAGAACTCTAGGAACTGTTGTTTTTATGTGAATATCAATATCAATGTTCTAGTATTAGTATTTTGATGAGCTAAGGCTAGCATGCTTATACATAGAATTGAGTAGCTGGCTAATTGATATCTAGGAATCTTTAGAGAGAGAATCAATTACATTTTATTGTTAGGTGCATATATTTTGGAACTAATACAGGGAAATTTCTAACTTCAGCTGGTTAATGATATGACTGTCTTATGCGAATGAATTCTCTTATGTTAGCTTTTTATTTTGTTAATAACTAAATGGACACAACATTTATATAGTGAATTGATTCCCGGGCATGTTTGCATCAGTGCATTGTCGCTCTGAAAAACCATGCTTATGATTACCGCTTTTTCCTAGTCCCGCCTGGGAGTATTTGAAATCACGCGATTTACTTTCATATGTTCATCTTTCCTTGTTCGGGAGCTCGAGCGCAATGCCCCAAACTGTAACCTAAGTGTGTGCTTATATTTTTGTTAGAAGACATGAACAAAGATTCAACTTAAACATTATCATTAATAGCGTTGAAATAAACCGAAATTTATAGACATGTAAATGCGAATTGAAACACAAAATAAATAGCTGGTTCTTTACCCAGTTTTGGGTTATTAGTTAATTTTGTTTTGAAATGAAAACTCGAATTAAGAAGATTAATATAAATAGATAAGACAAACACAGAAGTGGGTAAAAAAAATATTTTAAGCATAAATTCTTTTTTTCACTTTGATTCATTTGCTATGAAATTGTTTTAAAATAAATTGCTAAAATTTAATTATCCTTTTAGTCCTTATACTCTAGCTTATGTATGATTTTAATTCATCTAATTTTAATCATTCATATTTAGTTTTATAAAAAAAAATTACTTATACTTCAAGGATTCCTTATTAGAAACAATTATGTTGAGTTACACCACAATTACTATCAATGGTATAATTTTAATTGTTTAAATTTGCTTATCAGATTAAATATTAATTTTAATTTTAATTAACATTAATAGAGTTGATTACAAGAAATATACCTTTATTTTAACTTAAAATACTGTTTCTTAAATAGAAAAAAAAAAGTCAATATATATATAGAGCAAAATTTTCTCACACTAAGTAAATCTAAAAACAACATATAACATATAATCAGTACTTAACTGATTGTTAAATATAAGTTAAATAAATAAATAAATAAAAGAATATATATATATACTAAAAAACAATATATATTAATACAAAACTCAAATTTATTCTCTAATTAAACTTTTGTTTCCTGACTAAAAAATAAAATGTTATCTTCAAATAAATGAGTCTAAAACGAAACAGTTTGATTTGGTTTGATTCAATTTTTGACATTATTCTCAAATCAATCTAATCCTTACGGCAAGTTTATTTTACAGTCGGTTAACTTTTCTTATCTCGAAACCAAACTCAAACCAAAACGCAAACACCCCTAAGTTAAACTCTATCCATCACTAGTTTAAAATAATTTAAGGTCACAAAATGCTTTAGTTTTCTTTTTATAGAATAAAATATTTTAATTAAAATAAAGCGTAGATATTTATATTCTAACTTTACCCATCTTACTACTCATCATATATAAAAAATAAACTAAAAAGGTGCACTAAAGTTAATGTGGGTATATGCATGTGAGTGAGTGTCAGAATAAGATGCTTCAGGACTGGGTCATATCTCAAATGCCATTTATAAAACAGCTCAAAATTCCTAAAAAATCAATAATCTCAATTAAACTTGCAATCACTCATATCACTTCAACAAGAACCACTTATACAGGGAATCATCATTGAACATAGGATCACGATCAAGTTATTACTAGCCCCTATTGCATTAGATTTCATTTTGATCAATCCATAATCAGTAGCAATCGCTAAACAGAAACGTACTAAACCTCTAACATAATGTTCAAGGCCAACAGCACGACAACCAGAGAAAGGGGATGAAGAATAAAAGGGAGGCAAGCTAAAATATGTTACTAAACATGTAAAATGATTAAGTTCAGTAGAATAACTAGAAAAGATACAAAATTGTCCATAAAACCCATTCACCTCAAAGCAAAATTCATAACACTTGAGAGAAACTATGAAAACAAAAAGAGGACCCACAAATTTAAGACCTTGGCTTCTCCTTCTTCTCCTTGAAAAGAGCCAGAAGAGAGACACCCGAGACCTTCACAACCTTGAATCTAACACCAGGAATATCACCCACAGCATGACCTTTCCGTCCAAATCCAGCAATCAAAACTTCATCCTACAACCATTGGCCACAACCCAAATTACATAATGGATATAAACAATAAATTATTCAAGGAACTCAAGATAATTCCATGAATACAAAAAAAAAATAAAAATCAAACTAGCAAAAAATATGGACAAGCACTCACATTCTCTTCAATGTAGTTTAAGCAACCATCGTTCGGTACAAATGCAGCAATCTTCTTCCCATTCTTGATAAGTTGAACCCTGGCACACTTACGAATAGCAGAGTTGGGCTGCTTAGCCTCAATACCTCTGCATACAGAAAAAACATATTAATTTCTGATCATCATCTGTTCCAGCTGAACTGAAAAAACATCGGAGTAAAAGATATAAAAATCATGTTAAACTAATCTCACATCTTTTCAAGGACAATTCCCTTTGCATGGGATGAACCAGCAAAAGGTTTCTTCCATTCATTCCCAAGATGGGATTTCTTGTATGCCTTGTCAGCCCACCTTTGCCTCCTGCGGTGGGACTTGAGCTTGCGCGCAGCTCCCATTCCACGTGTCTTCCTGTAGGCAAGTGAGAAATTTTAATTATACACATTGTATGATTTTATTTTCATCAATCAATCCCTATTTCCCCCAGTGGCAAAGACCAAACTCTAGAAGGACAGATAAAAGAAGCTTGTTAAATGTTCATTGTAGTTTTCAAAAACTTTGTGAAAAGCAAATTTAAACATTCCCAACCTAAATTAACAATAAAACAAACGTAGTGCCATTGATCTTATTTTACCAAATAAAATTTAAAAACACCTAATGCCTTGAATATGGTAATTCAGTGACTGCATTAGACAAACTATAAGCACAAAATCATTCAAACAAACGACATCCATGGGATAGCTTTAGACCAAAGACCTAAAACATTAAACATTAATTAAAAAAAAAACGAAATAAGAATAGCGGTAAGAGCACAATCCATACTCAAAAAAAAAAAGGGAAAGAAGAACGAGGGGAAAAATCAAATTAGGTCATAGACTAATAAGTATAGAAATCCTAGTCATAAAAAAATAAAAACTTTTTAAATGTGAAGAAACCATGAGAAGATATGATTTGAAACAGATCCACTGGAAGTACACACTAATACACAAACACTATCATTAGCCTAGTTCTTCCTTCTATGTCAAATACTGAGTGCAAGAAAATAAAATAGAAAGGAACATCAACATGAGACGAAGCAAATTGAAAAGTAATGGAGGGTTTAATTGGTTACCCCATGGCTTCGTTCTTCTGTGGAGAGCTTGGAAGTAATGGAGGATCAGCAGCAACCACAGAGCAAAACCCTAATTGTTAAACGGAATGCTAGGGCTTTATATATATATATTAGACAAATATAATTATCGGGCCTCAACCTTTTGGGCCCAGAAGTTTGTTGAGAACGTATGTAAACCACCAAAAAGAAAATGTTCATCGTAGACCAAAAATATCGGCGACCCAAAATTTCCATGTCCATCAAACGGATCGTAAAAGTTAATTTTCAGAAATATATTTGATAATTGACCAATATCAAATATAAAATATTCCACAATTAATTTTTAGAATTTAATTTTTAAAAAGTATAAATACTTCTAAAAATTAAATTTCAAAAGCGATTTACTAATTACTTTACTTAATTTTTGGAAGGTGTTAAACATACTTTTAAAAATTATCCCTTTCGAAAATTAAAAAGTGACAGAAAAAAAGGTTTTGCGATTTGTCAAGATTCCTTTCTCTATAATTAGTGGATATTTTAACCAAATAATAGAAGTCTCATCGTCATAAAAACCCAATACTACTACTGATAACAATAAGTTAAGCTTTTCTTTATTGTATATAATCATCTGAATCTCTTGTATCTGTCTTCTTTTTTCCTTATTAGGAATTTTCCGTTTGGTTATCTGCTATTTATTTGTAAACTACCATTTTGATTATTTATAAAAGGATGCAATTATAAATACACTTTTTTTTCAAAGATTTAAAATAAACATAAAAAAAGATAAAATTGTAGACAAGCTTTGTTATCTAACTACAATTGTTTGGAAATGCCAGACAGTTCTTCAATATATATTTAGAATAATGTACTTCAAACTCTTGAAAATCATTATTTTTATCTTAATCTTATTTTAAAAAAGAAAAGAAAAGCAAATTAACTTACACCTAACGCTACTAAATGCATTAGCCATTAACAAATAAAACGTAACAATTCAGTTAGGATAATCACTCAATAAGTATAAGCTAGAGATAACAGTATATTAAGTTGTATATGCCTTTTATAAGAAACACAAAACATATATTTTTGCATAAAAATGGTTGAGCTAAATGATTCAACAAGAACAAAATGAGAAAAATGGGGATGTATAGTAATTTATTGCTAGCTCTCATGGGTAAGTTAATATTGAGTGAGTTTATTTTCTTTTAAATATTAAAATAGTGTTAAATTTACAAAGAAATAAATGTAGAAACTATCAATCATGTGAATCAACTAATTGAAGGTTATTTCAACTTAATTTACGGTTCAAATTATAATGTAACTGTGTTAAATTTCATAAAGAGAGAGTTCACAGTAATCTTATTTGCTTTGAGTAGAATTATCTCTAATAGAGGATACTTATAAATATATATATATATATATATATATATATATATATATATTGTAATTTTGATATTAGATTATAATAGTTTTTAAAAATATATTTTTCTTAAAATATTATTTATTAAAAAATGTTTATAATTTTTTTAAAACTATTAAAAATATTTTTAAATAATTGTTTTTATAAAATATTAAAAAGTATAAAATACAAGTGAAAAGATAATACCAAAAAAATCTTATTCTAATATTTCTTAATTTATTATTCTTTTAGAATAAGAATTTGAAATATAAAAATAAAATGAAATAACTCAATATAATAAACTATATACCCTCATATTTTCTTACCACTTAACAAGAGGAGTATCCCTTGGAATATGGGATTAATCGGGCTTTCGTAATCTGCAAGCAATAGAGCATGCGCTTCTTTTGGTATAATGACCTTATTCTTTTTCTTTTGTCTTTGATTTGGCGACCACATTGTTGTGGGGACGCTGATAAGGTATAACTATCTAGTGCAACAGTTGCATAATTCCAACAAGCAAAAAGAAGGGCAAATAACATCTTTACATCTTTAATACACGAATCATTATGTATAAATACTTTGTTGCAAAATTTCCCCAACAACACTAACACTATCTTCAAATAACAAGATTTAGTGTCATGTTTTAGTTCCTTCAATTTTAAAAATGTCTACTTAACTTTTTCAGAATGATATTTAATGTAGTTTAGGGTTTATTAAACTTTAAAAATCCTTGCCTAGTCCTTAACTTTTTCAAAATGACATTTACTGTGGTAATTTTTAACGCAAAAATAAAATAAAATAAATGACTGAAATAAATCACCTTATCGCAAGACAAATGCATGACTCAACAATTTTGAGAACTAACTCGAGGATTTACTCTTTAGTAGGGATGTGATGACATAAAATTTCATGGAAACAACCAATACACGTAGGGTCTGGTCTTACATATAAACACTCACTGCACCATTCCAAAGCTGGAGCAAGTGCAGGAACTGGAATCACTGAGCCTAAGTAATTTCATAGCAACTTCAAAATATTTGTCACAGGATCTGCTCCAGGCAAATTAATCCTCAAGGATTGCTTGAATGGTGATTAAACCACATGATGCCTGATAATAGCCAAAAGTAAACAATTTCAATGAAATAACATAAATCAAAACCATTTGCTCAACAGGCTAACAGCATGGAATGAGTGTACACAATACATTGTTACACTACCTGCAAGTGCAAAACATCTATACATTAATGGTTTTTCTTCCACAACACTCCAATCTTCTTCAACATGTTAGTATTTTTCTTCTTGGGTGAGTCATCATCTGTGTCCTCTGAATAAGGTGAACTCGCCTTGGCAGAAATAGGATTGTAGCTACTGTCAAGTGAGCCTGTTCGCTCCACAAACTTTCCATTGTTTCCAGCAGAAAGCATAGCAGCAGCGGCTTCAGCTGCTTTTCTCCACTGGTCTGACTGCACTTTCAACCTCCTTAATTCAGCTTCTAACTCAGAATTAGTAGCCTGTGCAGCATCTAATTGCTCGGTTACCCGTGCTACTTTTCTGTTGCTTTTATCTGCTTCTTCTGTTAAGTAGCCAAGTTTCATCAAAGCCTCTCGCTCTGCTGCCCTTGCAGCCTCAGTAGAAGCAACAGCCTCATTGGGTACTTTATTCTTCTCCAGCTCTGCCCTCTTTATTTCCATTTTGAGTGCATTGTTTTCCTCGGTCACATTTTGCAGTTCTGTCTCTCTGTCCAATAATCTCTCCTTCAACTCAGTTATGTCAGCATCAAACTTTTTGAGCTCTGCCATGGGTTCAGGTTCTCTTTCACTAGGTTGGTTTTGCTTGATCCTTGACTTGAGCACCTCATTTTCCTCTGATAAACCCAGCAAACGAGATTCCTTGTCCATCAGCTTCAACCTTAACTCTTCAATATCAGTTTTAGCTCTCTTCAATTCCTCGTGTAATTCACCCTGTCTATGACAAGATTCTAATTTTGTACGCTCCAGTTGTTCAAAAGCACTTCTAATCTGCAATGTGCTCCGGATATATTCTTCTTGGTATCGTACCTCAGAAACATCCAATGCAGATTTTAACTGCGCTGCTTCAGATTTAGCAGAGATAAGCTCGGTTTTGAGCTGTTTTATATCCTCATTTTCTGCATTTTCCGGTGCAAGTTCAGTTTCATTTACTGGACCTAACATATTTTTGTTAGCACCACTAGCCAAATCAGACTGAAGTTTGCTGACAAGTTCGTCCAATGAGTTTACTTGAGCTCTTGATTGTTCCAACTCTAAAGCTAAGGATTTGTAAGCTTCTGATGCTTTCATACCTTCTAACCGGAGTGTTTCAACAGTCTTGTTTGCTGCTTCCAATTGCATTTGAGTTTTGCCAACTACCTCCAAAGCTCGGGATTCAGATTCTCTGCAATCACTTACCTCATTTTTCAGATTTTCCACTAAAGTGAGTGCTTCATCAAGCTCCACCCTTAAGTCCTGAATCTCAGCATCGGCTGACTCTGCATTGCTAATATGAGCAGCTTCAGAGTCACGTACCCTTTCAAGTTGAATTTTCAGTTTCTGGATTTCGTTCATAGCAGACACCAAAGCTGTTGAATCCATTGAGTGCTGCTTCTGGACAGCCTCCAGTTCAGATTGCCATGCACGATCTCGATCCTGAGAAATTTTTTGGAGCTCTTGAAGCCGTTCTTCTTCAGAAGCAGATAGTTCCAGAAGCTGTTGCTGGGATTCCTCCAGCTCTTTTGACAAGGCTAAAAGCTGCTTTTTTGCCTCTTCAGCCTCCTGCTGAGCTTTCCTCTTCCATGACTCAGACGAGTTGAGTTGGTCCTTAGTTCTCTTTAGATCTTGTTCAAGTTGAGCAAGTTGAGACTCTAACTCCTGGACCCTACCTGGCCTCTTCTTCTGGAACCAGATATTGAAGGGCAATGATATAGAACAAATAATAAAACTTAAAACATTGCCAATAATCTCAATGTTTTGAATTTTATATAAATATGGATAATAGACTAATGAAGGAATTTTATATAATATCTAGAATGATGACCATGGGTAAGTCTTATAAGGGGGGAGGAGGCTAGCCATGCACTAACTATAATACCTCAGATATTGGACTTCGTGGTGACTTGCGTTCTGTGACCTTCGGACTTTTATCTTTTTGTGGCTTACTTGCTGGGTTTGGAGATGATGAGACTGAATCAGAATCAGAGCCTAGTGTCTTCATCTGGCGAGCATTCCGAGGAGTTACAGGAGATTTCCTTTGAGGGACTTCTGAAGTACTAGTTCTGCTTATAAACAACCATATGCCAATTAGCTATGCATAAATAAATGTAGAATCATAAAGAAAAATCTTTAGATGGCACAATAAGGTGGTCAAGTGAGAAGTTCATTTCAAAGAGTACTATTACAAGTTTACAACTTTTTGGAATAAAAAACGGTATCTGCACAAGAAGAATTATGTTTTGTAACAGGGAAATCTTTTCAAAAATATGTTTGTTACATAAAAGACAAAAAAACATTGATATAAAATTGTCTACTAGTTATAACTATCATAATTAGTTATGATAGGACAGACTTACCATAATATGATTCATTTGGAGTTCATCCAACAACTCCCAATTAAATACAAATATGCCCATAGATTGTTCTTCAGATTTCTTCAGAAAGCAACATGCTCTAAATGGCACTTTAAAGTCTAATAGATAACAGGTAGTATTCATACCTCATATAGATCCCAGAAATAATTATATTTAATCTGTTTGAATACACTTAATGTAATAAATAAATAAAATTCATTAAGTAATAAACTCCAGTTAAATAAATTGGCCCAAATTAAATCTTCAGATTTCTTTGCAAAGGAACAAGCCTTAAATCATACAACCAACCCTGATGAATGAAATAAAAGCATCAATCCCTCATCAAGACTCCCAGAATCCATCTTAACACAGAACAAAAATGGAATGCTGAAAAAGTGTCAAATAGGACAGTCTTACCTTGATTTAGATGTCTGCATATTTTAATACCGGGGTGATACAGAAACACAAACTAAACAACCTCTCTTTTAAAGCCCCTGACCCACACTCCCTGCAATAGAAATATGAGAAAGAAATAAAGACAATAAGGAATTTGATTTATAACTATGAATGAGAACAGGCATGGTTTGCACTTTACACTTTACAGCAGAAGACCACATTGGATCAGCATTGAACAAAAAACCTAACAAACAAACTACACATAATCCCTTCAAAGAAACTCCAAGTAAACTAACTCCACTACCACCTACCAAACTCAAATCAAAAAATAAATAAACACATTTAAATTAGTGAAACCTTCCACCAAATAATTAGTAAATTATCATTAATGGAAAGCCATCTTCCAACTTTTCCAAATTTGTTTAAGACCTTTCCTCCCTTTTACTCCACAGTACCATGCTACACTTGAGTCTCCATTGACCAGCAACAAACTAGAATGTTAACATCTTTAGCATCCTACAAAATACCAAACTAAAACTAAAATGTAAGCAATTTTCCAAATCCATCATGCGGTCAAGAAAACACCAATAACTATAAATGATTGCGTGTGCTATCCAAACAACCATAATTTCACAGCTCTTTCATATTTCAAGACAAACCAAAAAGTTCCTTTTCTACAACATAAACCCAGAAACTGTGGTGTTAACAGGAAGTTTCCAGATTCCTCACCAAGCTTTTCAAAATGGAAGAACACAGATGAACCTCAAATAAAGTATAAGCAAATTTTCGGGGCCCGTTTTTCAATTCCTGTGGTAAGTGAATACCCCGAGAAAAAAATTCAGAAAAGATACAAACTTTAAGCGTCTCCTGAACACAGACAAGAGACAAAACCCAGATCTACATGCAGTCTGAGACCAAATCACTGATCCAAAAGAGGAGAAAAACACTCAACAAAAACAGAGACGGCACTAGCAGAAGCATCCTCCGTCAAAAAAAAAAAAAAAAAACGAAAATCAGAATGTGTTATTGCAAAGAGAAAGTGCTAACAACTTACCAAGTGTTATAAACAGAGAACAACCAGAAATATCTGAAAAACACACAAAGCTCTAGTGTTTAATAAATACCCCAAAACCAGAGAGTAGTGTCAATGGTTTTACATGAGAAGCACGTGCACGAGTCCCCATTTTCCTTCTTCAAAAGACACAGTAGACAGAAAATGATAGGTCGTCCTTTTGAGAAAAAATGGAAAGAAAACAAAAACTCAATAAACTAACCACCACCTTGCCATAATATACTAAAACACATCCACAGCAACTTGACTCAGAACACTGTTATAATAACCAATACCCAAGAGTAGGAAAAAGAAAAAGACTCTAACTTTTAATGCAGATAAATGGAACAAACGGGAATAGATGAAGAACACAGGCATGAAAGTGCAATGCAGTTACCGGAGTGTTGTTTGAAAGGCGCAACGTGTGAAACTCTGAAGTGGATGAGAAGGGTCGAAGGTTGATTGTTGGCATTCAAGTTTGAGACAAGCTTTAATATTTCTCTTTTCTTCTTCTTCTTCTTCTTTTTGAGGGGGTGAGTGGAGGGAGTAGCAGGGAACAGGAAAATACAACGTTTGAAACGGAGGCGCCATTGATGTTATACGCTCCTTAACCTGCACGCGCTGTTCACGGTCGTGTTTTCGTGGGTCCTACGCCACCCCGAAGGTTCATTGTGATGGGGAGTGGCAACATGGGAAGTGTCCAAATGCCTTGTATCAATCTACGAAATTCCATAGTTTGCGTCTCGATGTTACTCATCACTTTACGATAATTGTATTTTGATCGCCACTCTATTTAGCAGCAGTAAATAGCAAAAATCATAAGAATAAGTGCCTTTTACATTTTTAATCAAACAAAGTTACATTTTTAAAAAATAAATTATATTTAATCCTTTGATAAGGTTTAAGGTTGTTTTTTTATAAAATAATTTCATTAAATATTCATTCAATAAACGTCTTAATGCATAATAATTTTGTTATAGAACTATTCATAAAATTTATAAACATTGTAAATCCAAATAAAAACCTCGTATAAACTATTTTAAACACCCTAATTAATCTAATATTTTATAAAATATCTAGCACAACTTTAAAGGCCGTGTTAGAATCATTATATATATATATATATATATATATATATATATATATATATATATATATATCCTTGGATCATTTATGCGTACGTGTAAATAACGTATTTATATGCAAAAAAAAATTACAATATTATCTGTATTTTGATAATTTTATTTAATTATTTTATCTACTATAAGGTGAACCTCTCATTACTGAATTGCCAATGATATTATAAAAATACATATTATTTTGACGATAGTAAGAGCGTTTGGAATGTATTCTGTGCAGGCACTTTCATAAAATGTTGTGATTAAAATATCAAGGAATTTTTTTTATATCATTAACTAACATACAAAATGATAGAAAGATAGGAAAAAGAATGTCATAAAAAAAACTCGCCATTTAATATAGCCTCTGCTGATTTAATATAGAGGTAATGTCTTTATCCCTCATACATGTTTAAATGAAATTATGGTGTACACGGGTCATGATAAAAATAATAATATTTACAGCAGGACTTTAAAATTTAATACGAATATATTAATAATAATAAATGTGATTAAACTATTTTAAATTGGGTTGTTATATAAAGTTATGAAATAAACAGATTTTTTCGTCATGTGTTTATGGACATAGTAATGAATGCATTATTTTAATTTCTTAATTTTCTTTTAAGGTAACTTTTCTTTAGAAGTACAATTTTGAAAGGGGAGGGAGTAGAGTATCTTTTAAGAATAATTAAATAATATTTTAATTCAACACTTAAATATATCATAAATATGATTACTGTATGGTTAAGATGGGAAGTTTAATAAAGATAATGTATTACTAAATCTCAACATATTGGAATCCCAAAATGGCCTTGGAAATATGCATTGACTGCACCCGGGGCAGGGGTCAATGCAAACTTGTTTATATCAATTTCAAACTCAAAGGAGTATCAAATGGCTAAACACGGCATGATCCTCAGTTGTTTTGAATTCTATATAACCCCCTTACTCAAATTAGCCCTATTAATTTAAGAATTTTGTTAATTTTAATCCTTAAAATTGAGTTTAAATATTTACAGATAAATTTTTTTTTATAAAAATATTTTTTTAATAAAAATTTACTATTATTAATTGTTTATCCTCAATTTAGAGGCTAAAATTATCAAAACCCTTAATTTAATACACATATTCCAGCAATGATTTTTCATGCTTGATGACCCCCTCAACCCTTCATTTGTGCTCCATAAAGTCACCAAAGGAATAGACATTTGATAATGGACCAATGAAATAAGGTTAAGTGTTATACATACGAATCACAAAAAGTATCTTATTTCTTGCTTTGCGAGGATAAGTCCAAAAATGGAAGCGTAAAAGAAATGATGCAGCATTCATGTGTTAAAGCACAAAGCCTTTGCTTTGTTTATAATGGAAGCAACAAGATAATATTCGCTGGACTTGTGAATTTTTATGATTTGCATTGAAGTGAATGCAAAATATGTACATAACATGTTAAACATTTAATTCTACCGAACCATTTTTAAAAAGATGAATCATAACATCTCCGAATAATCCACAATACCATAGTGAAAATAAAACCACAACAAATATAAGCTATCAAGAAAGAATCACCAGCCTTCATGAAAATCAAAACCCAGCTTTCATGTCTATTCATTATTATATCAACTTTGATTTATATAACTTAAATAGTATTAACAATCATTTAATATGTTTTTTTCTCTCTTCTATTTCTATTTTTATATGTCATTAAATATAAACACTTCTTATTATTCTTATTGTGTATTCTCACGCCTGATAAATTATAATTTTGCTAATTAATGCTTTAAAAATACTGGTTAACAATTTCATATTTTTTTTTATTAAAAACTGCATTATGATGCATTTAAAATAACAAGGTATGTGCATTGTTACAGTTTTAATAAAATTCTTTTTAATTCATTAACTAGTTTTAGACATTGATTTTAATACACATTATCAGTGTCACTGTTAAATAACTAGATTATATCACGAATATGATTTTTATATTGATTATTATACAAATTAATGGTTTTTACTGAAATGATAAATTAAATATTCACACTGTCAATATATTTAAGTTATTTCTTTTATAAATTATAGTTACTTTTGTTTTTATGGTACACGAGGACAAGAGATAACAAGGCAGAGCATGACCAAGAGATAACAAGGTAGAAAAACTTATGCATATAAACTAACTTAGACTCTTATTGACCCAAAGAAAAAACAAGGCAGGAAATCTCACACAAAATAGCCCAACAACCCTCATTCTTCTAAATCAACCAAATGGTAAAAAAAATGGAGTTAAACTAAAAATTTATTCCTTGTTCTTAATATTATTGGTAAAGACAAAAGATGTCTTTCGTTAATACGAAGATGTATAAGTAATATATATATTTTTAAATATATTATTTGTATTAATTGAAATTTATCAAAACTATAAAAATGATGAGTTCTCCTCTAATTAAACGAGTCTTACTTATATTTTTATAATTTTTAAATTCTAGTAAATAAGTAAGAAGTATGTAAAAAATGTGCTCTTAATATATATTTTTTAGACGAAACAACATATAATATACAGGTTTTATGAGAAATTAAGAGGTGAGCAGATTTGTTACATTGAAGTGGGACAATGCAATTTGAGGTATTCATTTGAAAACTGCTCTGAATTGTCGTATTATATGATTTTGTTTATTTTATTTGCAATAACTCGTTCTGATACTTTTTTATTTTTATTCCATAAATTTTGAATCTATGTTTTTTTTTTTATTATTCATTTTCCATTCAAGTGGATTAATATTTTTGCTCTTGACATTATTGAGCTCTGAATATTTGAGATTTTGGAGTTATTATTCTTGAAGCGATATCGAATTTCTTTTGACAGATAATTTAGAGTCTCCTCTGAAAGAGAATAAATAATGCATAAAAATAGTTTATCTCATTGACAAA
The DNA here is from genome assembly GCF_003935025.1 of Abrus precatorius. NCBI lineage: Eukaryota > Viridiplantae > Streptophyta > Magnoliopsida > Fabales > Fabaceae > Abrus > Abrus precatorius. The sequence continues at coordinate 3,930,759 of NW_020874417.1, forward strand.
TTTTAATAAACTTTTTAGTATAATTTATTAAAGTAAAATATTTTAATTCATCTCAATACATTTTTATGGTTAAATTTATTACATAAGTCAATAATCAAAAGTAATTTATTAAATAAACTGTATATCCAAACAGTCATTTAATATTATCTTGTTTTATTGCATTCTTTTGGCATGTATATAACTTGGACATTGCTCTACTCTTTTTCCATAACAAGACAGTAATATTAGACAAATGATAAAGGATGTCTTCTTTAGGTAATGGTTAAGGAATCAAAAAGTAAAATAAAACCGTCAAAAAATGTTATTAATGCATTCTTTATAATTTTTAATACATTTTAACATGATTTTTTTAATAAAAACTTCCCACTTTTAATTTTTTAAACAAGATTCATAATATTGTTGGTGAAAGTTAAAAAAAAGTGTTGTGTTTGATGTAACTTGATAAATTAGGGAATCTGAGACTGATTAAACTTGACAGAACCAAAATTTAAAATATATGCTGCAATAGCTGCATATGTTGCCTGTGTATTCTTAAAAATGGATGCATTTCTATGGTTTTCAAAGCATTTAAAGGACTTTTGCGATAAAAATATGGCTATAATAGTTTTTGGCAAAGTGTCTATGTGGAGCACACTATCTGATTTTTGTCCTAATCAATACTGAGTGAACATGACATTTTACACATGCTATAAATTGCTATTTTCTCCAAAGTTGCAGTAAGAAACTAAAGACAAAAGTCAATGAAATATGGAACGTGTCTCTCGTCCCACCGGTCAATTATAGCAAAGCCATTCATTTCAGAAGTGTCTGATTCATTTAAAATGAATATATCATAGATCTTGATTCAAATAGAGACAAGATAAATATGGCATATAAAGTTAAATATAAGTTGTCAAAATTATAAGAATTGTGAATTACTTTATTCAAATATAAAAAATAGAAATGAAAGGAATTGAATTTCCTGAAATTCTAAATTTCATGAAATCTTCAATTGCTCCATTTAAACACACTGAAAGGAATTTGATCAGATAAAATGAGGCAATATATCTCACAGTTAGGTACCCATCAACTGATCTAGTGACTCACCCTTTTCTGTAGAAGGCTAGCTGTGGTAGGTCACCAAGTGGTGAGTTTCTTCAGAACTACACACTGTAGCACTGAAATTGGAAGCAACTTGCCAATTGAAGACCTCACCTTAGAACCAAGCATTCACCAATCTCTGCAGGAGTCTTGTGGAGCTGGTAAGTCGAGTTATCATGATAGAGTTTGTTTATTTTACAAGAATATTAAAGTAGATTATTTATTTAATCAAAATATATTGATAATTGTTTATGGTGAAAAATAACAATTTGTAAACAAATAATCTAAAAATAATTTGGAGACTAGATTTAGGTCATCTTGAATTATTTTAAATGTGTTATTTACATAACGCTCAAATTGACGTTGCAAAGCAGAATATTAAACAAAAATAGTAAACGATAATTACACAGAACTTAATTAAACGTAGAGGTGTTTACAGAAATTTGCTAGGCAAAAGCTAAATCGCAGAAATAAAAATAAGTAGAATGAACTAAACTTAAATGCAGAAACGTAAATGTGCAGAAATATAATGTACGACTCCTCACAATAACGAACTCACCGTAAGTCTCCTTGTAGTTGGTGTCTAGCGAGGTGCAAGGTTTTAGCGTGCATAGAATTTTAGGTATGGTGTCTGGGTGCAAGAAGTCGTCTACTAGAAAGTGACACTTTAAAGTATTTATAAGCGGGAAGACAATTTTCGTTCTCCTTCTTTGACGGGAACTTCTTAGTAAGTGCCCTCAACTGCTGATGCCCATTATCCACAATTACTTGTGATCGTGCTGTCTGTTGGAGCTTTTTCTATAACTGTTATTACTCATGATCTTCCTTCATGTTGAACCGTCGTCAGGTGGTAACTGCTGGTAATCGCTTTTGAATCTTGTAATAGCTTTTGAGTCTCATTAGGACTTTTGTTATCTATCTTTTGAGCAATTCTGAGAGAAATCTAAGAGAAACATTTAGTATTATATCCTTAGAATAATTTTTCCTTGACTTTCTCTTTTTGACTAATTCTGGGGGTCTGAGAGCTTGTTTTGCCCTCATGGACTTGGAGTATTTCTTCTGCTCATTTTTGTCTTTCGAGCAATTTTGGAGGAGATCTAGGGGGTTCAGTCAGGTTTGAGGACTTAGAATATTTTATAATCATTTCCTGTTTTCGACACATTCTGAGCGTCAGGTGCTTGAAAATTCTTCAAAACTTCTTGAGAAAGTTTTTAATCTTGTAGACTTAGAATATTTTTTTATCACTTCTGTTTTTCGAGCAGTTTTAGGTGTAAGAGACCTGAAAACTCCTTAAAACTTCTCGAAAAGTCTCTAGTCTTGTGAATTTAAAATATTTTTCTGTCAATTCTGTTTTTCGAGCAATTTTGGGTTAAGAGACTTGAAAACTCCTCAAAATTTCTCGAAAGCCTCCAGTCTTATGGATTTAGAATATTTTTCTATCTTTCAAGTAGTTTTGAGAAAAATCGAGGATGTGACAAAAACCTCTAAAACCACTCAAAATGTGTCCTTTTCGATAGAATTTAATGGTTTAAACAACCTTCCAATACTTCTTGTATTCAGGCCTACTTTCTACTAAAGAATGAGGCTCCTTCTCCGACCCTCTAAAACTCATCGAAATGTAATTTCTTTCAATATAATTTTTTAACTTAGAAAATTTTCTTTACCCCAAATAATAATATAGAAAAATATCTTTATTAATCATAAATTATTATATAATTAAAATTATTATTTTTTATAACAATTATTTTAAAAAACATGTTTAAAATATTTTTAATTAACAGCATAAATATTTTTATATTAATAATATATTAAATAGTTCTACATGCATCTTACATAAAAAGGATTAAAACACGACACACGTTTCCCTCCTTTTTTTTAAAATCACTCTCATGATTATAAGGAATCGAAAAATATGTTGTTGACACCACATTGTTTGATACGAAATGGGTGAAGATGGAGAGAGGAATAAGAAGAAGAAAAACCAGAAATAAAAAAAAAATGTGATGAATGATATTATAGAAAAAAAAAAAAACACAGTGAGAAAGAAGATGGAAAAGAAATATACGAAAATGAGGGTAGAAATATAATTACTATAAATAATTATGCACAATGCTGTAGTGCATAAATGATTACACTTGCTCCAATAGCTACAATAAAGATGTAGGGCATGGTTTGAAAGGTAATAATACAAGAAAATCATTTTATTTTTTGCTCATCAAATAGAAAAAAGATAGAGATACAAAAAATTAAAACAAAATATATACGAAATGATGTGAGTTTGTGTGTATAAATAGTTGGGAAAAAAAAAAAAAAACAAGTCGAATGTGACCGGAACTGTGAAGTTGCTTTCGTCAATAAAGTTGCAGCACTCCCACGAACAACCTCACTGCCATTCTCGACTCACAAACAGAAAACGTGACGAGGTGTTTTGCTTTCCTACTATAAATACAGTCTTACAAAGTGAAAGGGAAAAAAAATACACGTACGATATAATCCCCTTTCTTTCTTGTACCTTGTAGTTGACCTCAGTGCACGTGACAAACATATACAACAATCGTATATAAATAAGAGAGAGAGAGAGAGAAAGAAAGAAAACAGAAACAAGAATGTTATGAAGTTATTGCATAATTTTGTATTTCTCGAGATATGACAGCAATACAGTTTTTAACATTTTTTAAGCTTAAATTTATTTAAAATTGTAAAAATATAAAAAGAATAGTAATTTAAGAATGAAAAGAGAGTAAAATTTACATGATTTTCAATAAATTTTAATTAATAACTAAACACCGTTTTCATAGTGAAGGCCTTGGAATTAGACTTTTGAATACCTCGTGGCCATTCTTTCATCCTTTCATTGGAATTTTGTATGTGAGTTCATGTTGTGTGTTGAGTTTCCTTGTCCCAATAGTATCTAGGCTCTAAAGCTATCTTCGAAGTTCAACATAACCTAACTTCTAGTGTTCTTCAGAAGAAGAAAGTGTTGTTTTTCCAACCTTAGTGGTAGGAGACACTTTCCGCTTGTTCTGCTGATAAAGAGAATATAACCCGTTCAGTCCTGTTTTTAGAGATTCCATATACATGCCTTTTCACTACATTCTGCTTCAATGGCGCTCCTGATATATCATTGTCTTAATTAACATTAACAAGATAGGTGTCTCCTCTTTGTGGTTCTCAGCTAAACTTCTGACCCTCGATATCGACTAGTCTGTGATGAATTAGTTAATTAGTTAGGGACTTGATTGATGTAATATAGAGTTTTTATTCAATCCTTCATCATCAAAAAGTGGGAACTATATATATCGTTCGGTTTCGACAAATCACAACAAAGAAGTTCTACAAAATGTTGAAATTTGTATGTTTACAAGCATGCTCTAGTTTTGTGCTTCACCTCCCAAGATTTGTGTAGCGCTTGCCCTACGTAAGGTACGCAATACATACACAAATAGTTTTTTTTTCCCTTTAATGTATGAATGTATATATATGTGTGTGTTTATGTATCTTGTGTGTGCTTTGGTTGTTGTTGTTAATGAAGAAGGTTGGGACGTGCACGGTAGCGTTCGATGCTTTGCTTACAATCATTTTAATGGGACGACGGTTAAGATCAGCACCATCTTTGACTATCATGGTCATAGGAGCGCGCTGCCAGTGCTGCTTATCTTTTGGTATATATATTCAAAAAATTGTTGTTGTCTTTGTTTAGCAAGGGATTTATCTAAGTTATCCCACGGGGTAAATAAAATTTCATTTTAGATAGATTAAAGAGATTTTAGTAAAAAAATTTATGTAATTTTTAAGATAACGTCCACCTGATATGAGGATATTTATCTCATATTTAGAGTAACTTAGATAAACCCCTCCTTTGCTTTATTTTTGGTCTAGTGAATTCATCATATTCAGGCACAAAATTTTGGAAGATAAATTAAGCAATGCTACTTTTGTCTCTATGTATTTTTACTTTGGTGGCCCGGCCCTTTTGTGAATGGTGAAACTCAACAGGTGGATGAAGGGCAGTGGTGGGAGTGATATTTAGGGATGCAGTGAGGGTAGAACAAACAAATTCCTCAGAAACTAGTCAACCTACAGTTATCAGAACTTTAGCTGAGCACGACAAAGAGGAGACACCTATCTAGTGAATGTTAACCAAGACAATGATATATGACAGTGAAGCAGAATGTAGTGAAAAGGCATGAACATGGAAATCTCTAAAAACAAGATTTAACGGGCTATGTTCTCTATATCATCAAGAGCCAAGATAACCAAAGTGGAATGTTTCTCCTGCCTCTGATCATTTGCCATGCCCCATTGATGGAAACGTCAGTTTCTTCTGCAAAAACTTTTCAATGTAGAAGGCCAACTTCTCTATGAGAATGTTCGGTTCTTGAAGGTAGATTTAGACCCTTGGAATTATTGGTACAAGAAAATGATCAACACACAACATGAACCAACCACACACACACACACACACACACACACACAAGGCCCTTTAGAAGAAAGAATGAATGTATTTTTATTTTTTCAACTGGATTCTACCATGTTTAATAATTATGTTTGAAATTAATGATCATATCTTGCAAATTTATCGTGGTTATTGGTGCTAACATTTTTCCCCTATCACTACCCTTTGTGGCTAAGTATCAGCGAGTGCTATGAAACAAAAGAAGGAAATTAAACTTGTGAAAATGTTACGATTCCTTTACTTGTTCCCTGTTCATCTGTTCTATAATTGAGAAAAATAAATTTAACACTTCCTTAAAATAAATTATCCTTTAAATGACACCATTTTCACATTTAATTGCTTTTTTAATGAAAATAATATTTTTATTTAGAAATTAGTAAAACTAATGACCAAATAGATTAAATTGTTTTCTAAGTAGTTATTTTTTAATAAATTTTTTACCAAAAACGGGTAAAGTAGGTAATGGATAACAAAATTATTAGTACCATTCCTAGGGTAGCAAAGGTGTCATCACATGACTGTCTTAATATTGGCATATGGACATCTTACTAATATTTGTTTTACAACGACATTGTACTAAGACGTACTTTTTGATAATGACATTGTACTGCTCATATTATTAATTGCAGTTGTATGCAAATACTGATACATGTACACGGTACACGGTACACGGTACACGGTACACGGTACACTTTACATATATAAATGTACACTTTACATATTTGCATATACAAATGTGGAATCCGGATCCTCTCATGTTAAACAAATGTGATGCATATAAAAAATTTTTTTTCACTAATAATTACATATATTTCATTTTCTGCATACTTCAGAGAAAGTCACATGGTATCGTATATTGGCATCACTCAAACCTCATCCACGAATTGAAGGCAAAACTGTGCACCTCACCTACCCTGCATGTTTGACAGTACAGTGGATAAATTTATTGTTTTAATTTAAATGAGCTTTTATTCTTTTTGTGAAGGAAGATATTAATATTCAAAATTTATTTGAAGTGTTGAATAAAGGATTTAAAGCATTTAAAGTATTATACTTTTATTATAAAAAGTAAATATCATTTAATATATTAAAAATACAAGGATTTAATAAATAATTTTAAATATAGATTTATTTTTTATGCTTAAAATTTATCCTAAATTTGATATTAATAAAATTATTTTGTAAAAGAAAAAAATTTGACGTAAAAAAGTGAAATTAAGTGCATGCTACAAACAAGCCCTAAATCCGGGTGATTATGGGTTCGAATTTATTTGTGAACCTATTGAAGTCAACCTAGGTTAAATATAGGATTAAATTTAAATATATTTTTTTAGGAATTTTTAATGCTTTTTCTGGACCAGAGCGGCAATTTTACTTGAGTGATTTGAGTGAATTTTGAAAGCAGATTTTTTATTGAGATAAAAATTAATTTTTTTATTTTTCAAGTGTAAATTTGCTGTTAAGAAAAAAGAAAGAACGTAACAATATTGAATTCAATTTATTAAGTTAACAAAAAATCAATTCATAGAATTTGCACCAATTCTATATTGAGTGCAACACAATACACCCAAATGATTAGGGTCTAAATGTGAAGTGTACAACACAACATGATTTCTTTTAACATTCTCATCATTGATTTCTTTTTCATGTTTATAAATATTATATTTTCTTTGATAATTGCTAATTTTAACTATTTAATTTTATATATATAGGTTGTTTAGAGCTAGAGCTTTTTTTTAGGGGAAAAATTAAGATTGAATATATAATAGATTTTGTAGAGACTTTCTTATAAATATAAATTTTTAAATAATAAAAAATGTAAAAATAACAATGACAAGATAATAACGTGTCAACAATAAGAGGCTTAAAAAAAAGTTAACAACAAAAATTAAATTATGATATTTTAAATAATTCAGAACTAACTCTTAAGAAAATATTAATTAAACACTTTTTTTTTTCAAAAAATAACATTTTTACAAAGAAAAAAAAATAATTAAGTCTGTGATATATATCATTTGATACGTTGTCAGCATTTTACTTCATAAGGCCTTGGGGATTTGAGACTGTGTTTCTCAGTTAGGTTTTGCTATATTACGCCACCATCAAATCCTCCACGCGATTATAGAGTGCGAATGGAGCATGTAACATAGATTTGAATCATTTTATATAATTTAAATATTTATAAATAATTTTATTTAAAAATTTATGTTTATTTACATTTTAGAAATGTATTTACTATTAAAATAAAATAATAAAATGTCATTAATTTTTTATATAAAATTAAATATTAAATTAATTAATCTCGTATTTTATTAAAATTTATTAAACATTATAATTATACAAATTTGACGTTATGTGTTAATGAATTTTAACTATAAAATATAAATTAATTTTTAGTTCCTTAAATAATATACTTACTATATTTTAATTATCTAAAAATGATTTTATTTATAAAGTGATAATAAGTATTTTTTATTAAAATTATATTAAACTACACTAATATTTTTATTTTTAATTTCTTAATTAGTATGTTAGCTAACATTTGATTTATAAAGTTTGGGTGCGGATAAGATAAATGACGGGAAATGATAGAGTCAAATTCTCTTATTGCCTTAACAATACTCATGAGATGTATTTAAAAGAACAATTAAATATGTTTTTGTATTAAAAATTTTAGTTTTAAGTTTTTGAGATATTTTAAAATTATTATTTTTAAAATTTTTAATTAACGTAATTTAATTAAAAAATAACACCCAATAATATTTCAATAGATCATATTAGTAATAAAGATAAAAAATAAAAAATAATAAAAGTTAAGTGTCAAAGTTAACCTCAAAAAAAGAAAAAAGAAAAAAGAGTGGGTGTACACAGACTATAGGACCGGGTGGAGACGACAGCTAAAGTGTTTGTGCATATAAATAATAGACTCAACCGCCAAAGCAGAGACAGAACGACCTAATAATGCGCGAGCCGTTGGCTTCACGTGGTAACGTATCGTGTCTGACGTGGCCGTATCTTCACCCTATACTTGGATCAATTTTCATCTCATGAATCCTCACTCAAACAGGGAGCAGTAACTTAACTGCTATTACTTACCCCCTTAAATACAAACCCTCTATTTTATCCGCTTGAACAGTGTCCGAAAGTGAGAAATCAAAAGAGAGATTCTCATTCTCGGAGTAGCTTTTTCTATTTGGCCTCTTCTTTTTCCAGTATTCGTTTCTCCCCTTTTTGAAATTTTTTATTATTCGTCTTGAATATTGGTCGGATTAATTTAATTATAAAGCTTTGCTTCTAGATCACGCTTGAGCAAGTTTAGAGAAAAAAAAAAGGCAGTTTCAGTTGGGGATGTGTGGTGTGGTGGCTGTGGTCATAACCGTGACTCACTCACACAATTAGTTAACTTCATTGAGATTGATGTTAGATATGGCGGAAGTGAGAGGAAGGGACACGTGGACGGAGGAGCTGGCGAGTCTGATAGAGGATTCCGGAGTACGCTACGGCGGAGATCCACTGGATTTGGACATGTCCTCGAGGACGTCGTTTGAGGTGAGGAGATCGGTGTACGCACCTCAAGCTCAAGCTGAGTCGGTGGAATCGGGGGAGAGCTTCAAGGAGCAGGCTGTGGGGTTTGTGATGGCTTGGTGTGAGATTCTCATGGAGTTAGGCAGAGGTTGTAGAGACATTCTGCAACAGAACCTTATGAACGAGGATTCCTATGTAGTGAAGAAGCTTTCTGGGCCTTGTGCTAAGGTTTCCAAGAGGTTGAGGTTTCTCAACGACTTTCTCCCCGAAGATCGCGATCCTGTTCACGCTTGGTCCGTTGTGTTCTTCGTTTTTTTTCTTGCGCTCGCAGGTAACCTTTTTTTTTAAAAAAAATGTTATTGGATTACTATTAATTATTATTTCACTGCTTATGGAAAGGACATTCGGTTATTCGTTAGTTTTTTACTTTTTTTTTTCACTTCATGGTATTTGCTATTAGAGTGCAATTGTATTATTATCACCATATTTGCTATTAGGACTAAAATACTAGTTGTTAGACTTAGGTGAGAATTGAATTTTTATAAATGAAAGAAGCTTTGGATTCTCTGCTCGTTTCTTTGCGGTTCATTGGATTTGTGTTTTCTGTTATTTTATTTCTGTCTCCATACTGGTTCAGCCAAGTCTCGTGTATTTATTTTATATCCTGTTCCATTAGATTAGATTTTGGAACAAGTATTATAATTGCTTACGAGTGACGTGTTTCCTGTTGATATCAACTTGGTACAAGATTTGCTGACTTTTTATGTGTTATTTGCAGCTATTAGTGTAGATCCCAACCGTGATGCTGTAGCTCCTGTGATGAAGGTCCGCAAGCATCCTCCTAGTGCTAGTCGTGTGCTACTTCCTGATGGTAGATATGTGGCTTATTGTGAGCATGGTGTTTCTGCGGACACAGCTAGATTTTCACTTGTTGCTCCACATTCTTTTCTTTCATCCAGACTAGCAGGTAATATTAAGTTTGAATTTTCAGATATCTGAAAACTAGAAACTGAACTGAAGTAGAAATTTTCACTTGGGTACAATCTGTATGAGGAACATAATTGGAAACTGAATTTTTTTCTTTTATCTTATTGTCCTTGTATTTCTCTTTATGGAAGGTTTACCTGGAGTTAAAGCATCATTGCTTGAAGAGTACGGTGTTCGCTTGGTCACATATGATCTTCCCGGTTTTGGGGAGAGTGATCCTCATCCCAACAGAAATCTTAACTCATCTGCTATGGATATGTTGCATCTAGTCAATGCTGTCAATGTTAGTGATAAGTTCTGGTTACTGTGCCACTCTAGTGGATGCATTCATGCTTGGGCTGCTCTCAGATTCATTCCCGAGAGAATTGCAGGTTATACACCTTTTTAAAGCTATTTAATTTCTAGATACCTGTAAATTGCTCATAAAAAAACAATCTTGAAGCTTTTTTTGACCCTAAGAAATTAAATTAGACCCCTAAGTGATGATACCCCTGGTCTGTTGGCAGAGTTATTGTATATTGGATGTATCTGGATGTAGAATTCAATGATCAATGGTATTGCCAAATGCCAATTGGGCTGGGATATCAATTATTAAATGGACCCCATAAACTTCCATTGATATGCTGTTGGCAAACAAAGGCCATGACAGATTGAAGGTATGCGAGAGGAAGGAAGGGAAACAAACGAGTATATCTGAAGTTGGGACTACTCCACAGTCTAGTCATGTTATTTCCTCTCCATCCTTTTCCTTCCAAATCCTTCACATTAAGCATTGCAAAAGTTCCTGCAGAGGAAGTTAGATTTCTAATTGTATATGCTAAGTAACAAATATTAGTATAACATTGAGTCCAAAGCAACTTAAAATGTGGGCGTAGTGAGGCTATCAAGTTTTATGTCTTAAAAAAATGGTATATCATTGCTATAAAACAGATTGACTGACTTGTTTGAATGTCTAAAGAGAATACATGATAGCAATCTTTTTTCTCAATGAAAGAAAAAATAAAAATGAAAAATATCAAGTGTTTCCTTGAGAAAAGAGCATGTGTGTTATATAGGCACAAATCTCTTACAACACGATCAACAATATGTGACTATAGATTTGCACTTGTACCCCGTATGGAAAGTATCATCTGTCATTTAAAACGGATGTTTATCCAGGGAAATTAGATTTGTTACTCTGCAAAACTACTATTAGTAGTCCTATTAAGGCTTTCTAGTCCTATGTACCTCTCATGCTGCTAGTAGCCAGTGAAAGAGGGTTATAACAAATTGATATTGATAATGTTAACATTTTGGGCCTCATACAAATCTAATGCCAATGAAGTTATTATTGTGACTCCATTTTCATTCTTACAAGTTAATGGAAATGAAATTAGGAAAAAAAATGATTAGGTTCATACCAAGAAGCAATGCTATATTGAGTTGCCTACCCTTTTTGGAAATGCTCCATTTTCCAGTATTTCTAACCTCCAACCCCCAAACAAAGAAAAGAGGCACATTGTGGAATCTGATGTAACTTATTATATTGTCCAAAATTGCAGGTGCAGCTATGTTGGCTCCTATGATTAATCCATATGACCCACACATGACTAAGGATGAGATGAAAAGAACTTGGGAGAAGTGGCTACCAAGGAGGAAAATGATGTATTCCTTGGCTCGTAGATTTCCAAAACTTCTCGCTTTTTTCTACCAGAAAAGCTTCTTGCCTGAAAAGCATGACGAAATTGATAAGCTGCTCTCTTTGTCGCTAGGAAAGAAGGTGAGTGTGTCATAAGCCAACTTGAACTATGTAACAAGTATAAATACTTTTAAAGTATGTTGCAACTGTCATGGACACGAACTAGCATTGTTGTCTGTACATGCTAACGTATTTTTAAGTTGAGGTTGATGCCCTACTAGCTGGATACTGAATCACAGTGATTTTGATGTCAGATTGTAAATTGTCAAAATCTGGTTTAAAAAACTATGGAGCCATCCAATTTGTCTTGCTTGAAATGGCTTTACCTAACATATTGAAGCTACAGAGCTTTAGTACTGTTGGCTTTTATCTGGTAGTATTACAGAAGAGAGTGAATAATTGTGCACTTCTAATTGTATATTCTGTGAGGTAGCATCATCTCGGCCACATCTGAAATAATTTTTTTATTATTGTAATGTTTAAAATCCCAGCCTATGAGAAACTGATTCTCATCTCTTTGTTGCCTTGCTTGGTGAAATTTACATTTTAACATAAAATTAAAGTTGACTTTTAAATATAGATCCAAAACACAATGTTAGGTAACATAAATTACCTCATTTCATTAGCAGCTTGTGAAAGTACCTGTGTGTGAAAGATGTTTAGCTCTGCCATGATTGTTAGTATAAGTGTTTTCACATGTGCAGGATAAACTTTTAATTGAAGAACCAGAATTTGAGGAATTTTGGCAGAGGAGTGTGGAGGAGTCAGTTCGTCAGGGAAACATACACTCATTTATTCAGGAAGCTGTTCTGCAGGTATCAAATTGGGGTTTTGACATTGAAGAACTTCACGTGCAGAAGAAGTGTCAAACAAGAGGCATACTTCTTTGGTTGAAATCCATGTACAGTCAAGCAGAATGTGAATTAGCAGGATTTCTTGGCCTTACACACATATGGCAGGTTTGAACTTATAACATGTTGTGCTTAGAATACTGCACTTGTTGCATTCTGTATTTTTGTGTCATTATTTTTACAATAGTTAACTTTTATACATGTTGGTTGTTATAAACGATCAAAAAGTGGTAATCAACTGTTAATCGGGGACTATTGAAATTAGGAGATTCCACCTTCTTAATGTCAGAAAAATGGTAGCCAGAGGTTATTGTATTGTGACAATTGCTCCAAAAAATTCAATCACTGACTATTAGCCTTCAACGACACTTCTAAGTTGATACAGATCTATTTACCCAAAAGAGAAGCCATGCTCAACTATACCTTATGGGATATCTAAGTGCATTTTTGATATTTCAATTTTGTAATGCATCATGGAACAAACATTCGATGCGGTGCTTTCAAGAGATGAGTGTAGAGAGGTAGTGTAAACAACTTGGGTAGACCAAGTCAATAAATAAATTGACACAGTATCGTTTCATTTCAAATATAAAATACATGTGTGGCAGGTAGATCTGACTACAATTTAATGTAAAATGATGATGCATATTGCATATGTTAGTTGATGGTACAAGGATTTGTTTTATTCTTATAATGATCAACTTGTTATTACGTGTAAATCTCACGTTTTCGTTTTCAATCCTTCACAGGGATTAGATGATAGGGTGGCCCCACCATCAATGATGGAATATATAGAACGGGTTTTGCCAGAGGCTGACATCCATAAGCTTCCAAACGAGGGCCACTTCTCTTATTTCTTTTATTGTGATCAGTGCCATAGGCAGATGTTTGCCACTCTCTTTGGAAATCCTCAAGGTCCGGTTGAACGACAAGAGGAAACTGCATTCGAGGAGGATAAGGAAGAGGTTTTACAAGCAGTTGTTTGACTGCTTCTATTGTTAAATGACTCGTAACTGCAGATGTGCACGTCTTAGGTTGGATGTAAATACCACAGGTGGCTCCGCTGCTCGGTGGAGCTTGAAAGAAGAGAATGCTAATTTTTATTCTCATCAGAATTTTGAACCGCAAGAGCTTTTGGAGATATAGGTAAAACACGAATGTCACATGCATTTTTTTCCCCTTCTCTCCCCTCCCTAAGCAAATTGTACCTTAAACCCTGTCTAATTAGTTGGTTCTACTACTTCCACTTGTAGTCATTTTTGAAAAATTTACATGAATATTAGACATTTATAAACATTTGAAATTTTACAAAAGTACTTAAAAGAGAATGAAAGAAATGTTATTAGAATAAGCTAAATCCAGTCATAGTCAGATCAGCTGCCATCCGGTGTTTTATTTATAGTGCTTACCGGGCACTTCCATCACAATTAACGGATGTCATTAGATAGCAGGGACGACATAATCAACGTTACTAGAAATTGAGCTCCTCAAGAGTAGTCTTAAAAGTACGGCTTGTTAATGTGTATCGAAGAGTAATTTAATTTATTGAAAATCTTATAATGAAATTAAATGTTAGGATTTTTAATAAAAAAATATGGTCTTGCTAATTTGTATTTTGAGTGCACTGATTAGTGAATTAAAAAAAAATGTTAAATTAATTGAAAATTACAAAAAGTGTCTTAATTATATTTTTTTTGACAAAAACTCTCTAAATTTTTAACCAGTACTTTAAATATGTTGGTTTGAATTTATCAAAATTTGTTATTTATTAGTTTTTTATTTTTTATTCATAAAACACATAAAATAATCGTTATAATAAGTATATAGACAGATAAAGGTAGAAATGTTTGAAGACCAAAGTAATGATTTACCCTCGAACAAAATTGCCTTAAAACTGAATTTCTATAATACATTTGGTATTTTTTTTAAAAGCAAAGTTCTTAACTATTTATATGTTTAAGATAAATTACTCTTTTAGTTTCATAGTTTTTAAAATTATTTCAGGGCAACTTTTTTATCAATAAATATAAGTTTAGAAACGAGTCAAAAGTGACGACTTTGATTTTGAAAACCTTCACGAAAAAACTATACATCTATGTTTGAAACGTTTAAGATCTAAATAATTTTAAAACCAATCCAGAATCTATTACCTTAGAAGTGAAATATATGTCATAGATCAATTGAACCATAGGGGGGAAGAGAAAGATCAACTGAGAGTGCAAGAATTATAGTAAAAGTACCAAGTAAAATAACATTTATTTGCTTAACTCTCAACTTCAATAGCACAAAGCCTAGGTACAATGAAGCTTTAATGCTTTATCATCCCGATAGAAATGATAAATATGTTCAAATTTCTCAACTATATAACTGGGTCTACAAGAAGTAATTAGGTCATGACCAAAAAAAATTTTAATTGATATTAGTGAGGACCGCGGTTTAAACTGTCAAAATAATCGATGGGAGGGCTTAAATGAGCTTCAAAATGCTGAACCACCGCCCTTGGTTTTTCCCAGTAACACATCTTTTGCTTCGTTAATTTTGGATGCAAGGTAATGGCTGCCACCTGCATCTGGATGGTTTGCAACCATCACCCTCCTATGTGCTTCTTTAATCTTATCTGTTGGAGTGCGCTCTCTGCCACAGTGACAACAAAAAATCAGCAAGAGAAACACAATGGCAGCCATAGTTATATGAATCCTGGATCACAGTGCTGAGTAGCTGCACCAAAAATGCTATAGCAGGATAATTGAATACTGCTATACCAAAGATTGTTGATGCGTACAAAAACAATGGTTTATACCATACATATATAATTGTTCAAAATAAGAAGACATTCATAATCAATAAAGATAACAATCACTGTCAATCTAAGGCTTCATTAACAAGTCATAAAGTCAATAACAACAAAGGCTATGTTGTTGTGGTTGAGTAGATGCCAAGGCTGTCAAGAGAAATGAGAACATAGGAATGAAGTAAAAGGAAAAATAATGGAGTTAATATAAAACAGAACATCAGATACTAGAGCAGAGACAGAAAGAGTTGGAAAAAGGAAATGACAAAAACAAATTAGGGGAATATGAAATATGAAAATGTCATAAATTATTTTATGGATGCTAGAGAGCAATGGATCTGTCCGAAAATATCAAGGTTGGAAAGGCAATAGGGGTCAAACTTCATGTTTTATTTGTTGAAACAGAGGCCACACTTCCTGTTGTGTGTTGAAAGACAGGAACCCCTATATGTTTCAAACATAAGAGGCCAGATCGTGAAGAGAACAGGACAATGGTCAGAATGTCTGCTTTTTTGCAATAGCAGCCCAGAATCATGGCTGCAACAAAAAACACTCCATGGTGGAAGTCTCTTTCACTACTCACTGTAGTACCACAATAGCACACTATTGACTATCTCAGTGAACACTAAAGGTTCAAATCAGACAATAGATGTGCAGTTTTGAAGTTTTGTTTAACCCAAACCACTGCACTAATAAGATGGTTGCTACTGTTCTCAAATCCCTTATCAATTTTTACCTCAAACTTTGCAAAACTCAAGCACTGATTAGGACATGACCTTTGACGTGTAATTTTCACATTAAGAGGCTGAACCTTTGTTATGTGTTGGGTATATACACATGCAGGGTTGTAAAGATATCACAAAAAAGGATCAATATCTCATATCAAGAAATATCAAATATTAATTCAATCAGTTACTCACCAGAACAAAAAAAATTGACAACAAACACCTCCATTAAACAAATTTTGATATTTTAGGGCATATTTCACTCAAACTTTCGTTGCAAACTTGCAATGTCTTAAAACAATAAACAAAAAAGTGAGTTACCTAACACCCAGTATAAGCGCTGCTTCCCTCCTAGTCATGGTAGCCTGAAAACCACCTTCATAAAATCTACGCATCGTAGGAGGTCTAGCCTTGAATGCTTGCCAAGCCTGGATACCATATCTACCGGCATAAGCCGCAGCCGCCACGGCAAGCCCTGCCATCAATGGCGTAGTCTGTTCCAAATTTCAACTTCAGTTCCATAAAAGAAAGACACTTTAAAAATCAACAAACTTTCAAAAATTCTCCTTATTCCCTACCCCCTGTTAGCCACAGTATCGTATGAAGGCAAATATAGCCAGAAAAATTCAACTTCAAATCATTCTTAATAGAGACAACAAGGATATAAAATCCAGGTTCTGCTTTCAACGCATCAACAAAAAACCCTTTCCCCAAACCCTATCCAATCCCAGAACCCTAAACAACTAGGAAGACCGAAAGATAAAAAAATTCAATACAATAAACAACTTATCTTTTTTGCACCAAAAGATTAGGAATAAAACGTTACTGACAAATAAATTAATAATTAAGTCATGACTAAAAAAGCAAGATCTCTTCTGCAGAAAAATCAGGTTTTTCGGATCCAAAATTAAAGGGGAAAATTTGCTGTGACGTTACAGGTATACACCGAGAAAGGTACGATGTTAAGGATCGTTTTGCAGTTCGAAATCGAAATTAAAGGGATGCAAATTTGAAAATAACGATGAAGGCTTACCATATTGTTGAAACCTTCCCCAACTGAGAATGGAGAATTGGAATAGGGTTTTGCTTTTGCCTGCAAAGAGGGTTTGGTTGAGGAACATCTATTTACGAAACGAAACTAGGGATTTTATTTTTATATTTATTTTTTGTTTTAAATTTCCTTGCTCCGCACGTCTGATTTTTCACATAAACAACTAAATTATTTTATTCAAACACACTTCTTTTAAAAATTTAACTGCTTTAACGTTAAAAAAATTACTTTTGAGTTAACTTTTTTTAAGGTAAAATTTATCTTATGATCGAAAATGTTTGTACCATCTCTCGTACGTATAACACTTAATTTTATATTAATAAATAGTAAAATTAGTAATTTAATTAAAAAAGATTAATATTTTTATTTTTAAGATATTAGAAGAATTATAACTAATAATTTTAAGAGAGTATGAAAATACTCTGTCAAATTTATAGATGTTATAATAAAACATATTTTTAATTAAAAAACAATATTAACACATTTATGAATTAAATTAAATTTGTATGCTTTTTTTTTTTGTTTAGAAGTATGATGAAGAAGAAAAAATTGTCTATGCCTTAAAATTATTCGTCAATCATGACAATAAAAATTATTTGTCAATCAAGATTTACTATAAAGTTAATAAGCTGATATATGATGTTCTTACCAAAATTTAATTTACACTTAAAGTTAATCCAAACCTATAAATGAAGCTTAGGCTAATCATTCAATGTACATTAATGATAACAGTGTCTAGGTTTTTTCATAGAGGCTTTCGTTTTGTAAACAAATGAGACACTTTGATCTTTTAAAAAATACTTTAAATCAATTAATTTCTGTCAATCCAGTGATCCACTTTCATTTGTTTTTGTTAGTTTTTAAAAAAATTTGGTGGGCTAGCCTGCTAATTTAGCCGTGAACGAGGTAGGTTAAAATTTTTAGGTCAGTTTTTAAAGTAGGTTGAGCACAGTTGCCCATTTTGTTATTTGATTATGTTAATCCATATAGTAAAAGTTATTTAAGAATTATTTTAAATCTTTTTATAATGCTTTTTTAGCTTATTCTCCTACGTAATATTAAAAGATGGTCTAGAATTGTTTTTAATATTTTTATGATATTAAATGCATTTTTATTTAATATTTTATAAATTATTAAGAAAAGTAATAGTAAGATACTATAAGAGAATGTAACATTGTTCAAGCATAATCTAACTTTAATTTCATTTTTAATAGACAAACAGCAAGTCAAGGACCCTTGATTAAAAACCAACGGAAAACATATAAAATCATAATTTGGTTCAATAAATCAACGCTTTTTGACATTTATAACAAATCACAATATATGACAATGTAAAAATGACACATTTTCATGCAAACTTGGGTCCTCCAAAGTACGACGGGGAGAAAGTATTTTTCATTGATATTGTTCAAATATTTTGGCATACGAAGAATAAGACCCTGTTTATAAAACAATTTTTTGGGTTGTTCACAAATTCTCTGCCTCGGATCATACAGCTCATAACAGTCCAAGCAAGCTATACACAACATAAACATCACTGTTCACAAAACATAGTAACATTTAAGAAATTAGACAATGAAAAATATACATTTTATATGATGAGCAGGGTAATACTCTTCTGACTTTCATGAACCACAATTCATCCCCTCAGGGCAAGTTGTGAGTAGATACATGAAAAAACAAATCGACAAGTGTAACAAGTAAAACAGTTTTCACCCCCAAATAAATAGCCTCCAAGAAATGATAAGATTAAGATACAAATGATAATTTGGATAAATAAATAAATAAATAGACACATCAAATTAACTTTTCACTTATTTCTTCCATGATATTTCAAGTGCTTTTTTTCATCCTTTTACTCAGACAATATAATCAACTATTCACACCATTTCCCACAGTGATTTCTGCATTGAAACTGCTTTCAACCTTTGGTGGACCTGAATGCCTCCTTGGTCTAGCAGGTGAAGCTGGAAAACTAAGACGTTTCTTTGCAGTGCCAAAAGACCCCTTCTCTGGAGTGGTCACATTCTCAGTGGCTAATGGACTCTGCATTTTAGACTTAGCTTTTGCAGATTTAGTTGGCACCATGTAACTTGGAACTGAAGGAGAACTTGCAAGGCTTTCATCATCTCTCACTATTGATCCACCAATTGAGTGCCTCTTGAGCCTATCTGATTGCACACTAGCCATGCTTTTGGTGTCATCATCCATAACAAGGCTATCTTTTTGGCTCACTTTCTTCAGTTTCCTAGTAACTGTTGTAGAAGCTGGTTTTGGAGGATTTGAAAGAGATTGAGACTGTGAGTTTGGTGAGCCTGGATTTTGGCTTGCTGTTGGAGAATGCTTTTCAGAATTGAGCTGGAAACGAGCAAATGATTTGCTGATTTCGGCACTTGTAATGCCGCGGCTAGAACTTCTTACAGATGAATGCTCATTCTTCTCTTTCTCCATTAGGCCATGGTTCTCCCACGGTCGTGCTGCCATCCATCGTTCCAACCAGCTCCAACCCCATGCAGGATTGGTTGGATCCATGAACATTGGATTTATAGATCTTGATGAGTTCTTCCAGTTTTGCTGTAAGAAATATACACATGCATATTTGTTTAAACATCAAACTCACAACTTAATTTGTTCAAAGTATAACTTAAACTAGTATTAGTAGCCATGTCTTATATCATAGGGAAGAGACTGCTATACATCTATCAGGTAACCAAATGCTTCCACACACAAGTAAGAAATTATGCTGTTAACTTCACCAAGCATGTCATAAAATAGGATTATTCAGGTAGCTTAAGTGGCATGTTTTGCATGGATAACATGAAATCATTCTTCCATTTCACCTAAGACATGACCCGGCTAAATGTATCAGGGCTCAAAACTCCTGTATTCTAATCTCCCAATTAAGAGCATAAATTGAAGAAGGTGAAAGAAATCATACACGGTAGATCCCATGTTCTCCAGGTGTATTTTGTAAGCTCATGAAACTACATATTTCTCTAACAAACTCAAAATAATGCTACAGTAATTTCATCATTACTGGACTAGTGGACTTCTTCATTTCTTGGCATCTTTGGCAGATGAGATGAAAAACCAGGTTGCTAAGCTTTTAACTAGAAGAAACTTAACAAATAAATATGGTAGGAAATTCATAAACAGCAAAAACAATGTTAAATATGGTTCAGATTCAGAAGCTAGCGACAAGATAGACAAGGATTCATAAACTTATCAAACCTAGCTTTTAGATGAAATGATGAGAACAGCTTCAAGACATGAGGAAACAAAGATTCATAAAGTTAGGTCTTTATACTGTTGTGTAATCTATATCAATATTTTTCTGATCTCCATGTCAATCTAAAAAAAAAATTCATCCATATCCCTTTATCATTTCTTTGTTTCACAATCCTAACAAATGTAGATTCATAAGTAGAAAACCTGATGAGAGAATGAATATGCCATTGCTCTTTCTCTTCTCATAGTAGCCTCGTACTTGCTTAGTAACTTGGCTTCAATTTGTTCTTTTGATTGTACGCTGTCATCCCATTCCTCACCAATCTGTTATGAGAATTTGAAACAAAGTTAAAAGCATTCCAATATCTATATACTAAAACTCAAATAAATATTCTCCATGCCAATAGATTAGCATTTTAAAATAAATCATTAGAAACAAAACCCAGAGACCTGCATGGTCTCTAGCTCTTTTGTGTGCTTCTGCAAAAGCTGTTTTTGAAGAGCTTGATTCTCCTCTAACATCCTGAGCCTCCTAGAACGAATTTGAGATTGCAAATGAGAAAAACTTTGCATTGAGCGAAGCGTATTAATGGCTTGACGCTTTACCACTGGCCCTTCCATCAGTGATTTCAACCTGTCCAGCCCCCTTAAAGCCCTCATTGCTCTTCTTGCCTGAATGAGTTCAAAAGAAAATTCAGCGCTTGAAAGTAGTGTATCATTGAATTAAGAAGCATTCTTTTGCAGCAATTATTGATTACCATAGATGGCCTCTGATAACTTGGTGTAATCAAATAGGACATTCATTAATTATTGACCCCACTGTTAGTTTGCAGTGAACACGAAAGTGCAACATCATTTTTGTACATGAGGGTTTTTTCTTGTAGTAAAAACTTTTAACAGATAATGGTAAGAAAGAGGCTGAAAAAAATAGATGAATGGAATCATTTATATTGGTTAATGTTGAGATCCCTTGTCGACTACAAATATGGCCAAATTAAAGCTGATAATGGATAAGACAATCTTCCCCTTACAACTTACAAGCTAGCTTCTGGGGTTAAGTTAGGACAAGTCCAAATTTAGTTTACATAAAAATTTCAAGGCATACCAAGTATCCCCGAAAAGCTGTTTGAATCCTGATTGCTGCCACTTCATCCTTTGGTTTAGAGTCAAACTGAATAATTGTAAAGGCTTGAACCTCAGCAACTGGTGTCTGAACAGCAGAAACAGGTTCCTCAGTAACCACAGTAGTTGCAACCTCAATGCAATCATGATGGTTTTCACTCTCAACATGAGTTACAATAATCTCCTCAGGTGGAGGAAGAGGAGGTGCTTTATCAGTTTCTGAGTATGAGTCTGAGGTCTGCAACTTTTGCTTCCCAAACCATTTTTTCTTTGATCTACATGATTTCTGCAAAAGCAGTTGCTAACACTATAAGAAACATCCAATTAACTGAGAAAGGTTAAGTATAAATTTTATCTTAACCTGATCGTTCTTCTCCTTTGACTCAGGGCTCAGAGCTTTCTTCACAGTAGAAAACCAATTTCCCTTCCTCCCCATTTTCTTGGCATTCCTCAATTTGACCCTTTACACAGAAAATTATGAAAATATTTTAGGATATCACCGATTTAGCTTGCCTTTGAATAGGAAATTCAATGGGATCTGCTCCTATTATTAAATTCTATTATGAACAATTGAACTATCTTTCTTTTCACATTTTCACTGCAACGTAACATAGAGAATGCATGTGTCTAGTCAAATTAGCATTTCCAGTCAAAATTGAGTAACACCCTGATGCTGAAATTACAAGAATTTTCACCAAACCATAAAAAAGGAAATGAATTGAAGAACTTTAAACATGCCCAGCAACATTTAGCCGACTGTAGAGAGCATTAACAGATAATTACGAAGAGGAAATGGGAAAGTGGAAAATAGCAAAAATAAAATTAAATAAAGGTCAGGGGAAGATGGAAAATGAGAGTACCTGAAGTGAAACCAAAGAGACAGATCTGAAATATGTTGTTATTAGTCTTCTGGCCCAATGTCTCTGAAGAAAAAGGAACAAAAAGATAAGGACTTGAAGATTACGCTTAGTTGCACTCTCTACCCTGTAAAGAAGGAAATGCTATGAGATCTTGGGAAGGGACAAAGAGTGTCAATGATGAGAGAATATGAGAGAGAGAGAGAGAGAGAGAACAGCTGGTTCAGCCAATAGCGTGACCCCACTGCACTCCTCGAGTTAGGGACAGCGGGACCCACCTAAATATCATCCAAGGTTGTTGTTTGTTTTGTTACCATGTTAACCGTGTCCCATGATAGAGCTTGTTTCTTCTAAAGTTGAGAGAGACGTGTAAAATAGAAAAAAAATATTAATTTAAAGTTAATTATATTTATAAAATGTTTTAATTCAAATTAATGATAAATATTTTTTATATTTAAAACATTTGATTTTATTTTAAAAGAGTTAAATTCTCACGATGAAAGATGCCCCTTTGGATGGATGTTGACATTGGTCCCGCTCATGGAAGTAGTTGTCTTCTGCCATTCATATCTGTTCTGTCTTCACTCATATCTAAACTATTCAACTGCTTTCCTTTCCTTGTCTTAACTGTTGCTGCACTTATTTTTCGTTGTTGTTGACAGAGCTTAGGTGCATACATGACTTATTATTATTATTATTGTCCCTAATCATTCATAGACTAATGAATTATATATCGTTAATGAACTTTATATTCTTTGTAAATAATACCTCCGTTCCCGTTTACAGTTAAGAAATTAAAATATTTTGTTCAAATTAATGGTTAAACATGTTTGTTTAACCTTATTAATAATTTTCTTTTTAAATTTTAAATTACTCAAATAAATAAATATAAAAGGTATTAATTGAATGATAGTAATTAATATTATCTTGAATAAATAATATGTAAATAAATATTTTTTGTATGGTGTGTGCTGTAATATTTTAAATTTTTTTATAAATATTATACTTAAAAAATTTATACTAATAAAAAAATATACTACAAATTATAAAAAATATATATTATTATAAATAATTTATTTAAAATTATATTATTTATATTATTTGTTACCTAGTCCTAATTATTCAAAATTTAAGATTTTTAATATTTCCAAGTACAGCTTGCACAACCTCCGCCGCATCGCTGCTCCTGTGCAATCTCGCCTAGTCGCTGCTGCTCCCTCCCTCTCCCACATGCTTCTTCCATACCCCTCCACGCGATTGCATTCTCTCCATTAGCATTCACCTTCTCCATCTCCCCTTCTCTCTTTCTCCCTCTGTCACACGCCATGGATCCTTACCCCTTCATGCACCTAATCGTTGGTAACCTTGCCCTCAAGATTCCCGTTGCTTTTAAGCCCGCACGCTTCCTAGTTCACCCTTCTTCTTCTCTATGCTTCTGCAAGATCAAGCTCAAAAACTTTCCTCTCCAATCTGCACTCGTCCTCTTCATCCCTCCCAATACCCACTTCCCTGACTCTCAGGTTCAACCCATCGCTGCCACCTTCCACCTCAGCAAGTCCGATCTCGATAGGCTTGCCGGAAAATCCATCTTCGTCAACAAACTTTGCCTCAAAATCTCCATCTATACCGGCCGCCGCGGCACCACCTGCGGCGTCAATTCCGAGAGGCTTCTAGGCAAAGTGTCTATGCTATTAGATCTGACGGGAACTGTAGCCAAAGCTATAGTGCTCCACAATGGGTGGATTACGGTGGGAAAAGAATCCAAAGGCTCTTCCGCCCAGTTCCATTTGAATGTGAAAGCTGAATTCAATCCCAGCTTAAATTTTATTTTTTAATTAATAATAATTATTGAGAGATTAATAAATAAATAAAATAAAATAATATAATGATTTATTATTAAATAAATTTATTATTTAAATACATGTTTAAATATTATTAGTTAAAAAAATTTATGTATAATATCTTAAAAATTTTTATAGGTACTTCAGAACTTATCTTTTTTCGTTTTCTCTAAAAGGACAAATAAGAATAGAGATAATATAATTTTAGCTCCTTAAGAATTCTTTTTTCTAAAACAATGTTTATCATTATTCAGTAATAATGTGATATATATTAAATAATTATTTTAAAATATGATATATATATCATATTATTATGAAATGTTAATTAAAAATATTTTTAAAAAATAAATTTAAGAAAATTGAAAAAAAAAAAAAAAGCAAAATCATTGACTCATATAAAGAATCTAAATACATACTTTAACAGTATTGAAAAAAAATTAAATATGATCAAAATTAAGGATAATAAAATTCTCCATATGATGCATGTTTAATGTAGTAATTGTTAAAACTTAATTGATCTAGCGTCATGCAAATGATTGAAATAATTAGCTCGACATGATAATCTTAATATCTAGTTGAAGGGTAATTGATATGGCCTTATACAACTTGAATGTGGTCAATTTGGCAAAAATTTCATCTCAAACCATGTGTTGCAGGCAATCATTCTCCCCTCCAGGAGGACCACTCTAACTTGATTGAAAACTTATACCACTCAAATGATGCAAATAAGCAAACGTAAATGGGACTTGTCCCATTAATAAGTATAAATCATGTGTCTAACCTTATAATTAAAGGGTTTAATCACTTAAAAGCTCGTAAAAAGTATTCACTCTTATTAAGCAATTTTCTATCACATGATATTAGCTCAACAATTGACAATTGGGTTATAATGATAGGCAAAAATTCAAAGAAATCAAGACCTATATGCAGAAAATGGTATAAGGATACCAGGTAATTACTCTCTCTATCTTACACTAAAAAATATTACCATTCAACCTTTTTTTAACTTAAGCAGTGTAGTGTTTATTGGAGTAACTTTCCTTCCATTTCAATTGTCAAGTCATCTCCACCTCATGTTACTGAACAACCATTGTAAGATATGAATAACCTCCACAAGATATGTAGTTCAAGTAAAATCAAAGACCTTGGTACTAATTAAACATTATATTTTAAAAAATTGAGGGTAAACTTATTAAAAAGAATTAAATTTGGGCCAAAACCTACATCTACCATGAGAAGAAAGACAATTGACATAAAAGTCTCGTCAACTCAAATAGAATAAGAATTAATGAAAGCAAGTTATGCTAAATGATTTGCCAACTTGTTAAAACCTTTTTAACATATTTAACTCACTGTGAAACTGAAGTTTTTCGCATCAAGATATAAAAAACTAAATTCCTTACTTGCTTTCCTTCTTTCCTTTTGTACTTGATAATTATTTCATAAGAAGGATCCTTTTGCGTTTTCATGCTTTTCTCTTGCTCACGTAACAAAGGAATTTCGAGTAACTTTGCTTTGCTTTGCTTTTAGCCTTTTAAGTGAAATTTCTCATTATTAGTGGTAACTTATGGAACACACTATTCTGAAAACTTGCTATTCGCATACTACGCTTTAAGCTTATACGAACAACCATATGTGAACACATCTTTGTCATACATATATTTTGAATTGCATCAAGCACTGTATATTTCAATTCATTTAATATAGAACGTCAAATAAATAATACCCCGACTGAAGTTGGTAACTAGGATAAAGTTTATTTACTTTGCTAAAATCCAACGCCGTTTTTAATAACAATAGAAAACCTAATCAGTGTTCTAAAAATATTAATTAAAAAAGTTAGAAATAGAATTTTTTAATAAAAAATGTAAGAAGTGTTTAATAATTTTCCAAAACATTTTAACATTTCTATTTTTTAAATTACTATTTATTCATTCCTCAAACAATATCTCAAGAACACTAGTTAATAGGACTTTTTAAATATTTCGATCTTTCAAGTGTGTTATTCAGACCCACTCTTAATTATATTCACTTAAAAATAACTAGTCTTTGGTTATAGAAAATAGTCTTAATGTACTTAAAATAAAAAGGGATTAGACACATATGTTTAATTGCAATATTGATTATATGGTAAATTTCAGATAATGTACAAGATCGATAATATAGTAGATCATAATTCAATCTTAAACAGAAATTAAAAGATTGAATTTTCGGGCAATAGGCACAACATGGTTGCAACCCTAATTCATATACACCTAAACTCTGCGGTATATATTTCTCCATTTATTTTACTGATAGAATGAAGAACAAAACCAAATTGCCAAATGATTTATTGCACTACATGGTAGGGTATAGCAGCTCCAATCTAACCAAATTTCTAATAAAAAAATTGTCCAACCAAAATTTAATAACTTTTACGTCTAACACACTTGCAACAGATTCTTTCTTTGTAACAAGTATAATTGCTTTTAAGACCTAACATCTAACCCTCTTGTAACAAATCCTAACTAAGATATATTTTATTCCCCCCTTTATTTTGTCGGTGATGTTAGCAAAATAAGGCCAAATCACCAAATGATCGTTCAAATATCAAAATTATTGCCTTCTCGTTTGACACTTGTATCCTAACTTCTTGTTGAATAATGATGATGATGCATGATTTGATGTTATAATAGAATCTTCATGGTTATCTGATTTTTATTCTTTGGGGTGCTATGTTATTTAACATTTAATTAGTGTTGAGTTTTGTTAAGAATAGCTGCGTCGTTATGTGTCGTTAGGAGGATTTATTTTGGAGTTACGTGGCTATGCCAGTTGTATCATGAACTTAATATAAAAATATGAAAGTTTTAAAGAATTTATAAACATTCATCTAAAAACTTTTAAATAAGAATAACTGACTTAAAAAGTGTTTTATTTTTCTCTAGAAGTCAACTCTGAAATAGGTTAAATTGTCTGTATAAATTTCTTAATGGAAATCAGCAAAATGAGAAGCATTTACATCATAGCAAACACACAAATTCAGTAGCGAGTATTGAACTGGCACTTCTTCTTTTTTGGCGACAGAACTAGCACTTTTTATTATGTACTCTGCATATTGTGAATTGTAACAGTGCTGCAGAATTTAATATTTGAATTGGGTGTTTGAATGAATACAGCAAAATTGTACTTGTCGCTATTTTAGGCACCTTCAATTTTACGGTCCCGAGTAATGATTTCTTCACATGTACATGCATTAAAGTAGACACATGGACATAATGAACTGCACCAAAAAAAGTTAGGGCAAACCATATTTATATTTGAATATTCCACGCGTAGAGTTAAATGTACTTATACATATCAATTCTATTATATACACATACCAACAAAAGTTAGGGCAAACCGTATTTATATTTGAATTCAAGCTTTTTTTTATATATATATTTAGACTATAGATATCTTTCGTTGAATAATTATATTCAAGTAAAAAATATTTATAACATGATAAAATTAATAACTTTTATAAAGCATGAAATTTGAACCTAAAACTTCACTTAAATATTTACATTTTTTTCAATATATAAGTAGTGTGCAAAAACTGTTTATGATTTTATTACTTTTGTTCAAATAAATTTTGACATTTATAAAATTATAAATCCCTTATTCAAAGTAAATAACTACTAGTTAGGTTATCCATCTAACATTTAATTTTTTAATTTAATAAATAATGGCTAAATAAATATGTATATCTCAATAGTTTTATGGTGTTTTAAAATAAATTCCTATAATTTTTTTTTTTAACAAAGTTCTTATACTTCTAAAAAAATTAATCAGGATCTCACACACTAAATTATGAAAAATTATTTATAAACTCGCAGAGTATAAAAATATAATAAAGCATGTATTGGGCGGATTAGTTAACTTTTATAGTTTATCTTTTAAGTTTTTATAATTTAACAAAAATTAATAGAATTCTAAGATAGTTTAAAACAATAACTTAATTAGAATTATAAGGATAGTGTTAAAAATTTTAAATTATGATGACTTACTTAAACATTTTATAAACCTATAATATTATACAGAGAAATTTAACCATGAATAATTAAATGTATTTATAAACATAAAATATAATATAAAGACAGAAAAAAGTATAATTATTTCATTAAAATTTTTTTTAATTATTACTCTATTCAAAAGGATTATTTTCATAATATATATCATTGTTTTAAAGTTAAAGATATGATTTAATTCATATATATATATATATATATATATATATTATCATCCAATCACAAATTTTTTATGTACTTAAAATTATTAAATCTTATCGTAATTATTTTAAAGATAAGTATATACATTGAGAATATGAATCATGTAAGGCACTTGTTTCTAGAGTGTGCTTTTTAGGACCATCGGGTAGGACCACGTGGTCGGTTGTTCTAGGGTATGCTTTTAATTGCATGTATAGTGTGTTTTTACTCTCTATTAATACTACATATTACCTTCATGATTATTTAACATCGTCAATCGTCTAAAGTGTTCATCAATTGCGTGTAAAAATATTATTTTTATATACAATCGTATTTTATTTTATTTTTATCTGAATCACAAATATTCTATTAAAAAAAGTATCTTATCTGAGACAGACAACTTTGTCATTTTAACATATAACATATATAGAAGCATCTGTCAAAT
Source organism: Abrus precatorius (assembly GCF_003935025.1). Classification (NCBI taxonomy): domain Eukaryota; kingdom Viridiplantae; phylum Streptophyta; class Magnoliopsida; order Fabales; family Fabaceae; genus Abrus; species Abrus precatorius. The sequence continues at coordinate 3,959,625 of NW_020874417.1, forward strand.
AACGTTAGAAAACAACATTAAATGCTAGATATTAAGATTAATCTATCCAAAGTACATTTTAAATTGCTTCTATAAGAAACAAATAATAATATACATGTATTAATTCTTTACAATTACTTACAATGCAACCCTGATAAAGATGGTCATGTACAAGCTAACAAAACTTGTGAAAATAAAAAGATGCTATAAAATCATTAGCATGCAGGAGAAATTTCTAAAAGTAAATGTAAGAAATAATGAATAAATTCCTCACAGTGGGAAAGTTGTATATTTCTCCAATGGCCCCCTTTTTTTATGTTCATTATTTTCTGGCTTTCCCATTTATCTTGTGATGCCTTCTGATGTAGTAGTTAGAGATTTATGATTTGAAATGGTGCGGCCATGAAAATTGAAACGCCAAAGTAATATTCTGGAGCAGTCCTCTGGGGGAATTCCCTTCAACTTTGCTTCATCCTCTAGAACTACTTGCTTCACGAATTTGATTGAATTCTAAGAAAACCAATTTTTCATTATCAGTGAACACCATTTTCAATAATTAATATGATATAGAAATTGGGTTATGTATAGTTATGCAAGAGTAGAAAACATTATAACAATTAGAATTCTGATTAGTTGAATTGTTCAATCAAACTGTGGTTATCTTGCCTAATATGTTACCATTTCTTTTGTTCACTTTCATCTTTACTCTTTAAAGTAGTTGGAAGTTGGCCAAATGTTAAATAAACGTAGGTAACGACTCAAGGTTCTTTTTCTTAAGGTTTAAATATAAGCAAGACACTTTTTAGATGTTTTTGTGATTGGTCAATTCTTAAAAAAGTTAAAATATTTATTTTGTAAATTGATCCTTTTATTTTTTTTTTTAAATAACCGACCACAAGAGATATATTAAAAAATATATTCAAAAGTCTCTGTTATTAATATTTTTTTTAACTGTATGAGATTACTCTTTGACATGTTCATTAGCATTTATTAACTACTCATTGTAACATGAGTTTTAAAAATTATTTATTAAATATTATATGTAAGTTCTTAATTCCAGATGTAACATTTGATGAGCAGGAGACACCAAGAAAAAAATGTCCATTGAGCAAGATTTGAGTAGAGGACAATTTAGATATTAATAATTTAATAACTAATTTATTTTATATTTATTAAAATCATATTAATGCTTTGGATATAGGATATATGTACCTGAGATGTGTCTTGAACAGAAGAAGTGCGACCCCATCTCTCAGGGTCCCAGAGGATGGAGCTATTGAATGCAAAACTTGAAATATGAATGGGAGGGGTAATTGTTTCAGTTTCGTTCTTCATATTCTTTAAATGCCACCCCATGACTTGTGAAGAATCACATACAGGTCCTTCGATTGTCACTTTCTTCCTGTTAGCTGCTAACATTGCTGTTGGCCATGTTCCAAACACCCTGTTCAGTTGCCATATCATTAACATAATTAAAGGGCATGTTTCTCTCGTTAGTTCTAACTTTTAAATCACATATGTAGTGAATGATTGTTACGATTGTAGTTTTCATTCTTCTTTAGTATACATCAGGACTTGAATTTTGTTTATTTTTCAGCATCCTCATTTCACCCTCTAGCAATATTTTTCACTCTTTTGTTAACACGGTCCTAAAGATTGTGGTGCAACTTCTAGAGGGTGAAATGAGGATGCTAAAATTATAATAAGACAAATATTAATTAGTATTCTAACATTTGCTTATTTTTCAGCATCCTAATTTCATCGTCAACCTATTTAATTGATGTTTATAATAATAAGACAAATATTAATTAATATCCTAAGTTGTGAGTAAAAAAATAAAAAGTAATTTTATAATTAATCAATATAGCAATATATTCTCGTGACTTTTAACATATTCTAACATAATTTTTAATACAAATTTGAATTTTAAAAAATTTTTAACCAGTGATGATGATAGAAAACTAGAACTAGTGAATAAAATAGAAAGGGAAGAGTCATACTCAATATGTCTTAATTGTTGGAAGAATTCAAGATCATAAACATTGGAAAGCTCAGCGAAGTGTACGATCCCACTTAGCCTATGATGCACAATGTGCTTGAGAGCAAGATTTCTCTGGTGATTCAACTCAGTTTCCACATCCGTGAAGTTTTCCTTGGAAACCAAATGCCTATACATGATGCCAGTCTTCCTAAGTGTCTTTGAAACATCTGTAGAATCTGTTTGCCCTTCCACAACAATCCAAAGCAATGGTTGAGGAACCAACTTCATAGTATTTGCCAACCTTGTCAAAACCACTGCTTGGAGGGGAAGTCTTGTGCTTGTTGGAGTTACAATGATTAGAAGCCTCCGAGGCTTCAACTGGGGTCCTTGTTTTGCATGAAATTTTGTTGTTTGCTTGTTGACTATAGACCTTGTTGGCATTGTCTCTGGCGTTGGAGCTATCCAACTTCTATTGACATTTGTTGTCATATGTGACACTTCAATAGGTTGTGGTGCAAATTCTGATCTATTTGAGGCTGCAACATGGCTGGGAAATAAAGATTTACCTGTTGGAGCAAAGCCTGTAAAGAACCCCATCACAAAACAAAGAGAAAAATGCGCCATGGCTTTCTTCCATAGCATAACTTTCTTTTTTGACCTTTCTAGTGATCCCATCTTCTGCCAACCCTCTAAAACATACCAATATTAACCACCTGATGAACAATCTTCAGGGTGGAATGAAATCACCAGGTATCAGAGAATTCAAGTATTTAAGATATTGATGCAGGAAATTAATGCAGGAAGGATGTGTAATATAAACTTGAAGCTTTTAAGGGCACCACATATTAGTTGAGGAAAACGTTTAAATTGTGGAAGGTTATGATTGGAGCTGCCAAACTAAATCATTACAATTTTTGTGTGGAGGTATTTCATTGGTAATGTATTGCTTCACTTGGATGTCACTTGAAGTAAAAGGAAAAAAAAAAAAAAAGCTTGTGTGAGAGCAAGAGTTGCTATCTACACCAAATAGTAGTTGGCATCTATGTATCAAGAATATGTTCGCTGCCATTTAACTAATATTAGCTATCATGGTTAGATGTCTAATTATTATTTGGGGTTGACCAGTAGTGCAGCAAGGACAATTTTAATTTTAAAATAATAATTTTAAAAGGACATCAGGATCTCGCCAAATAATTATGATTTTGCTGAAAATTTATCAGATTATGACCGTGGCTTGGGTTGGACCGTTCAAATTGTGGGTCTTATTTGGGTAAATCAAATTTTATCTCCAACATGAGGAGAAATTTCGATCATCTTAAATGTGTCAAGTGAGAAGTGTGAGCGCAGCGGATGAATAATTATGTAGTCCAGGATTATCACATATTTATGATCTTGAGTAATTATTCTATGACATGTGGCTATTTTTTAAGATTATTTTCTTGCAAAGTTTGATTACTGGTAACATTATCATTTGTTGAGACCATAAACACTTTAGTTATGGAGTTACGCAATACATAACGTTGCAAATCTTGTTATTAATTATTTTGTAGCCACGAAGTTGGACACAGATAGAGAAGTATATTGTTCTATTTCTCATAAAAGCAGCTTATGATTCAACACAAAAAACTGCTACAAGCATGTAGCCAGTGCTCTAGGGACCGAAAATACATGCAGTGATCGGTATTTCAAGCATTTTAAGGTTATCCCAAGAAGACTAAAACATCCATCATCAAACGCCTGCTGAGACCAACCTCTCCTCCGGATAGCATGCGTAATTGAAGTGGTGTGTGTATTATATCACATGGAATTTTTGAAGAGAAATACTGGCACTACACTTTTGTAACAAATTTTTAGGTAGGTTCTGTTAAATAACCTAGGCAGCCTATTCTTCATGAAATAATGTATAACAAGGGAAGCAAGAGATATAAATTTCAGTGGTCATCCCATCATCCTCGTACCGCTAGGCCTGTTGGATCAAATTGCAGAAACGAGTATTTTTCCAATCACATGGTTACACACATTCTGATTTGAGTTTAGTGTGTACAACTTGTTTTTTGGTCAACTAGTGTGTACAATTCAACTAGTGTGTTTACTTGGGCTGTTAGGTGACAATTCAACAAAAATCCTTTTGCAATTAATGCCCATACTCGAATGTGGGGCAGCGTAAAACAGGGTTAATGGAATGAAGGCTCAATAGAACGGTATTTGACAACGAAAAAATAATAATAAAATGGAACCTTACTAAAACTACAGGCCAGGCCTCGACTTGAGTTCTGGGACTAAATTGCGCTCACTGGTAACTCTATTATTCTTCAGGTACTATAATAACGTACAGAAAACAGGAACTGAACTAAAAACAAAAATTTACATTTCAGTCCATCGTGTATGATTTCTTTGACATGCAGATGAGTCAGGGCCCAAAAAAAATGTTAACCACAAGCCCCTGATAATTTATCAAACATCTCAACACCAGATACAGATTCTATAGAACTTGGAGTGTTCATCAATCAGCAACGACGGTGACTTAAATTGCTCCATATTTGACATGCAGATGAGGCAGGGCATGCATTTTAATGACCAAAATGACTATCAATCCCACCAGTCTGACCCCTACTGCTCATCAAGCCCGTAGTCCTCTCCAAAATACTGGTCGACAAGACTATTCGCCATAGTTCTCAGATCTTCATTTTCATGAAACTGAAATCTTTCCATGGCTTCAATCCCATCTTCTTGTTCTACAAGCTTTGGGCCCTCACCATTTGGCATCCCCCTCAGGACCTACAAACACAACAAATCATAAACAACCAGGGGTTTAGATCTAAATGAACTTGGTATGCTCTTGGCTGTGAGGTAAAATTTTGTAATTAATTACACAAATAGGCCTGATTCAGATCAAAATATATGAAGTAATTACTATACAACCGTCAAAATCTCTTACCAGCTCTATGAACTGTAGTCCTAGCCTTGCAGCTTCAATATCAGCAGATCTAACTAAATCAATAAAACCTGGCAAACATCCTTTATCAACAAGTGAAACCAGGTGCTCCAAGATCAGACTTGGCTTGTCGTCACCTTTAGTTGGAGCAACACAAAGGTTACCCAATACATAAGCCACTTCCTTTCTTATATCAAAGGGAGCATCAGAAAGAAGGTGCAATAGAAAAGGCACTGCCTCACTTGAATATATTAACTGCTTATGCTCAATAGAACCAGCAGCTATATTAGACAGCACCCACGCTGCTTCCTGCATATATAACAAAGCTCATCTTGATTGATCCAAAGTTAGATCATAGAATACAAAATAATATTTTATACCTTTTTTAAGACTCTGTTTTCACTATTTAGACATTTTACCAGGACTCCTGTGGCATTATCTGAAAAAAAATTCATTATATAATCAGATATAACTCATATAAGGAATCAATCCACGAGGTTCAATCAAGATGCATGTATTTAGCTTAGCAAATGAAGGAAGATTTACTAGCCTGTAATTTCACGTCCAGGTATGAGAATAACATAAGTTGCATGGGAATCCCCAGCAATGAGATTGCCTAAACTTCGCAAAACCTAGATGGATATCCCTTTGTTATTAGAAAAAACAGATAAATGTGAATAGCATAAGCACTGTCACTTGTGTGTATTGATATATGCCAATCACAAGAAAATTTTACAGATGTAGAGTACATTTTTGTAACAAATGAACAAAAAACATAAAAGTTCTGGACATCATTACCGGAATCAGTAATTGCAAACTGTTTGATGTTGCTAATCTATTTACAAGCAATTCAAGTATGTCACTCTTCCCCAGTATGCCAGTAGCTACATTTGAAAGTGCTGATAGATAAACAACTACCCATGCTACTTCTGTGGCTAATTCATCATCCCTGAGGCGAAAAAAATAATTAATATGACAACAATTAGGATAGCCTTTCAGGGGTATACATTCAATGAGTAAAAGAGCTGGTTATTTTCTGTAACACTTAAAGGAAATAACTTTGACACATTGTCATAGTACTAAAAGAGGATTTGTACCATCATCACTTTCAATTTTAAGCTTACAAGCCTATAGGTAAGTGAAGTTTATGATGATACTAGTTATAGGCATAGAAATTTCAGGGACTTCATCCAAATAAATTAAAAATTATAAAGAAAATCTTGTTAACATCAATAGAATATAGTTTAATGGAGGAAAAGAAATGGCAAAATTCTTCATTGAGAAACAAGTTCCAAAGTCACCACTGATGTTTAATTCAGATTGTTGTCTATTACTTGTTCTAAATATATATCAGTATCACCAAGTTGTACATCCAAAAAGAAAAGGAAAGGAAAGTCACATTTCTAACATCCTTGTAATCATAAGTGAGATAAGCACATCAAGCTTCTACATAATTACCAGATTAGTATGGTGCAAAAATATGATTATGTTTATCATGTGCAACTGATATGTTTGTGCACTTAATCTTTAAATGATACTAACTTCACTTTTTCTACAAAAGGAAAAAAAAGGGGGGGGGGGGGGGGACAGAAAAGTATGAAAAATATTATTGTCATAGCAATTTAAACAACAAAAAGTATGAGTCATCAATGCACAGTAAAATAAGCATACAGATATTAAGCATGTATGTTAGAAAGCCATCAGAGTCTGAAGCAGCATTAAAACATCTTGACCAAGATATACTACAAGTAATTCTAGAGTAACACTCACGCTCTCTTCAAGTGTCGAATGATTGCATCCAATACTCCTTCAACACGAATGAGTTCTGTAGCAGCTTTAGGATCTGGGCCCTACATGAAACATACTGAAGTCATGTTAAATTTTAGGAAAGGAACTCATGTCACTGCAAAACATGCAAAATTCACAAATAAAAACAAATGTAAACAGAATATTCCATCTTCCACAAAAACCATAATGCACAAGCAATCACAAAAGGCAGATGACAACGCACCACATCTCAGAAATACAGTTATACAGATAGAGTAGAACAACAGCAATAGTTAAAGAATTGATTAAAAAAGTCAATCACTGAAACAAACATTGTGCAACATGCAACTTATTCAATTGATGTATCTGAAACCTTGATTAGGTTAGACAAAGCCCAGGCAGCGGTTCTAACAGTTGAACCTCTGTTTGGTAGCATCATTCTTGCAAGAGGTAGTAAGGCCCCTTGAATAAGTAGAATATTTCTCAACTCTTCACCTTCACCGGCCACATTTCCTAGTGCCCAAGCACACTGTTCCGCAACAGGTGGGGAGCTTTTTTCTGCAAGACAGAATCTTTCATGAATTTAAAAGGCAATTGTAAATACTAAAATTATTAAAATAGTCTCAACCATCAAAAACAAATTTGTTATAAATGCAGAATACAGTTGCCAAAGTCTTGTGAATGAAAGGTGGACATTTAAGAAAAAGCATGATGTGCCAGTAGGTCTAAGTTCCTCCCATCCCATTTCTTCCTTTGGATAATAAATATCTTACAATACATTAACAATTTAGACTATAAGAATTCCTATTAATCTTTGTATACAAACATAAATAAAAAGGATTTATTCATTTCTTGACATGCAAAAGGAATCTCAAAGTGATCACTCACCCCCAAGATGAGCAATAAGCAAAGGCAATGCAGGCAACAAAGCTTTTGTTTCTTCTGGATCCCCAGCAGCAATATTTGTGAGACACCAAGCTGCCTCAAGCAACTGCAGAAGACATCACCACAAAATATAAGTATTAAGAAACAATTTTCCCACTGGTGATTCCACATGATCAGCATAACATGTACAGAGAAACAATTCCTCAAGCCTCTTGTGAGTACAAGACACATATAGAAGTAATTGAATATCATTCAAATGAAGATGAAACTTTAGACCTGTTCATCTGGGGAACCAAATGAAAGACATTGCACAAGCATGGCTACAGCTCCAGCTTTGAGAGCAGACTCAACCGGAGGAAATTCAGATCTTGATAGCAAACGCCTTAATTCTTGAAGGGCGCCCACTCTCTTCTGCACTGCACCCTTGCCCCTATCAATTAAAAATATATAACACTAAAGCAAAAGTTGACAAACATGAAAACTTGCAGTTGGCACAATTGAAGCTTTTTCCAGTTTGTATAAGAAGTACAGCCAAGAAAATAGTAAAGATTTAAGAAAGAACCAATCTTATTTAATAAGAAAATAAAACAATACAACACAGAATGAGTGGATAAGCTTCTCTGTTGGTAGGTCCTGCATCTAAGGTTTCCCACCTCGATTAGACAATTTATAACACTGGGTTTTACTTCTCCTCAGTCTAACAAAACAATCCGGTAATCATATGCTAAACATGGCTGAAAAATACAAATTGATGTCAACTATATAATTTCAATTAAACAATTCTTCACATGATTACAATACATACAACATGAAACAAACATTCATAATTATTCATTTTTTATACATACAAATAAACGCAAGAAGTTCAGAAGAGCTTACTGAAAAGCCAGCGCAGATTTCAAATTTTCCACCGCCAAGGAAGTTTGAGACTCCAAAACGGATTGCTCTTCCCCAATCCACATGTCACTGTCAAGAGAAACTTCGCCGTCGCCATCAGCACCACCAATTCCAACCCTACAAAGTCTCTTGGCGCGCATCAGCGATTCTCTCCTTTCTTTCGCAACTGTGACGGCATGCTGCCGCCTCCTAGTAGCCGCAGCATTTCCAACTGAAACAAAAACACGCGGTTGAATCTCGCAGAAGCAAAGATTAGGTTTATTGTTAGGAATCAAAACGGTGTTTTAAGATACTTCACATTTTCTTTGTTTTATTCTAATTGGCATGAAATGAAGTGTTAGTGATGGATAAAAGCGTACCTGAGGACTTAATAGGATCTCTTCTGTTACTAGAATCGGCCATTGTAGAGAACTTCACCGGCAGAGCTTTGTGGCGTTTCGTCAGTGACGCAGCGGCCACAGAGCTTTTAGTTTGACACATTAATAACTCACAGCATAAACATCGATTTAGGCCCCGAAATTCTTTAGACAGCTTTGCGAAATTAACTTATTATTTCTATAATTTTTTAATTTATTCTAATAATTTTTATGTTAAATTTATAATATAGATTATTATATAAAATTTATTAAAATAAATATTAATTTAAAATTGTATACTTAAAAACATCTTATCTGTTGAATCTTACATAGCTTAACGATCGAATAAATAAAGAAAAAACATTTAATTTTTTATTCATGGTTTTATTCTCAAAATAATATTTTTTAAAAATATATTATAATATTTTAAACAGTTTATAAATTTAATTCACTAGTTCATTTTTTATCATATAAAACAAACATCTTTTTACTTATAGAATTAAATTCATCTTTAGGTTGTAGAATCTCATCTTGATGAAAGCTTGCTCTATGTTTTTTAAGTGCTAAACAAAATCCTTAGATTTCGTTAATGCATCTTTAATGTATACTTATATGCTCTAACTAATTAGTTCACAGAAGATAGTATTTATCTCTTATTGGCATGCGATCTGCATTATTTTAGTTGAATCACATTATTAGTCATCCTTAAATACTTAGGGCACTATAGCAATAAAAGTAAATCTTATTTATTAAGAACTTTTGATTGTAACTTAAGTATTCATTCGTGAATATAAGAATTCATTGACTCAAACACCAAGCATGACATATTTGTACTTAAAAGTGGCTAGGCTGAGACTTTTGAAGATTGAACAAATTATAATTATTCATCACTTCATTTAAATCAATTTTTTAGTATGAAAACTTAAAAATCAAGCATCTTCATTTTATTTTTTTAATGACTAAAAGTCACATAATAAAAATCTATATATTATTAATAAAACTCATTTGCATTGAAAGTGCATGATAAGCTCCAACATGACTTAATTGTAAAAGATTTTAGACTTCTATTGTTCTAGGGGTTATATATGTGTCCTCTTGACCATAATTTTTTACATAAATGTTGGGTGTGTAAGTAATTATATTGTAATAGACCTCAACTCAAGTATTTGGCATATTATTGATATTGGATTGCTAGTGTTTCAAAGATGGTTGGTGATATGTTTTAAGCCATCTTAGATTGCTCCATAACACCAAACATAGTAAGTTTTATTAAAAAATCTAAATACAATGTATTAAAAATATTAAATTTTAATAACTTTATTATTATTTTTTAGTATGTACCATTAAAAAAATATTATATTTTGATTTTTATTTCATTATCACATTTATGTTTTGTTTGGTTAAGAAAAAGGAAAAGGAAAATTCAGATGACCATGCATTTTTATATTGGTTGAATATAAAATAAAAAAAGAGAAAGAAAATGATATTTTTAAAAATTAAAAATTTTTCTCCCTTTCATTTTTTGTTCAAATTTTATTATTATTTTCTTCTATCTTCATACCATCCTACCCAATTAACTTTTTGGAAAATATATTTTCATGATTCATTGTTACCTAATTTCCGTTACTCAAATATTCAAAAACAAGTGATAAGAAATTTATCCAATATTTTGGAGGAAATTAAAAATAAAACAAAACTAATGCCTCAAGTGGCTGATGTTAACATATCATAAAACCTTCCCCTTTCCACTTTTGAGGTCTCACTCTCTCCACTGTTCGTCCATCTCAGATCTTCCTTCTGATCGCCGCGATGACGACGTCGACGCCGCTGAAGGCCGTGACGCTGACCCATGTCCGTTACCAGAGAGGCGACCGCATAGGACACTTCCTCGCATGGGTCTCCCTCGTCCCCGTCTTCATCAGCCTTGGTGGCTTCGTCTCCCACTTCATCTTCCGCCGCGAGCTCCAAGGAATGTTCTTCGCCTTCGGCCTCATCATCTCTCAGTTCATCAACGAACTCATCAAAACCTCCGTTCAGCAAGCCCGACCCGAAACCTGCGCTCTCCTCGAAATGTGCGATTCTCACGGTTGGCCCTCTAGCCACTGTCAATATATGTTCTTCTTCGCCACTTACTTGACCCTTTTGTCTTCCAAGGGTTTTGGATTCTGGGACATGCGTAACAACCTTGTTCTCCACCTCGTTACTTGGTCTCTTGCCTTTTTGACTATGTATTCTCGTGTCTATTTGGGATATCATACCGTTGCTCAGGTGTTTGCCGGAACTGCTCTGGGAACCTTTCTTGGGGCTGTTTGGTTTTGGGTTGTTAACGCCGTTTTGTACCGTTATTTCCCTGCTATTGAAGAGAGTGCGTTTGGACGGCGGTTCTATGTGAAGGACACTTCGCATATTCGTAACGTGTTGCAGTTTGAGTATGAGATGGCTAGGGCTCAAAGACGGAACTTGGCCTCTGATTCTAAGTCCGATTGATGATTTGATTCGTCGGTATGCTTTTTATTTTTGTTTTATTCTGTGTTGTATCAGAATTTGGTTTTAAATGGTTAATGCAATTGGTGATGACTTCATTTACAAGTAGGTAATAGAGTTGTTTTATTATTATTATTATTACTGGGTGATGTGAGTATAAGGAAATTATTGTGTTTTGATGGATTTATTGATCTTGTTGTGAATGTTGTGTTTATTTTAATTATGGTTAGTTTTAGTTATCTTATATGGTAGAGGAAGTGGTTGCCGTTATGCTTGCTTTAGTTTGTCTAAGTGGCTGGTTTTGGCATGAGTTGATGTGTTTCTTGTTGGTCAAGTGTAACATGATCTGCAGATGTAAATAATAGATTAACTCATGAAACGTGTCAAAATGAAGCCTGCAAATCTTGTGAACTGAAGCCCAATGTTATTTGGTTATAGTCATTCTTAACATTAGTATTGTGACCCTGACAACTTGTTTACTAGGTTGTGCTCCTTGTTGAAACTCACTCCGCTGATGATATTTTCTGAGCTTGTTTTGTTATTTATATTTGTGATATGAAGTTCTTTGAATACTTGTAATGGCATTCTTACAAAGGGTGGGGTAAATTTCATGGCATAAGATAGGAATCCAAGTGATGGTTCTCCATAATCTTTTGTTACATATTTGGTCCAAGCATCAGCAATTTGTTAGTCAGAGAATGAACTCGATAACATCCGTGGTGACAACTTTATCAATAGCTAGACATCATGGATATGACACAAGTGAGGCTGACACAATACAAACATGATATGGAAACAAGGATACAAAATATTTTTAAAATTATATAGGACACAAAGGCTATAGTACAACATATACAATTAACATGAAAAAAAAAATAATTTTTAGATCAGAGGGAATTGGTGTCTTAAAAGCGAGCAAAAGTAATTGTAGAGATAATGGAATGCTATAATTTATCTAAGTATTGTGTTATTCTCATCTGTATTGATATAAAAGTTTTAAAAATCAAAGTAAAAAATTGTAAAATGCAGTTAGTAATACTCAAAATGTCAGTGAAGTGCTGGTATGGTATGGTTACTATTTTAAAGTGTCTGTGCTTCCTTGATTCAACAGTTAGTTAGTTAGCTAGAACAGTAGACAATGTATATAAAGAATGAGAGGGAAATAACAGAGGATAACTTTTAGGCTTGGTGTAGGGATTGGGAAGTAGAGCCAGGACTCTCAAATTTCCTAGAACCGTGAGGTATACATTTGACATTTCTGCACTACATTTCTCTGGATTCTACAATCACATTTGATTCAGATTCAGGGAAAAGAGTGATATACATTACAGCTAATATTTTACTGTATTTTTTTCTACTCTTTTTGGCCCTGCTCCACAATCTGTTCTGACAAATCATGATCCAAATGCACTGTCCTATTTTCTAATAAAGTCAGCAGCCTGTCCTCTTATTTACTATAGGTTGCTGATCAAACTTAAATGCTGAACAGAGAGGTACATCTTTCAGGGTTTGGAATCTTGATGTGGGATGCATACAATTGTTTTTCAGCTTAGGCTAGTGTTACACCCTGAAGAAAAGAAGGGTGAGGGGTAAGGGGAGGTATATTTAGGTTCTTTATAATAGTTATTTTTTGTTCAACGTTAAATTGTTCCTTCAAACCGTTTTTCTCGTATTCATGTATAAAAACATGGTGAAGCTGTCACTCTGACTGCACTTAATATTCAATGAATATCTTCAGTGTGCTTAGTTTTATGCTAATAAAAAAGGCAGATTTGCTTTTATATTATAATATTTTGGTCTTAAGTCTACTTCTTTTGTTCTATTTTCATCTGGGTAATTAAACTGCTTATTAATTTTTTAAGACAGCATAAGATTATTGATTTTAGGGCAACGCTTATCTGTATTTTAGTGCTCTCCTTGTCCCTACAAAATGAAATGTTAATCTACTCGCAAAGAGTATATCTACATTTCTGAATTCTTCCACTTTCTCATTTTGTACTGGCTTTGTAGAGGTCAAGTTTTGTCGGGAATAAATTGTTGCAGGATTATGAAATATTTATGAGATATTCCATTTATATGACTTCTTTCCCGAGAATTTCTGGAGAGAACTACATGAATTTTGTTTTAATCCCTCTTTTTTATTTTTTGGGAGAAAACATGAAAAGAATTAGTGTAACTTACACACTTGCAGAGACCTATGAAACTCTCAATTTATTTATCTGTCTGAAAAACTGGAAGTAGTAGGTACGGTGGCTGAACTGTGCTATCTGGATTGACCATGTTGTTTCTGATTATGAAAGTAAAATTAGTAATCTGAAATTGAGATACTATTTTGTCCATTTATGGTGCTGAGTGGGGAAAGGGATGCTAATGATCTGTATAATCAGTATGTGGTAAAGTATTTGTTTGTTGTTCCATGATTGGTTGGTTTATGAGATGCAATGCTTATTCAAATGCAGACATGGGTAGTTCAATTAGGATGGCTGTAAATGATGGCATGTCACTGGGTCCTGCTATTTTATGTAGGGATTATTGATCTCATATTGAACTTAGCAGAGATTTAGTTCAAAAAGCTGGAACAGAATAGGTGAACAGTAAATGGAATTTTAAAGGGTAACTACTTACATATGAAGTAAATTTTAGGAAGAAAAACAGGAAGTTTATGTCTTGACAAACTGCTTGGAACAACCTAAGAATTCCATCAATAAAGGCTGTCTTGCTCCTTGCAGCTGGCATGTTATCCCTACCTAGTGTCAGCCGTTTTACTTGTAGGTCTATGTGTAACTGTTGTGTCCTGTCCTGGCAGCAGCAATAGATATAGGACACAAAATTATATCTGTTTCGGGTGATAACTTGCCAGGACAGCGTTCTTTGGGGTTTGTTTCCTCAACTATTATTTTCATTAACATGTTCATTTGAAGACACTGTGAGTCATGTCTTTTTATTCAACATTCTCCATAATTGAGTTTCTAGTTTCTGCAACAGAAATATTCAAAGTTATTGCAATTATAAGGTATAAATAACCTTTGGTGTATTTGTTTTAATTGACCTTGCCCTTTTTCTATTTTCCAGGCAGATTGCTCCGAGTTCTTCTAGGCTTTGTTTCACAAGTATTTAATATTTATTGCAGTATTTTATAATAGCTTTCTTCTTTGGAGCATTCTACTTAAGAAGCCAGCTGGGTCAGTACAAATGATATCTATGAACAGAGCAGCAGAGCAAACTGATATTTTAGGCCTATGATGCTTATGAAATAGAACTGATGTAACAATAGAGTGATTAGCTGATGCTATAGATATAGACAAATGAATATTTTATCTTGTTTTCTCTTACATGTGTTTTAGACGAAGATACATTGATTTATACAAAAACAACTAAGGGATTGTGAAGATTATTTATAAATTTAAATTTTTTGTTATACCCTTGAAAGTATTGTGCAAACTTTTAAAAGTTTTTCTGGGCTTAATATTGAGTGTTCCATTTGCGTTTCCTTTTGGACGATTATTCTTTTTTGCTTGGTTAAATTTGCATCGATAGTTGAAGCTTTTGGCTATCACGGTCTTTCCTGTGAATTACTTTTATATGAAGTCGCGGAGCATCTTGTTGCTTCATCCATCTAACCTCATCGAATTTACAATATTTCACCTTGTGAACTTGTTAGTTTTTTATTTTATAAACTTGTATAAATGTAATCTTATATGACTTATAATTTAGACATTTTGTTATTCATGTGTGATTTTAGTTTGTTGTAACTTTGTTATTGTATCATTTATCAATTTAAACATGATTTTAACTTGAAATTTTTAAATATATTTAATTAATTGGCTTTAAGTTGAAATTTGGAAAACCATATATATTTTCAAATAACAATTACTTTTTATATTTTAATTTATTTTAAATAATTTATCATCTTTAAAATTATAAATTTTTTATTTTAAAATAATTTTATTAAATAAAATAAGACAATATAAATAAAATTATATTATAATTTTGTATCATAAAAAATTAAAAGAATATAATAGAGAAGCATGTGTCTAAGGATTCGTGAAACTAAATGACAACAAAGGAATTATAATAAGACAGTGAGGATAAAAATAATAAAAAACTGAGTTAGCAATTTATAAAATCCAACGCTATATAAAGTAATGTTTTCTAAAATGCTACAAAAATACAATAAATTATTAAAATAAGTTCATTTAACAAATGAATTTAATCGGTCGAACAAGCTTTTAAGAGAAGTAAATAAGTTAAAAATTAGCTTATTTATCTTGAGAAATACAGTCTTAACACGTAATTAGCACATTTTTTTATGGAAGGAGAATCTTAACACAGCCACCACTATAACATGTATACTACTGATGCAGTTAGTAATAACCAGTGTCTTTGGCTTCAGATATTTTGTCACGTGACACTCAAGGGATAAAAAAAGAGGTATTCACCTAAATACATGATTGTAATTAAAGAAAAATATAAAATGTTATTAATGAGTGTTCTAATTAAAAATAATCGTATAATTTAAAAAGGGTAAACATTAAATATATAGATATTTTACTAAACATTTTCAATTATATATAAATACAATATTAATATTTTTATAATTTTATATATTTCTTAATTTGTTTTTTAATCATCATTATCATTCTCTAAAAACTACCCCAAAAACGCTTAATTAATTTGAAAAAAAAATGATTATTTGAGTGAAGGAAGATCACTGGATCAACAATAATAAATAAAATCAATTTTTAAAATTATAAATACCAATTAATTTAATCTTAAACTATAAATACATACATCTGAATCTTTAACATTATTAACTGACAGTTAGTTGACTATTCAAAATTGTAAAAAATAGACTAAAATAGTTGAAGTTTTATAATTTTAAAAATCAAAACAGTATTTTTATATAATTTTAGAAATAAATTAATGCGTAATCATAATGTTTAAGACTAATTTAATATTCTAATGATGGGATCAATGATGATATGATATGGAAAGAAGCGGGAAGCACGTGACCCCAAAGTTTGTAAAACGATATAAAATGTCCACTCTTTCTTTCTCCTCCTTCGCCGATCTTGTCTTCGACTTTGTTACAACTGAAACAACACGCTCTGTTAGGTGTGTGACTGTGACAGTGACGCTCTCACTCTCACTTGAAATTTCACGCGCTCGCATTTCAATTTCGTTTTCTCAATGTGGCAACTTTTCTTAGCTCTTGCAGTGGCCGGATCCACCGGTTTAGCCACCAAGCACTTCCTCAACCCCAGAAAAAACGACAACGTTGAGAACGCCGATCTTGCCGACACGAATGCTTTTGCGTTTTATGAATCTCGGTTGGGAAGCGATTCTCAGACGCACGATCGTGATGGGGTCTTCACGTTTTCCAGTCCGCAGTCTCTGACACATGATGGGCCTCCATCGCGGCCCAAGAGTAAGCGACGCTGGGCCTCCAAGAACGGAGTTAGGGTTCCTAAGGTTGAGGATGCAGAGGTGCGATCAGGGCAGAGGAAGAGTGGAAGGAGATTGCACTTTTGTTTGAAGAAGAGGAAAACTAACAGGCATTTTGCTGCAAAGGTTCCGCTTTGTTCTTCCAAAGGTTAGAATTTAGATTAGTGTTTTCCTAATTCTTAGTTCTGTTTATGAATCTTAGGTTATAATGTTTATGGTTTATAATTGAACCCAATAAGGGAAATTTTGTGTGAGAAAATTCAAATGGGTGGTGAGCTTGATAGCAAAAATATTTTATGGCATGATTGATGGAATATAAAAGATGAAAATTTTATTGGGAATTTCACTGCATAATCTCTTCATATTTCGTTTTTAATTTGGCTTGTTTGTCAGCCATGATGCTCTGTTCTTTTGGCTATGTTGTTTGCAGTAAGGTCTTTTTCTTTTAAAATATGAAATCGCGTTGTTCTCAACCTGCGAAAAGTGAATATGGCTTTGCATTGTATCCTTCAGATAACTTCTCAATTGGTTGGGGACTGTGCTTTGGCATCATGTATATGATGTCAGCTGGAAAAGCTGAGATCAATAAGGTGAAAAGGACCATGGATGAGACTATTAAACTTGTTCGGGAACTAAAATCTGAGCTCAACAGAAGGAAATCATTGCCTGCTCTTCAGAATTTGGATTCTGTTGGCAATGTTGACACGAACTCTTGCAAAATAAGTAGCAGGCATGAAGTGATGCTCAACAAGACAAACAGCAAGCTCAGAGACACTGATGTCAGAATTTGGAGTCCTGGTGTAAATGACTCTGGTGAATGTGGAAGTAGTGCTCTTACAGAAGAACCAGAACCAGGGGTTCTGGAAATGGATCAACTGGAAGCAGAACTTGAGTTTGAACTCCAAAAGCTTTCCGGGTGTACTGTTGACAGCCCTTACCATGAAGAACTAAAGCCAAAATTAGATGAGGTGAATTTCTTGGGAGCATTCTTTCTTTTGTGTGTCACACTCATAATCATAATATTAAATTTGGCATCTATGCAGTCTGCGGGATGCAGATACAATGCAGTTTTTCTTTTTCTTTTTTCCCTCTTTCTTTTTGATCACCCAGGCTTTGATGGATTTTCTTTTTGAGTAATCCGTTTAACCATTCTAATTGTGTGGTTGTTCTCATTTCTTTTGTTTCCAGCGTGGACAGTACTTCTTTGCTCCATGTTTAATTGATCATTCAAATTGCATGACTGCTCTCATTTTTCTAATTTCCAGCATGTCCAATTTTTTGCTCTGAACTCCTCTTCTTGAGTTATCTGTTTAATTAGCCATTCAAGTTGTATTATTGCTCCCATTTCTCTTGTTTCCAGCGTGTGGCTGTGGGCAGTCCACTTATGGTTTACTAGAGAAAGCAATCTAAACTCATAGCATGTAAAATGTTCTTTTTCCAGAGATAATTTAATCAATCTATGTGTTGCCGTCCTTTGTGCGCATGTGTGTGTTGATAATACAGTATTTCATGAATCTTCTCTTTATATTTCATTGGAGAAACATGCTTTTTGACTGCCTAAATCTTGTTAATCCTTGGTCACTTTTGACCGCAGCTTGGGGGAGTAACCACTAGCTCTTGTAGTCCACATTTTTCCATATCCAATTTTACTTGGTTGAGTAACCTTTTGCCTTTTGATTTCATTTGGGTTTGATCAATAAATTCTGTGCAGCTTGAAGCTCCAAACGAAGGCTCTCATGGAACAGATGACTGGAATTTAAATTATTCTGAATCTCATGGAGTGTCAGCATCTGAATTGCATCAGAAACTAAGCCACTTGCTGATAAAACAGCAAGAAAATCAGATCTTGGAGCTAGAGTCTGAACTGCACCAGGCTCAATCAAATCTGCATGCGAAGGAAGCTGAACTCCAGGCACTAAAGGACTGTGTCAAGCATCTCACTGAGCTCTCGCTATCCACTGTTTCAGGCATAATTACCTCTAGAATAATGATACACGCTTCATGCTCTCACACTCCTCATAGACTTGCATGTTTGTCTATGGATGACATTTTGGTGGCCCCATTGAAACTTATTTTGAATGATAAAAATGAGTTCATCTTCGGTTTGTGGGGAAAAGTGTCTATACAAGTGTTATTTTCATTATCTCTATTGTTGATCGTTTTTATTTCAAGACAATTCCTTGTCGCTTTACCTCCTTGAAGCTGTATTTTTAAAAAAATTCATTTTGCATAACAAAACTTGATTTCCGCAAGCTGTCTCTCTGACTCTAGTAATTTGTTTCTCAGATGATGAAACTCAGCCTCTCATTGATCTAAAGGGAACAAACGATGGGGGCAACAACATGGACTCTGAATTAAAACATTCAATTCTTGGGGCCAAAAGACCTATGGATTCCGAATCCTGCTCATGTTACGTGTGAAACCACTCTGACCTCTGCTGACTTACAATTGTAGTACTGTACAAGGTATATAAACAATTTTAACTGCAGTTGGATAAAATGGTAATTAGGCAACTTCCTTCCATATTCAACCTAATTCCTTGCCTTCTGTGCTATATGTATAGATTATTTTGGTAGATGTATTAGTATAACATTTAGCAACTCGGTACTCGGAAACCGATAGTTCATAATTTTATAGGTGCCATATAACATCAACATGTTCCATATTCATTTTTTTAGAATACATGTGTAGCTTGGAGCGGAGCCCATGTTAGTGCTATATGTACTACCAACTATGAACATGTGAATTTTATTATTATATTTAGTAATAGATCTGATTATTTGAATTTTGTCGCGTACTTTTTGGAGCTGAACTGAACTAAACTGAATTGAGAGTGATTCCCAAGTGATTTTAGGGCCCATTCGTGTTTAAAAGTCAAGCTATTATATAAGTGGCAGCAAGAAAAAAGGGATGCTTCAGCCTTTTGTTTGACTTTTGGTTCTCTTGTTGGGAGATTATGGGTCAGTCCACTTTATAGAGTCATGTCACTCAAAAGTAGGATTACACTGCCTGTGATCACCAACTTGCATTGAGACTTGCCAATTAGCATTGTTCTTGGAAGTCCATTAAGGTTAGGATTGGAATGAAGCGCCATCAGCGGAATCTGTGGTTGACTATATCTGAAAACCTTGTAAAGTCATCGTGGTGGGTTTAACTTTTTCGGAGGGTTGTTTTTTCCCCTTCCTTATCCCAATACAAATCACAGCATGCATTATCCATTACCACTGCTCAAATTTCCGCAACCATTCACTTCCCTTTTGTCTCTTCATATCCTTTTTCCGATCTTTTTTTCATATAAAATGAGTAAATTACAGCTTTGGACTACGAGAGTGTAAGTGCTATGCACTTGTAAAAGTTTCATTTAGTCACGACTTTATGAAGTTTTATAAAAAAAAATATTAGCATCAGTCTTTTTTCGCTCTAGTTTTTTGTTTTTAGCACTAAAGACTAAAATGAAAGAATTCTCTATAACATTTTATAAAGTTAGGACCTAATGTAAAACTTCTACAAAATTATGAATTTAAGTGAATAATACTTTGAATCTCATGAACCAAAATGGTAATATACTTTGTAAAATATTTGATGATTGGCGATTGGATGAGGAAAAACATGCAACAATTTGCCCAAATTGGTGATTGGTAATTGATATATTTTGATCTGAAGAGATATTTACTGTATCAAATCACGACTAAGACTTGAAATTCTATTTTCACTTTGCATGCGTGTTAAATGAAAAGAAAAAGATTGAAACGCAAGAAATTAAAATGGGGAAACTAATTGTGATTAAGGAGTCAAAAGCTTCCAAGTTTGGAAGTTCAAACTTGAAATAAAAAGCACTGTTTTTGGGAATTCATTACACGCAAATGTTGCTCTCTTTGGCTAGTCGCACAAACAACTACGGACTAGTAAATAGTTAAGTTGAATATTTTGGAATTAAATGAGACTGATGAACAAGGTGGGGCACGAAATATCATTTCTAAATAATTTTATCAATCATGAAATTTGGTGAAAGAACATTTGAGTGACTGGATACCAACCCTCCCTTCTTGTTTAATGTTTAATGACACTTTTAGGTTTTACACATGATTTTTATTTTTAATTTCATTTCTACACCAAAAAAATAGAATTAAATGGCATATGCATGAAATTATACAATCGTTGATCATAAAGAAAATAATTTAAAAAAAAACTCCACTGATTATTCTCTAAAACAAACTCCTTTATTTTAATGAATTCATCTGCACTTGATATTGTTTTCTATCCACTTCAATGGTCATGATTTGCTAGTTATATATGGCATTTCATTTTAAATTATTAAATATACGTGAAATTATACAAGAAATTATTCACTTGTGATCTATAGTTGTGAAAATAGTAGAAGTGTACATATGGTAGGTTGAGTTGGTTCATTCTTGAAGACTTGTGGCATTGTGATGTGTTTCCCTCCAACAAACTATTTGGATTCATTATGGATTCTCCTCCACCTAAAGTTCCACTTCCTTAACCATCACTGCAGATTTTCTCCTTCTATCATCCTTATACTAATTTCACATCAACAATTGTTAATTATTTATATAATATTCTCATCCCATATTAACTTATTATATCATTTTTTTAATCTATATCTATGTGAAAACTTTGATATCTTATAGTCATGATTTTTTAAATTCAATTCCATTGTTCTAATATTAATATTTTACTATAAATGTTATAAAAGAATATTACAAAATAAGATTCTATGTTAAATTATTCACTTAATATCACGCAAAATTATATTTGTTATTTTTAAAAAATATTATATTCTTTATAAAAATATAATAATTTTTAGCCTTACATAACCGG
Organism: Abrus precatorius; assembly: GCF_003935025.1. Taxonomy (NCBI): domain Eukaryota; kingdom Viridiplantae; phylum Streptophyta; class Magnoliopsida; order Fabales; family Fabaceae; genus Abrus; species Abrus precatorius. The sequence goes on from NW_020874417.1 coordinate 3,981,196, forward strand.
CACACATCATTGCCATGAGGTATGTAATAAACTTTTTTTATACAAACACTAACTTGCGTTAAATTAAAATGTCTTTTACAAATGCATCTTCAACCTTGCTAACCCTAACACCGTAGTAACTTGTTCATTGAATTAGATTGGGCTCATTATATATATATATATATATTATTAAAAATATATTTTTTAGAATTTTCAAAATACAAAAATTTTAAAATAAATTAAAAGACTCAAATTGATATGATATGATACCAGACAAAAGCGGTACTTCTTCGTTTCTTTATATCATTTCGGAAGATAATACTAGATTGAGAAATATAATTTAATCATCGGTAATGTTTAAATTATCTATAACCTTTTGATATATGTTCTCCATTATTATTTTTCTCTCATTGTTTACAAGCATGTAAATCATTTAAGAATTAAGTAGATATAAGACATAATTAAAATATAAACAATATTATTATCTTAATATTACAAATAGGTAAATCAATCAATCAATCAATTAAGGGTGGCCAAATAAAAAACAGAAAAGGTAGAAAACTTCATTAAAGTAAAATTTATTTATTACATTTTTAAGGTAAATGAAAATATTTTTTTTATAGTATATTTAATACCCTTAACAAATATTCTTATCAGAATCGTTAGTAAAAATCATAAATTTAACATTCATCATTGCATATTTTTGGGGTTAACTTTAGTACAATTATACTAAACTTGATTTTTCTTAATTTTATTTTGATATTTATGTAAAATTAAATGATTTAGATTACACGCACTTTAATATTTTATTTCATAAAATTTACATGAATCTTATTCAATAATAAGTAAACTTGTAAAATAAAAAATAAAATCCATATTATTTAGTAAAATTATATAAATTTCATATATTATTAAATTTATTCGCTTTACATGTTTTTTTATGAGGTAGGTTACATTCCTTAGTAGCTACCATCCATGAGAAATAAGGAACAAGTGATCTAGAGAAGTAGGCCATGAAAACCACCAAATAATATGAAAATGAAATCTTCTTCACACATCCTTCCGTGGAATAAGATGAAAATCAATTTTAGGTGAAAACAATATATCATAAATATTATTTAAAAAAAACAGCTTTTTTCCCCCCAAAAAGACAAACTTCCCGTCTGTGTCAGACCATATCATCACATAGCTTGAGTGCGTTTCACTAAATAGCATGACATAGCCAAAAAGTCAAGTGTACCAAATTTCACAAAAAGTAGTAAAAAGATATAGGAAAATCATTTTCACATGAATGGAGGAAAATATTTTTTTTAATATTATATATATATATATATAATAAGAATATTTATATAAGAAATTTTTATTAAAAATAACACTATATATTTAAATTTAATTCATTGATAATATTAAATATTATAACTTTTATTTATTTAACAAATTATGACAAGATAAAGATATAATATATTATGTGAAAACAAATAATATAAAAAACATGTCTAAAAATATAAAAGTGGAAGATATAATTATTAATATATGTTCCTAGCCTCTTTCTCCACCAAGACCACAAACACAGAGAAACAAGAGAGCAACCATTGTAAGAAACGGAGCAGAGTGTGTAGGGTGAAGAGTGAAGAAAGGAATAGTGACATGAAGCTATCCACGAGACCCATTTCGAGTCCGGGTCGAACCGACAAGTTCCCACCACCATTGATGAGATTCCTCAGAAACAATGCAGGGAGCAGAAGCAGAGGAAGGTCAAGGTCCACCACCATGTTCCTTCGCAAAAAGAACACCGCCATTGAAACCCAAGAACCCTCTTCCCCCAAAGTCACTTGCATGGGCCAAGTTCGAGTTAAACGCTCTTCCAAACACTCCTCCGTCAGAAAAGGACGCTCCGTCGCCGGCGCAGACGCCGGAGCTCCCACCAAACGCCGTTGTTGCAAGTGGGTCCCAAATGCTCTGTTTTTTCACCGTTTAATAAAACCCGGTTCTTGCTTTCACTGGCAGTGCCAACCCGTTTGGCCCAATTGGGGGTTCTTAAGAAGGAAAAAAAAGGTTTCAAAATTCACTGAAGCTTCACCGAAAACAGAGTTGAATTTCAGGGGAAGCTCTTACGATGAGTCAGGGGAAGAAGAATCAGAACATGAAGAAAGAGTTATAAACAGTGCTTTTGTTTCTAACTCTTGTTCTACGCCACCGAGGAACGCTTTGTTATTGACGAGGTGCAGATCCGCACCGTACAGTTCTTCGTCTCTGGCGAGTAGGTTTTGGAGTGAAGAAACAGGGGTTGAAAGCAGAGAAGCATCTGAGAACGAGAGACCCAGTTCGCAGAAAAGCCCGAAGTTGGAGCTGAAGTTGCGGTTTTTCAAAGAGCTCGAGGATTCATTGAGGGAAAGAATAATGGAATCGGAAAAGGTTCTGAAGAGAAGGGAAGAAGCAGGGGAAGACACTGTTCGTCCTCTTGTGCTCACGAGGTGCAAATCTGAACCGGCGAGAATCGCAAAGAAACTTGATCCTGAGGTGAATAATTTTTGGAAGAAGACAAGGTTGGGTTTTGCTGATGCTTGGTTTCCACATGGTTTGTGATTATTCTAATCTTATCTCAGTTACTTGTTCTGTTAAAAATTTTCTTTCTTTCTATTTTTAGTTTATCACCTTATTTTGATTATTACTGAGTTTGATATAGTTATAAAAAAAGTTTTTATTTTTATTTTTATTTGTCATGATATATTTTCTCCTTTATGGAGCTGTAAGAGAGAATCTCTATGGCTCTATGTAATATGAAAAGGTTCCTCGGAACTACACAAGAGAAACACGGAAACTTGTCTTCGAGTTAAAGTACTCACTCACTCCTTCAGTTCTCAAGGATGATGGGTTAATAAAAATAAAAGCCTTGTTGGTTCTCAAGTTTAGAGTGCTGTTTTTCTCTGCTTTTTCACTTTACTTGCTTCTGATTTTGCTTTTGTGCTTTGTTTTTCTTGTGTTGGGGTGCAATTTCATTTCCTTATGTCGGTTTTCGTTTGTTAGGCATCTTTGGATACTCTCATTTACCAACTTTGTTCCTGCTAGAAAACTTGGCAGTGGAGAGTTTATTTAGTATATTATCTTTTATAGTTGAATCGCATCATAGTTGAAATAAGATTCGTGAGGACCTGAATGTGCTTATATTATTTTTATTTTAATTCTGTCATCAACATGAAGTGCGTTTAAGCCATTAAAATATAAATCAAATGTGTAGCTGTGCACGCTTCAGGGTTTAGAGCTGATGATGATAAAATAAATTAATAATATTGATATTGGTAATTTCTTATTTATTTTCTTAAGGCTTGGTTTGCAATTTTCTTACTCGAGAACAAGGTACAAGGTGTGTGGCCTCATAATTCAATTTTTTTTTATTTAAAACATTAACTTTATAAATTTAAATTTATTATTAGTCTCGAGATCTAAATATTGTCAGTGACAAAATGCTAATTAACATATAGACAAGAATAATGTCATATATGCAATACAATTTCAGTTAACATTTTTTTTCCATCTATGACAAAGTTGTTGTCATCGCCACTTCTATGACCTTATAACGCTTTTCTTCAAAGCATATAGTTTCAAAAATTAAATAATAAAAAATTTAAATATTAAAATTATTATTAGCAATTTTTTTATAAAAATTTAAAAAATTACGTGGCCTCTGCCAATCCAAACAGGATAAGAAACACATAGGCCAACGTCCAGTATGGATCAGGTACCAAATCACTTTGCTTTGCCTTATTACTTTTGAGAAATGATACTATTTTCAACATACTTTTGAATATGCTTTTTATTAAAAAAAAAATTATTAATTTGTCTAATTACATTAGTTTCGTGTTTTTCTACATTTTAATTAATATTTTTTTTATACTTTGTAAATATTAATAAATTGTATAAAATTAGAAAAATATTTATCTTTAAGCACACTGAAATTTTTTTAATAAAATGAAATCAAATCCTCTTCAATTAATGTTGTGAATAACTCATTAATCTAATCCTAAAATGAATCACGATCGATGTGCAAGATAATTGTGTGCTAAGGAGTGTCTGTCCATTTTATCACAAACTCGTCTACTAGTAAAATTATTTTAGTATCATATAATATTATATTCGTGTGCAAGAATTAGAGCATGTTTTTTTATATTTTAAAAAATGTAAACAAACACAATCTTAGTAAGTTGCATTGAATTATTAAAATTTCACTTGTTAATCTAAAGTAGAATGAAGTGTAAAGAGTGCAATTTATGTCCATTCATTGGTAGTCTCATTCAAAGAATCAAATTGGTTATAGTTCGTTAAAGGGACCATTGAATTTTTGAAAGCAAATACCATGTAATTTGCTGGTTCCCCTTACATTGATTTCTGGTCTAAAAAGAAAAGGTTGGGAAGGTTTTCATTCTTATCTCCATAATTTAGTTACCTTAAAATAAAGAGCTTTGTTATGTTATTCAGATTTTATATTACTATCCTTTTTTCTACTTAAAAATTGTTTGAAAGTTAATTTTTAGAAAGAGAAGAGAAGGAGAATACTCATGTAATATTTGAAGATAATTTTTAAATAAAAAATAATTTATAAACTATTTTAATTTCATATATTTAAGTTTCTCAAATTTAAAAGTTTTCTGATAACTCCTTTCTTCTTCTTCTTTTTCTCTTACTTTTCACTTTTCAAAATTTTTCTTTTCTTTTCAAACTCCTAAACAAAGTCTAAATTATTAAATATTTAGTATTTATTAAATTTCACAATTAAAATTTTAAATTTATCAAAGATGATCGAAAATAAAATAATTAATCATGTTTTGAAGATGACATTATTTAAATTTAACTTTCTCCCTCTCTCATTCTGATGATAATAATAATATGCAATTTTAAAAAATTTACATGAAATAGTTAAAATATTTAAATAAAGAAAAAATAATGAATGAAAGGACTCTAATTCCAAATCTATCTATTTATGTAAATGAAGTTAATATGACGTAAGACACAAAAATGTTAGGGGGTACAAACTTATGGATTAATAGCATGTGACACTAATTTATTTAGTTTAAACAATAATGCAATGAAATTGACAAGTAAAAGCACTTTTTTATTTAAGTTTATATAAAGTATGCTTCTATTGGATTTCTATATAGCAATTTTATCATTTGATTGAACAAATAAGATTATTTATCCATAGGATGAATTATAAAATCAATTTTGTAGTTGTATGACATGTAAAATATATAATTAAAATTAACTTAAATACAATTTTTAGTTGCATTTAATGATTTAAATTTTTAACAAAATGTAAAATATATAAAGACTAATGGATAACTAATTTAAGTGGTGCATATATACTTTTCATTTTGTAAAGCTTCAGATATAAGTATTGCACATAGACATAAATTGAAAGAACTAGTTCCTTCATACTATAAAAATAAAATAAAAAAACAATTATTTTTCCAAAATTGCTTAAGCAAATCCGTACTTAGTCGTCAAGTCAAATCCTTAATTAAAATTTGAAAAGCATGTGATGAGGTTTCCTGGGTAGTGCAGGCAACAGCCAACAGGCATGCCCCCAGTCCAGCTATGAAGTAGTTGTTTATATTGCCCCAATTCCATCAAACCTATCTCCTCATTTAAATCATTAACTAGTGGATTTCAGGTAACATCAACACCACCATTCAACTTTATTTAAATCTGTTATATAGAGATTATTATGAGAAATAAAAATAATCAATATTGATCATTACATTATGTTTAAAAGATTCAGATTTAGAGATGAATGTATATGGTTTTTCTAATGTGATCATATAACTATCTAATTTAAAAATTAGCCCAAGTTCAGATCCTTAGCCTGAATTAATTTTACGTCTCACTGTCATAAGTATTTCAACCAACACTTTGTCATGAGCTTTAGATTCATAGGGTGGCAGAGATTTCCATCATTTGGAGCCATTTACTCCATGAACTTATATAATTATTGAATATTGAAATTGATAGGCCCACTATTTATTCCCAGACCAATCTTTTAGAAATTTGGAGTAAGATTCTATAATCAATTAATTATGATACAATAGGCCCACTATCACTTGTGTTACATATAATCCTTTATCATATGGTTCTTTCAGAAATATGAGAATTACAAGGTATACATACACATAGTTAGCTGTAGGTATTAATATTGAAGTTTTGCATGGAATCAACCATCTAAAATTGTAGAGGGTCGCTACCGAAGTTGTCTAAACCTATGTACTTCATCCGTTGGTCATACAATAAGTCTCCTTTTTGACATTAGTCAAAACTAACTTGACTCATATGGTTATAAAATTTAAGAGCCAATGATTTCAATTAATAATTTCCTGGATTACATTATACTTATATATACACAAAAACCAGATGGAACTCAGCATCGAAATATTTTTAAACATGCTCCTAGTTTAAGAAAAGAAACCAAAACACGCAAGCAATGTTGAATATTTCTTCAATTACGTTAACTTCTTGTACAAAAAGGACAGTCACATGTTTGGTGAAGTGACAACTTCTTGATACATATTACATACGTTTAAGGGTTCAGGTCTTTTTTTTTTTTGGGTGAACAAGTGTTTAGTCTAAATATGTGAAGTGTGACACTTATTTATACACAAACACACAGACAAACACACCATGTCCCTCTTCATGACAGACTTCAATCATACACACATGGTGTTGTCTCAACCATACTTCATCTCCTTTCCCTTAACTAATTTAATGACCAAGCCCAGACCAGTTTTATAGATTGGAAGTTTAAGCATATAAGAACATGGTTCTTGTTTATATCCTAAAATTGAGTTAAATTCAATCTCATTAAAAATTAGGAAATTTAAAACATTTATCTGAAATCTTTTTCAAAATCAAACTTACCCAATTAATAGTTATGTTTCGATTACAAAACTCTTCCTAATACACACTTTCCCAAATTAATCCTTCGGTGTAGTTTGATAGAAAAAAAAAAAACTTTCATTTCAAATATTTCTAGCTAGAAACCTCGTTTTCAAATAGATTTTTTGAGATTTTTTATTAAATCTATTTAATTGTTATTCATTTTTTAAATATTATATTTATAGTTAATTACTATGAAAAAGTTTAGTAATATTTCAATTAATTACTATAAGAAAGTTTTATTCTCATCTAGAAAAGTACAAAAATTTTATTAATACTTGTTCATCTACACATGTGAAAAACGTATATCCCAAATACTAACTAGTACCTTAAAGACCCTAATTAAGAAATTAGAAAAGTTTTTTATTAAAAATATAATTAATAATTTTTTCACTTTAACATTTTCAATCGACATTAATTAACAAGATCCGACTTACATTATTTTTTAAAATACTAAATAAGCCTGACATCAAGAGAAAATCGACATTAAGAAAAATTATTAAGTAATTTTAAATCATCACATATCATTATGCCGACAAGTGATAATTTTTTTTATTAAAACAAAGAAAATTAAAAATATATAGAAATTCTGCAACATATCACATGATAGTTGACTAAACTATAAACACGTAGAAGTCTTGACCTGCTAATAATTTTTCCAATAAAAAATCTAACCTCAGATGAACAAATGAACAAGGGCATAACATGAAAGAGAATTAACCTCGACATGTGTGTGTTAAATATGGGTATGTTATATAGAAGCATTAATGTCCCAAACCAACAATACAGCACCGGCATCATGCAACTTATTGCTGTGTGAGTGTGTGAATGGCTAAGATTTCAACATGTTGCCAAAACATAAAGCTGAAAAAGATAAACACATGAGAGACATTTGCTTTCTGAGCCTTAGCTGTGATTCTTCCACTCAAGTCCCCACCACTTCTAATAATTCATTAAAACCACTCTTTGATTTTTCCTCCTTATAAATGACCCCAAGCCTACCCTCTTACTTCTAATAGTTTAATCATAAAACTTGAGAATGCCACATATGGAGCATAGGTCTACCTTCACCATCTGCTTCTTTCTCTTCATTCTCATCCTTGCTCTTCCTAGTTTCTCAGAAGGTTTGCATAGCTTTATTCAAACACTCCCTTTCTATCTATCTCGCTCTCTCTCTCTCTCTCTCTATATATATATGCATGTTTTTACTATATACTATGTATGATTAATTATAAATGTTATAGGGGAATCTAAAGCATTGGATTCAGAGATTTATGAGATTGATTATAGAGGTCCCGAGACCCACTCGTCGGTGGTTCCTCCTCCGCATCACTTCCGTGGTAAGGCTTATTCAACTCGTCAAAAAGGTTCAGTCACAGAAGCCAAAACTTTGGGCTCAAGGAGTACTACTTACCCAGAAAATAAGGCAAGTCTTTTATGCTTCTTGAAATTCATTAAATTTCTCTCTTTACTACTGAGTATTCATCGTCATCATCATCATCTAGGATTTTAAAAATCAAAGTACATAGAACTAACTAATGAATGAATAGAAAATGTAGTATCCAATATAACTTTGGCAGTTTTTCCATTCGTTTGAGAATAATTAAGATGTCACATTTTAAAACTGTTTTTCTGTTCTTTTACACTATTTACTTTTGAAATTAGTAAAGCATTGAGTATTTTTTAAAAATTTGTTTTTAATCGCTAATAAATTATGTTTAATGTAGTCTATCATTTTCAATAAAGTTGTCGATCACTTTTATAAACCAAATTACCAATATTATATAGCACACCTTCCAACTTTTTTTCTTTACTTTGTCAGTAAGGATAATTTTGAAGTGTTTAGATAATTTTTTTATTAATTTAACAGACTTTTTGAATCTATATGAATTAGTTTAAAATCACTTGTAAAAAAGAATAGAGGGAATGTAATTTATAAAAGTATTAGTCTTTTTAAATAATAAACTTTTATAGTATATTGATTCCTTTATTAAATTATTAATAATTTAATACAAAAATTCAATATTATCTTTTTACTTTATTAGTGCTCTTTTATTTTCTTTAGTAAAATATAATTAAAGAATAATATATTTCGAAAAGTAATAATCTTTTTACTTTTCAAAATAATAAAATTGAAGCAATTAAGATTTCTAAAATAAAAATAATTTTTATGTAAAAGGAATAATAAACGGAACTGCTTTTGCTACATTTCAAAGGTTATTGATCTTTAATAAAAAAAAATTCTTTACTATAAAATGTTATTTTATAAGGCTAAGAACACTGTAGTTAAAATATTAATGGCAAAAGATCGTGATTTGGATTTTCGATAGAAAAGTGTCAAATCATGATTTTAATGAGAACGTCTATCTCTTAGAACTTTAATTAATCTATAATTTTAAATTTTAAGTTCTAACTAATATATACTTAAACTAATAATTATTGGGTGAGCTAATTAGTGTAGTTAGGTGTTTATAAAATTACTAAAAAGGTTGAAGACAAACATAAATATAAGAAATAAGACAATAAAAATGCTTGAAAAGAAAAACAGCAACAAAGATATGTCTAAAACTGTAGCAAGGAGACACTTGGCAACTTGGCAAGTGTTGATGTCTAAAATTGACCCCAAAAAAATAGTCACTTTAGTTTTTTTTTTTTTTTTCAAAACTAGAATATAGAAATATAATAAAATAAGATATAAAAAAAGGGGATTACATTTAAATTTTGAGAAAGATATAAAAAAAAGAAGAAATAAGAATGTGAGGGAGGACCACAATGTTTTAATAAAATAAGATGCAAAAGAGAAAAAATCAAGACAAAATATGAACTAGTTGGAAGAGGTGAAAGTTGGCGTTTGTGTGAGGAGTGGGGTTTTTGTTTAAAAGATTTAAATTTATTATTAACTTAAAATTAAATATTTTAAGAAAATGTAAATATAAATTACAAAATTTATTTTAAAAGAATAAATCTTATTTGAAATTTAATCAAATTAGTTTTTTTTTGTCTTGCCACGTATTAAGACACGATGAGTGATGCCTTTTTCTCATGGAACACATTGGATGCGTTATGCCACGTGTCAATTTCTAGACTATGGTGCACATTGATGATGCAGCATGCATGTGGAACATAATGCTGATATGTTACTCCACAGTGACCGTGCCATGTGGCATCCTGCATTGATATGGTACATTTTAATTCTGGGCATATGTTGGTGTCCCATCATATCACGTGGGGTGATACATGTTTTTACGACGTGTGTATTGCATGCATATAAAATATCTTTAAATTATAAACTAATTTTTTTTATAATAATTAGTAAACTATTTTAAACATATTATTTTAAATTTTTATATTATTTTGATGATAAAATCCATTCAACATATCAATCTAGTTTTATTTTTCTTTATAATAATAATAATAATAATAATAATAATAATAATAATAATAATAATAATACAGTTAAGTTAAGTTTGTGCTAACACACACTTAACCCTTCACCATCATCATTATTTCTGAAAAGAAATGATAATTGGTAGGTAAATTCAAAAATAAATATTAAATTATGGTAAAGACATGTATTATAAGAAAAAAAAACTCAATAGAAAATATACTCACATTAAAAAGTTTCAATTTTACATTAAGTGTAAAATATATTAGCTCTTAAAAACATGTCCCTTTCTATATTTAATAAAACTAATACATTTTAATTCATCATCAAAGAATGAAATACAAGACTAGAAAAATAATTTGAGGAAAAAATCATTCAAACCCATATTTAGTTTGTTTTTAAAGTAATTGTTCCAACCTCCTTTATTATACTTAATGTTAGTTCTTATGATTAGTGCAGGTTAAGAAAGTACATGGAGGAGGACTTTAGAAATTAAAAGGACTATGACTTGGATTCGTGCTCTCACACTGAATAACTTTTGTTAGAGAATGTAATGATTGGAATGGCGATATGTTGTGTCATTATGCTCTGTCATGTGTATAATTGATGATAGGAAAAACATGAAATCATCATTTTAGGAAAAACAGTTTGGGCTGAATGATTCAACAATTTATACTGTGAAACATTATCCGGTATGAGTGGCAATTTAATTCTTTAATTTATTCATGTATAAATTCATTTTATTATAAACAAATTAATCAATTAATCAGATTAAATTGTCATTGTTATAATATTATTTGATAAACACTAAGCCATTTAATATATTTTTATAAGTTAGTAAATTAAGTAATCCAAAATATATTGATTGAGTCTTTGAGGGAAAATTCTTAAATTATACAGTATTTGAGTATATAATATATATATTAAACTTTATTTTATAAAAATGTATTTTAAAGTAAAATAATTAAATATCCATCTATAAACTTGTTATCTAGAAGGAATTTATTGACCGTAGATGAATCGCGCTATTAATTATTGATTAATATTAATTATAGCAGTTTTATTTTCAACCTTCCCTACCAATAAACATTCAATAAAATTGAAGCTTTAAAAAAATTTCCTTTTTTTTTTCTCAATAATACTTAGGCTTTTTATGTATTTAATCGCGAGGTATGTAAACGACTAAAGTATGTCTAAAATGAGTTCATTGATAACAAATTTTAGGATAATATTTTAAGCATTTTTTAATTATAAGTTGATAATAATAATTAATAGCGACTAAAATTATTGAGCGAAAGCAACAGATAGAAGTTTAGATAATAACATGGAGAAGACGGTGATAGCCAAATAAGGGTGTAGGATTGGGGAAATTGGTGGATGACAGAAACATGCAACCGTAAGTGCTTCTTTGGGAACCACCTCCACAACAGGCCACCCACCCTTATCGTCTCAAAATTAATGCTTCCTAAAGCCCTTCTTTTATATTACATTAATAAATACTCACTAAAAATCAAAGCAGTGACAGAATTGACCGTTTTCAACCACATTCAATTGCAACGAAAGCAAAAGTGCATAGCACACACCCTCTGTCTTACAGGATCTAATATGGTGTCCGTAATTGAGTGATGCTACCAAACAATTAAGATAGAAATGCCACCCACGTTCCATGCCAACTCGGAAGAACACGCTCATTATCAGGATAATTTTTCAGTCTCAGTACATACTCATTTTCTTAAGTAACAACGCTCGTTTTTACATTGTTAGCTTTTTCTTAATTTAAATTTTTAAATTAAGAATACAATTACTAAATAAAGAAAAACGTAATATAGGAGTACAAAAAAATTACTCCATTGTCGGAGCCATTAAAGCCATTGCTGGAAACCAGCAACAGGAATCCGCCCCTCAAGAAAAGAGAGAGATTGGAAGAAAATGGCATCGTACGAAAATTAAGAAAAATGAAAATTAACAAGCATGGAAAGGAGTGACTATAAATGACGATGATGGGTTTGGATTAATTGCGTATCAAAGTATGAATGTTGATGAGAGTATGAACGAGAAACCTGTCAAGACGGAGGATTTCAATAATTAGATTAAAAAACCTATCAAACTATCCTAGTTTTGGACATACATGTGAGGACAAATACAACAAAAAGGGGCAGATTTAGTATATTCTAAAACAATGATAGACTTAATAGCTTGTTTGATTGTGTTTTTACTTTTTAAAAATCATTTTGCAAAACAATTTTAGAAACCTGTTTGTGATAAGAAAATGAAAAACAACGGTGTGTTTGAACACCCACTCTCCAAAAGTGCCGTAATGGCCCCTTGAAAACCATCAAAAGTGGCAAACTTAGCTTTCCCAAAATCATAAGAAATATCCACTACCACCCCAAAATCATTCACCTCTTCATCTAGGGGCTGTAGTTGATGCGGAAGAGGTCAACGGTAAAAGAAACAAAGGAAGGGTTGGTGGTAAAGTCATAAAAACAAAGATCTGAAGTGGTAATGGAAGTGTTGGGGATAGAAGGAAAGAAATCGAAGTAAACATTGTCACTGGCGGTGAAGGTTGCATTGAAAAAGGGTTTCCTCTGTTTTAATGCGTGTTTCAAACCTAATAAAATCATGTTAAATTAAGTTAAAAGCTATAATTTGTAGCATTGAATTATTAGTTCATTTCGAACGAGAAAAAAAAAGAAACTAACTGTAAGTTTGTAACTAAGGAGAATTAAGCCCCCTCCCTAAGAAATTGAATAATCCAAGGGCAAGCGAAATGATGAGTTAACCATGAAACCAATTTGTCCCAAATATGTTGCTTAAGTACTAATTTATATGGTCAAAATTTAAATCAGTAGCATATAGGATAACGATAAACATTAACATAACTCTGGAGACCATAGAATGTGAATTTTTTTCTGAAGAGTATAATTTAACAACACAGAATATAAAGTGAGTAAAAGTCTACTCTCCAGGTGCAGAGATGCCTTGCTTCAGTTTCTCCTTTTTCATCTTCTTCTTTGAGACTGGCTTCTTTTTTCTTGGAGGGAGTGTCTTCTGTGCATATGTGTACAATACATAATTTCCAACGAGGAATATCAACAGCAACCCCACAACAAGCAGGAGAACAATTAATCCTGGGTTGAAACCTTTTGAAGAAGAATCCTTAATCACATTTCCCTATAACAAATAATAAGAAGACACTTCCATGAGGTCATGTAAAAAAGCAATCAAGAAAAAGAAATTACAAAATTAATAATCAATATACAGGAATCCAATTCACCACCGCTAACAATTGTCAATGCCATCCAAGGATAAGATAACATGTAAATTATAGTTTTTTCCAAAGGAGAGCCTCTGTTTATTTCAAGGGGAACATCCAAGCAGGAGAAAGGTGATTTTATATGACTTAGTTAAGGCAGAACTTTTTCTTTTAAAAAGAATATTCTCCATGTAAATATTTTATGATTGGACTTGATTGAGATTGGGGATAAAGGTTTATGACATTCGAATATTGGAAGAGGCTACTTTGTTGCACAAAGTGAATTTATAAAATTGCAAGCTGTTTTACAGAGAATTTATCAGAAATAATAACTTGCAACCTATTGTTAGAAGGAGTAAAACTAAGATATACAAAAATCAGCACAAGTCAAAACTAGAAACACAGAATGCTACAAGCTTGCTCAGAATGCTGTTTTTCAAAAATGCAAATTGGCCTCAATTAATCATATCTTATTGGTTGAAACGCTATTGAATTGATACATGAAACTGCAAATTGGAATGTTAATAAAAAAAAACGAGCTTTATGCATTCAAGGATAGGTATCTCCTTAAAAGATTGTCCCGTTTCATTGAGTGAAGAGAGAAAGAAAATATTAAAAATTGAACCTTGTCTTGTATTCATGTTAGCATCTAAAGCATTGATTAACATAAACTCAAATAAAAATGCATTGAACAAACCGAAGAATTAACCCACACATCAAACAATAATCTTTAAGAATACCTAATGGAATGCTCACACAAGCAGGCAATCATAAAAAATTAAATAAAAATTATTATTATTTATTTTGAGAAGAGCATTTGCAATTGCATGAAAAATTAAAGCAAAAAAAAAATGCAGCATATTAATTTGTCAATGAATGGAAGGATATGAGAATGAGAGATTCACAATTTGGATTTATGATCCGTTTTGATGAAAAAACGAATGACAGAAACAGAACAAAGAATAGAAAGCGAGGGAAAGAAGTACCACACGATCGAAGGAAGGAGGAACTTTATCGACGAATTCATAATCGTCGGCCATGGATGAATGGCGGAATCGAAGAGATCGGAGGGGTTAGGTGGTGACGCTGTTTGTTTGCTACAAACGGAGAGAGACCGCTTCTCTAGAAGGTCCCAAGGTTTCACAAAATTTATCAACTTTTCACCCATTCTCTCTCTTTATTTCTTTTAAATATTATCTTAATTTAAGACTTTTTTATTTTTATTCAATAAATATTAATAGAGTTATTATGAAAATATACTTAGAATTTTATTAGTGTGATAATATGAGAATAGGGATGGCAATGGGTAGGGTATGGGTAGGGTACTACAATACCCATTCTCATACCCGCGTTTTAAAAAAATACCCGTACCCGGTCCCATACACGCATGGGTATGAATATTAATCCCCGTACCCGTACCCTCTGGGTACCCGCATACCTGTCTTGTACCCATTACCCGCGCTTGTTTGAGAAAAAATATTTATAAAAAAAAATATGTTTATATAATTTCACATAAGTAGCATAATAATACAAAAATTCAATATGTAGTTGCCAAACAAGGTACAAATATAGATAAAAAACAAATATTCAAAGATCATAAATGTTAAATGTATCTTAATATAATAATTTTCTAAACTAAAATTCTTAGAAACAATAAGGAAAACTAAACACACAAGTTACTTGTCAATGATAATCCTATCTTGTGTGAGATTTGATTGTTGGTAATGTCAGAACGACAACGAAATAGATTTGTACAATGGTTATCCCTTCGTGTGGGATCACTTAGTAACCTCATGTGACGACATTAACAACTAACTCTAATGAATAACATTTTATAGTTTTATTAAGTTTTAGCGAGACAGACATTGAGAATGAGAATAGAGTTAGAGTCGAGAAGTTCAATACTAACAATAGAAAGTTGATACATAAAATATTTTTTTTAACTTTTGAATTTGAAATTGTAAGAAAAATAATAGATTTAATTAAAATAATATAATATAATTAATATATATATATTAATACTAGTATTTTTTAACTCATATACTATACAAAAGTATTTTATCAAAAATATAAATTTTTGAAAAATTATTTTAGTGAATTAAATATTTATAATGTATATAAATTTTAAAAAAAAGAATTTAAATAAAAGATAAATAGTTACAATAAAATTTTATAATAAAGAAATATACGTGTATATTAAAAAAAATTATACTTTTTTATCTTAAAAAAATTAACAATAATTTTTTATATTTATATCTTTTCAAAAACTTCTTTGAATGTGAATAAATAGTAAGAATAATATTATTTAGATTCAACAGATTATAGTTGTACTTGTAATACATATGTTACATAGAAAAATATTATTTTAAATTAAAATATAAAAATAAAATTTAAATATTATTAATAAATAATAAGTTTACGGTAATAGTAGGTGATTGTAAAATTTATAAAATATTTATAATATATTTATTATTTATCATTCACTTTATACTTTAAACATCAATATGATTTTATTAACAAAAATATTTGTGTAAAAAATATTTTATGTGTATCATATATAAATAATATTTTAAAAAAAGTCAATCTTATATTAACTATGTAATAATTAAATTGTGTTAGCCTAATTAAATGATATAAAATAGTAAATAAATTTTTCTATTAAAAATATAAACCAAAATAAATTTTTTGGTTTATTTTATTATTAAATATGTTTTTATATTAATCTTATATAACTTCACATAAGTAATATAATAATACAAAAATTCAATGCATAATTGTAGAATAAAGTTCAAGCATATATATATATATGCGGGTATGGGGCGGGGTGGGTACATAAATACCCATACCCGCACCCATCCCCATTAAAATTTGCGTGTTTTTACCCACACCCATACCCGTACCCGTATAGCGGGTAAATACCCTACCCATTGTGGGTAAATTTTGTGGGTGCACATCGGGTACTTTACCCATTGCCATCCCTATATGAGAATGAGATGAAATGTTCAATTTTTTTTATATTTTTAAGTTATTTTTTAATTAACAAGATATGTCACTCATCTTATCTAATTTTTTAGTATGGAATTGAGGTTTGAGTTAAAAACAAATAAGATAAAATAATAAACTATATCTAACTTGTTATTTTGACTGACATCAAATATAAAATAAGTTAAAAATCAATTATATTTATATTTTATCATTTTTTATGCTATTTTGTTTACAACGGCAGCCCTTAATGTTATTAGGAACTTAATAAATTATCAAGTTTCCCTTTTAGATGAAGAAAAATGAGGGTAATTCATCATGTAAAAATAAAAAAAATAAAAGTCATTATATCCCATTGAATATTTAAAGCATGCTTGACTTTGACTGGTGTTGAAAATTTATTTTAATTTTTTTCTGGTAATATTTGATTGTAGAATGCTTTCAACACACAGTAAGCTAATTAAAATTCACAATTAAATACTGTCAGAAAAAATTAAAAACAATTAATACTTCCTAAGTATTAATGATTAATAATTATTTATGTATTTTATTTAATAAAACTATGAATACAATTAGGTAAATTATTTTCAAACTTAATTAAAACAAAAAAAAATTGTCAGGAATAATTTTTTCATTACAATGAAAGTATTTCTATAAAAATAATTTTATTTAAAGTAAACATATTTGTAATATGGTGGATTAGTTTTTAGTAAAAATTATATATATATATATATATATATATATATATAATTTGAATTTGAGGCTTTATTTATAATAAAAATAAAAATATATTATTTCAACCGTTCATTCATTATTAAATGTGGTTGCATAGTTGATAAAACAAATCACAATTCTTTTCAATTTTAAATGCAAAGTAAATTAATACAAATCTCACACTTATCAATCAAGTTTGTGTTGGCTAAAATATTTATGTGGGGTCTAACTTGATAAATTTCAATTATCTTTTGAAAAGTTAGTTTAAAGTTTAATTTGGATAATTTTTACAGAAGAAAAAATTAAATATACAAAATAAATAATTTTTTATAAGTTAAAAGTAATTTATATTTCTTTATTTTTTTATAAGCTTTGAGAAGCTTTTATTATTATTTTTAATTTAAAAAATATGTTGTTTTTAATTTATAAAAAGAATATTAATTTTTTTATTTTATAACTGTTTCTCTAAAAGTCTCTGCAAGTTTACCAAAATTGAAACTAATTAAAATAAATTATCAAATCAAATTGCGTAAGAAAGAATAGAATTAGTTTTTCTTAATTTGTTGGTCAATGAACTAGTCTAGTTTAGACTGGTCAATTTTTTTTTTTCTCATGAACTGGTCTTTTTTTTTTTTCTTTGGTACAGATCATGAACTAGTCAATTGAGTCAATATTTATTTTTGTTTTGAAAATTGGGTCGATTTGAAAAAGGCTCAATTAAACTTATGCTTGCAATTATGATTAATATATGCCGAGGCAATATATTAATCACAATGAAAATATGCCAGAAATACAAAATTACATTGATATAATAATTACTTTTTAACGACAACAATGAAATTTTAAATTTATTTATTAAAACAATGTATTTAAAAATTAATTACTAAAATAAATGGATTCAATAAGTTAGACTAGTGTTGAAAAAAATATATTATACATTACAACGTGACATGTATCACACGTTCAAAATTAACATGGTGTATGCAAGGTCTTAGTGTTAGAATTTTAATTTAAAATTTAGTTTCTCTTCTATTTTGACTAAATTTTAAAATAAAATTTTAATTCTAATTTTACATTTATTAAACATACTTAGTTTCTTTCACTCAATATTTTATTATATTATTAAATTTACCAATTTTAATAATTAACTTCTACATAATATTATTTTGATAAGTAAACTAAAACTGTATTATCGTGGTAAAAGTGTCGATAATTATCCTCAAACAAATACAGTTAATATCAAAGAATATTCCTTTATCAATAATTACTTTAAATAAAACAAAATTTGAGACAAAGAATTTATAATGTAATTAGGTATATAGTTTATTTAAGCGTTTATTTTAATATTTTTTTTTATTGAAAACAATTAAAAATAAGAAGTTTTTTAATTAAATAATTGATCATAAAATCATTTATTTAGATAAACAAAGGCTAATATATAATATTGTTAATATTTTCCAAACTGTTTTATACATTGACAATTACATAACATAAAAAAGATAGCCGCATTCTATATTCCAAACATAAACCTTGTATAACCTATTTAACCAATGAGAATCTTTATTTAATTTGATATAAAAATTCAAATCATAAAACCTATGTAACAAAGTATAAAATGTGTTGGGGTATCAAAGCAATGCGGAAGACTAAATCAAATTTAATTGGAAATAAAGAGAAGGAAGAGAATAATGGAAACAAGATTTTAACGTGGGAAAAATTCCAAATCAGAGAAAAAACCTACGGACGACGACGAGCAAAATAATTTTATTATGTAAAAGGGAGAGTACAAGAAGTCCTCTAAAATTATGAGGATAAAGAATAATAAATCACTATATTTTTCTCTCAATAAATACTCTCTCAAAATGGAATAAGAGTTACAAAATAACACTCAATTTTCTCTCAGTATTTTTTTTCTCACAGATCTGTGAATGATGTGCATAGCTCCCTTCGTTAATTCGTTGCCTTTTATAGGCAAAAAATTGCTACAGTAACTTTTCAAAATTTCAACATTGCTACATTAATTTACTGTAGCAAAATTTGACAATTCGATGCATTTTCGGACGGTGCCGACATAAATTAAATGTCTGCCAGTGTCAATTGAAAAACTGAGCCACAAATTAGCGGTGCCTACAAATTTTGACTAACAATCTTCACCTTGGATCAGTTTTGATAAATTGCTCGACGTCGTTTAAACCCCGAAGGGTGTTCAAGTGCTGTAGAGATCAACCAAGTCCAAGTAATGCTGGAACTTGGCCTTTGGAAGAGGCTTAGTAAACATATTAGCTGGATTCTCAGATGTATGAATCTTCTGAACCACGACTTCACCCTTAGCAACAATTTCTCGGATAAAATGATGTCTCACATCAATATGTTTTGTCCTGTTATGGTAGCGGTTATTCTTGGTAAAGTAAATAGTACTCTGACTATCACAAAACACAGTAAGAACATCTTGTGTAAGACCAAGTTCATTGATAAGACCTTTAAGCCAAAGAGCCTTTTTCACACCTTCTGTTGCTGTAACATATTCAACTTCAGTCGTAGACAATGATGGAAGTGACTGAAGCTGAGCTTTCCAACTAATAGCACAATTACAGAAAGTAAATATATAACTAGAAAGAGATCTTCTTTTGTCAAGATCGCTACCATTATCTGAATCAACAAAACCTGTAACTTCAGTTGTTGCATAATTTCTATCAAATACCAAGCCAATATCAGAAGTACCTTTGAGATTTTGAAAAATCCATTTTACAGCACTCCAATGATCCTTTCCAGGATTATGCATATACCGACTTACCATGCTAACGGCATATGCTAAATCAGGTCTAGTGCATACCATAGCATACATAAGACTGCCAACAGTACTAGCATAAGGAACGCGTGACATACGCTTCATGTCTTCCTCTGTCTCAGGACAAAGGTCAGATAATAACTTGAAATGTGCAGCAAGTGGAGTAGAAACAGATTTGCAATTAGACATATTAAACCTGTCAAGTACTTTCTCAACGTATTTTTGTTGAGATAGAAACAATTTACCAGCTTGACGATTCCTGCAAATCTCCATACCAAGAATCTTCTTAGTTGTACCCAATTCTTTCATTTCAAACTCATTATTGAGTTGAGTTTTCAATTTCCTGATCAGAGACTTGTCACGTGATGCAATCAACATATAGTAACAAGTATATGTAAGATTCATCAGGAAGTTTTTGAAAATAAATACAGTCGTCATATTGACTTCTGCAATAACCTTGCCCAATCATAAAGGAATCAAACCTTTTGTACCATTATCTTGGAGCTTGTTTGAGTCCATATAAAGATTTCTTCAATCGGTAGACAAGATGCTCCTTACCAAGAACAATAAATCCCTCAGGTTGCTCCATATAAATTTCCTCTTCCAGCTCTCCATGCAGAAAAGCTGTCTTAACATCAAGTTGCTCCAATTCCAAGTCAAATAAAGCAACAAAAGCAAGCAAAACACGTATGGAGGTATGACGAACAACAAGTGAGAAAATATCATTAAAGTCAATACCTTCCTTTTGACTGAAGCCTTTAACAACCAATCGTGCCTTGCATCTAGGATCTTCAACCCCGGAAATGTCGTCTTTCTTCTTATAGACCCATTTGCATTTCAAAGGTCGTTTGCTTTTGGGAAGCTCTATTAAACTCCAAATACTATTCTTATGAAGACTTTCAATTTCTTCATTCATAGCCACTAGCCATTTTGAAGAATCAGCACAAGAAACAGCATCAATATAGCTGGTTGGTTCAATGTCATCATTTATTTTTTGTACAACAGATAATGCATATGTAATTAAATTATCATCACAAGCATAATTTGCATATCTAGCTGGCTTAGTAATCGTTCTTCTTGGTCTGTTTTGGGCAATGGAATACTCCTCTTCCTGCGGCTGAATTGGAGAAGTGGTAATCTCATCAACATCATCATCACTACAAATATCAGTACTAGACTCATTGATAGAAGAAGATGGAACATCAACTTTAAGAGTTGTAGATTTCAACTCTAACTCACCTTCTCGCTAGTACCCTGCAGATTATTCGTACTAGTAGAAGAAATTATAGAAGATTGTTTTCCAGAATATAATAAAACATCCTCATTAAAAGTCACATCTCTACTGAGAATTAATTTTTGTGACTTAGGATTCCATAAACGATATCTTTTAGATTCAGATGCATAACCAAAAAATATGCACTTAACAGCTCTTGGAGCTAATTTGCCATCATTGACATGTGCATAAGCAGGACATCCAAATATTCTCAAATTGGAATAATCATCAGGATTACCTGACCAAATTTCTTCTGAAATTTTGAAATTAAGTGACGAGTGTGGAGAACGATTAACCAAGTAACAAGCAGTTGATACTGCTTCGGCCCAAAATTCATGTCGATGCCATAACCCAAAATTTGAGAGCATACAACGAGCTCTCTCAAGTAGAGTCCTGTTCATTCGTTCTGCAACACCATTTTGCTGGGGTGTTCTTGGAATGGTTTTATGTCTAGCAATTCCATGATTTGTGCAGAACTCGATAAAGTCACCGTCACAGAACTCCAATCCATTATCCGTTCTGAGCTTCTTGACTTTTCTCCCTGTTTGGGTTTCAACAAGAGTTTTCCACTTCTTAAAAGTGAGGAAGGTCTCATTTTTATACCTAAGAAAATAAACCCAAACTTTGCGAGAAAAATCATAAATAATAGTTATCATATAACGGCGTCCTCCATAAGAGGGAACTTTAGAAGGCCCCCAAAGGTCAGAATGAATATAATCAAGAATACCCTTTGTACGGTGAGTTGCAGTAGAGAAACTTACTTTTTTCTGTTTCCCAAAGACATAATGTTCGCAAAACTCTAACTTACCGATACCTTGATTACCAAGAAGACTTTGCTTGCTCAAAAGATGCATGTCTTTTTCACTCATATGGCCCAGGCGCATGTGCCATAATTTGGTGAGATCATTATCAAGCATAGAAGAAGATACAACTGTTGTACCTGTCACAACAGAACCTTGCAAGAAATATAAAGTACCAACTCGGTTACCTTTCAACAAAACAAGGGCACCTTTTGATACCTTTAGGACTCCACCTTCAGATGAATACTTGCACCCAAGAGATTCAAGGGTGCCAAGAGAGATGGGATTCCGCTTTAATTCAGGAATAAAGCGAACATTAGTCAGAGTCCTGACAACACCATCATGAGCCTTGATCTGAATAGTACCTATTCCTTCAACTTTGCATTGAGTATCATTAGCCATCAAGACAATACCACTATTAACTGGTTCAAAAGTGGTAAATAAATCTCTATAAGCACACATGTGGTATGTGCATGCAGAGTCAAGAAGCCACTTATTTTTGCTTCTCTTGTCAGAAGAGACAACAGATGCCATAACATCTCCATCAGAATCAGTCTCAATATTAGCAGCTTCAACAGGTTGTTTACCTTTTTCTTTCTTTTGTTTATTTTCTTCTTTTTTTTTAAGATAAAACAATCAAAAATTTCATGCCCATATTTTTTGCAATAATGAGAAGTAGTGTTGGATTTTCGTCCCCTAGATTTGGATCTACTCTTTTTGTGACTAGTACTCCCTTTTACTTGAGTTCTACCTCTAACACTTAGACCCTCACCCTTGTCCTTAGAATGGATTTCAAGATCAAATTTTTCTTTGGATAATAAATTAGATTTAATATCTTCAAAGGATAAGGTGTCATTATTACCATACAACATAATTTTTTTGAAGTGTTTGTAGGTAGAAGGTAAAGAGACAACCAACAAAACAACTTTATCTTCATCATCGATATTTTGCAGATCTATAATAATAGAATTAAACTCATCAAGATGAGATTGAAAGGGAGTACCTTCTATCATACAGAACGTATATAATCGCTTCTTGAGACGAAGCTTGTTGGCGAGGCTTTTAGTCATATACAAGGTTTCCAAATTTAACCACAATTCCGCAGCGGTGGTTACGTCGACCACTTCACGTAAAACCTCCTTGGACAAACAAAGTTGAATTGCTGAAAGCGCTTTTTCATCCAACTCGTCCCATTGCTCATCGGTCATGGAAGCAGATTTTTTTTACTTTCCATCTAAAGCTTTCTTTAATCCGTTCTGAGTGAGAACGACTCTCATTTGCACTTTCTAAATAGAAAAGCTAATCTTGCCATCAAACTTCTCAATGTCAAATTTTGTAGCGGTAGACATCTTTAATATTTTCAATTAAATAACCGCTCTGATACCACTTGTTAGGGTATCAAAGCAATGCAGAAGAGTGGATCGAATTTAATTGGAAATAAAGAGAAGGAAGAGAATAATGGAGACAATATTTTAACGTGAGAAAAACTCCAAATCGGAGAAAAAACCTACGGACGACGACGAGCAAAATAATTTCACTATGTAAAAGGGAGAGTACAAGAAGTCCTCTAAAATTATGAGGACAAAGAATAATAAATCACTATATTTTTCTCTCAGTAAATACTCTCTCAAAATGGAATAAGAGTTATAAAATAACACTCTCAATTTTCTTTCAGTATTTTTTTTCTCACAGATCTGTGAATGATGTGCATAGCTCCCTTCGTTAATTCGTTGCCTTTTATAGAAAAAAAAAAAAATGCTACAGTAACTTTTCAAAATTTCAACATTGCTACAGTAATTTACTGTAGCAAAATTTGACAATTCGATACATTTTCGGACGGTGCTTACATAAATTAAATGTCTGCCAGTGCCAATTGAAAAACTGAGCCACAAATTAGCGGTGCCTACAAATTTTGACTAACAAAATGTATAAGGTAGCTATACAAGAAGAATACAACAAAAATGATCTAAATTATACATAAGAAGATTATACACTTGTGATTAATGCAAGTGTTAACAAGTGTCACATGTAATATTATGTATAAGATTTTTATTTTCGGAGTGAAGTTGGATTTTGATCCTCTTTAACGAATTTTTTATTATATCAAATCCAATTTTAATTACAATGTTTTATTATTTTTAAATAAAAATTTATTAATTTTAATAGAATAATAGATTCCAGATCCTGTGTAAAGGTCTAACTTTTGTAGTAGAATTTTTCATTTAAATTTTGTGTATGAGTTTAAACAAAAATTAATTAGTAATAATTGAATTAGAATTATAAAATGCTTAATTAACTAATTTGATTTGACGACTATTCTGTGCATTTTTTATAACATAATTTTTTAAAAATTTGATTAATGCTTAATTAATTAATTTATATCAGACAGAGTAAAAAAAATTCAAATTTAATGATAAGTAACATATAACAATTTTTATTGTTGAATTGAACCGAAGGGTTGATATACTTATCATTATTATTAATTTTATTATTTTTGAATTGTTATTTTCTATTTACTTAATCAACTTGCAAACCTCCCTAACATATGATATGTTTGATGTTTAGTTATTTGATAATTGTATCTGAAAACATAACTTAGGTTAACTTATTTAGTATTGCATTAATTTTACATAATATTTTGATTAAATTTTTTTAGTAAAATTAGTTTATTTTATTATAAAAATTAATAAATTTAATGATAGATATACGAGATTAAAGGAAATATTTGTAAACATTTTTTTGGTCAACTGATTAGAACATGACAGGCTTTTTGTCCAAACATATATGAACTTAACTTGAAGCAAACATGGGCATATAAGGCTAGGCCCAATGGCTTATTATGGCACAGACTATGCTAACCCTGACCCACTACGTCGTTGCACACATATATTTAACTTGTGCATTACAATCTATGCAAAAAGGGTAGCTTATGCATATGATTCTAATTGGCAATGAGGTAGCGACAATCCTTTCTGATTTCTCCTTGATCTCCGGTGAGAGGGTTGTTCTCAGACAACAAGAGAATTGCCCTTGAGAACTGCTGGTTGAAATATTCATTATCATTGGCCATTTTTTGGACATAAGGTGAGGTTCTTGGGTCAGTGGCGAGTTCTTCATCCACAGTTAGAAGGCCCTTGTGTTGCAAGATGTTCTTGTAGTAGTTGTTGTCAATGATCATGGGCGTTTTCAGGTCATTCCTTGCGTACAAAACAGCCTTTGGATCGGGATTCGGTGTTGGGCACCTACGTTTCAGGTACTCAGCGTGTGCAGGGTCCAGTGTCTCGTCCACTGTCGGGTATAATCTCTGCACCAGATTCTTGCAGTGAACTCTTCCCACTGAGTGAGCTCCTGAATCAACCAACAAAACAGTTTAAATTTAACTCATCAAATAACTATTACAAAAAGACACTTTTTTAAAAAAAACTCAAGACTACAAATTAATAGTTTTTACCAGTTGATTTATATGTTTGATGCAGAAAAACACATACTTCAACTAAACATACATTAATTTTTAAAATAAAATTGTAAAAAAATAATTATTTCTTAATTTTATAAAATAACAATAAAAAATGAGTATCAAAATGTTGATTATATAATAGAAGCAGCAGAATAATTTAATTAGCGAAAAGGAATAAATTATACGATTAAGCTTCATATTAGTGGCCTAGTGTGACGTAATCATGACAGCTATACGACGAATTATAGTTTTTTTTTTCTGGGTTTGTGCCTAAAAGGTTAGGCATGTGTCCATATAAATTGCCCAAGGGAGTGTTAATTTCGTTTAAGTAATAAAAGGCACTTAGATTTATGTTTTGACTTTGGAAATAGGTGTCAGTAAGTTGATATGTAACAGAGCGTATGTGAATGAGAATTTTATACCCAAAAGAGCGACTGTGGCTTCAACGTCAATGCCAACAATGTCTTGAAAACGAGACAGCACTAAGGATATGGAATCATTGTGGTTTGGGAGAAAGTCTTCCACCACCGTTGCATAGCTTTCTTTGCTATCCCTTCTCCCTGTCTTCATTTCGATGCTTGGACCTCCTAACTACTCTCAGTAATATACATTAAAAATGTTCAAAAAACACGTTAAAAATACACAATTTAAGAAAAAAATTATGGAAGTAAACATGAATCTAAGTGCTTTAAACAAAAATCTAAACATGTTATAAATCATAAATTATTCTTGTAATCTTTTGGTCATTAATTTATTATTTACTTTTTTAATTCGTTGGTCAAACAAAAACATATTAATGTAATTAGAGAAATATAGATGCACACGATAAAACACTTGTATATATTTGATGAAACTGACCAAGACAATGGCATCTCTAGCAGAAAGGGCAACAATGTCAGCACATGAGACTGCGGAGGGGCATTCTTGTTCCACAGCCATTTTGATAGTGTTTACGTACTTGAAGTTCCTCATACCAAAACTTCTCTCAGACGTCTGCTCCGACACTACACCATTACGCACCGTCGCTAACAATAGTGATGCATCACATGACTGCATGGGAATCCAATTCATTAATTAAAATTATTTATCTTGCTATATATATGTGTGTACATTTCTTAATTTGAAACAATAAATCTTGTACCTTGACCATGCAATCATGGAAGAGATTTCTAACCCACGAAACCGCAGTGTTTCCATGCTTGTTATACAGCTGTGTGACTTGTTGCTTTATGATCTCTTCCGCTTTTGGGCAGCTGTTGGAGTAGTAATTCAACTGAAGTTGGCCCTTCCCTATATGTATATACATATATACACACTTGACATTAAAAAATAACTAGTGCAACTTCTATACACACACACACATATATATATATATCATTATATTTAATAATGCGTAGGACTAATGAATATTGAATGTCCATGATCAATTGAGTAATACCTTTCAACTTTGATAAAACATATAATTATTAAGTCAAGAAAATCGAATGTGTACGTTTCTATCCATAATGTGTACCATATTATATCCAAATTGTCAGGTTACAAAGAAAGTAGAAAAAAATTAACCAAAGAGTAATAAGTAGAAAATTAGATGCATATATAGCTAGCGTACCCAAATGAAAGTGTAGGAGAAGCAATAAAAGGAAGAAACAGATATTAGAAGGAAGCATGGTGGTAGTGTTGGCCATATAATCGATCCCTCAAGTTGAGTTGGTGAATTGTGATGTGAGAGGGGGAAATTGGAAGGCTTTAAATAGAGGTGTGTTTGAGAGAATAACCCAATTAGCTTGGTTTGGAAGAGTAGAACTAAAGCCTCCGGCCGGCCGGTGCACTCTCCACTACGCAACTTTCTTTGACCTTTGATCCAGCTCATGGACCCACTCAAACTCCACATATACATGCACTGCTGCAACTAGGGCTTATATTATGGATTATGGATAAAGGGAGTGTTTAAAAGAACTTAAGACTTCTTTGTAGGTTTTTTTTTTTAATTCATTTTAATCAATTTTTATATATAATTTTTCAATTTATGTGTATAAATTTCATAGTTAATTTTATGGTATAAATTTTTTATGTAATATTAATTTATTGAATAAGCACATATTTAATTAATCGTTATCTAAACACACGTGTCTAGAATATAATGCTTCATCATATTCACTATTAGTTATTGGTAAAATAAAATCCTTGTTTAATCAACATATAAATTGACAGTGAATAGAAAAAAAAAGTTATAATAATGATCCGGAGACGAAACAAGAATTGAATCGATTAGAAGAGTCTTTGCTATATAGGTTGAGAGCTTCTTGCCGGAAAGGATTTGATATCAAACTCCCAAGTTTATCACCATTATCAAAGCAATGATTAATTATGATATTCACAATTTAATCAGGCATAGTTGTTTTCGGTTAATTATTAGTACAAATGCATTGCTGATTATCTGGACCAGGGATAAGGCAGAAGGTTGAGGAGATTATCAGTGTATATAAATATGTTCAAATATATATATTGTTCTTACTTGGAAACATTAATATATATATATATATATATATATATATATATATATATATATATTGTTCCTACTTGGAAAACACTAATCTTTAAGTCTCTAATCTGCAGTGATGACGTCTTTTTAGTTGTTGCTGGCGTGAGAAAGGTACCTGCAAAAGGCACTCCGATGTTGAAGTCAAGATTCGGTTTTGAACAATAAATGTAATATAATAATGAAAGTCAACCCTTTACATGTATTTCCTACCTTCCTTTTATAGGCATTATTACGGGCTAATGTGTCTACCTTTAATATATATATATATATATATGGTGGTCTCAAATTTTTATGTATGCGATATTCCTATTTGTTGCATAATATGGCAAGTGATCATACGGTGATATGCATGATCCTGTGCAAAAGATCAATATGTCTAACTAAAGACTTTTTGGGAAGGTTGGAATGGCGATGCCCTAACCCCAAAAACATAATTTAATAATTTACATATTGAATTATTATATTGATTCACTTTGAATAGTTTTAAAAAGATTTGACTTTCATATTTTGAGCAGCTAATTAAGGGGAAACAATAATCTTGGGATTTGAAACATGAAATAAATTAACAAAAATTAGTAGTTGAAATTTTGTCAATTAAGTCCTTTGCCTTATGTAATTACTAAATTAAAAAATCCAATAATATTAAGTTTAAGAGACGTTCTGGCCATTCATCTTTAAGGTATTTGCCACTATGATGTTAAGTGGTAACGAATTAAAAACAAACAAAGAAAGTAACTCAATGAGTACAAGATGTTAGGAAGATAATAGCCTCTCAAATTGGAGTACCATGTCATTCCTCATTACTAGTGGTACCAATTATATTCACACAGAAATTGCTATTTACCAACTACAAAAAAAACACCTGGTTCTTATTAAAGCATATAAGAGTAAGGACCATTGACATTTTGTGACCAATTGTGGGATCATATGTTTTCATTTTTTTAGAACCGACTGTTTGTGGTTGGAAGTTTGAAGTTAACATGTATTAGCTTTGTTATATCTTTTCATAAGATTGTTATCTTATTTCTAAAGTCAATATTAAATAAAAATATTTCTGTATTTATTATTTTAAAAATACAAAATTCAATGATTAAAAAAATTATAAACATAAAAAGGTAAGAGAATTATTCAACATTATCTTATGGTTCTAGAGGTTTTCATAAGTTATATATTCTAGGTGTTTGTTTGCACGGGAAGCTTAAAAGGAAAAGAAATTGCTGTCCAGATAGCTTAAATCTTGCAAAATATTTTAATTAACTTAATCTTTAGCGTTTTAGTTTTCTTACTCATAATGATTTCATAGAAGTCATATACCATTTGTCTGATGTGTAAGAGAATCACAATCTATATATATATATATATATATATTACCCGTCAAGTCTTAATAATTTAAATGTCTCAATTATTTAAGCAGCTCGTCACCAATGATAATTTTTTTTAAGTCCATTAATCTAATATTGAGGATTTCTTATAACTAAAGAAAAACAATTAAATTAATCTTGATCTTTTGCATCGTTAATGATAGGCTGTGACTAGACCGCTTCATCGTGTCGACGGGCATCGGAAGATTTGTTATTTAATCTATTGCTTTGTTATTGTAATACATACAGATAATTTATATGATTTAGTTAATTCTTTCTTTACATCATTATTTATATCTTTATTGTTGAATAATCAAATTATATATACAAAGCTACTTCTTAATATACGTGTACTATATTTCTTTTTCCAAAATAAATAATATTATAATATCAATGAAACGTATAAAAATCATTTCTTAAATTTAAATTAGTGAGTGCAGCACCCAGCAGTGATTGGCTAGATTCTTTACTGAAAAACAAATAAGTTAACGATGATTAAACTTGTTTTCATTAGCATAATTTTTAAATCTCTTCAAATATATGTAATTGAATGGTCAATTAAATCAAACATTAAGTAAAAAATAAACAATATAATTGAATTACAAAATCTAAAGTAAGATTAAGTAAAACAAAATCATACAAGGTCCAAATATATTAACTTACGAAATTCAACCAAACATAACAAAGAAAAAAGAAAAAAGAGATAGAAGGTGTTAGCAACTTGCAATATGTTCTAACGTAATCTTAAAATCCAATTCAAAAAGAAAATTAAGGAAAATGGTAAAATAACAAAAGATTACATAAATAACAGCCCATAGCCTTTATATAGACTTCTGCAATACTAACATGAGGACATTGGAAGTTGAATATTTCAACTCACATCTTCTAAAACGTTCCACAAAGTTCAATGTGAAAATATTCATATTTGAATGTTTAGTTTTACGATATTACTGACCTTTTTTTTTCTCTACATCATCATCATGCTGCAACATAGCATTTTTCTCATACTTCTTATAATTATTACACCAAAAATACACAATTAATCTCAAATTTTACTTTCAAATACAACTCATTTTCATCTTTTACTTGTAAAAAGCTTTTGTGAAAGAAAAAAGAAGCTATTTTAGTTTATTTTCATGCTTTTTATTTCTTAACTATTTTACTTTTCTACATAATTAGCTACATAAGTTTACTTACAACGTGGATTTAACATGAGGTTAAAGTTAATTTACTTTCAGTGATTTGGATGTGGCTAAAGCATTCCCTGAGTTTTGACTATGGAGATAGAGATCATATCCCTTGTCTTGTAAGGTCTTTCTTCATCTTCAAAAAATTAATAAATTAACCTAATTAATTATATATTTATGTGCATATAATTTTTAAACAATATATTATATTTAAAATAATACTAATAATAATGAGTACATTTTTATAGACCCCATCGCTTCTAAATTTAATTTTTAAACTAATAATAAAATTTTTATATCTAAAACCCTAATCATGCTACTAACTTTTTTATACTAATAGATAACTATATAATTACAACTTAAAAAAATTTTGTTGGTACAAAAAAGTTGATGCATATCATTAACATTGCATATTATCAGCTAAATTGAAAAATGGCGTCGCCCGGACTCGAACCGGAGACCTTCAGTGTGTTAGACTGACGTGATAACCAACTACACCACGACACCAATAGAAGGTAGTTTTCATATTTTATTATATATTCTTTTGATAATAATTTTTGATGATTCGAGGAACCCTCCTACTGAAAATTTTATGGTGTATATTACATTTTAGGTCCAAAATAACTGGGAGCTGTGAAACTTCAAGCCTTAAAATTTATGCCACAGCACAGTAGCAGCAAGTAGTGTTGGCCTTTGAAACATATGGTACTTCTCAGGTATTATTGTTCTTACTTTTCCATCAAAACATATGGCATTTCCAAGTGATGTTTAAATAACATGATAAAAACAAGCCCTAGTTAAAAGTCTAAGATTCATGGATTTGGACACAAAAGGCAAATATCAACAACCACTTTTATAACAGCACAACCAGTAACAGCTTCTGCGTTAACATAGCTTGGATTCTACACTCAATGTGTTACCAAATGCACATATACTAACTGATCTTAGATAAATAATCCCTCCCTATCACTTTATCTCATCCAACAACCACCCTTGAATCTTGTAAATTCTATCAGATTTTACTAATTTTTCTGGCTATCCAACGCCATTCAATCTGCAATAATCAGAGATGGTGAAACTTCAAGACTAGTAAATGTGCAAACAATCACAAGACACATTCATGTGACCATTAATAAGGCACTCCAAACAGTCACGCAACTTCTAAGTTCTGATACAGCATGAAGTGAACGAAAGAGAAGGGCATTCCACTGGTTTGTAGAATCTAATATCAACTAAAATATCCATGAATTATTTACACAAATAAAAGGGGATAAAAACAATAGAATTTGTATTGAGAAAAGGCATGAGTTAATAAAACATGTCAGTTCTCAACAATTCATGGTAATGGACTTTTATTTTATTCTTTTTAAATTTTTTATAAAACACCCGTCTTTAATCTTCTCATTTTCAGATATCAGATAAACAGGAAGTGCAGAAAGAGAAAAAGAATCTTCACTGATCCACCCGTTGCTCCCTTAATTTTAGGGATTTTTTGAGGTAGACAGCACAATTTTTGTTCCTCTGTTTGAAAAACAGTGAAAGAAATCGGATAACGATAATACAGGTAAAATATTGGACTAACTCGCTTTTAGTTTTAGAATTGCAACACCCTTTTAAGCCGCTCAGTTAGAATTAGAATCCATATTTCATCATGAACAGAAAATATCCTAAATTGACAGTTGTCAGAATTGAATTATAAAATCATGTTTTCATTTAAATTCTTTAAAAGAAAGATAAAATATCAACATTGTTCGCCTTTATTATTCAAAGTTCAAACAATCACCACTTGAGAATTACTAATTGAAGAGGAAATATTTAATCTGAGCTGTCACATTCAGTACTCGAATTAAGTCAGAAGCTGTCAAAATATTTGTACAAATCTTTCGTAAGGCCTGGTTTAGTTGCACAAGGAACTGCAAGAAATTTCACCTACAACTATTACAAATAGGCAGATGTACAATCCTAATCCTCACAGCGAGTTTTCAACTTGATGATAGACTTGAACACTGCAAAACACTTATATGCTGGCATTTTAATACATCATATACAGAATTCAATCTTAATCCCTCGTGGCCATAGCCAAAACATGTGACAAAAGTTGATACTACTTGCAGATAACCATAAGATCTGCATTCTTTATTATCCAAGGATGCTCCATTATCTTCTGAAGAGAGAGCCTTCGTGAAGAGTCTTTCACCAGGAGCTGCACCCAATATACAGATTGATGTCAGAAAAATAAGTAAACAAATGATTTTTTCACTGAAAGAATTTGCTTTGGGTAGGATACGAATACTCAGATATGAACTTACCCGACTAATAAGATTTTTGGCATCTAAAGAAACACAAGGGGTGGAAGGGAATGTTAGGTCAACCTTCATTATCCTACACAAAGCTAAATATATTACATACACATTAAAAGAGCAACATTTATTTAACTAAACATACGAAGGCCCGCACACTTCCATACCTTTTGAAGGTATCAGCTTGACTCTCAGCCTCAAATGGAGGAGCACCATAGAGGAACTCATAACACAGGATACCCAGAGTCCAGTTATCAACTGCAAAGTCATGAGCTTTGCTTTCAACCATTTCTGGTGCTAAATAATCCAACGTTCCACACATGGTATGTCTTTTGCTGCTAGACTGTACAGACCAACCAAAGTCCGCAATTTTAAGACGACCCTGCAATCAAGTAATAATTTTAGTCTAAAGCTTCTTTCATTTAGACTTCTTTTTTGGCATAGGAGCGGGGCAAGGAAGAGCATTGGAGAGCAAAAGGTAACAAGTATGACAGATAAAATTCCATCCGAACAACTGTGAAAATTTCATGCATGAGAGTTAAGTTTTCAAAGATTACCAAAAGGGAGAATGTGGCAGAAAACAGGACTGAATTGAAGTGCACGATGTTTTATATTTAATATTAATCTTCTGTGACTATTCAATTTCTAACGGCTTGTTGCCATAAGTTAACACAGTGCAGAAAAATAAATTGTTAGCAGAAGAAAAGCAAGGAAGGTATAAGAGGGAGGAAAATAACGATACTTTAGCTTACCTCATGGTCGAGTAACAAATTTTCGGGCTTGATGTCCCTATGAATAACATGCTTCTCGTGACAATAAGCCAACGCCTTTGTGAGGCTCAACATATACTAGAATTTTCAAAATAAAAAGAAGAGTTAGAGTCTTCGTAATAAGAAAGACTTGCCTCAAAATAAAGGAGAAGAAAGAAGCATAGAATAGAGGGTCTATTTTTTAATCTCAAAATAACGTAATTCCATGATGCAAAAAAATTATTTTTTTTTAAATTATTATTTGCTTTTGAGAAAAATCCTAAAACAATTTTATGATCTTTTCATTTTTAAACAATGTATAATTATCATAATCACTACATACGAAAGTTTCCAATCAATTTCTCTGTAATTCCATATTCCACAGCATGCCATTACAATTAGTTCAACCGCTGCAGTCATCATCATTAACTTCTCATTATTTGATATCAAAAAATTTATTCTCTATGAGTTATGCTTTGTAGTCTGAGGAAATGCCTTAACTAGAACCAATGAAAATTTCTGAAATTAAAACAAAAGCAGATACTTGAGAAAAGGATTACCGTAGCAGCTTGCTTCTCAGTGAGATGACCCTTTTTTCTTAGCTCCTTGTAAAGCTCTCCATTATGAGCATACTCAAGAATCAAGAAAACACGCTCGGCATCATGGAACCAACCATAAAGACGCAGGATGTTGGGGTGTCGAAGATTGCTTTGTATCTCCATCTCTCTCTTCAGTTGATCACGAATTCTGTACTTATCAATTTGTTCCTTAAATATAACCTTCAATGCCACAACAAACTTGCTCTGAAAATCAAATTCAAATTCAAATACATAAACCATCCAGCAAAAATCTGCACCTCAAGTAAGTAACGAAGATGAGTGTTCATTCAAGAAATTTTCATATAAAGCATTAAGTAAGTGAACATTTAAAATTTTCAGGTAGTTGAAAACCTAACATGTATGGAGAAGCTGGAATAATATGAAAAATGGAATGAAAATAGAAAGAAAGTGTGAATTGGGAACCTTGAGTTCTCTGGCGACGTAGACTCTGCCAAATTTGCCCCTACCGAGAGGTTTACCGATCTCGAAGTCTTCGAGGGACCAATGCCGCTTTGAGTTTTCTTCTTCTGTTGAATCCATTTTCGCTGCCAAGAGAGATGGGAGAACTTCGTTGTGGTTTCTCTCGGATTTTGAATTTCTTCCAAGGCGCCAAGAAATGAAACCACCTCCTCTGCTCAATCAAAGCGACAGAGGTTGTTCTGTCGTTCATGGATTAATAAGGAACTGCCACGACGACACCACGGGATAACTCTTATGTCACCTTGGTAAACGACGACACGTTTAAACTAAAAATTTATTAGGCGGTTAGAAGGGTACCGATTTCCTTTATTGACCTATTATAACTTGACACGTTCCTTTAACTGAAGCTGAAATGTCTTTTATTATCATTTTTGTTTAAAATTTTTTTGTTGAAGTTACTTGTCTTATTTAAGGAGATATAGTTTTTGTCTAAGCGTCTAATGTGGTTAATTTTATTTAAATTCTTTTAGTAGAAGATTTAAATAATAATAATAATAATTTTTTACATTCTAATTTTATTATATCTCATTTTATTTTTTTTCCCAATCACCTCTTTTGTGATAAATTTTAGTATTTCACCCCAAGTTTCACCCTTAGGATATCAGAATATCTACGTTCAAGAAATTGTTACACAACAATAATGGAGTTGGTTTTATAATATTGAATTGAATAGAATAGATTATCTTAAATTAGTTTGTGCTGAGTTATTTGCATGATTTTATATCCTTAGCATGGCAATAGTTTAATTGATACCGGTAGAAATGTGCTTAGGTTCTTCCTTCTTCGTATTTATTCCTGACTAAATTTTATTATAGCATATCCATGTTTATCTCAAACACATGTCGAATTTTCAAGCGAGCAAGAATGCATTGATGATTGCATTTACGTTTCAAACTGATCAAAAAATTATATGCAGCTTTATAAGTGAGAAATGAGTCACAAAATTTCACAACGTTCTTTACGACGTGTGAACGAGATTCACTCTTTCTGTATAGGAAAGACTAAAATCTTCTGTAGATCCACATTAAATTAAAAAAATTAACATAGAAACGGAGACAATTAGCAATTAATCAGGAGTATTATTTATATAAAACTTAGAAAGTATAGTTGGAACTGAAATGAAAATACACATCATTAACAAGATGATTCAATCACGGCCACCACGGAGCCTAAGAACAAGGTGAAGAGTGGATTCCTTCTGAATATTATAATCTGCAAGAGTGCGTCCTTCCTCAAGCTGCTTCCCTGCGAAGATCAAACGCTGTTGGTCCGGTGGAATCCCTTCCTTGTCCTGAATCTTCGCCTTCACATTATCAATAGTATCAGAACTCTCAACCTCGAGGGTAATCGTCTTTCCTGTAAGCGTCTTCACGAAGATCTGCATTCCTCCACGTAGGCGAAGCACCAGATGGAGCGTCGACTCCTTCTGGATGTTGTAATCGGCGAGGGTTCTTCCATCGTCCAATTGCTTTCCGGCGAAGATCAAGCGCTGCTGATCCGGCGGAATGCCTTCCTTGTCCTGGATCTTGGCCTTGACGTTGTCGATGGTGTCGGAGGACTCGACCTCGAGCGTGATGGTTTTGCCGGTTAGGGTTTTGACGAAGATCTGCATGCCGCCGCGGAGGCGGAGGACGAGGTGGAGTGTGGACTCCTT
Source organism: Abrus precatorius (assembly GCF_003935025.1). Classification (NCBI taxonomy): domain Eukaryota; kingdom Viridiplantae; phylum Streptophyta; class Magnoliopsida; order Fabales; family Fabaceae; genus Abrus; species Abrus precatorius. The sequence goes on from NW_020874417.1 coordinate 4,017,626, forward strand.
CTGGATGTTGTAGTCGGCAAGCGTGCGACCGTCTTCTAGCTGCTTTCCGGCGAAGATGAGGCGCTGCTGGTCTGGTGGAATGCCTTCCTTGTCTTGGATCTTCGCCTTGACGTTGTCGATAGTGTCGGAACTTTCCACCTCCAAGGTGATGGTCTTGCCGGTTAGGGTTTTCACGAAGATCTGCATGGTGATTGTGGTATTCGGTAAGCGCAAGAAGAAGATTGGGGGGGTTCTGTTTTTGTGGACTACAATTGAAGATGGCAATTGAGGGATGGTGGATGAGAAAGAGGAGGGGGTTGTTTATATAGGGTTCATAGAAGAATCTAGAAGCTTGTTTTCCTTGAGGAAGGATTAAGAAAAGTAAGGGGTGGTGTGTATGGTGGGTCCAGAATATTCTAGACGTCAAATAGTCAATTGCGTCGTCTTAACCTTGGCGTTCATTGCAAGCACATGATATCAGATCGCACATGACATAAATTGGAGACTAAGAAACTGTCTTTAAGATCTTTAAATATAAAATTTTGTTTTTTGTAAGAATTATTTTTATTAACAATTATAGAATTCAATTCATGGATGCTATGAAAATTTATTTATAATTTTTTTCTAACAAAACAAATAATGTTTTGTGAGTAAAGATCTATAATTACTTCTTAATCGTTAAATATTGTGATCCATTTTGGTAATATATGAACTCAAATCGTGAAGAATCTTGTTTTTTTACCAAAAGAAATACTAATAATACGCTCTTTGAACACTTTTAAAAATTTCCTTGTAATTATTTATTTTTAAAAATTTAAATTATTTCTACAACTAATAAATTTATAAAACAACTGTTTTAATTATTATAATAAAAGTAAACCAACCGCGAAAAAAAAATTATTCAAAGGAATATTACTAAAATATTTCTTTTCCCAGAAGTCCATCCTCCACGGCTGTCGATCCGATGAGATAAGGTTGTGAAATTTATTCAAGTTATTTATTAAACTTTTTACTAATTTTAAATATTTATTATTTATCCCTTAAATTATAATTGAACTAAATAGCATTAAATGATTCATGTAACTCATTATTCGGTTCTTAAAATATTATTTATTTCAATAACGAGATGACACTCTATATCCACAGTTGATAAAATTACAAGGAGTAAAAACTCCATTGTATTTAAATTAAAATTTAATTTAATTACTCATTTTAGGAGCTTACTCTAGAGGGATGCTACATTGTAAAGTGGACAGCCTTCGACGATCTTTTCAAGGTTCGATCGAATCACCTCTAATACTTAAGTAGCAATTTCAAGGCTTCACGAAATTAAGAGCGAAGCCGAAGCCAACGAATCCATTGACATGCAGTAACATTCCTATTACAACATATAATATCAAGTCTGTTTTCTCCGCTTCGAGGAATATCCAAATATATGTACAAAATGATATACGTTAAACTAAAGTAGAATGAATAAATTATTTATTTATCGTTCATGTCCTCGGGCAAAGCAGAAGCTTTGCAGATTGGACATACGTTCTTCATAGATAACCACTTCCTAATGCAACTCACATGGTAGTCATGTCTACAACTTTTCAGTGTCCCAACATCGTCCATGTTCTTGTATTCTTCCTGCAATTTTCAACACGGATCAACAAAAATCGCAGTATTCTACCCAGAAACACCTAAACTTCCGACAGATGTAAAGAAAACTAAACTTATATTCTTCAAATTTTAAAGAAGCTAAATAAGAGTGTTTCTCAGAGCAACTTAAAAATAAAGAAATACAATTTGTTTTTATTTTATGAGAAAAATTTTACTTATTTTTTATACCAATTTTTTTTTTTTACTTTTCTAAAAATTTATCCAACTGGGCTATAGTGAAAAATGTCATAGTCACATAAGAAAAAACAAACCCGAGAAGACAGGTAAACAGAAATGTGTTCAAAATTACCCCGAAAAAAAAAAGTTAATTCCGCAATATGGAACCTAACGAGTCCCTTCAACGGCTTCACCCCTCCCCATTCTCACGGAACAAGAAAATTAGTACTATATACCAAGTACCAACTAAAAGACGCAAACCCCTGGACTCCATTAAGATTTATTTTATTTAGAAAAAAAGTACAATTATGTTCTGGAATAAATGTTTACATATTTAATGATGGACGTTTAGAGATGGAATGGTAGAATAAAACATACCAGACAGATCGCACAACTTCCTTCTTCTTGACTTGGATCAGATGAACAGTATATTGTTTCTGTCAAATGTTTGGAAATCAAATCCTCAGACAAACCTGTGCTCACATGGCCAATTCTCTCTCCAAGTGCAAGTAGTTCCTGGACGAGCCCAGCATCCAAATAATTAAACAGGATTTAATAGGAGGTAATATTAATTATAACACAGAAACAATAATAATTACCTCATAACTCATGTTGTCTATGTCCATCCTCATGTCTCTATGCTGATCAAGCATATTCCTAGAACTATACAGTGAAGTGCGATCAACAATCATGAAACCCTGTAAGAAAAATAAAACCAAATTTTAATTAAAAAACCCCAATAAGAAAAACAAATTCGAGTCTGCCAGTGGTATTTCAGCCAGAAACCACAATCTAGCTGATATTAGTGAACATTGCAACTAGTCCAATGGACAAAGGATTTATTGGAACCAACATGCCTAAAATATGCTAGCTAACCAAACATCTCAATTAAGCTAATAGCTAAAACGGAACCTGGGCAAAAACATGAACACAAATGTTCAAATCATTACACACAAGAACAGAGCTCTTGAGAATTAAGATATTTATAGATACCTCTGAGGAAAATCGATCATTGAACCCAACCTCATCAGCCAATGATCGATATCTATCACTAGGCATCCTTGACCTTCCGTTTCTATCACTGTTCCGCCAACCTATGGTAGTCAATGGCCTAAGATGCCTAGAAGAGTAACTTTCAGCCACCATATGCAACCCATCATCAGAAGGTGCCACATGACCCAAGCGAAAGCTTGAAGAAGCCCTAAAAGTTGGAGCAGATCTTTGAGAGTAGTTACTGCGAACTCCCCTAGCAGTTTGAGTCAAATTATTCTGAAAACATTGAGGAGCACTAGGATTTCTGCCTGTACCAAATTCATTATTAAAAACCCCAACATCTACAGGAGCATTACTAGAACCACTTCCAATAAGGAAATGACTTGCTTCATGATTAAAAGCATTTGCATCTGCATTTTAATCCAAAAGATCAATTCAGACCAAAAAATAAAGAAGAATAGAATGTGTATTTCTGAACTAAATTACAAACCAACCTGATGATAAAACTCTTCCATGAGCAGGACACATGTTCATTTGGCTCCAATCCCTTGTCAAAGTGCCAGGAGGTTGAGTTGAAAGATCCACAGTGCTAGAATGGTCAATTGGTGGACCAGCAGAGTATGGGTTGTGTGAATGAGTACTTGATAAATGGGTTCTAGCCAGGTTGGGTTCCAAATCAAGTGAAGAACGGCTCCTCACATTCCTTGAAGAGCCCTCACCCCGAATCGAAAGGCTGCTACCTCTGAATGTGGGTGCCATATTAACATGATCCCAGGACATATATAGAGAATCCACATTTGGTTTCTCTGGCCGTAATTCTGAAGATGAAGGACGATCAGCTGCATTTCCAGCATTAAAGTATCTACTTGTACTACCGCTCTCACAGACTGAAGGGTTTCCAGGGCTCTTTCGCTTGTGAGGCACTCGTCCATTTCCCATTGTAAGATCAACAAAACCACCATCAATAACAGAGAATGCTTGTCTGTCATAATTGGAATTAGAAGGCTGGTGTGCATAATTTTCAGACGCTGAAAAAAAGGTTCCAGCACTTGATGAATGCATAATATGATCATGAGAAGTGCCCGATGCATCTGGTTGATGAGGGGGTCCTTCAACGTTGAGACTTGTGGATGGATATCCATTTGACCTTGTCACAGAGTTCCAATGAGATGGAAAAGAAATGCTATCTATCGACATATTCTCCAAAGGATAAATAAATGAACCATTGTCTGAGGCAGTAGTCCTACCTGCAATAGAGGTCCAATATAATTGATACAGAATTGACACGGCCAAGAAATATTTGGCATTAAAAGAATGGCAAATGAACCAAAATACAAGAAAAAATAAGACATTTTGTGTAACACTACCAAGGTGCACATATTGTTGATCAGTATGCATATGATTCCAGTTCTGGTCAGGTTCACCCTCAAACATTGGAGATGTGCTATATAAATGTCTATGCCCCATAACTCACTTGAATCTCAGGTGTCAAAATAGACAGTGAGGTATTAATCACAACCTGCAAGATAAAAGAGCATCTGAATAATTCAATAATGAAATGCAAATTTAATACAAAACCAAGCAACACTACTTCAAAGCTACAATTATGTAGTTATACAATGACTGCATCATGTAAAACAACAACACAAAAACAATAAATACTCAGTTGTAACTAGTATTGTATCTAGTATAATCTAATTCCCACACGCTGAATTGAAACGGCAAAGCCCAGCATTGTATTGCCAATATATACCAATACCATACATATTACCTAACCAAATCCAGTTAAAATATTTATTTGACTGAAAACTATGGTGTATAGTGTAAAGGGTTGCCTGGATGCTGAATTCAATGTAAACACTCCAAGAGACAATTCAAACATTGCAAGCAGAAATTTGAGAACTTGGCAAATAAGTAGAGTCAAAACATGAGAATGAACCATTTACTAGTTGTTTGGAGATAATTGCAATGAGGGAGAAGTAAGAGAAGATAATAGATAAGTATATACAAGAGCATGTGAAATCTATGAAGCACGAACCCCTCTCTTGTTTGAAGTGTCACGGTGATAGACACCCGACACCAACACTTCTCAAACACTTGTTCAATACATGTCAAATAGACAAGTATTATTATTTATTTTATTTTTTTTACTTTTAAAAAACTTAGTACATCTTAATTTAAAATATTAAAAAATGATGCTTTTTTTTTTTGGGAAGGCTCATTGCCATAGAAAAAGTATAAAACTTAGTATATTTGTTTGAGAAGATGAATATGATATAATGTTATCTTATCTTTAGATCTTTTTGTAAAGAAACTAAGTACTTACATTAATTTTTTTTATATATATATATATGCAGTGTCTTGGTGTCCTATATTTTAGACGTTGGTGGTGTCGAAGTGTCCTTGTCGGAGTCCATGCTTCATAGCAGAATGAACTAAAGAGACTCAAAACTTAGAAAATACAAGTCCACAATATTACCTTTTTAAAAAATAACAATAATTACAATCATAAACATAAATTGATAGTAGCATGGGATTGATACTGCAGAATGATCCAGATAGTCTTGCAAGGCAACGGAGCATATACTCTATAAACAACAATTTAACATTTAGTATAAGTACAATCTCACTTATATTAGAGAAAAAGTAGTCCTACAATTAAATCTAGCCTGACCTTCCTCTTCCACTTACAGCATATACAACCACCACTGGCACTTCCACATGTCTAGTCAATAGAAAATTTCCTTAGATTACCAATATATTATTCATCAGTTTTCATCATTTGCCATTCAATCCCTTACAGGGCAAAAGGATCTAGGCCTACAGAAGACCACCTAGCTTGAAACTTCATGTCCAGCTGCCAAGAATACCAAAGAAAAGATTGAAGGAGTAAATAAGAAGTAATCAACTGCTATAGGAGCTAAGTGGATATCAAGATGATGTGTTTAATCAGCCAAGAGGACAACAATACTCACAGAATGAACTATTTTATCTATGTTAGTGTTCCAATTACCACCAAAATTGCATGATAGAGGAAGGTTACAGCCCTGGTGACTTAGAACACCATCAACAGGCATGCATGAAAAGAGAAGCATGATTACCAGCCACACAACAATTTTATCAAGGGAGGAGAATCGCCACGAGCAATTACTTCTGAAGGAGAGGAGGAAAATATGATTCAGATCATCAACTCTAGGGAATTTTCCATAAATTGACAGAAACTAGACAGTTGACACTCATATTCTCCTCAGGCATGACAAAAACCAAGAGCCCCAACAAGTCCAACTACTTGAATCCAAAGTTACAGAATACCTCTCTTCATTGACACCAGAAGATCACCTCCCAGTCTAAGGTAAGAAAATAAAGATGAGGAGAAAAGAAAGTAAAGGGAGAGAAAAAATGACAAAGCTGATATTTAAACGACATGGATGATGGTTTCTCACTCTATATGTAGCAGCAAGGGTTCAGATATGACTTGAAAAGAGGAGATTGGAAGTAGGATGACTCAAACAACAGACTTACCTGGCAAGGTTTACAAAGGATCACTCAGCACATGTTAGCATTTTCTATTCTTTTCCTGCACTAGAAAAAGATAATCAACTATGTGCACAATCAGGCATAAAAGGAAAATACTCTTATATTTGCCTTCTATTAAGTATCAGTAGTAAAGACAAGACCAACTGAACACAAAATTTAAGCAAACCCAGTGTTCCAGCTAAAAGACACGGAATATTTAAACTGAAATGACAATTTGTTTTAAAAGGAGGGAAAAAAAACTGTGGAGCACACCTTGAATAAAGAACAAAAATGAAAGGTTTAAAAAAGCATCTATACCTTATAAGAAAAGTTAAAGGATGAATGCATTGGAAAAACACAAAAACAAATTTTCCCTTTTATCTTGTAAAAAATACAACAAAATCTGGAAAAGGAAACAACAAAACTAGGGAGCAGTTTTTACTACAAGAATATGAAGTGCCTTCCATATGTCGACAGTTCACTGAAAAGTTTACATTATTTTTTTTTTCTAAATACAGCAGATATTTACATTGATTTGTCATCGTTTTCATATTATTACTATGCTTTAATCTCTTACAAAAATTATTGAAAAATCATTATTGTAGCCAAATTTAAATAAAAGTGTTATAATTCAAGTTATGATGATGATAAACGGCTCTATAAAAAAAATGTATACAGGAGATTAGAATATAAACATTGAAGTTCTGATAAAAGGGAGACATAAAATATGTGTATCAGTGTCAGGCAGGGGTATGATACAGTTGTCACCAATATTGAAGCATTCGTGCATCACAAGAGGGCATAAAACCAGACCCTTGCCAAACATAATAAAAAAATGGTTAAGAAAATACCAAGTCCACATCATCCCCGTTCTAATAATTTAAAGACCAAAATGAGAAGGATGAGCCATACCCTCAATGAGCTCAATTAGTTCATTTCATTTTAAGAAGGAAAGAAATAGATTAAACCATTTGAAGATATTGTACACATTAATAAACTAAATGGAATAAATCAACACTGTGGAAAGGACACGCCTCTGACAATCCATATGCTACATGTCTTCAGATATTCGCAACGTCGTAAGCATAGAAAAGGCCACTATACATGCAGAAATTTTTCCAAAAAATTAAAAACAATTTTTTGGTAAACTAGGTAATAAGACAGTAGAATACTATAGTGCCACAACAATCTACTCAAAACTGGTATTTACATGGATTGCATCAAAATATTAAAAAGATTAAGAATTTAATCAATTACTAGAACCTGTAATTCTCAGAAAAGAGTACAGATTTAACTTGTCTTTCAATTATGAGTAAAAATTAAACTTCAAGTTTATTTTCAAATTTCACTATAATCAAAATACTAAATAAAATCCTTAAAGAATAGTAAATGAATATCAAGACAGACAATTAGCTGAATATTATCATGATGCTTATGCTTTCAAAAAGGTAAGTTTTCAAATTAAATCATGCTGTAAATAATATTTTCTTTTTATCAAGCATATTTCTGAATCCATTCATATTTGGAGCTATAGTCATGTGGCTCATGGCTTATTGCCTTGGCATTAAACAAAGAAATTTTCAAATCAGAATAAGTAAAAAATAAAAAAATTCAAACCCAAATGATTATTTCCCAATAAAAGAAATTGCCTTTTACCAGAATATTAACAATCAAAGCATGTCTCAATATCCAATTATAATAAACTCTCTTCACAAACCAGAGACAAGGGAGTTGTGTATAAAAAGCAAATGAGGTCTGCCTTAAGAAGGTCCATTGTTCCCAATAAGGGACAACAATTAAAAATTAGGAAGAGTAAGTTCAAAAAAAGAAGATTTTTCCAGCCCAAAAGCTTGGTAAAGCAAAAGGCAGTAAGTCCTGCATTCTGGCCACATTATCAACACTCTCGACACTAGTATTCATCCATTCATCAATATTTGGATACCATGAGAGAAGATTACTAACTGTGGTCATTAAACAGTTTCACTGTCAACAGACCAACAAGTATATCCAAAAATCCAAGCAATGAGTTGCTGCATTATTGGAGAAACCATTTTTTGGCAGAACAACAAGAATCATCAGCATAAAAGCCAGCTATCATCAATTCAGGGTGAATGAACAATAGTCCTCATCAATGGTATGCACTATTGGTTCAATATTGTAGTCTCCATAATGCACACCAGTGTGCAGTGAATTCTGAAAACTGTTGGTGCAACACTCGTTATACAGCCCCACTAAATAACACCTCCACAGCTGGTAACATAAACGTCAAATTCAAAACTAAGAGTAAGGCAATTTACAAAGTCAAGGGGCAAATAATTCATTTACAAATATCTATATCTCATTATCTCAGCACCCCAGAACCCCTTTAGCACTATCACGATAAAATATGGACAATTTCACATCCCACCCTAGATTGCCTGTAACAGTCCACACTTGACACCAACATCTTGCTTCACTAAACATTGGAATGTGACAGATCTATTGCCACATGCCCACAATATTCTCAGCATAAATGCAAGGCCATTTCATACCAAACAAGCCCCCAGTCCTGGAACATGGATGAACTTGATCTAAAGGGCACATTCTAGTTGAATAAAGCCTATGCAAATCTTCCAATTACAGAGGATCTTTGATGTCATATACTCTCTTCTTCCTATATGAAAGTTGGCATATAAAAATCCTTAACAGCATATCATCATGCTAATAAATTCTGACAAAACAGCTCATGTCAAAGTCATCATTTCTACTGTCACCCCACTAACCCAAGATTCAAATATCCCTGCAACATAATCTGTGATTTCAGACAAAGTAATTGAAGAAACCAAATGAAAAAAACACATTCCCTTCCACAACCTGTACATGGCAAATGCCAAGGCAAACAAAGCCAGTTCTCACCAGTATAATAATAATAATTTTATGGCTATAATATGAACCCAGAGATAAAGGTGATCATATAATTAAAACTGTTTGAAAAGATCCATGAACGATAAACTGCTAAAGAAAAGTGGGGAAAAGGGAGTATGAAGTAGAATTTTTCCAACACGGGCAAATCTCACCAGTACATGCAGATGTAAGCAGGTATAATACACCGGCGGCACCAATAAACCTGCATAATAAAAAAACCATCTAAACCTAATTGATTCTAAGGAAATCTAAACAAAACCAGGACCAATAATATATGCCAGAGCAACCAATATTCAAAACCATAATGCCTGAAAAACAATTAGTAAATAAGAGTTCGATTACAAAGCCAAATATCCCAATATACCACATACAAAGATGAGGGTGAACCTCGGCACAATGGCAAGGTTGTTGCCTTGGGGGTTGGAGGTCAGGGGTTCAAATATTGGAAACAACCTCTTCACTTGTGGAGGTGAGACAGCCCACGTCTACCCTCCCCCAAACCCTTATACCATATATGAAGACAATAGAAGTTGAGAAAAAGTTAAAAACACAGATCAGAAGATTTACTCTTCTTACCACAATGTGAGCAAAGATATCAAAACATGTCGCTAGGATATGAAGTATATACTTAAAAAGTGTGTATATATATATATATATATAAATTGACTTTTTTTTACTTCAGCTACAAAAAGATATTAAGCAAAAATGCGCGATGTTATGTCTCCACCAAGCATTACAAAACAGAGTAGTTATAAACTAATAGCTATAGGCTTATTATAGCACTTCAAATAACCAAATGTACTTGCCCAGGAACACATACAATGATAACACCATGATATCTATCACCCATACAGCGAGGGGGATGAAAATGACAGAAAAAAAATAACTATAACTCAGTTTGGATAGACTTCTTAACAAATACTTGCAGGAGAAGAAAATACAATAAAAAGAATAATTCAAACTTTTCTCATAAGTTAACTTCAACCTATATACCTCAACATTTTTTAAAACTCCCTCGTTTAACAGTTATGAAGCATAACTTGACTTTGACATATAAACAAAGTTTGATTCATTTTATCTCCTTAATTCATCTTATTTTCTTCTCTTTTTAAGTACTTGTTAAGAAGTTTATCCAGGCTCTCTAAATCTAAAGACCTTACAAGGATCCCAATTCACATGATTTCTAAAACCAAAGAGATTAGAATACTCCACACAGAAGGGAGATACGGTTATTCCAACAAAGATGCATAGATTTTTATTTCCCGTCTTAATATTTATTTACTTGTTTATTTACAAAATACACGCGTTTTGTTAAGACGAACGGGGTGAATCGACGGTGATTCCCACAGTTTCTACTACACATTTGGTCAACAGGATATCACAAACGAACAAAACCAAAAACCTATCTCACAATCAGCAAAATTTCCGAACCAAACAGGTCGTATCATAAAAAAATAGATAAAATTATCTTCTCTCACTTAAAAAATTGAGATACAAGCGTTGGAGAGGGCGATGATACATCAGAAATAATCACCAAAAAGATCATAAACGAGAAAAGTCGAAACCGATCAAGTTAGGGATTGTGATTTTGCAGAGATAAAGGAAATCAACAGATAGAGAGATAAAGAGTAGGATGGTGGATAACGATGCATGTAATAATTATAACCACAGGTATTGAGAAACAGAATCAGGCAGATAAACCTGCCTTGGAAATCAGCTAAGGCCGGAGAGAAGAGAGAGTTGAAGACGAAGAAAGGAGAGAGAAGAGAGGGTGGGTTTGTCTTTGGAAATTGACAATGAAATAAAGCGGTTGTATACAGAACTAAGAAACAAGAGGAAGAGAAATTCCCTGCCCAATCTTACCGCTTACTTATGCGCATTCCGTATTTACTCCTTTAGTTAATTATTACTACTAAATATTAACAACAACTTTTCATTCTTTTTTATTTTTATACTTACTTAATTTTAATTTAGGTCTACGGATATAGGTAGTTTTTATTACTAACATATCTGTTATATTTTTTTATTTTTAAAAAATAACAAAATTGTGTTTATTTTCTAACTTATATTTCAAGATACATAGTAAAAACAACTTTTTAATAAGTAAAAAATTTAATATTTAATAATATTAATACATTGAATTATATTATGTTTTATAATTTTTAATGAAAATATATTATGTATTTTTTTATTTTATGTAATGTTATATAAGTTTATAAAATGTACTAAATAAAAAATAATAAAATTTATTAAAAATATAATATTTGATCGCATCAGTACATTAGATTATGTTATAATTTTTAAAAAAAATATTATGTATAATTTTTTTATTTTAATTAATATCACTCTTAGAAATAAATTTAAATTATTAAAAATATAATATTTATTATACTTTAACATCTTTAATATAATAAATAATTTCTTATAAATAAAAATCTACCTTATCTTCAATATTAAATTAATATTTTAAAATTTTTATTGTATATCTTTAAACATATTATTATTATTATTATTATTATTATTATTATTATTATTATTATTATTATTATATGTTGTTTTTTATGATTTTTTAATATTTACTTAAAAACATAATAATAAAATTTTATTCAAAAATTAAAAAATACCATAGATAATATTGAATATTATATTTAAAAAAACTTTTATTTATTAGTTTTTATTATATGAATTTAATAATTAATAATAAATATATTTTTCTTCTATAATATTATTAGTTTTTGTCATATGATAACCATAATAATAATATAATATTTTAAGATTATATATTTAGTTTGTTTAAAAATATAAATTTATTGATTTTTTAACACATTTAATTAAATAATCAATAAATAATATTTTTATTTTTACATGTGTACATATTATTGTGTAAATAATTTACATAATTTAACTTAGGAATATAAAAATATAACATTTCAAAATATATCTCGCACTCTCACGATTAAGTTCACTGTAGTCTTGGGTTATTATGGGCTATCTCACTCAACTCACGAGAGTGAACCAATTCATGGAGTCAAGTTCAACTCACCTTATTATTTTTTAAATTATTTTATTGTAAGCTTGATTATTTGATTATAGGTTACAATGTATTACTTAATAAGTGATATTGCCTATTAAATAATAATGATTAAATTGTTAAAAAATATAACTTTAAAAAAAAATTAAGTTTCTTCAAATAAACTACTTAATAGGTCAACTTGTAAGTGGGTTTGAGTTATCTCGTTGAGAACTCAAATTGTAATAAATTAATATGTATCAACATATTTTTATGCTGAGACCCATGATTCTGAGAATATCAAACTATTCCTGCTTGAACACAACGCCCCCATCCTTTGTAGCCATTTGGATTAAAGAATAGCAACAAATGTAAATATGCATACCTTCATTTTTATTGTTACCTTAATATTAGCTTTCTCTTAACCAAATCAAGGTATGTTTGAAGAATTGAAATAAACATATAATATTTTGTGATGTAATAAAATCTCATTATTTTGCTTGGTCAACAAGACATGAAACTTCTACTAGTATATTTTAAAGGGGTTCTCTTAATGGGTGTTTTAGATATATTAATTATTTAAAAAATAAATATATAAAAAACTTTTTAAAATTATGTAAAAAAACTGAAAATAAAAATACGTTGGTAACACTTTATTTGAAAAAAATGTTTATTTTTAAATTTATTAAACAAAGAATTAAACATACTTGTTAACATTTTCTTAATTAAATTTTGTCCCTCTTAAAAACTTTATTTTCTCTCTTTCTATATATAAATTCATAACTTTGTGTAAGAAGCAAAATATTTTTAAATAATAATAAATAATTTAGTTAATTCATTATCTAATGATATATTAACAATTAATCTTACTAAATACTTATATTTTAATCAATTAATTTTTCAATTTTTGTCTTTTAGTTAGCTTATTTGTTAGTTTTGTCCAATACATCCTAAATCTCTTTATTTTTTCTTAAAAAAATATTTACTTTTATTATTATTATCATTAATTAATTTTTAATATTGTTATTACCATTTTTGACACTTTTATTGATGGGTATTTTATTTTTTATTATCGTTATCATTTTAATTATTATTGTCATTGGTTAGTATGTATAATTGATGCTTGTCCCATGTCTATCTATTATTGTTATAATTGTTATTGTTATGTTTCTATTATCAACTATGCCTGTTACTCTTAAGAAAATATAATTAAGGTAATAATATTGTAAAATTGTTTAAATTATAACATTTTAAAAACTTAGAACTAAAAATCATCCTACCCAAAAGTTAATGAAATATTTTTAACAAAATTTTATTTTATCTTTAATAATTAATTATTATTTTAAAATAAAACTAGTGCTTTTATTGTTTATCTTTTAGGTAAATTTTAATTTTGTATTCCAATTTGTTTATTGATTAGAATTTGTTGATCGTCTTCTCACATTTTTAACAATTATGTTTCTTCATCTTCTTATTTTATCTCTTCCATCTTATTCTCATATTTTTATCAATTTTCTTCTGTTTTTCTTTTTTCTTATTTATCCCTTTAACTCCTTTTTTTTTTAAACCAACATCACCTTCTTATCTTCCAATTTACAAGCATATTTTTACGAAGAAAAAAAAAAGAGTCATGGAACTGGAACTTTAGGTGGCACACCATTGATTTTAAGTAAAATATTGGATGATTTTGCTTGCTTGAAGAGAGTAGAATGTGATGCTGGATCATGAAAGAGTTAGAGAGATAAAGAAGAAAAAAAGAAAAAAAAGACGGAAAAAAAATAAAAATGAAAGAGAGAAAGAATAGAAAAAATAAATAAAACATATTAAAAAGAAGATGAACAATATTTACGATAAATTTTTTTTTACAAATTTAACATTTAAAAAAAACATATTTAAAACATCTTTAAATGCTGAAGAATTAAGACAAAAATGAAACACCAAATCAAAATTTATATGAGAGATAAATTTTGTCTTATTGTAAATATGAAACCGATTATTATAACCAATTTCATACAATTTTTTATAATTTTATTATAAAAAATTATTTAAAAAATTATCTGAACATTATTTTATTTAAAATATATAAATACAAAACTTATTTCATATAATTAACTTTATAATTACTTGTTTTTTCTAATAGTAATAATTAGCTACTAAAATAACTGCGCTGTAAAGTGAAGACTGAATCACCAATTCAGTCAATTTTCTCAAACGAAAGAAGATTTTTTTTTATTTTTATTTTTTCAAAGAAACTGCCTCATGTTCACAGTTGTTATGCTACAGCTGTCGATGGTCTCTCTCTCCTTTGAAACCCCTTCTCAGTTCTGTAGCAACTGAAACAAGTAGATCCAACTCTGCCACACCCATCCGTTGCTCGTTGTCCACACCAACATTCGCAAGACAAAGATTAAATTCTGATTCCACAACATCAACACTATGAGCGTCATCGACATTCTAACCAGAGTCGATTCCATTTGCAAGAAGTATGACAAATATGACGTCGATAAGCACAAGGATCCCAATGTCTCCGGCGACGATGCCTTTGCCAGACTCTACGCCGTCGTTGATGCCGACATCGAGGCCTTGCTTCAGGTATCACGCATCAGTTTGTGCCCTAATTGCTGATTTTTTCTCTAATGCTATATGGAGAAAAGAATTTTGTATTTTTATTTATAAAAATTTGTGTGTAGAAAGCAGAAACCGCTTCTAAGGAGAAAGGTAAGGCATCTGCTGTAGCGATCAATGCGGAGATTCGTCGTACAAAGGCTCGGTTGCTCGAGGAGGTTCCCAAGTTGCAGAGATTGGCTGTGAAAAAGGTTTTTTTTTTTATAATTGTTATTTTTTAGGATTTAGAATTGATTAATTGAATTTGTTAGGTGTATAAATTGGGAATTCTCATCGATCTTGTAGTGGGTGCTTTTCAGCTGTGATGAAGAACAACTTGAATTGGGAAATTCATCTAGCTGATAACTAGTTGGTAGATAAGATAATTTATTTGATCTGACTGAAGAAATACTAGAGAAATGAATCCAACTTATCTGTTGTATTGTATGGTATCTGCTTTTACTAGTGTAACTGCTGCGCTATGAAAGGGGCATATTTGTTTCTGTCTGTAGTTCTGAATATTTCAATCCACTATTGAGTCATTCTATTTGGTGTGCGTGTTTTCTCCTTAGCTTGATTATTTGTTTTTGTTTATTTATTTATTAGGCACTTAGTAACTTCATCGCATGCAGAGTTTCAAAATTAATGACAGTACATTTGTTTGATACATAATAAAATGTATTCACAGGTAAAGGGGCTTTCATCGCAAGAATTTGCTGCCCGTAATGACTTGGTTCTTGCATTGCCGGATAGAATCCAAGCTATCCCAGATGGGACTCCTGCTGGTCCAAAACAAACTGGAGGCTGGGCTGCTTCTGCCTCACGTCCTGAAATTAAGTTTGATTCAGGTAATTTAATTATCCATATCTCAGATTGATGTGATTATTGTTTTTCATTGGTAGGAAGCTTATTAATTGACTGACTCTGTTCATATTCGAATCCCCGAATCATCTCAAATACAGATGGGCGATTTGATGATGAATACTTCCAACAAACTGAGCAATCGAGTCAATTTAGGCAGGAATATGAAATGCGTAGAATGAAACAGGCAAGTAACTTATAGCAGTTGTGACTAGTGATTGGTTTGCTGTTATCTTTTGCCCTAGATTGATTGCTGAATGTTGCTTCATGAATGGTTCAACTTTCAAATCTAACTACATGTGACATTTTAGGATCAAGGTTTGGATATGATTGCTGAAGGATTGGATACCTTGAAAAACATGGCAAGTGATATGAATGAGGTCAGTTGCCTTATTATTATTTTTCTTCCCTCCTCTCTCTGTGTTTATATGTTCTAAACCTTTTTAAGTTCATTATTTATGAGCTAAATGCAGGAACTGGATAGACAAGTTCCACTGATGGATGAGATTGACACTAAGGTGAGAATTATCAATTTCTGCTTCCTTTACCCCAAACAAAGCCTATAATGTTTGAATTGTTGGCTTTTAGAACTTGAATTATGAAGTTGAAATTAATGACTCAATTGTTTGTCATTTTTACAGGTGGACAAGGCATCTTCTGACCTTAAGAATACAAATGTTAGACTTAAAGACACAGTGAACCAGGTTATCTAATTGAGTTTGTGTAGATTTCCATTAATTTCCAGTTTGTTTCATGATAATTTTTTTGTTGAATCTAATATGATTTTTTATTTGCATCCAGCTTCGATCCAGTAGAAACTTTTGTATCGATATTGTTTTGTTGATTATAATTTTGGGAATTGCCGCTTACTTATACAAGTAAGGCTCCTATCTCTTTTCATGAAATTGAAAAAGCTTAACACTTCCTTTTAGCTCATGATTTTCAAGCTGAAATTATTCGTTATAGTCCTGCCCAATATGCTTCTTGATTTGAATGCTGGACATTTTGGTGTATTAATTAATATTCATGGATAGGAAATTTGTGGTATATTTTAATTTTGTCCTATGAATTGGAGATTGAAAATTAAAACTTATATTCATATGGTAATGTTAAGCTGCATTTTAAGTCTGAAATTGGGTATGCTTTGTTTGTAAAGTATTTATCTCGTATTCTTGATATTTATGTGTAGCCTCTGCTGCAGAACCTGATCTCATTTTGTTCCCTCTCTAGCCTATGTCTCATATACGGACATACCTTTGCTTAGTTTCTGACATGTAATCCCATCGTCAAATTCTTTCATGATCCATATTAGCATATCCATAATTGCCTCCTTACAATAATCATAATGTCCTTTGCTATCACTGATCTGCTAAACTTTGATATAATGAGGGCAAGTTTAAATAAGTTTGATTAAGGCATTCATTTGAAACTAGAGGAAAAAATGGTTATCTAGTAAAACTTAAACGTTTGCCTGAAATGATGATTTGCAAACTTCTCTAGCCAAATAGATTTCTAGGAAATCTGAAATGATGCCATCATATAAAAGAAAGTTCAATAATCTCTGTAGAGAGGATAATCATGTTATTGATAGGGATTATAATGGTTTGTTTGGACTTGAGGATTGTGCTTGTAATTTCCATCCCTCTTCCCTAATATGTTTTCCTTTTGGAATATATAAATAAAAAACTATTGTATAAATCAAATTGTTATTGCAATGGCGTTGAAATAAATTATGCCCTATTTATCTTAAAAATTCAGTATTCCTATCTATTTGAGATGATATTAACTGAATTTTTCATAGCACTGGGATAGTTTCTGCTTTTCAGCTTCCTAATAACATCACTGGGATTTTTAATTTCATAGCACGTGTTTTAGGGTGGTGTTTTACTAGTTTCCATGCTTTGTCTGCTTCTTGAGATGCTGACTGGCCCTACTTATTTTGCAGTGTGCTTAAGAAGTGACATGTACACAAGGCTGATGGATGTTCGAATGGTTTGCCTGCATTTCTTGTATTTTGAGAATATCGTGTCTGATTTTATTTTTTTATTTCTACCAATGTGAAAATTTCTTGCCTCTTGAGAGATACACGCTTGTACTTTATAAACAGTTGTGTGTATGCAGTTATGTTACATACCATTAGTATGTTAAATAGTTGGTGCTTGTTTTGTGTACTTGTTGAAGGTATATTATATGTTGACATTGATGAATTAGGAAGGTTGCTTTAACTGACGTGTCATTCTAGTTGTAGATTTAGTTGTTTTGAAATCCTTCGTTCCTTTAATAATGTTAAATGATTACATGCACACACCATGTGTTTATTCGAATTTAGTGCCATCAACGATATTTTGTTTGTTGTGAAATGGGATGTGCAAATCCCATTATTTGTTCTGGAATAATTGTTTCTTTTGGTTAATCATGTGGCTGAAGTGTTGCTATGATTACCCCAACAATAATAGCACCTCTTGGGAGACCAAAAAGGCTATATAAGTAGTGGGTGGGTTTTGCTTGCAAGGCAGAGATTTAAAATTAATTGAAAGCATATTCCGATTAGCTAATATTAAGTTGAAATTTGGGCAGAAATTATTATTATTATTATTAGGTTTTACTTCAAAATTATAGTATGTAATAATAAAATTATATTGAATTGTATTATATTTTATAATTGAAAAAATATTATATATGTTTTTATTGTATATCTGGGCCCCCATATTGCTCCAAAGTCTGGCAAGTAGCTAATATCTGCCCTAAACCCATTTGAATTGTAAATGCGTCAACGTTGGGCCTCCTCCTAGGACCTAAGATGAGCTAATACCCAGTAATGAGGATTTTTGTAACATTTGATATACTTTTCTGCTATATAAACTCCTGTGTGCTGAAAGGAATAACCACTCAAATAAATAACGAACTGCACTCTCGCTTCTCCTGACACTGTTTCTCTTTCTCCACTCTCTGTTTATTTTTTCTACGTATATGGTTTAGTCCTCATCCATTCCATACATAAAGAGCTATGCGGGTTCTTTTCTACTGTATTCATATCCTCATGTAACGTATATGAAGTAAATATCCACTTTAGTCCATCAAATTGTTAGCCCAGTTCATAAAAATCGCATTTTAGTCCTTAATTTTTTTTAAAAAAAATATCACCCACTTTAGTCTTTTGTCATATATTTAATCGTTTTATATAAAAAAGACAAGTGAAATTCATTTTGTAAAGTTAGAGATTAAAGTGCAAATTTTCTAGTCAGTGAATAAAGTAATTGACACAGGAAATTTGAGGTACTAAAGTGAGTTTTTACTCAATCTAAATAAAACTAATCGATTCTAATAAGTAAAACTTATGTGATGTATATAAAACTAATATGTATATCCTCTGATGGCTAAGCTATTAAGCTCTTGAGGTTGTGTAAGTTGTTGTGATTGTAGCCTTTGCGCACATCGATTTCAAGCCTTTGCTCATTACCTTGGCTTAGCTTTGAATTCGGTTGAGCATGAAGGTTCAACTGATTTTCATCGATAGCTTTTCTCTTTGGCTGATTAAGCACTTATGAAGATATCTCAATGGACTGAAGCGTATGTATTTTCATCATTATTGCAAGGACATGGGGCCACACCAATAGAATCAGACAGAGTAGTTTTAGAAGCCAGATTGAAAGGTAACATTGGAAATAGAGCTGATGATTAGAGTTTCTATTCATTCGTTGAAAGTAGCTTGTTGGATCATCACTAATTTCATTTGAACATTCGCGCATCATCTAGTTCTAACACAAAGAGAGGAAATAAAAATATATGAATAAATAAACTTTGCCAATCAAAACTTCATAGTATCACTATGCTTTTAAAATTTCAACCCCCAAAATTGTGAGAAGATTAAATAATTGAACTCGTGTAATTGACATACTCTGATGTTGGGACGGATCCAGAACTTAGTCGAAGTGGCGGGGGGTGGCGAAAATGAATATACTCCAATGTATATGTTATATATATATATTTTTAATGTACTCAAGATATTCTAATTAATTATTAAAGATTATTTTTTTAAAAGATAAATATATAATTGAAATAAATATAATCAGGATCACAGGAAATAAATTTTAACAGAACTTAAATATTTATTTATTGAATCGTGCAGCTTGTACTCATTCATGGATGATCCTGTTAGTTTTATATCCTTTGAGGGGGCGTCCCTTGTAGAGCACAAGTCCAATACTCTTCTTCCCGCAGCAAGTAAGAATGAGTTTATCACTCTAAATCCATGGGAGAGTTGGATTTCTAAATTGGAATCTTTGTCCATGTAATGTAAAGTTATAATGCCAACGGAGGAAACAACTGTGGATATTATCGATCAAAATATTTGTAATCTTGAAACCATTGTGCATGGGTTATAATTATATTTATTATAATGGATCATGCATAGAGGGACAATTAATTATCAGGTAATATAATAATATTAGGTAAATTACATTGCATTAGGCTTGTGTGGGTAAAGATATAAGAAAGCAACCCATTTGACACCCATGTTCTATGATCAAATTTCATAAGGCATACCATATAATTTAATCAGCATGATTATTTTGAAATTTATACAAAAAGATTGAGTCGTATACGATAACCCTGTCGTATTATAGGTACGGCTTTGTCAATTATCTAATCAAATTTTTTAGTATTTATAAATCAAATTGCTTTTCTGTGAGAGTATAAAGGTTTCTTAAGGATGTCACTTGCAATCATAATCTAATCGTTTGACTTAATGCTAAATGGGATTAGTCTCACACACAAAGTGCATCAACTTCGGAAACCAAATTACTTTTCTGCCTAAAGTTGTGTAGCACTTGAAGACTGAAATATATATTAGTGGTCCAGATGGTTGTTAACTGATCCATAATACTGCCAAGGGAAGTTACATAATGGGGTGGCACGAAGTTCATCATGTTACCAAGATGTTGAAGCCAAGTAAAGAGGTTTTCACTTTGACAGTTTTATTTTTTTACCTTAGTTATGAGCTTGTTAGTTACTGCAGTTCTATAAATAAGTAGAAATATCTTCTGAGGAATTATTATAATCAAGTTACTTGATTTAATGAAGGGGTACACAATATGGGTAGATTCATGCACTCTGATTTACAATCTTAGTTTTCACTTTCAGAGAACACCAAGCCGCTATGATGTACTCAGTAGATATGCTGTTATTATGGTTTAAGTGCAGTGCAAAAGAATGTGTTAGTTTAATAAGCTTGTGCTCCACGGATGGTGAATAAAAATTTCGATGTTACTGTTTTCGTGAATTCGCATTTCTTTAATAGCTGGTGAGAAAATGTTTTATAAAATGGATATGAAGTACCAAATGATGGGGTAAAGAAATGTAGCCTTTATCTGACAAGGAATCTTGTTCAGTTGAAATTAATGTAGAATATTGGACATTGGTTACTTGGCTATTGTCTTTAATGCATGCATGGATTTCAACTATTGGACGGATTGGACCTTCAACATCTGAACTCGTTAGGGGCTGTCCAAATCCAGGTTCTTTTACGACCTAATCCACCTATTCCAACATTAGAAGACCTTACAGCATTCATTATGTGGCGTAAATTTAAACTTTTTTTGGTCTAAAGTGAAGGTGTCTTTTATAGGAGATAGTTCTGTCTAAGTTGGGTAAGGTTTTTGAGTTTAGTATTTGTATGAAATTCAAATGAAGTGTAAATTTAAACTGTATTAAGTGTTCATTTTTCCCATTTCTCCTTTTTTTTCTCTTTATATTAGACAAATTCCAAGGTCAGATTTTGAGTTATAGTCATCCGGAAGTAAGACAAATAATATTGTGAACATATTTATGAAGCTTGACACAAAATTACACTGGATCCCACCTTGCTGATTATTACGGAAAGTTCCATTTTTGTCCCAATCTGAACTTTAATTATTGAAAACCGGACTTACTTATTCTTGTCCACACACTCATAAACACAATGCACCATATTCTGGTTATCATCTTTAAAGTCTACTATGAGTGTGGGTATATATTATTAATAATTTGAAAAGAACATAAAAGATTCCCTGTAAACTATGACATTGCATAATTAGTCTATTTGCATTGAAGTGGATTTAAGTTTAAAAACAAAAAAGATGTCATGTACTTCTCTACTTTTTCCATTTTTTCAAGTATTTTTTTAGACCATACTAACATAGAATAGAATGGAAGTAAATAAACTGCTGAGAAGTTACTTTAGATATACATAGTTCACCATATGCACATACCAACTAGGAAATTCACATAAAAAGATAAATAATCGAGCTAATTGATTTGAAAAGAAAGATGGGCATGGGCGAAACATGTCTAGAGACGCTTGTATTTGGCTTTATTCCTACCATACTATTACCATAGTCCTACTGCACAAAACTCCAAGAGACAGAACATGCAAGAATGCAAGATGAAGAGACATAATAAGACCAACTTGATTCTGTTATTTGGTTTCTTCTTCTTGGAACTAATAAACTCAATAACCAATTTTCTTTATCCCCTTAATGGACAGGCTGTTTTGACATTACTGCCTTACAACTATATGCCTCAGTATTTCAATCAATGAATCATTGGTCCATTAAGGACCCCACTTCCCACAGTTCCTTGCATCCTTTGCACCCCTCTCAAAAATATGGGATTAATAAAGTCAAGACTCGAGATTGATGGATAATGGGATTTAGAATTTATGAACATAATTTGCAAACCCTATATCATGAATGTGTGTGTGTATATGGGTATTAACAGAACATTCCAATTGGAAAAAAAGAAAAAAGAATATTCCAATTTGTTTTTCCTTAGGCTCTTTATCAATATATAAGTTCAAACCAAGGCTTCCGTTTTGTCTTGTATATAAATAATGGTATCTAATATGAGGCTATGTTTTAAATTTCTCTTTGGTAATAAACGAAATAATTGCATCAATACCAATAAATCACGCAACTTGTTTGGTGTTGTGTATACGTATAACATAGTCATGGCAGATTGAAATTCTTCTATGATTTTGACATGCGTTTATCTTTCAAGTCATTTGATGTGTAAAACAAACTTGAGGTTGAAGTTTGTTCAAATGTGAACACATTGAAATTCACCTTAATTAATTTTAAACAAAATGGTTTTACACTTTAATGAGTGGAGCCACACGAAATTACCTTATGATGGAATCGGATTGTCTTTGCGCGTTGAATATTTTGAGTACGCTGAAAATGCAACCTTTTTAGAAATTGATTTGATTTATCATTGACTTCATGATTTACTCAAAACAATCTTGATTACATGCATGCTATTATTTTTACCCATTACTTTACTATAAGAGAAAATGATTTGACATCACCTATAGAAACAGAGGTTAAACAAAAGAGATCAATGAATGCATCTAGAATATAACTATACGCTCATGGTGTGACATACATTGATACATATCTTATCCTTATGTGGCTTGATATGAAAAACAATAGCAGTGCAAACACACAAACGAAGACAAATTAGGGCTAGCCAGAGGGCCATCACCCCCACGTAGAGCAAACTAAGGAATGTGGGAGGCCCCAAGAGTCTACATTGAGAGCACAAATTATTATTTTTCTTATTATGTCTGAGAAAAAAAAATTATATGACATGATAAGTTATGTATAAGTTTTGTATCTATATCATTTTCATTATTAATATTTATAGATCTTACTTATTTGATGTCTATAAAAAAAGATATAAATATACACTTGTACATGACCTTGTTATTTAAAATTTTAACACACAGAATTTACTTTTCGCCCAAACCAATTTAGACACACCAAAATATTCTTCTTATCAAATTCACCTGCCAGATCCCAATCACAAATACGAGTCAATTTTTATTCATAATTAAAAGATAATACTTCCATATAATATAAATCTAATAACTAATAATTATTAGACATGCATGAATCAAACACAAGATTTATTCGTCGACACTATTAAATTATGTCAGCTGAACCAGCTCTTATTGATCAATCAAATGCTTCTAATCAACAACATATTAACTATATATATAACTAGAAGATTACAGAAAATATTACGCTTATACGGCATTAAAATTAAACTCATATTATAAATAGAGTGGATGACACTAATTAAACTAAAAAGCTAGTGAACTAAATGAAGCAATTCAGAGTTCATTTTAGAACTGAAAGTTATTAAACTTTGTGAATAATATATCTACAATCGGACCATTGGTCAATGAAGTGAGAAGGGGTTGGTGAAGATTCCACATACTCCTATATGTTTGGTTGTGGAATAATTGTCTAATAATTAAAACTCTAAAACATATAAACGCACGAGATCATGTGTTCGTGTTTGGAGATTCACACCCCACCCTTTCTTTCTTTTTTTTAATTGATCCTGACCTGAATCATCAGCTTTATAATACGCTTTTGTTGCTGTGCATATAGTACCACTTCTCAGTTACTAGATAGATATTTTGAATAGTACTAGTAATTTTTTTGGACTGTTATGTAATGGTTCCGCACTTTGCGCTGCTTACATGAAATTAACTTATACAAGAAACTTGTGATGAAAAAGAGATTAGACAGAGATTTGCTGGGTTCAATTTAGGAATGCGATTTAAACATTAAATAAATAAAAAAGGTTTGTGAAGAAAGTTGCTTCGATTTTACCAATGAGCAATGTTTTGTTTCGTCCTATACCAAATCAGAGTCAAAACAGCCCGAAAAGCAAAAGCTAATTTAAAGCATTCACTTCCAATGAATCACCGTAAGTTACCTGTTTGTCTCCACGTCAAATTCATTGTTACTTTGATAATTTTACATTAAATTTATAAGTTAAAATATAGTTTAATGCGATTTTAATAAATTTTTTAGCATACACAAGAAAACATTTCATCGCGTTTAATCCTTAAATAGTCGATGTACTTGCATGCACAGAAGGTAGATTTAGTGCATGTTTAAATAAGTTTAAATTTTAAAAAATAATTACTTGCTTTAATTTATTAATTTTATGATAAAATTTTAAAAAATATGCAATTATTTTATTGCAAATAATCTCATCTAAACGTGTCCTTATATTCTTATTATACTAACAACTGTCGTGGAAGGTTGATCACTTGGTAGCTAGAAACAATAATATAATGGCTAATGAGAAAAAAAATGAATGCAGGCAAATCGTGAACTCAGTATCTCTGTCTTAGGTGAGTTTGATGTCACCTTTACTATGAAGAAATTATTCAAAGTAGTTTCTATTAAAATAGTGTTTGATAAGTATATGTGTAAAGGTTTACTTGTTCTGTTTAGTTCGATCTATATGTATAGAGATCCAGACCCGAGGCGAAACTTGAGAAGAAATTTTAGGGAGCTACCCGTCAAAGATTATTTAATAAAGAACATTTTTACTACAATAACTCTACTACTCACTTGAATATGGATGAAGAATTGATGATAATATAATATAAAAGGTTTAAATATGCGTTTGGCTCAATTTATTTTAGAGAAATATTCACCATTTTATATTGATTTAAAAATATTTATTTTTTAAGACTAATCTCAATCAAACATGTGTTTAGTATATTTTTCTTTATCTTGTAACAGCAAGGAAAACAAAAATATGCTCCTTCCATTTCTCACCTTGTCAATGCCTTCTTCGTTAGACTCTATAAAAGGAGAAAAGGGATGGGAGGAGCTACCTTGTGCCCTAGTAAAGTTCCGTCTCTTTTCAAACGTATTTTTTTAAAGGGTTCATTTAATATTATGTCTATCAATTCATATTTCATTTTTATATATAAATAATGCAAAATAATGTTGAAAATAGATTATAATTATACCATAAAAAATATTTGCGTATTATTATAATTCAAAAGTACGAAGTATTATTGTAAGTTCTCGATCTTTTAAGTTTATCTATAAATACTTAAACGGGTAATTTTAGAAAGAAAAGTAAAAGCAAAAAACCTCCGGTGCAACTGTATAAATAACTACAAAAATGAAAAATGCTTATAACATAAAACTGTTAATCATTAATCTTACCCAATCGATATAGTTTTGAAAATTGATCTGTTAATACAAATAATTTGAGTTTATGCTTACATAAAGTACAATTTTCATGATATAAAATTTATTGTGATAAACTCAACAATGATCAACATTAATTCAGTATATATAATACATGACGAACAGCGTGTATTAAGAAGAGTATATAACATTGAGTAAATGACCATTCACCACAACTAGTATAAAATGATTGAATTTTTGGGTAAAATTTGGTTGCGTGACAACTTGAGTACCCCATCTTTAATGTATTTATCCCTTAACTTTGAAGGAGAAGAAACTGTTTCATTCCACATATTTTTTAAGCCAATTGTATTCCAAATTTTCACGTTGAGTTGTACAAATCTTATATTTCCCTCAGAAGAGTTGAACCTTTTTTTAAGAACCTCAACCGTATCCAAGCTAATGCTTGCACCTTACAGTGTAACAACGTCCTCTTCACAAGTCAAAAGAGGTCCTCCCTTGAGCATTCCCACTCTTAAACACTAAAGTAATCTTTACTATTCATATCTTAGCTAAATTCTTACAACTTTGTGTTACACGATTTTTCGATACTAACATACTAAAAATTGTTAATTTATGATGTTTTGGTATCAAATGAAGATCAATATAAAAAGGGAATTGGATTTGAAATACGTATTTAATTAATTTCTACACAAGAAAGTAGATCCACTTGTGAATAAATTAATTCTTGCTATGTGCATTCATACATTTATATATATATATATATATATATATATATACCAACACAGAATCATTAGGGTCTTTGAAAATCTAGCACTAAAACGCGTTTATGGATAATAAATCATTTTTATATAATTTGGAAATGAACTCCAGGAGATCTGTTTAAAATTTGCAAGTGAAGACCAAGCACACACGATAAGAAATTATAATTTATAAGCAAGAATGATGGGGCCTTCGATCTCTATACGCTTGCGGGTAAGACGGGGAATCCATGGAATGGATGTATGTGAGGGATGTCGTTATCTCAATGGACATAATATATGTATTTTTATATGATACATGTGAGTTTCATTCCTTTCCCTGGGCCTACCTGTACATCAAATTAGAGATCTTGTTAATTCATAAATCTAATTCATTTGCACAAAAAAAAATCACTACTACACATGCAGAAACTAAGACTTTGTTTGAACATTAAAAAGAAAAAAAAAATTTAGAAAACAAGAAAAGATACGAGAAGATGAAGAAAAAATGGTTAAAAAATTAACCAAATAAAAAAAAATTTACAAACATCAAATTATGAGAATTTTAGAAGTTTTATAAAATCTCTTCTCTCTCCTTTTTTTTCCCTAAAAACTAACTCATAAAGAAAGGTTAAGGAAATAAGAATAAAAATTATAGTTTCCCCCCTCTTTATGTTTATTTTAAATAAGTAAAATTATTTAGTGTACATGTGTCGATAATATTTTCAAATTACTAAATTATATTGATTATCACATGGGGCTTTGAATGTCTTTCAATGTGGGCTGCTGAGTAACTGGAGGAATTGATCATAGGATACCGAAATGAAGATGAGGAAACAAATAATATAGATTGGAAGGGAAGCTCCGAATGCAAGAAGCCAAAAGCAGTTGAGTTGTCTGATATTTTTATAACATGACACATTACGTTTTCTCTTAATTATTATAATTCAATTATTATATTTTCTTTGTTTCCATCAATTTAAAATGTGAAGATCAATAGATGTAACCCCTGGCCGCCGATCCTGCTCATTCAGTTCCTCATGAATACAATATTGTCAAACAGCTTGGCCCCCACACCTTCTACTATACTTTATATTTCTCTAATTAATCTATCTAATTTAGTTTATTATTAATTCTTGGTTTGATTGCTAGTTTTCACCTAATTCTGTTCCTTACCAATTCCACTAGCTAGCTCAGGCCCCAAATCTGATGATGCAATCTTAATCACTTTCTAAATCGTTAATACCTGAGGTAAGTTGAAACTGCGAAAGTCTTTCTTTATAAACACAAATTAAGTACATGGTCCAGCTTCAAATATATCGTACTATATATATTGGAATTAAAAGTCACAGCTTCAACTGTGATGAACGCAGAAATTGACAAGTAAATAACTAAGTTACTTAATAAATATTGTATAACTAGAGTTCAATTCATGGTTATGTATATAAATTTTTTTTAAAAAGAGAATATTTTTTAACTGTCAAGTTGTAAAATTTTCTTGGTGCACCAAAAGAAATCATAAAATGTACATGTAGATGGAGGAGTAGTCGCAATTGGAGTGCCCAATCTTTTTCTAAACCATTAACAACCGTAATTAAGTGCTTGAGACCGATGAGGCAATATCTTAGAAATCTAATTAACACTGGCTGTTGGATATTATAGCCTCAAAAAAGGGATTATGCCAAACTAAGCACCTACTTTAACTAGTTAGAGATAGATATATACATATATAGATAGATATTAATCTTATTCTTCCAATATGCTTATGGATTCAAAAAGCATATAGTATCAATAACGTAGGATGGTCCTCCTATTAAGTCCATCATTAAATATGTAGGTTTATGCTTATGGGGGAGGGTAAAGGTTCACCCTCTCCGGTCCCATCTAACCCATTGCAGTTAAAGTCAACTAGTCTATGCATATATGGACCAATCATGATGCGTGTACAGTTTCTAAAACCATTTACCAAAGAAAATATGAACATCCTTTGAGACAGTCGGTGCCCTCTATGGAATAGTAGTCCTCAAATTAACCTTAGTAGTTGTGGTTAGTTGAGGTGGAAATAAAAAAGGCCAATGTTGTTACTTGTGATGGAAAATCTTGTTCACACACGAGACACATAGGGTTGTTGGAAATAGACAGAAAGAGTTATGACGAGGAATCGGAATATATATAAATTTTCAAAGCTCAGTAATCTTTAATCACGTGGACTACATATGGTTATAGAGCACAGCTTTGGCTACCATTATATATAACTAGCTGATTATTGGCTTCCTTAAATAGTTATTGTTAATCTAAAATAGAAAAGAGTATAAACAGAGGGGATTGTGCAGCTGAGTATACATGTGCGTGTAATGCATTAGTTCTATAGATTTCTAGACAATTTTCAATTTCTTTTTCCTGAAAAGATGAATGTGTAATAATTGTTAGATATAGGGCAACTAGAAATAGATTATTATCTATTTGAATTTGAATTGGATCAATTATATGAATTTTAGCCAACAAAAGAAAGAGATTGTTAAATGATTGTCTTGGCTTGGTCATCATCAAGTAATTATCTCATTAATTGTGGCTGTGTGACTGTAAGGTGAGGTGTCTTTGTCACTCAAATAATCCTCAGATCTATCCTAATGTTCGTGTTTGGTTAGGAATATTTCTTTCGCAATGTATATTTTTGTTTCCAGATACATATTTTAATTATATTCTTTAGACCGTAATTATTAAATTAATTTAGATTAGATCAACTGGCTTGACTTGAAAATTAGCCCAGCAGCCAATACGGGGTCATGCATATTAGATCACTCATATTCAAGGACTGACTTAAAACTAATAAATAAATAAAATATTAATATAATAAAAAAGTGGATAAATTTCAAATCTATTTAATAGAAAATTAGAAACTCAAATTTGACACTGCTAGATTTAACTTATTGGACATAATAATACTATATATTGTAAACTTTTGTAGTAATAGTTATATTAATATTGTATTATAAAAAGTATAGTTATGCAATTTCGTTTTGAGGTTCTGAATTTAAATTTATATTATTTATTATTTATATTTTGAATTAATTAATTAACCATGTTATATACTGATGTTATAGTTTTTAAAAATTTGAGGTGTGTGCGCATATATTAATTTAAATATCAATTCATGGTTTTTTTTTTATCATCAAATTAATTCATTGATTAAATTATTAACCTATAATATTTTAACTGACTAGATATTTGAATTGAGCTTAATAATACTTTATTAATTGATCGACAAATTCTTGTGAAAATTTAGGAGTGAAATGGTTATGCCTCTTTGTGCTTCTTTTTCTCATTTTGTACTACAAATAATCTTTAACTGATAGTTAAAGATTAATATCTTTTAAAATATACTCTCTTCATATTTTTATTTAATATTTAATATTTTTATATAAATTAAATAAATAATTGGTCTTTTAATTTTTATAAATAAATATTAATCTTTTATTAGAAAATATTATTCATACTTTTGGAATATTAGAAATCAGAGAAAAAATATTAAAAGTATTATTAATACACACCAATTGAAATGATTTTCCGATAAATATTTTTTAACTTTTAAATTTTTTTAACTAGTACCCACCTTTATTATATCCTTCATCTGTTATATTAATTACCATTGGTTAGTGAAAAATAAATATTTTTAAAAATAAAAATATATTTGTCAACCAAACACATTAACTATTAAAGATAAAATTGTTTATTAATTTCATAAAATGACAATAAAAAAAACAAAAAATTGTTAAAGTGTAAAATAATAATAATAGTAATCGGAGTAAATTTAGACTACTTAAAAAATTAAAAAGGATTGTGTTATTATTAGCGGTTAACCTTGGCCTGTCATTAGCATATTTAGGTAACAAATCTTTATCCATTCCAAGGCCAATTTCTCATGGAGTCCTTTTCCAACATGCAACACTTTACATTTGTTCACAATAAAACATGATTTATTGTGAAAGAAACAACTCTTAACACCTTTTGAAATGGAAGAAAAAGAAGCGCAAAGAAAATAGCAGATTTTATCTCACAAAACGCTCACGATCACATCAAGGATACTGCTGCGAGCAACAAACTAGGCAGTGCCAGCCCAGCAAGTTTAAGCTTTATGAGGTAACATCGTCGTCGTCATGACCAAACAATAAGATCACATTCCCAGACATGTTTGGTGTCATTCTAACGTAAATGTACGCTTATACACGTACATATATACGCACGTCAACTACTACTACATCTAGTTGTACTGTAGCTAGCTATATAAGCTTGCCTTGTGACTTCTCATGAACACAATGCACAAGTATTCATCACTAACACTTTTTGGAATTGGACGGTGCATCAAGGGTCCCCCACAGTCCAAATTTGTGGGTCCCACACCATGACTCTGACAAAGACAGAGGTATCACGGACGGTCCTATCACCTTGCATTGGGAAAAGAGAACTCTCCCCCACAGGCCCACTATATTGTATAATGGACCCACGTATCAAACTATATTATTTAATCCAAAATCATAACATTTTTGATCAATTATCATATAATATATAGTTTTTTTTGTAAATTAACAGTTTATCTATATATTATTATGTGATTATTAACTGAAACTACACAGAGTAATAATTTATTTTTCCTCTGTTACTACAATCTCATCAGTGTCCGTGTCGTCTATGTGAATGTGAATGCTTCTCTGACCCTGAACCTCTGATCTGATTTAATCTCTCGCATGCTAAAAAAGGGTCTTCATCGCTGTAATTATGGCTTAATCATTCTACACCTGATAAAGGATCCAATAAAGGTAAACCACTTTTTCTGTTACCCCCTCGCTCGTTCTCAAGAACAACACAGCATCCTTTTTTTTAAACCTTGATTTCCTATATCTACTGCATGCACAACACCACAAGCAGTCAAACACAACCCTCCCAACTATATCTAATAGTCTACTACTAGTAATAGCAGTTATAGTAGTACTATTTAGCTCTCGAGATATTCATCCGAATATTTTTATTCACTTCAACGAAAAGTTAGTAGTACTTGGAAAGCCTTTTCAAAAAAATAATAATTCGGCCTTTTAAGCAAATAATTGGAGTTTGTGCTCAAATATATATGTGCTCTACGAAGACACTAACCTTACCCTCCTGCTTCTACACATTCAAATTTCTGGTTTACTAGGCAAAAAGGCAAAAAAAAAAGCTCCCTCAAACACAAGACACACTATTCCACGAATGTGCGTGTGGTTTGTGTCTGTTTTTGTGTGTCTCTGTGTGTGAGTGTGATAGAGAGAGAGAGAGAGAGAGAGAGAGAGAGAGAGAGAGAGCGTGTGTGTAATGTGCGTGTGGTGGCCCATCAAAACATATGGCTCACCGTCTTTGAGGATACCAGTAAATAAGATGAGAAAGAGACTATTCTCTTAAGACCAAAGACAGCAAGAGAGAGAGAGAGAGAGAAGAGCTGAGGTGTTATCTACAGCTATCATATGGTTTATATGGGCTTTTGGTTTTATCTTCAAAGAAATGAAATCAAACAAACGAGAAACCAGATCATCACCAGTTGGAAGCTCTTGCTTATTGCATTAGTATATAGTTTCTTTTTCAGGCTTTAAATACTTTTGGTTCGATTCAAGTTTTCGTTTATGGCTTTTTCTTGTCTTTTGGCAGAAGGATATATATAAGGCCAGCCACTCTCTCTTTAAAGAATTTGGGTACCCTCCAAAAGAATTTATGTTCGTTTCTTGGCTTTTGCTACTCCAAAACCATTGTTTTCTTCCTTGTACTGTCTGAAACCTTTGAAACTTCGCTGTTTGCTTCTGCTCACTGCTTTGCTTTGCTAGCTACCCCTTCCAATACTGCTTAAACCTTCACTTTTATTTTAATATGCAAATGATGCCCGGTGATCCCTTTTCCTTATCCACTTCCATTGGAGGCTTCACTCAAGAACAAAACACAAACCCTAACCCTAAACCTAACCCCCCTCCCAAGAAGAAGAGAAATCTTCCAGGAACGCCAGGTCACCTTAAACACTTCAAATTTGATGATAAGTTTTTATGCTTTTTTCTTTCTTTCTTTCAAATGGGTTTTGAAAATTTTCATTACAGATCCAGATGCCGAGGTCATTGCTCTTTCTCCAAAGACTCTCATGGCCACGAACCGATTCATATGCGAAATATGCAACAAAGGGTTCCAGAGAGACCAAAACCTTCAGCTTCACCGAAGGGGTCACAATCTTCCATGGAAGCTACGACAGAGATCCAACAAAGAGGTAAGGAAGAAGGTTTATATCTGTCCTGAAAAAACCTGCGTCCACCATGACCCAGCAAGGGCACTCGGTGACCTCACGGGCATCAAAAAGCACTTCAGCAGAAAGCACGGCGAGAAGAAGTGGAAGTGTGAAAAGTGTTCCAAGAAATACGCAGTCCAATCCGATTGGAAAGCTCACACCAAAACCTGTGGCACCAGGGAATACAAATGTGACTGTGGCACCCTCTTCTCCAGGTAATTAATTAATATATTTATACTTTGTTTCCCTTGTATATATGTCTAAGTGAAATAAATGCTTATTTATATAAATGCATATGTGTGTGTAACATAAACATACTAACATGTCCGAGGTTTTTCCATTCGTGCGTGGCATTCAGTTTGGAATTTAATGCTTTATGTATATTATATGGTTCAAAGGATGAGGCAATTAATGGGGTTTTGTTGGATTTTGAACAGAAAGGACAGCTTCATTACGCATAGAGCATTTTGCGATGCCTTGGCTGAAGAGAGTGCAAGGCTCACCTCAGTTGCTACCACAAATCTAAATTTCAAGAGTGAAGAAGGGTCGCAGCATGGTTTGGGGCATGGACTAATTGGAGCGCAGGGTCTTCAAAATGTAGTTGGGATTCCACAGTTTGGTCCACATGGTTTCCGTTTGGATTTTAATGGAATGAGTGCAGAACAACAAAGGCCAAGCTTATCGCTGTGGTTGAATCAGGGAAATCCACATATGAATACTGGTAATAATACTAATCCTTCTGATGTGGGGCCCAATTACATGTCCTCATGCTCTTCTTCAGGTTTGCCTGAGATTGTGCAAATGGCTCAGGCTAATGCCTTGATGGGTTCTTCATCAATAGTGTCTAATTTTGGAGTGCCTGCTGCTTCTAATTCGACTAGTGCAAACCTTTCCCTTTCTTCACTTCCTATTGGGAAAAGAGGAGAAGCAGGTGGAACTGTAGTGGACTTGGCATCTATTTATTCTGAGGGTCAAAACAAGCAATCAAAGCCTGCTTCACCCATGTCAGCAACTGCTCTTCTTCAGAAAGCAGCGCAGATGGGTTCCACAAGAAGCACCAACCCTTCCATCTTCAGTGGTAGTTTTGGAGTGATGAATTCGCCTTCTTCACAAACTACCAGTCTCAATAATAATAATAATAACGGTAGTGCAGGTGCAGCCATGATGCTGGGAAGTAGTACTAGTACTAATACTAATGAGTTTAGTTCGCTGACACATTCATCAAACGGTTTTGACCAACTTGTGATGCAAACCAATGGGCATTTACAAAGTACCGAGCCAGTGAAATTGAAGCTTCATTCAAACGCTGTGGAGCACAATTTGACTAGGGATTTTCTTGGCGTGAGTGGAGGAGGTGCTGCCGCTCAGTTCCTACCCCAAGAACTAGCGAAGTTTGCTTCCATTGGCTCACCAATGGGATTGAGCCAATTCACAAGCAATCAATGAACGAACTCGTTTGGTTTCTGAGACAACCCCGTTTAGCGTGATGGCCCTTCATATGTAAGATTACATGAAAATATCAAACTTGAAGGTTTGAAGTTCATGAAATGAAACATCATGTGTTGGGGGGAAAATGAGTTAAGAGAGTATGTATCTCTTGTGAGAGATAGTTCATGTTGTTAGAGGTTCGATGGGCCCCACTGCATGTCTTTGGTGAACGAGAGGAATATCGAACACCCCGAGTCATGCATGTTCTCTCAATTGTTATTGTTGTTTTATCTTCTGTCTTAACCATGTTATCCTTTTTGGCTTCTCTTCCTTGAGAGAATTGAAGGTATAAAATAATGAAAGGAATTCTTAGTGAAATGCTGAAAATTACGTGTTACATACCATTAGGGTTGACCGTCAAAACCGGTTTCTAGGCCAATTAGAAAAAAAAAATTAAAAAGAAAAAGTATTCATAATATTATTAGTTGCAAGAATGCTAAAACAATTTGATTCCTTTTATATGTTTCACAAGATTTTCAGTTTTAATAATAATAATTCAGGGGAGTTTCACTTTGATCAGGATATGATGATAGGGCCTTATATTACCCAACCTTTTGGTAGATATAAAGTGCAGCCAGCACAGTACTTGTTAAGTAGCCAGAATCTAGGTGCCAGACTAGCTTTTTGGTAGACCCTGATAACTATGACAAAGTGAAGCTCCCAGCTATGCTGGGGTAAACAGTGAAAGTCCCCGTTAAGCCGTTAGATGTGTCAAGAGCTTTTGCTTTTGCTATTGCTAATTGCAAATTATGTCCTAGTCATTAGAATCATGTTCAAATTATAAGAGTAGATCAATTAAAACTCTCAATTTACAAAAATATTAATTTATTTTTTAGCTTTATAGAACTATATTTATTTGACTCGTTTTTAAG
The DNA here is from genome assembly GCF_003935025.1 of Abrus precatorius. Lineage (NCBI taxonomy): Eukaryota > Viridiplantae > Streptophyta > Magnoliopsida > Fabales > Fabaceae > Abrus > Abrus precatorius. The sequence continues at coordinate 4,052,713 of NW_020874417.1, forward strand.
TAAAATAAAAATTAAAATAAGTAAATTTTAAAAATTACTATTAAATTATTTTTATAAAATGAAAAACAATAATAACTAATGTTTATAAATTAAAAGATTAAAATAGATATTTACTTGTTTAGAATGAAGGTTGAATGTATGGCTAGCTGCTGGTCAAACCTGTTTGACTGGATGAGTGTATAGAATATGGATTGACATTTCATTGCTTGACACTTCGTGGTTGCTGCTTTCTCCGCACAGTAACTGTAAAGTGTGTCCTTGACTGCTTCCAATTTGGATCGATGTCCGAAAACGATGCAAATCATCGTGTAAAATCAAGAATTTAGCATACTTTACTGGTCGATATGTGGCCTATTATTATACAGCCCGGCATAACTAACGGAGTAATAAATTTTCTTGTCTTTGTCTGGAAATCTGCAAGGCAATTGGATATATATACATGCAATAGAATGGAAATAAAAATCACTTTCTTTGTTTATATATGAAACAAAATAGAATAAATAGATATGCATTCAATCTTGTGTTTAATTTCTTTGCTTAATTTGAAAAAGAATGAGATAATAAAATGATTGTGTTCTTTCTTTTTCTTATCATGAAATGATAATATATTTCATTCATTAATATATTGTATTTCATTCTATTTCATCATGTTTTATTAAATTTAATATTTCCTGCTAATTATAAATGATTGCTTGAGTGAAAATATGAGAGAGAAAATATATATAAGAGGGAGTTGATTAAAAATAACGTGTTTCTATCATTTGGATATTCAAGAAAGAAAAAAAAAGGAGGAGTATATTAGGATGGGTTCACTAAATCAACTTTTCTTTAGTTGCTTCTTCTTGTGTTTTAACAGAACATGGTTACTTCACTAATGGTTTTTCATGGATCAAACGAGTTTAGTTGTTTACTGAGTAACCACTATCGCAAATGAGGTTGTAAACTACTTGTATGAATTTTTGGGAATTCTATTTGTAAAGTAGAGTGGCTTTTGTTTCAATTAAACATATAGTAGAAAAGGTAAAAATGTCTCTAGATATATAATTTTCTCTTTTGCATTCATTAAAATAATATTTTTATTTCTTTCATCTATTCAAATAAATCATAATACAATTAGATTCATGGAATAAAATGAAAACACAATTCATTGATTCGATTTTATTATTTAAAGTAAGACGAAATAAAATAGAATATAACGAGATGCATTACATCTTATTATATTTAGTATTAATTTTAAATTATTTTAATTTGAAAGCCTGAGATACAATCACTCTTTTATTGTGAAAGTAACAATTAAATGATAATTTATTCTATTATAACTTGTTATAATTTATTTCATTGCATCTTACTTTGTTAGATTTAATTCATTTTTTTTTACCATAAATGATGAGATATTCAGATCAAGGATGTCTGTTATTTAGCGCAAACATGATGACAACAAAAATAACACGAAGGTGTTATGATTTCTTATTAGAAAAAGTAAGTAAAAAAAAAAGATACTTAAATAAATGGTGGTAATGTTTCATAAAGCATTTTGTACTAACATAATTTGTACTATTCGAAAATGTATATCAGAATCAATTTTAATTGAAGGGCTAACAAAATATTGAGAATGATTTTTTTTTTTTTCGGGCGAAATGTAATGCACACAAATTTCTTGTAAGCATCCTCAATTTTCATACAAAAAATTCAAATATCTATGAACTTAAGAATGTGTATCGATTCGTTGCCGTTTTGTAGTAATTGGGTCTGATTCCTTCAATTGATTCATTACATCTGTTGACAGGTTGAAGGAGTGCATGGCTTTTGTAATGAGTTTGGTGACGATGCATGATCAACACCCATCTTAAGTTCACTTTTTTTCTTTTTAAATTTGTTTTTGCATAGGAAGTAAGTAAGAAAAAACATCAGCTTTTAGAATGTACTTGTATTTACTATATTGATTTTATAATGTTTCATTTCTTTGTGTTATTTTATAATGTTTCATAACTTATTCAATATAAAGAGTATGAGAACAATTGAAAGTTGCTCTCAATTTTGTTTTGAAAATAGATTGTAGAGTACAAATTTTAAAACAGTTGTCTATAAAATAGGTTTTTCTATTAGATTTTGTATTGTGTTTTTTGTTTTATAGATACAAAATGCCATTCTTAAGAACTACAATTAAACAAGGCCTTAGTCTGTCTATATGTCATAAAATTTTTTGTTTTTCATTCTCTATATTTTTTTTTTACAAGATTCTTTTATTCTCTATAAAACGGTCAAACAATAATCTAAAGTTTATAAATTATGTGGGGTGACAAATTTAAATTCAAATGAGAATTAACTATGATTATAATATTTTAAATTCTTTTACATATAAAAAATATTTAATTTTACATGAAGTGAAAATTTTAAACTTTAATCATATTTAATTTGAGATTAACAAAAATTAAACTATAATATTTGATAGGAATATAAATATAGAATGAAAATATTAACACTGAAGAAGCCGTGTGATTTAATAAAAAAAATTGAAAAACTTTCTCTTAAAAAAAAACAGTTCATAATGTAAATTAAATGAAACTTATTTGTATTTTTTTCACAAAAAACTATTTTATTCTGTAAAATGAAGAGGAAAATGGTAGGAAATTCGGTTATGAGATTTAATAGAATCCTAAAAGAAATTGTACTACTAATTGGACAAATGGAATGCTCAATTGAGTAATTTGCGTCAAATTTTCGTGATACATCGAAATATAAATATAATTATATCCTAAAAAAATTGCTTCAACATATGATATTCTTTTGTACAGATTATTAAAAGCTCTTGATTGCATCAAGATTTTGTTATTTGGGTGATTCTTTGTTATCCTTATCTGTTTGGTATGGAAATTTAGATTAGAAATAAATAAATAAAAATGAAGAGGAAATTGATAGGACCTTTAGTTGGCATGTAGAGACAAAGTTAAACGGAAATAATTTTTTGGACCCTACATATTTTACCCCTCTCCCTTTTTAAGGGTTTGTTTGGTACGTCTTTTTAAGATTAAAAATGAAGAAAATGATTCGATTATTGGAAGGATGGAGTGCATTCAAACAAATTGTGATGCAAAAATTTTCAAGGGATTTACTAGTTAGGGACTTCAATTTGAATTTACTTATTATAGGTTAATAGATTTTTGAATTAATCACATAGAATGATATCAATTTAATTAAAAGGTTATAAGTTCATTAGTTTAGTCTTTTGTGGTCAAAGGAACTAAGTTATCGATTCAATTTTTCTTTTTTATATTTGAATTGTCAATTTTATAATTTTATGGACAAAAATATATTTTTATCATTAGTGAATCAAATTTAATGGCCATATATTCAAATCCTTGACTCAGTTTTAGATTTTGTTAAATTCAAGCTAAAAGTTTAATTAACATACAAGTTTACGTTAAAATAATAACTTAAAACATAAATTTTTTATTAAAAATTATAATATTTAATATTATGAATATATTAGATCTTATGACATTTTATGGTTTTTTCTATAAAATTTCTTATATACATATTTTTATTGTGTGTTTTTAAGCACATATTTTAAAAAATTAAATTCTAATTAACAATTTAACAAAATCATAAAGTAATTTTTTTAAAAAAATAATTTTATTTAAGCTTTAACATGATTATTAAAAATCATTAAATATATTTAAATTTAGACAACAACAAAATATTTATTATATTTGAAAATGATTATTATTTAAGGGTTTGTATAAAGAATAAAAAATTAGTAAATACTCTACATTTTAGGAAAATATAACCATACTTAACTAGCGTGTTTTGAATCTATATATCGTATACAAATTACTCAAGTCACTCATCGTTGATTCTAATGACTTGATTCCTTTATTCTTCTAATTATATATAATGACTTGATTCCATTATTCTTCTATTATGTTTACATTCCACTAATGGATTTACATATTTAGTTATTTTAATTTTAAATTATTACGTAAGACCTTCTATTATATTTTCTAGTAATCTTTTTAATATTTTTTAAAAATATGTAAACTCGTAGAAGGATCCTAAAAAGCTTTAAAACTAATCATAAAAAAGCTCAACTTTTAAAAAGCCAAGCATTTCTTGGTATTTACACTCAATTATGAACTTGAAAATCTCTAGGGTTAAAAAACTTTCTAAAGGCATTTAAAGGTAGGGTACGTAGTGATGGCCCTAGCTATTTATTTTTCTGGGATTTGACTTGTGTAATGTGGCCGTCATAATTCAAAAGTTGTACTAATTTGTTCTTTCCTTTTGTTCCTTAATCTTTGAAAAAATACAACCAAAGAGGATTAGAAAATGTTTGCGATGCAACGTGGAACATAGAAAACCCAAGATGTTTCCTTAATCAATGCTCGAGGAAAGAAACCCTAGAACAATGCTTTCATTTTGTTCTTTTGGGACAATGTCTTTGGGGATATCAATCCTCAATATTTGTTTACTTTTATATATGCACCCCCTCACCCTGTCCCTTCTTATATAGCTGTATCCATCCTCAATATTTGTTGCGTATCTTCTTAATTATTTAATATATTTTATGTTTTTCGCATAATAATAAATAAATATTTTTATTTAATACTCACTCAATAAAATAAAATAGTAAAAAAGATTAGAGGATATAATATTATTCACCTCCTATTTAATACTTTTTATTGAAGAAAAGAGAACAAAATGTTATTGAAGTAAAAGAAAGAAAGTAAAAAACATTCATGTTAACAAGAGCTTAACACCGTTGTCAAAAATATATTAATATATTTTATTATTTCACAAACTTTACTAAAGAATATTTTAAGAATAGCAAACTAATATATATATATATATATATATATATATATATATATACTTTTACACTTTTATTCAATAATTTTAAAAATAAAATTATGCATTTTTATTATATTTTTAATTAATTAATTTTTTTATAATTTTCTTGGTTAATATTTTAAAAGTTCTTGTTAGTATTTAAAAAAGTAATAAAACAAGCGTAGAGATATAATAAGAAAAATGAAATTTATTAATTATTACTTTAAAAAAAATAACATATAAATAAATAATATTCAAACCATAATATAAAAAAAAACATACTGGTATTTACGGTTTGTTCTCTATAAATATGACTGTATTAAAATTTTGTTAGTGTTTAGTTTCTAAGAACTTTTAATGATAAAAATTAGTATTTTTTTAGAATTAAATGAATTTTTAATTATTCAAAAAAGTTAGAAAATAAATATTGATAGTATTTTATAAAAAAAATTTAAATAACAATATTTATAAACATAAAAAATATAGATAAATTAAATCAAATATTACAAATATTGGTTAGAAAATTTAAATTATTTTTTAAAAATCTTACCTATTTTAAAATAATTTTCATATTATTTTTTAAAACAAGTATGTAATAAAAAATACACACATTTATTATCTTAAAATTATAAAAAATATTTAAAAATTTTTATTCAATTTTTAAGAAGATTATATTATATATATATATATATATATATATATATATATATATATAAGTAAGAGGTGAGAAAAATTAATAATTACTATTAGTAAGAGAGAGAGCAAAATAGATAGTAAGGTAGCAACATCAAATTTAAACTATTTATTTTGATCTAATGACTATTATTAATGTTTCTCGTCTTCGTAATATCAAGTTTCTCTCTTAAAATACTCTTTTATATATATATATATATATATATATATATATATGTCTCCTCATAATTATTAAAGTATCATAACATAAAATTTAGTTATATTTTAATTTTAATTCTTTATCTGTAGGGGAAAAAAAAAACTATAGGCCTTAAGAAAGGTTGTCCAATGGCCAATTGGTTGTGTTAATACTCAGAGCGTAGGCCCAGTCTAGTAGCTAGGGAGCAAAAACAAGATTCTTGAAAATGCTTTTGAAAATACAGAAGCAAAACATTTTTAAATTGCCTAATCAGATTTCAACTTTTTATTGGTATTTGTCATCACCAGCTTTTTCAAACGGCCTCGCAATCTCTTTGAAGTTTGAACACCTTGTCCCCTAACAGTTATATATATATATATATTTAATGAAACATCTCTTTTTTCATTTATTCAAAGCAAACATGCTCATAAAAAAACTTAATTATTTAATGTATACAATTTTCGTGAAAATAATATATTTGGGTTCTCTTTCTTAGTCAATGAAGTGGCCCATTTTCCTTTTATGGGCTACTGTATTTAGGGGGCTTGATTAAATTCTAGTCCAGATATTAACCACAAAGTTTGACAAAAAACAATAATAATCATAAGAACAAATGTTTATTAAAGTTTCATTGTGAACCACAAATTAACTTTTAATATTTTTTCAAATTCAATTTCCATCAAATTTTACAACTATACATACACTCATTTCTGCACAGCAATTTTTTTTTTCTTATGGTTCGCATTTTGATTAAATGTCAATTATATTTAAAGATGGTGCATTGGAGTTATTTGCGTTGATTTGGTCCATCTTATTTGGGTCAAAAGCTTTTTATGCTTTGTTTGGTCATGGGTCAAAAGTTGATTTGGTCCTTTGGGCTTTGGGTATAGTCTTTAATGGATTTAATACCCAAGCTCTCATCCAATACCACAAAGCCCACTGTGGATGACGAGTATTCAGTACACAGCACATATTCTGACCAAAAAAATAAGAAAAAGAGTACACAGCATATACTCTTTCACAAAAAACAAGAAAAAGTAAACACAACTATGAGCATATTCATCAGTTTCTAGAAGCCAGCTTCGTAGATAACTGTTTTTTTTAATAATTAATAAAATACGATTGAGTCCTCTATGAATGGTAGTTAAAAAATTTTAAATAGAAAAGTTATTAAACTTTTAATGCACATACAATATTTTTTTATTAAAAATTACATATTTATTTGTTTCTCAATTTGTTTACAGTGATTAATAGGATTTATTTTGGTATATACTTTCGATTTATTTGGATGAATATAAGAAAAATAAAAAAATATTTTTTAATTTTAATTTTTTCACTCCCTTTATTTTGCTTTTATAAAACTAAAATAAGGTAAAATTTTATTTAAATGAGAAAAAAATATTTGTTTATGCTTAATTTTTGAAAATAAAATTTGAAATGTTTTTCTTTCTCTCGTCTTCTTTCCAAAGAAGCAAACAAGCAGCGAGGGTTGTGATGTGCAAATTTCAACCTTAACCGGAAAGTATTGTTTGGTATATTTTAAACGGAAATAAAATATTTAAATGACAAATGAAAAATTGTTTACTTAAAATCAGGGCCGTCGATTTCGTTGACCGACGGGCATCAACGTCAAATCTGATCACGGTGCAAAACAATCCACCCCATTTCTTCTTCTTCTGTGATCTGCAGCTTCAACAGTAACAAGCACAAATATCAAACAAAGCCATTGTTGAACAAAAAAACGAAAAGCACAAAGAGAAGAGAACGAAGCTTTGAAGGACGAAGCTGTGAAGCATTGAACTGAATTAAAACCCTAGCATTAGCATAGCTATAGTTACTTATAAACAGTAGAGTGAAGTTAGTGTGATGTGGTGATCGTGTCAACAGTTTTGATTCCAATCGTAATCGTAACGATGATCAACAACGCCAACGGCATGATTTCAACGTCGTCTTCGTCGAATGCGACACAAACCACTGGCCTGAAGACATATTTCAAGACTCCTGAAGGTCGATACAAGCTTCACTATGACAAGTCTTACCCTTCTGCTCTTATTCACTACGCACATGGCAAAACCGTTTCTCAGGTAACCTCTCTCTCTCTCTCTCTCTCTCTTCTTCTTCTTCTTCTTCTTCGTCCTTTTATTTCTTAATTTTTATGTGTTATGTGTCTTTACATCGTGCTTCGTTAATTTTGTAGTCCTTTATAGCGTTTACCTTATGATTCATGCTTAGTTGAATGTTTATTTCAGATATTTAGGTTTTCTGTTTTTGTAAGTTCAATTTTGGCTTTTGTGTTGATGCTTCAATTATTTTTACAGGGTCGTTTTGTAAGTGTGTCTTATTCAGTTCCTTATATGTGTGTCTTACAAGCTATCTGTTTTGTGGAATCATTTTCTGGCACATACATTTTTATGAGTGTATCTTCGTGACTTTTGTATCTGTGGACACTGTTTGTGGAATTAGAATATGATGTGTTTTAATCTTTTGCACCTTGTTGGTTGGGTTGAATGATCATCAGGTAACTCTGGCACATCTCAAGGACAAGCCGGTGCCTTCAACCCCGACGGGGCAGTCTTCGAGTTTCAATGCCAGCAGTGGGGTACGGTCAGCGGCGGCAAGATTGTGGGGAGGAAGCAACGGAAGCCGGGCTCTTAGTTTTGGAGGCAATGGTAGCAGCAAGAACCTTGGGGGAAATGCTAGGATTGGTTCTATTGGTGCCTCTAGTTCAAGTAATTCAATGGCTAATTCAAATTTTGATGGGAAAGGAACTTACTTGATCTTCAATGTTGGAGATGCAATTTTCATAAGTGATTTGAATTCTCAAGACAAGGTATGCTGGTTGGGTAAGGGTGGATTGTGTGCATATTTTATTTTCTTCACAAGAGATTTCTTGTTCGATGTAGGATCCCATAAAATCTATCCATTTCAGTAATTCAAATCCTACATGCCACGCATTTGATCAGGATTCTAAGGATGGGCATGATTTGCTTATTGGCTTGAGTACTGGTGACGGTAAACAGAAAAGCTTTCATTGGAATTTAAATTTGTATTTTGGAAGGAATATTTAAAATCTATCAATTTATTCCTATGTGTATTATTGTAGTTTACTCAGTGTCACTGAGACAACAATTACAGGATGTTGGTAAAAAGCTTGTTGGGGCCCAGCATTACAACAAAGATGGTTCTGTCAATAACAGGCAACGTTTGATCCTTTGTGATGTTTTTTACTTCTAATGTTAGCCTTTCTGAAATGGCTGCATGACATAACTATTTTGCTAGCTATTGTGCATTTGTATTACTGAGAGATATAAATATGGGTTCTCTGTGACAGATAAGAGTAGTAAGCCATCATATGAAGTTGTTCAGGGAACATTAGATGTAAAGGGGCGCTCTGACTGTCATGTGTTTAGGCTGTGTCTTTTATGAGTTTATTTGGATAAACTTTTTATTTATTTTTTAAACTATGGTAGTTATCTGCTAAGTTTAAGCATGTTTTCTCTTCCTGTTCACATGGTTGAGTTATTCTTTCCATATTTTCTGTTTACCTTCCGTTTCAGCCTCCATACATGTATGCTGCACTTTTATAGTGATTTGTCTACGTGCTAATCATATTTATCTTGGTCTGAACTATTCTCTGTCTGAAGACAATTTTTGATTAATGGAAAAGTAGTTTAGTTGTATACAGCTGAGGTCTTAGGAATCGATTGAATCATCCCTGTACTTCTACTCGATAGAGTGATCGAATCGGACGCAATGCCATTGATTGAATTTCAATAGGCTCATTATTTAAAGTGTATATTGTTCATACTTGGTAGAGTTTGTGAATGTTGGTTTGTTATGAAATTCAATGGTCTTAAACTCTTTGCATTGAGTAATATGTAGAGAAACTAGAGGTCATTTCTTGAAATTATTAATTGTTAAAAAAAGTCCAAACTATATCAAAGATCTTTATGTATTGGATTATCATGTGAAAGAAACTGTATAAAAACTAGCTTTGAATGATGCATTTTGCCTTGAGCAGCCGTTGTACTTGTATTGCTTGGGTTCCTGGAGGTGATGGTGCGTTTGTTGTAGCTCATGCTGATGGGAATTTGTATGTATATGAAAAGGCAAGACTCAATAATCAAGAGATATGCCAACTTTGATTCAATTAAAACTATGGTGATTTGAGCATGTATTGACTTTCCCTTCCACTTCCAGAACAAAGATGCTGCTGGCGATTCTTCATTTCCTGTTGTTAAAGATCAAACACAATTTTCTGTTGCCCATGCACGTTACAATAAGGTATCAAGTTTGACACACATTTATGAATATGTATAATTGCATTTTAAAAACTCCACATTTGAATATTTTTTAAAAATTAATGACAATTTGCCAAGTTTAGTCATATGGTAGTTTTTGGTTTGTATGTAGACATCTGTATAAAATACCATGTACTTTACCATTGGCGGTGTCCTTTAATATCTGTAGTGTTGTGGCTCAAACTATGTAAGGGGTTGGCAATGCTACTATTTACATTTATTAGTATTATTCTTTTTACCTTATGAAATTGTTAATTCTTAGTTCTTACAGAATGTTGCAAATTGCATTTAGATTGCTTAACACTTGAATTTGATTAGCCGTGCATTTAATACATTTATGGCTTAATTTGTGTAGGATGGATTCTAGATTTTTCTGTCATGGAGACCTTTGTGTGCTATCTCTATCATTTTTTATCTTTATTTTTTACTTTTAACATTGACTTATGCAGAGTAATCCAATAGCGAGATGGCATATATGCCAGGGTTCAATCAACGGTATTTCTTTCTCAACTGATGGCGCTTACATAGCAACTGTTGGAAGAGATGGTATATTTTTTTATCCAACACCATCACACTGTGTGGTTATAGTTCTGTTTTTACCTAATTTTCTTTACAAAAATGTCTTCATGGATTTATTTTACTTCATTCAGGTTATTTACGAGTGTTTGATTACTTAAAAGAACAACTTATATGTGGTGGGAAAAGTTATTATGGTGCTTTGTTATGTTGTGCTTGGAGGTGAGGCATATTTGGTTTAGTCAATCAATTAGTGGATTGCCGTCTTTGTGGATCTCTTGTTTCCTTAGTTCATTTCTTTCTCTAGAGCTTCTAAAATTATAGTATTGCTTAACTTACTATAGATTGTAATTATGGTTCTCTGTCTTCTAACTCACACTTCAAAAATGTAATTGCATAATGAAAAGTCTTCTTTAACAGCATGGATCGAAAATACGTTTTGACTGGAGGAGAGGATGATTTAGTTCAAGTTTGGAGTGTGGAGGATCGCAAGGTTGTGGCATGGGGTGAGGGACACAACTCATGGGTAAGTTGTGTGGTAATTTTGACTAGACAAAATTTTTTGTTCAATAGTACTAAGTTTTTGAGAAGTTGAGCTTTGGCACAACAGTAAGGTTCCTGCCTTGTGATCTGTTGGTAAATATCTTCTGATCTTGCATTCATAAAGGTTGTGTGCAACCAACCTTCCCCTAACCCTGCACTAGACTGTTGCTAATACTTAATTTTGCTGTTGTCTGATGCTTTATCAGGTCAGTGGGGTGGCTTTTGATTCATATTGGTCATCCCCTAATTCAAATGACAATGGAGAGACCATTAGATATCGGTTTGGTTCTGTTGGTCAGGTACTCAGAAAGATATTATTATACATTTTCCTGTCTCCTAGTGTAGCTTTGGCTCTATTGCTTGAAAATTGTGCTTTTCACCTGAATTTGTTCTCTTTTTATCTCATGATGACATTTTTTTTGGTGGGGGGGGGGGGGGGGGCAGTTTTGAAAATATATTGCTGTATCTTTTTGAAGAAGTTGGCTGGTTGCTAGTTGGAGCTATGTAGTGACTTTGTGGGAAAATTCAGCTCCAGACAGCGGATCCTAATATGAGTCCTGTGATGGCTTCCAAGAATTAAGTAGCTACTGGAATATCAACTTTAGGCCTTATTTAAGCTAATCTGAAAAGGCAAAAAAATTAATAAGGAAGGCCTCATATGTATGTAGAGATAACTTCTCTAATCTAGGGATTGAATACTATGGTTTAGCAGATTTCAAGTTTCATACAATGATGCTTTGCACTACTAATTCCCCAGAGTATGTCTGTGAAAGAAAATTAGTTAATGTGAAACATGTTCCAAAATGCTTGTCCAGAAGATCATCTCTGCCCAACCCTTATATATACGGGAATGGGTCCTCCCATACCAGGTTTCACTTGACAATGTGAAGAGAGAGATAAATATAATAAAAATATTATATATGTGGGGTCCCATTGAAATTTGTGAGACCCTATTTAAAGTCTCTGCGCCTCTCTTTACAAGACAAGATTGTCATTTCAAAACTTCACTAGAGGATACATTATGTATGTGTATGGTATGCCATGTTTAGTATTATGTGTGAGGTTAGACTTTTGAAAATGGCCTTTGATCCTTGTGATCATAATGGGTCATGAATATTCTTTCTTGAAGCTGCCAAATTTTTTTGTTATGTGTATTGCATTTGCGAATTTCTTATGTTAGTGCGTATGCACCAAATATATTTTGGCGGTTAGGACACACAATTGCTTCTCTGGGACCTGGAAATGGATGAGATTGTAGTACCCTTGCGACGTCCTTCTGGTGGATCCCCAACTTACAGTGCTGGAAGCCAGTCGTCCCACTGGGACAGTGTTGTCCCATTGGGCACCTTGCAACCTGCTCCTAGTATGCAGGATGTTCCAAAAATCTCTCCGCTGGTTACCCACCGTGTTCACACAGAACCACTCTCAGGCTTGATATTTACTCAGGAATCTGTACTTACTGCATGTCGGGAGGGGCACATAAAAATCTGGATGAGACCTGCAGCTGCTGAGAGCCAATCAAGCAACTCTGAAACCTTGTTAGCTACCAGCCTCAAGGAGAAGCCTTCAATTTCAAGTAAGATTGGCAATTCTAGCTACAAACAATGACTAAAATCATAAATCTTGCCAAAAATCTAAAGGAAATTTTAAGCAATTTTTTTAACATGGTTTATCTTTTCCTTCGGTTGGTCTCCTAGTTTTAACATGTCATTCTAGTAAATTTAAACCAACCGGTTCTATTGTATATTCTGGAATGAGCATGCCATTGATGGCACCGTGGGGTTGAGAGGGTGAATCCTTTCCTCCTCCTACTGTAAGTAAAAAACGGCTGTCATTAGGATATCTGATTACAGGAATAATGTGAAATTGGTTCTTGGTGATCCGTACTTTGGTGTGCATAAAATCCATTATTTATTCTGTTGGCTTTAATTTTGTATGTGTGGATGGATGTGCGGGTTTTTTCCTATCACATGGTTGCATGTACATATTACATAGTTGGGGAAAGAGCGATTTGGGTAGTGGGAAAATTCGTATAAGCTCTTGAAGGAAGAAAGTCTAGGGGAATTTTTAGTCATTGGATACTACCTGCTAAAAGATATATGTAAAATTAGCACCCAAATTCTAAGGTAGTGCTTCGTGCTTGGTGGATTGAACTAGAATTGGACCTTCCAGTTTTAATTATCTTATTTATTGTATTTATTATAATTGAAATTCTATTTTTGGAATATTCAACATAAATAAATTAAAATTTAAGTGCTACATAATATCTTCAATTATTATGTTAGACGTAAGAAATACAATTGTAAATACTACACGCATAAGTTAAATAAATATTTTAATTTTTTTAGCTCATCATCATTGTTGTTCATGAAGTATTTTTTTACCCGTTGTCCAAAGTGAATAACCATTTTTTCTACCATGTCATGACCTTGCAATATCAGCGCCACTTCTTTCTTAACGTCATGCTTTCATCACGACTACTTCAGACGCCTACTAACCGTTGCCACAGCTGCTAGTCATCTAATCAGTATCATTATCCTCCAATAGAAAATTCAATTTAATTTTGAACTTTAATTCTATATCTTAACTATTCATTAATCTTAAACCTAAAAGTTAATTCTTAATCATTTTTTTGGATACTTTATATTAAGTGGAATGAAATGATATAATATGAAACAGAATATTATATTACAATATAATAGGATGACATGACATGAAGTTTCCATACGATTGTTTAAATTACAAACATTTACCACACATCATGAAATTCAAGTATATTTGAGGATTTTTTTATTGTATGATTTCCCTTCTAATTTGGATGTAATTGGAATATATCGACATGCCGACGAATATACAATAGATGAAATGTGCAAATAAAATATTCATGATAAATATAGTTGAATAAAGATATTCATGATAAGTTGATAATATTCCTCATATACCACATTTTTAGTTGGGTGCATGTTGCACCCATTCTAAGGTTGACATTAGACAACAACTTTTAGTATATAGAGTTTATCCTCTTAGAATTGGCATGTCTGGTTAGGAATTTAATATTTAGTCCGAAGACAATTCACAAAGTATTGATATGTTTTTGGTCAAAACAAAATATAGATTTTTTAAATAAATTGAAATAAAATACATTCCATCATATTTTATTTTAAATTAGTAAAAAATAAAATATAATCATTCCATTATACTTTATCGCGTCCTTTTCAATCAAACTAACCTTAAGCTTTTAAAGAAACTATGATTTAAGCTTTAGTCTTTATACCATCGTTTGACTTTTTTTTTATTATTAATCATACTTTTAAATTAAAGTAATTTAAAAAAAAAATCAATTTACGATATAAGTATTTTGATGTTTTAAAAAAACTGACCCATCACAAAGAATGTGTTAAAAAACATATATGTAGTGACATCTTTGAAATTGATCAAAGCAATTCTTTTTCTTCATCTAGGGTGTTTGAATTCATGTAAATAAAAGTAATGTATAAACGTACAGCTAATAGCGTTAAAGTAAACATAAATCCAGAAATATTTAAATGTGAATTCAAACTCTAACTGATGGTATCATTCCAATTAACGGAAACACAGGCAAGAAAGCAACCGAGGCTTCAAGTCCAGAGTTACTTCTCTGCTACTAATGGCTCTTTACATTGTTCTTATCATTACTTGATTTGAATTTGATTATCTAAGTGTATGTATTTAATGGGTGGTGAGACAAGCCAAAATGTCAATTTAGCAATGATGGCTTCATTGAAAACAAACTTGCACGATACAAGGTGTGACACTTCAAAGGATAGCTTATAAAATTCCCCTACCAACAATTCTCGTACAAGCATAGTTTAAAATATTTTTTAGATTAATTTATACACATATCTCAATTACATTTAACTATTTAAAATCAATTTTACCAAATTTAATTTTACTCAATTTTAAACTAAACGGACAGTGCATCAAATTCACAAACCACGTTGTAACCAAAAAGAAAAAATTGAACGCAGAAAAAGAAGAGAGTAGAGTGTCTTTGCCACATTCTATAAAAAGACTAACATTTACTACATACACGGAATGACACATCAAAGGACAGCTTAAATAATTCCCCTACCAACAAAAGATTATGAATCACATGAACGGCCTTAAATTGAAATTTTATTCATCGCCTCAATCATTATTTAAATACTACCATTTTAAAAAAATTCTTCAAATTTCACTGTTTCATGCGACAGTGGCCCAACAATTCTCGTACAAGCATAGGTTTCTTTGTTTCTAACGAGGAACAGGGGATGCCATACATGATACATGTCCATTGCTGTATGTATCATGGCATGAGAGAGTGTAATCTGCTCAAACTTGTCTGTACAATATGTACTTTATGTACAGCCAGACGCTTTTGTGATGCCAGCATTTAAGGAATAAGCTTATATATCATTTTGGTCCCCAAAAAAACAACTTTTTTGAAAAATAAAATAAAATCTCTATTTACTTTTTTGTTTTTAATTTTTAAATTATAAAAATCATATACTTTTAGTACTTGATGTGATGACTAACAAAATATTCTTTTTTATTAAATATAGAAACTAAAAATTATTAAAACTAAAATACAGATAAAACAGAAAAAAAAGTCATATTTTCAGGGACCAAAAATGTATTTAAGCCAATATTCTATCAACTTTGCACAGGAGTGTCTTCCAAATTACTTTCAGTTTGTTGAGAATCAATCTGACCTTGATGAGGAGCTGCAGATGATTGAACAGGTGGTACTGCCTCCTGGGAACTATGCTGTTGATTTGATTGAGAAGCTGATGCTGATCTTCTCCTCCACTTCAAAATCTCCATAAGAATAGAAGCTCCACACATTACACTTCCAAATCCAGTAAATGTAGCAAGTAAGATAGCTAGAACAGCTTGCATATGAACCTGCCATGCCAAATAAATATATGAAAATACATGATATTAGAAATATTTTGATTATGAAATTCTGACCAATGCTCTATCACCACAATTGAAAAAACACAATGAAGCCCACAACAATGCTATTATTAAGTACATTTGACTAGTCACTATCAGCTTTTAGCTCACTGATCATGGCTATATGCCTTTTAACAAAATTTTGCTAACATTATTTCATTTTTATAACTTGATCTTTCTTAGAATGCAAATAGGCCTTGAGAATTTCCAGAGGCAAGAAAAGTTGACAGAGAAAGGAGTGAAAGGGGTAAGAGAATCATCTACTTACTTGGGCCTCGGAGCATGGTCATTGGTCAGTCATATTTACCAAAAATAAGCACAAAAATGTTTTATAACTATGATTACAAAAAGATTTTCTTACCAATGAGTAGAAAAGATGTCCAGCCAGAACCACCAGACCAAACTGAACAGTTGCATAAACCCAAACATGATTTCTCCTCACTAAGAAAAATTTGGAGAAATTAAGGTAAATTGAATCATACTAAAGGAAGAATTCTAGTATACAGAGTTGTCTAAAAGTAGAAAAAGCCTTACCCATTGTTGTAGCTGTCATGCTTGCAAGGAGACCCAATATACAAGAAAATGGGAGAGACATGGCAATAGCACCAGATCCCATACCAGAAACCTGTCCATTGACCATCGATAACATCAGGAATTCACATGGACTAAAGGGGATATTATTTTCTAAGAGTAGCTATACTTACAAGAAGCTGCTCAAGAAAACAAAAGTAAGCCAGCATGTTGATAACAACAAGAATGGGAGCATCCTGCCAAACTCTATAAAAAAATTTGCTTAAGTTCTGTTGCGCCATGTTTGAAAACAAAAAATAAAACATAATAAAGTCAGGGAAAGGGGTAAAAATAGTTTGACTTGCTATAAATCCCAAAGAACTATGAGACCACTAAAATTGACATGAAGTTATTTATAGGTGTCTCTTGCAAGTTATGGCAAACTAGATGCCTTATGTCAAATCGAATTGTTTAGTCCTCTATCAGTGTAACTAACAATCTCCTATTATTATTATTATTATAGTCTATCATTGAAGCTTGTCCATGAAACAAGGCCTGCTGTGCTAAGCCGTAAAAAATTACTAAGTAGTCTATAAATTTTCCAAGAAAAAAAATTCAAGCACAGAAATATAATTTGCCCTTACCTGTATTGAGAAGTCTCAGCTTCCTGACCTCCCTGACCAGTTTGAACTCTTAAAAGGGTGACAGGTAGGTTTTGAACTTCTTGCTTGCACACATCACATGTTCTATTACCTTTAATTCTAAACCATTTGACTGCACATTCTTTGTGTGCCAATGAAAGCTCACCTTTGCAGCTGCACTCCAATTTAAGAGTCTCAGCACCTTCTCCCAATTCAACCATACAAATTCTACACACAGCTTCTTCTTCGGGAATATCTTCACCACCATCCTCATTTTCAACTGTACCAGAATATTCAGATGCACAAGTCGGTTATTGAAACTTGAAAGAACTTAATCTAGAGGAGCCAATAATTGATGTCTTCAGAAATGGAAATTAGCAGTACTACCAAAGCCACTAGTTAACCCTGAAAAATAAGTTTGTGTAGATTGAACCAAAGAGAAGATAATGCAACTTAAATATGAGACAGGATTCAATATATTCGACCTTCAATCCTGTACACAGATGAAACATAATAGCTGAAACAGTTAAGATAGTTAAAGCAGGAGATTAATAGTGTGTTTGGATTGACGTCAAATCCATTCTAATGTTGATCCATTTCAATGCAATAAGTTATCTTTCACGTTAAAATATGATTTAATGTGATTTTATGGGCTTTCCAAACATGCATTAAGCTGAAAAAGGAAACGGATAATAAATAGAAATTAATAAATAAGAAAAGGATGATGACAAGTGAGCAGGAGAGTTATGAGCTTAGTAGAGATGAATTAGGCTTTGGTGGATTAACTTAAATTTTAGGCAAGGAAACATGTAACAGTTCCAAAATAGTTGTGTCAGTAATAAAAAACGATCACTAGTATTACACATATAGAAAGCAAATTGTTTATTGTATTTTAGTCAGTGACACAAGCTTACTACAATCTTTAAAGAGCAATGCTGGTAATAAACAATATACGCTTTTTAATACACTTAGTTATTAGATGAATTTTCATGAGGGTCTCGCTGAAAACATGGACCCATTATTCTCTTTTCACTGGGAGCCACATGAAATTCACCCAATAATAGAGTATATCGGAAAGAGTTTGTTAAAAAATGAGTTGTTTGTCAGCATTTGTCATTTTGAAATTACTTGGAACTGAGCATTAGCAGCCATTTTCAGTTCAGTTGATAGTCGTAATGATTATAACCATCAAAATTCATTCCATCTCCAAGTAGTATACTGTTTGGTCAAGATAAGCAAGCAAGAGGTTATTGAAGATTCTAAGGTTAGCAGATCATTTATAAAACAAACGTGAAAAAGAAATCTTACCAGTATCATGAGTTGGAGATGTCATACATGTTCTTGTGGCAATTTTCTCATCCAATCGTGGTGTGGTTGGAACTACACGAAACATGCTACCCGTCACAGGTGAGCTACCTTCTTTGTTAAGCACAGGGACTGAACGGGAACGATGAATTGGTAATTGCACTCCTTTCTCCTGTAATACGAAGGAAGTGTAAATCAGCTATAATCATATAAGTGAGTAACAAATTATACAAGAGCTACCAAAATGTCTAATGATGATTTGGAAAGGTAAAAAAGAGCATAAAAATATATAATAGTGGAATTTTTATATTATAGCATTAACATATCAAATTAAAGTATTGCAGACTTCAGAGTAACTTAAAGAAAGGGATAGAGCATTGACAGACCAGCAATTAAAAAGATGCATATGACTGTACGATTTAACGCATGTATCAGATTGATATAAGTGAAACCCATACCAATATTGGAAATATTGATGCCATACTACACAATCATGATTTCATCACTAGATGCCTAGTGGAAACAAACAAATTGGCTGAGTCAACTCCACCAAAAGCAAATTGAAACTATCATTCAAAATGTTGATTAAAAGGGAAGCAGGTGTTAATGCTCATTGTTCTGTGCATGAAATCTGTGAAGTGTACATATAGGTATTAATGGATATTAAAGCATCATTTTACGATGGTGCCAAGACATACTTGACAGATTCACACATAAGGGCCTGTTGCAATAAATTGAAATATGATAGGAAAATTTTTTAACTGATAATGTGAAGCAGAACCATTGCTGAAAGATTCATCTCCACAATGATGTCACACTTACATCTGATTGACAAATTTAAGTTCAGGTAGTTTATTGACTTTTACACAGACAGATATTTCGGAAAGGAAGTAAGATATATTCAACAACCAAGAAAAAAACTGACATTGTTGGAGAACAGCACATGCAAACAATCTCCATTGTCAATGTATGTAAATAGTTAAACATAATAATTATAAGGTTTATACAGCAATAGTTGCCAGGATACTCACAACAGCTGTTGCTGTATAAGCAATGTTCCCTCCATGTACAGATTCTGGATTCGAATGAGCAATTGGGGTGACAGGTAAGGATGATGTTTTCTTCCCTCTAGGTGTGATAAGAGATAATGTCCTTGAAAGAAGAGGCTTTTTTGGTGCCACTGTTACTGATCCTTCAAGTGCTAGGAATGCAGCCTTTTCAATCTCAGAATTTGTGTTGCGAAACTTAAAACTGAGTTTGGGAAGAAAGGTTTTAATAGTTGGTCTATTTTTGGATGTGGAGGGGCCAGGGGATTCCTTGCTTCTTGGGAAACTAGGACTCGGACAGGGGGAAAAAATCACTCTTCTTGGAGGTGGAGTTAGAGGCATGTTTATTCTCACAAAATCTTCTCTTGTTTCCTCCTGTGTTATTCCAAGTATTTCCAAGGTAAGATTTTTCCTTGTTCCATGTTGTCCACTTGGCAGTTCCTCTGTTATTTCCGATGATGCTAGACCCTAATAAACAAAGAAGAACAAGAAATACTTACTTCAAAGTAGACAAGGAAAAATGTATACTCATCAAACTTCAAAGTAATTCATCTTATAGTTAATACACAACAATATCAGAAACATGTAGTTTAATTGAAGGATACATTGTTGACAAATTTCGTTCTTTGCAGGGTTTGATGATACAAATGATGTTTGTGCTGGCATAGGGGTGATATGCAAAGTAGATTGGCATAAAGTTAATGTGAATTCTGATGATCTCAATAGTTGTGTAGCTTCACAAGAGGGCTATGTAAGGCAGAACCATAAAAGTTTCCAATCAATTGGTATTCGTTAAAATTTCAGAAGCTTTCACAAATCTAAATTTGGATACAAATCATTGTGACACAAGCACCATACTACTGAAAATCATTGGAAGATATTTGGGTGCGCACGGTTTTGCTGATGATGAGCAATTGAAGCTTTGTTTCTCGAGAAGTAGCTTACTTTGAATAGAATCACCATCGAATTCTTTTAGAACAAATGAGAGTCAATAAGAATATATAAATTTGAAGAGAAACCCCTCTTCGAAAGATAATTTGAGGATCATACAAATTTTAATGTCAATTATATTCCCCAAAATTGCAAGAAAAAACTAATTTTGAACTGGAAAATACAAATTACACAATTGAGAGCCTGAAACATCAGAGCAAGATAAAAAATTATAGACCAGGGAAACATTGCTCTAAGTATCTGGTCTACTGTGTTCAAATTCAAACCTGAGGGACATTTAAGCCTCTTAAATCGATTCAATTTCTACTTAGGAACAAATTCCTGTCCCTTCTATAAATTCAAGGGCCACACATAAGTATGCTGGCATATTGTTAAAAACTATAGATGGAAAAATGCAAAATCAATTAGTCATGCATGAACACCTGAAACAAGAAAGGTTATGATCAAAGATAGATAAACAAAAGGCAATAAAGTAAGGCCAGAAAAAAAAATACACCCACAAGCTTCAACTAGTCAAGAAAACAAATATACAATAGTGTTAATCCAAAGTAAGAAAAGAATAGAGACAACTAGGGGACCTTTTGAATTGGGATATGAGCACTATTTTCAGTAGTGTCATGATCTTGGTCATCCTCCTTGGAAAAGCCTGTGGTTTGAGTTGCCATGATCAGTGGACCCACCAAACCAAAGACAATTTTGAGCTGAACAATGGAAATTGAAATAAGTGTTTATTTTGGAGGAAAGAAAGATGAAACCTTACCCTGATCATGGGAGATAGAAATTGCCTGAAAAGAAGTGCAGAGAGAATATAGTAAGGAGTGGAGAGGAGAGGCACCATGGAGACAGGTTGTGGTGTAAGCTTGAAGCAGACATGTTGCATATTTTCTTAATTAAATACATAATACATGTCATTCACATTATTATGATATATGGTTGGACGGCTATAACATTTCTCATCATTATAATTATTATTTTCTTTATTTGTCATTCGAAGTCAAATAGGAAATAGAGAATACTCACTTGCTATATCTGATCTCAGCTTTAAATATTCATTAAGTTAGCAATCAATGTTAGTTTACCAAAAACTTTTATCTATTGATGAATTTCTCTCTTTTTTTTTTTTTGTTTATATTTTATTCAACTACCCTCCAATGACGCACTAACATCCAAACCTTGTTTTTAAAAGGGGGACGAATGACGACAGCATGATGTTTTTGTTTTGTATATTACTATAACACTTTTAAAATTTTCTTTTCTAACTATTAAGTGAATTACAGGAAATACATTCTATATTTTATTCAATAGTGTTTTTAATATCATCCATGTTTTGAATTTAGTGATGCTGATAAAAAATTTGTGAGCAATATTTTTTACCAAAAATTAAAATTGTTAATTTAAAAAGCTAATTTAGAGTTAAAAAGTGTGGTCTACATTTTAACAGGCACAAGAAGCCAAATAAACAGCAATAAGTAATATCCTTGACAGCTTTTAAATTTGATGGACGACATTCTGGTTTATAATAAATGTGTTTCAAGTGGAAAGCTGAAATCCAAAGTCAAAGTGTTGATTGTGTTCTTTTATTATCTGTGGTCGAAGACAGGCATTTGGCAGATATGCACTCAAGTGCAAGTAGACTTACCCCAATAACAACGTGATGCTGGATAGTGATTTTAAATTGACTTTTATCATATAAATATCAATGGTTCGAGCTTTATCTTTCTAATTCTTTCATTTTATTTATTTAAAAAATACTTATTTTATTAAAAGTAATAAAATATAATTATATATCATAAATTTATATTATACTCTGAAAATATCAATAATAGTAAAAGGTCAAATTGATACTTTATATATTAGAGTTATAACTAATAATCAATAAAAATTATGATAAATTAATATTTAAAGAAAAATATTAATTTATACCCTTAAGCAGTGGTTAAAGAATTAAAAATAAATTTATAAATTAAAACTCGTAAAAGTATACTTAATCTCATGATTTTTGTTACATTTCAACATAATTTTTAAGAAAAATTTTCTATTTATTAGTTTTTTAAAGGTGTCTTGATGATACTATTTAGCAAAATTTGTACAATATTGAATTTAATGAAAATTTATATACAGTAAATTTTTGTTAAAAAAATATAAAATTTAATATAATTTAATGCTCAATTTTTAATAAAAATGTTATTTATTAAATTTTCTGAATACAATTTGGAAAAATAGATATAAAATACTTAATTTGATTCTATCATTTAGAATTTTATGTTTTAAAAATAAATCTATTGTTTGACAACAATTGACATCGATATTCATTGTCGAATATAACAGAAAATGTTTTCCAAGATTAAACTATTTGGAGTTGTACTACATTGCTGCTGATTTTTTTATGCATATGAATGATTTTCTGTCATTACAAATTTATAGTCAATGAAAACATTTTTAATACATCTTTTTTTTATTTACAATTTTTTTTCTTGATTCCTCACTAATTACACTTTTTTAATTTACTTCAAAAGAATTTCTGAACATATATTTATGATATTTTTTTTTAAATTGCTGGAAACCGATAAATTGATGAATAAAAATGTATATTTTATATCAAAATGAGGTTTAACATTTTTTATTTAAATATATTTTAATCTCTCAAAAATTCACAAATTTTTTATTATGTACTTTTTTAAAATTTTAAAAAATTCATAATTTTTTCTATTCTACGATAGTCCATTTTGTTTATTTTTTCGATTTAGTATCTCTAATGATGAGCTTTATTTATTTAGCCTCTCAGAGAATTAAATAGAAAACTTATTGTGTTTGTGAGGACTGAATGAAACATTTGTGATATTTAAATAAACTAAATAGTAAATTAAAGATATTTGGTGATATTTAATTAAATCAAATAAGAAAAAAATTACAAGAAATTTATTAGATAAAGGAAAATATATTATGAAGGTCCTATTTTAAAATTTTAAAAAATAAAAGATCAAATACAAATAATTATTTTTTTAGAAACCATGAGTTTTTTTTTTCAAGATTATATTTTACGAGGTGTTTTATGTTTAAAGAACTGAAGAATAATCTTTTCCTAAATTGTTAATTGACACTAATTAATTTGACTCCATATTAATATATTTTCCCCCTACTTTTTTTAATTTTTTAAATCTTCGGTGTCTTGTATATTTTCCTTTTATTTAGGTATAAAAACAGGTGAAATTCCTCGATAGAAGTTTATCATTTAGTGTATATCAGATTAAAAACAAATAAATCTACATTTTTAAACAAATAATAATAATTTTGTAGTATAATTTTTTTCCCTAAAGAAGTGGTAACACGCCAACACACACCAAATTACACTATAAGTCTAAAAAAATTAATCTCACAAGAATCCAAATTCAATAATAAAAAAAAAAAGTAGAAATAAGAAGAGAACATAAAACTGATAATAAAAAAAAAATCTCTAAACTTAGTTTAACCAGAGAATCAACATAAGAATTCGTTTTTCTGCAAACATAAAATAGTTTCACAGAATCGAATACATTCCAAAGCATTTCTATTACTACATATTTGTAACATAATATTTTAAAATTATATATTTATTTTATTTAAATACTTCAGATTATTGACTTATATATAAGTTATAGGCCATTAAAATTATATATGCGCTTTTTTATTTGTTGAAAAAATCTTATTGTAATGTATAATTTGAATATGTTTTTATGCCATATGTCAAGTCTAAAAAAAATATTTTATTTCAAATTTTTATGGATAAATATTTTAATTACATAAACGTAGTATTAAAAAAACATATTATATTTGTAATGTAATTTCTTTTAATAAAACTTAGTACTTTTATTTTCTTAATTTTACTCTTAACAATTGAGATTAATATATATTTTTAAAATTTCCTATATAAAATAAAAAAATTGAATTATTGATTAATAAAATGGCCACATTAAAATAATAGAGATGTACTTTTTGTTAAATTTAATTAATATCTTATTATACTACTGATTATACTAATTTTTGTTTGATGAAACTTTTAAATATGTTAAATTCAAACTTTAAATTTAGAAATCAAATTAAATTTAAGTCTTCTAAAGCTTAATATACAAACTAAATTTTTTAAAGAGCAAAATAATCATTTATTCAAATATATTTAATAATTATAAATTGCGCAAATCACAGGTCATTACAGTAATATTTAAGTGAAATCGATGGCATGCTTTATGCATAAGTACAAATAATTTTGTTTTTTTCTTTATTTTAATAAAAGTTTACATTAACTTGTTTAGAAAATGGAATAAAAAATAAACATACTGGAGATTGCATATTCGCTGATCGATTAAACGTTGACCAATGAATGATTAACAATCATATATTGTTCCGCTAAATTTACAAAGCCAAAGGCAACGAGGAAAACCAAAAAATTAGCCCAGGTATAAATTAAAATTTGGTTTATATTTATTTTATTGTTTTAAAATAACTAATATTAATTTAATTTTTAAATATCAATATTATATTAATTTTTAATAATAATAAATGACATCTACCTATTCATTAGTTTAATTTTCAACAATAAGAAATAATATTAATTTAAACATTTAATTTTGCTGTCTGAATTAAAAGTAATATTGATATCACTTTTCATAGTTAAAAGAATGATTCCATACCATTTTTTTTTATTTTAAGAATTAAAAAACATATTAATTGCGCTTGTTTTAATTAAAATTTATTCAGAAAAACCTTTAAAAAAATTAATTTTTCTTAAAATATTAAAGAAATTCAAATAAATATGGAGACAATCCTATTCAAATGAGATAAGACCATTTTGGACAGATTTAAATTCTTTGACAAAGTATATTAGAAAATTTAACAATAATATATATATATATATATATATATATATATATATATATATTGATAATTTTTAAATCAATAATTATAACCTTATATTTTGCTATCTAAATGCAGCCTTATCCTTTTTAGAAGAACCAAACCAGAAACTAAACCTTTATTTGGCTTCAGTTTGCTCATATGGTTATTTTGAAGATCAAACTAGAGTAAATTTTAAATTAAAATTAGCTATTAATTGGGTTTCGCTTTTGATACTAGGGTTAAATTTCAAATTGGATCGGCCATTATAAGCTACCCACTGGGGATAAAATATTTTCAAGTTCAGTTAAGCCAGTTTAATTAACTTATTAGTTAATAATTTAATATCCTAACTCAGTCTATTGTTGTTTACAACCCAAATAACCTGGTTCGTCAGTTTAGTTTTCCTTTTTTTTTTAAAAAAAATACTTTACAATTACATTACTAATACAATAATTAACATGTATAATATATTTATATAAAATTATAACTATCGTACTCTTATATTAACACTTTGTATATCATATTTGATATTAATGTATTATAATTAACTTGATGGAGGAGATTACAAATCTGTTCTAGCCTTAAACTTCTTTATATATTTTAAATATGAAATTCTAACTCATATTTTAAAAAAATGAAAATCCAAATAAATAAGGTACAAATATTACAAAATAAAAAAAAATGGACGAATGATTGTGGGTAAGCCAATTTCGGATTAAATTGAATTAAGCTAAATTATGATTAGGTCTGAATTTTTATAACTCAACTCACACTATTTATCAAGTTATTTGGATCAATCCCTTAAAATCGTTTCGTTTTGATACTTCTAACCAGTGTAAATCCATTACTTGAGAGATTGTAGAAATGAAAGAATTTGAGACGGGATTTCTCTAAGACGTGGGGTTAATGGACTCTCCATCAACCTGTAAAGCATGAAAAGAAAAAGTCTTTTTATCAACTCTTTACCTCATTTGGCTTGATAAAAACAAAGATGTAATGACTAATGAAATGGAAAACCTGTACATAAATGCTCATAATATAACTCAAATAATGCAGCGTAATTTTGATCTCCTTCATACCCATTTAGTTTGGCATCATAGAGAACAAAAATGGATGAATAATTAAAATGTTCAAGGGAACCAAACCCTAGTCAAACAGGATTGAGTGGACTCATTAAAAATGTATCAGGACGATAGTTATGTGATTTACTTGGCAACAATGATGAATATAAAAAGTTTAAGTTATTGAGGCAACAAAAGTTGAAGTCAGACACCGAAGTAGTTTGTATAATTAATTACAATCATCTTACTTAACAAACACTGGGAGCAAATATTAAACTAATTAAGTGACATTAAATGTAGTATTACCAAACACTGGAGGCAATTTATACAAATAATACATATATTGAGCATGCCAGTTCGGTCTATGACTTTCAAACGGCGTGTAATGTATTTTACAAGCAACTCCATTGCTACTTCGAATGCGTTGAAGTGATTCATCTCATTAAAAGTAACATAAGTCAATTTCATGAATTCGAGGCTATATATATGATTTGTAGAAATTTAATAATTAGTGTATATCATATTTGGAGAGAAGGGTATTTCTGTGTTGATCTCTTGGCTAAGTAAGGCATGGTTTGACAACATAAGTTTGTTCTCTTGATATTTTTTCCTTTAGAAATTACCCTCTTCGCTTTTTGCAAACTCTATACAAGTAGCATTCTTTAGAAGTAGCAAGTTCACATTTCTCTCTTTTTCTATTTAGTAACAAGAAACACTACCCATACATAGTTAAGTAACTCGTAGAGTTTTTTTTTCTTCAAAATAATTAAATAACCTTTATTATTAATTTGTATGAAAATGGCATATCAAGAAAAGTTAAGAAATTTGCCATCAAACGCTCTAAGGTGAAGATACTGAATAATTTATATGGGAATAAACAAAAACTAAAATTGAAACAATAAAATAATATGTAAATGACCCAAAAAAGAAAAACTACACGTATTGGTTAATTAGAAGGGATGAGCACTGAAACTATGGGTAGTGTTGAGCATAACTCAAATTGGAATAGTATTCTTTATGATACATTTAATCAAAGCAGTTGTGGACATTATGGGTTTGCTAATGAGTTCAATCATGCAATTAAGCACCTTATTTATTAAATTAGTCCACTAGTCAATTTTTCATTATCAGCCGTTCGAGTTCGGAATAAAGGTGTTTCAAAAGCATCATGCATCAGGTGTATAATGGTCCTTTTTTCCTTTCTTTAATTAAATAAAGTTTCCGATTCTGCAGTGTACAGGGTGTACTTGTATTTCTTCCCGATAATATAGTTTGCCAAATTTCTTATTTCATTTACTGCGTACGGTGTTAATCATCCACTATGGTGCTGCATAGATGAATACGACTAATCTCATGTTATTTTAACTTAGATAAAGGCACGTCGTTAAAATCAGTTTAATAATTTTCAAAGTTCAAAATCAAAATTTCTTCATGCAACTATTTGCTAAAGATAAAGTTACATTATTATATATAAATAATCTATTTATAG
This sequence comes from Abrus precatorius, assembly GCF_003935025.1. Classification (NCBI taxonomy): domain Eukaryota; kingdom Viridiplantae; phylum Streptophyta; class Magnoliopsida; order Fabales; family Fabaceae; genus Abrus; species Abrus precatorius. Next base: position 4,080,620 of record NW_020874417.1, read on the forward strand.
GACCGATGTAACTTGTCACTACAACAGAATCGTTTGTGTTCTAAAACACAACAATATTCCCTTCAAATAGACTTTAGCCATACGAATAAATGTCGATACAATTGATAGATAACAAAATTATTATTATTATTATCATTATATGCAACTTTCGATTTGAAACATCGTTAATAATAATAATAATAAGACCCGCATCCACGTTGCGATGGAGTTCGAGCTTGATTCTTTCATTACAACAAGTTATCGGTAATTGCATAAAATGAGAATAATCCCATATTTTTTAAAACTAAGCCCCTTAAAGAATCTTTAAGCTACATCTTTTAAGAATCTTTTTCGAGTGTATTAATGCATCTTAAAGCCTAAGCTAAAGGATAAAAAAGAATGTTTATCATGTTTTATTATGATCTCAATCACTTCTAAAATTATGAAAATTTTTAAACAATTAAATAGTTACATACTTTATCTATCATGTTCCGTAACACAAAAAGGAAGTTCCATATGATGCCACGTAATCCTAGGAAACACATCACAAAAAATCGATTCATGATTCATGTTCTGTTCTACACTATATGTTCCCCGCCCTAGGTCCCCTCTTCACTACACTTACCCTTCCCTGCTTCTTTCGTATTCTTCTTTATCATTATCCACCCAACATGAAGAAGGTTCCAAGGAGGGTCTGGTCAATGAATGAGAATCACTCTTCGTCCAGGTTCTACATTCCCTCTTTTCTCTTCCAATCCTCTTTCATTTCTTCAGTTTGAAGACTTTGCTCTTCTGGGTGCTACCAATTTTGAAGAGCATTTTCCATGGATTCCAAGCATTCCAAGTTCCACGCGCTTAGCGGCTCCATAGCGAAGCACGTGTTCTTCCGCGTCTTGTTTCTTGTCTCTGCTGTTTCCATCGTTTCTCTGATCCGCGTTATACCCACCATTGATCTGGGATCTTTGACTCCCAACACCTACGTTGACTGTGTCGAAGATTCAGATTCTGACAACGTCACTGTCACGCCCGGTTCATACTTGTTTCAGAGCCGAATCCTCAACACCTTCTGGGGTTCCTTTGACAACATCACCTGCAAAAAGCACATTAATTTGACTTCCATTGTTGTCACCGAGTTAATGGGTCAACGCCTTTTGAATCGTGGCGCAAAAAGTCTATGCCTTGGAGAAGGGTCACCAATGGCTGTCTCCACAATGCAACGGTTGGGGTTCTCCAGTGTCAGTGGTGTTCACAAGGACCCCTTTGTCTCCTTCAACCAGAGGAAAATCGTCTGCCACCTTGAGTACAATGATGGTTCGTTTGATTTCGTGTTCTCCAAGGATGTGGACAAGGTTTCTGTCCCTGCATTGATGGTGCTTGAGGTTGAGCGCATTCTTAAGCCCGGTGGAATCGGTGCCTTGCTTGTGAGTTCCACTGATTTTTCTGCTACCCCTGTGTCTTCATTGTTGAGATTTTCAAGTGTAGTGCATGTTGGTTATGTCAACGAGCTTAGTCTTGTGGTTTTCAAGAAACGATTTGAAAATGAAAACACAAGTTCCCTTTTTTATCATCATGGTCTTCCGGCTGATTGTGCAAGTGTTACATTCACCAAGCCTCTGGTGGAGTTGATGGAGCCTCTTGTGGAGGAAAGGCCACTTCTTGAGTTTGAGAAAAGGATCTCCTATTTGCCCAAATTTGTGGATGTTTCTAGTAGGAAGAGGTTGGTGTATATTGATATTGGGGTAGGGGAGTTGATGGATGCAAATGTCACTGATTGGTTCCCACCATATTATCCCATAGATCAGAAAGCTTTTAGTGTGTATTTTGTTCATTACAACGCTTCAGTGTTGTTGTCCTATGTAAAAGGACCTCGTGTCACCTTTGTTTATCATCCGGGGTTGGCCCAAAAGGCTGAAGCCAATAAGGGTGTGGATAGGGACATTGATCCGTTTTTGGGGGAGAATGAGTTTGATTTCCTCGTGTGGTTCAAAGAAACTGTGCAATATGCTGATTTTGTGGTTCTAAAGATGAATGCAGGGCAAGTTGAAATGAAGTTCTTAAGGGATATATTTGAGAGTGGAGCTGTATGCTACGTGGATGAGATGTTTCTTAGTTGCTCAGATAGTGGGGATGGTATAAGTGAAAGTATGAACAGGAGAAAACATTGCATGGATATTTACATGGGTCTCAGAAACAATGGTGTCTATGTTCATCAATTGTGGGATACTAGGTTGCATCAAGAGCCTCAAGTTTCATATGTACAGTGATTGCGCGTGAGAGAAATTGTCTCTGCTTGTGTGTTTGATGTATTGGATAACAGAACTATGTAGTGTGTGGTGTTTATTGTCTATCAAGGAAGTAGTGTACTAATGCAAATGCCATGAACATCCCCATAATTTATAAATAAGCAACCATACTCATTCTCATCTACAAAATATAATCACTGTGTGCAGCTTGGTTTTTCTTTTCTTTTTCTTTATCTTTTAAAATGTTTTGGGGTTTAATGACAAGTAAAAGTTGCCTGGAATCCTGGATCATAACTATAGCTACAAATTTTAAAATGAAGGAACCAATTTCAATAATGGAACATGAATCGTTGCCATACTTATCCACCAAACGTTGTAAACTTTGTCGTGAGCATTACGAATGCACTTTTTAACATATTCATTTGTTATTATTAAAATTTATTAAAAATATAGAATAATAAAAAAATTATTAAATCATAAGTGAGATAAATACAATTTTTAAAACTTAAGAATAAATTTTCAATTAAAAATAATAACATTTAAAGTTATCAATACACAAAATTTTATCTTTTCAATACAAATTATATATATATATATATATATAGAGAGAGAGAGAGAGAGAGAGAGAGGTTAGTGGCGTCTAGCTGATTAGTACGTAGCAAATGTGGTGTGCATATGCTTGTTGTCGGGTCGTACATTATTCATTTGAGAACAGTGGATCCTCTGCGTACTTTGAAGATAAATTATTGGGGGCAAGTACAAAGAGCAGCGCATGGGAAGTAATTTAAAGGTGCTTAACCAATTGTTAGTAAAACATGTGAGGACTTATCCTCACAGGGCCTTTTGGGACCTTAAAAAATGAGCCCAGACGTACTTTGCAATACCTTTCGTAAAAATGTATGCTGAGTGACGTGTTTGTGAACATAAAAGCTATTCAATAAATCAATTTCCTAACCAAGATACTCTCTGAATAAACGATGTATATGCTCTAAACATGCGTCTCAATTCCATGCCATACACATGCCTTGGTATATATTTGGAACAACATTATAGTCTTGTTAACATGGATCTAATGCAAATATTGCAACCACTAGTGTTAGTAAACATAAATATATGACCATATAAACATGAATCCAAACTTGCACGTTAAGTTAGAGCGGGTTTTTAAAACACGCACCAAAATTAAAAAATGTCATACGAAGAGGGTAAGACACATTATATGAAGGGAAAGCCATTTAGAAATCCGAAATAAAGCCAAACAAGCATGGCGTAGGCATTAGCTTATACAACAATAATACAAATAAGGTGCAATGCCAGCCCGTTGTCCATGTCAAACAGAATGTCATACATATATTCCAATTTCCATTTTTTTTTTTTTTGGATTATTGGAAAGGCCATGAGAAAGTAAGTTAAGAGTATTAAGTATAACAGTTGGACTGTACAGGAAGCTTGTGTTACTACTAAAATTGTATCTTCACTCTTGAGGTTGAGGTTGAGTTTGAGGTTCAAGTTCAGGTCCAACTTTGATCTCCAAAAGCCTCTCAACTGGTTGTCTGCAAATTGGACATCTATTTGTCTGAAATCTCAAAACCTTTGCACATCCACTACACATGCACTACAACAAGGAAACAAATCCATCCAAAGTATATATCAATGGTTAAAGTTGAGCAAAGATAATAATCAGTTTGTTAAGACTGATTACTGAATAGTAGCACAATAATTTATGGGGTAAAAGTGCATATTTGGTATATATTATTTTTTAGAAAAACAATTGCTTATTTTTTAGATGCTCTCTCACGAGTCTGACAAAAATAAATGATTATTGCTCTAAAATAAGTTGAATAAAACACACAAAATAAAAAAAGTAAACACAAAAGGTTCTGATTGTTGATGAAATTTGGCAGCAGCATACATGGATATCATTTAACAGTTTCTGGTAAATTAATACTCACGGTATTGATAACTATCATCAGAGCATCATTCTGTCAACCAAACCAAGAGAAATTAATTTAAAGAAAAGGAAAATTGTAAATACCATGTGGCGACAAGGAAGGACAGTTGTGTCCCTAGGCTCTGACAAGCATATAACGCACTCTTTTCCAGGGTCATTCCCATCCAAGTCACTCTCCACTGAATTTCCAATACCATATATCTCCTGCAGTTCATACCTCATTCCATTTACCCATAAGATCTGCTTCATAACCTTCACCTGGAATTCTCCTTTCTCCTTCTCAAACACTGCTTGAGTTATCTGAGAGTTTGTATTACCGGGTGTTGGAGTTTCATTTGATCCATCATCATGGTCACCAGACGATGCATCTGCTTTGATAGCAACTGGATAGACATCCATGTCCCCCACATTCAATAACTCAGACTCCTCAAATATTGAAAAATCAATCCCAGTTCCGGCTGGCTGTTTAAACTTCTGGCCAAGACCTTGCTGGAAATTTACAGTCACGGGTGCAAGAACATCTTCCTTCATTGGGGTTAGGGTGCAACCTTCACCTTCTTTTGCAAAGAAAAGTATGGTGATGCTGTCATAGAGATAAAAGGAAACAAAACCCTTAGATCAAACAAATAAAAGAACTATTCAACAAAATATCCATATTCATAGTCACACACACACGACAATTAAACCTTTAGCACCACTAAGTGTTTAATGCATAATCTAAACAGGACATGTATTAAGTCAACACAAGGTAGTTGAAGGTGAAAGGCATGCTTATGGTGCTAAGGTGTTTTAATGCCTTGAGGCAAGACACATCATAAAGTGTACACCTTACTAAAGAAAGGCATTACTGTTAGAAAATTAAAATAACAAAATTGATTACTATTATGCTTTGGTTTTCCATTAGAATAAACTACTCAACCATAACATTTATAGTAAAAATAAAAGATAATGATGTTCAACTTACAAAGCATTAAGCTGTTTGCCAAAATGTCAAAAAGTCTGATAATTAGTTATTCATTTATCATGTTGACTTTAACATTTATTTTGACGTCAGTCAGAAAGGTGCTCCTAAAGTGCAGAGGCACTGATCACTTCTAATGCCTCGCCACAGTGCTTAGGTGCATTTTTGGGCTTTGACTACACGGAGTCAATCACATCTCATATATTGGTACTGATTACAAAATGCTCCTTGATCTAGGAAAGTAATAAATACTTAAAATACTGAGTAATTTATTGCCTTCAAATGTGCTAAAATTTTTTTTTCTTATACAACTTTGGAAAATTAAAATCCCTCAAGAAGCATGCATTTAACCAACCATTCAGATACTTGGTAGTGAAAAAGTCAGTATTGCATTTGCCTACATATATTTTTTATTTACCAATTTCAACTATTCTATTTCCAAATATGCCAGATAAGAATCCATTTGCATCTAAATATGATATGAAGAGCATATAAGGTTGGTTATCTTTTAGTTACAGTAGATAATATAAATTAATTCTACTTAAAAGACATGGACTTTCCTACACGAGTGGGTTAACCACGAAAGAGGGATAACTAGTGATTATGCAGAAAATTACTTTAGATGATATATGTTAGCAATCCTTGAACATGGAAAGTTATTCAAAATAAAATGTCATTTTGCTAGCAATTGAACCATAAACAGTCAACACAAAACATCAAACAGTCAAACTATTATAGTGTGACCACTTTCTCCTCTAATGAACAGTTCCTCTCTTAACCAGCTAATGTTACTGGAAACAAACCTACAGTTCAACAGTCACAAATAAAAGTGATTCCCAGAATGGTGATTTGACAGTAATAACAAATATTAGCACATGTATATCAGGAAACTAGATGATCATTAAGCAGTTGTGCAGGCACAGAAAACCACGGCTTACAAACTGACTAAAGCATTATTGGCAACTATTTTCTCAACTCGGTTAATTGTCCCACTCCCTATCATGGTAGTTAAAATTGCAATTTTACACGTATGATCGTATAATTTTCTTATGCCTCAGCGATCCCGATCACACTCACTGACTTGTTTTGCTAGGATCATAAGATCTTACTCCTTAGATCGTAGGATCAAACAATTTTTTTGATCCTACTTGAACTCATTTTTTTTGAAAATAAACAACAATTATGACCCATTTTTAATTGGTCCATTAGATTTAAGACTTTTAACTCATTCATTTTGGCACTTTTCTTCACCTTTTGTTTTTGCTCTTATGCATACAAAAGTTCTACACCCATTCTTGGTTTTTCTACTTCTGGGTTTGGAACCTATACACTTCAGTTCTTTTGCTTTTGGGTTGAACTCTTGGTTCATTTTCTTGCGGGTTCAACTACTCTCTGCTTTGGTTCATTTGCTACACTATTTGGGATCCTGGATTCAAGTTTCTGATCTCTGATAGGTTACACTCTTTTAATCTGTTTAGTTATTTACAAAAGTCTTTTAAGTGGGAAAGGAACTGCTAGGGAGGTACTGGGAGTTCAGGTGCTGCTAACATTGAAAGCAGCTAGGATGATGCTACAGGTGGGGGTTCTGAATTTGGAATTTTTGTGACTTATAAGCTTGTGGCTGTTAGTAATTTAAGGTTATTTTGTCTTATTTTTATTATTTTTTATGCATATATATGAATTCAAAATCATTTTGTATTTTTAGGTTCTTACGATCCATGTTATGATTACACAATTTATGTGTTTCCTTAACCTTTCCGATCTTAGGTAGGATCTCGATTTTGACTACCTTGCTCGCTATTAATGTGTACTAACCTACTTCTCTTTCAATTGCTAAAAGTCAACACCCCATGCAAAATAGAACAAGTGATTTCCTCACCACCCTAAAAAAGGAACATGATAAAAAAGGTACTGTAGAAAACCTCAATAAACATTCCCAAATAGATGAAAACTCGGTGAAATATTGTCTAGCACATGATCAGATTGAAATCCAGAATATATTGATCAGGGAGAAAAATTAAATAATTTATAAGCAATGCTGATTATCAAATGAAGATAATCTGTCATGCTAGCAATCTTTAGCAGCAATTGACTTTGCTTTCAATCGGGCTCCCCAGATTGTCAAAGGAAATTGAACCCTAGCAACACATAGATATGCTTATTTAGTACGTCACAAAATACACACAATACAAAAAGTATATTAACTCTTCCACAGAAAAAGCCATTAAGCTATCTCAATTCTAAGGTATCAACTTAATTCATAGACACCAGTTCATACCAATATAACCATTATGTCATGCACCCCTTTTACACTCTCCTAAGCTAGCTAGAAATAACATGAGCCAATAAATAAAAACTAACCACGCCATTCTACACAGACTGCAATAAAAAGTTCTCATCACAGTCCAAAATGGTAAGTTACCATCATCAATACAAAATAACATGAATAACAAGCATGGATAGAGCTGTAAGTAGATTTGCCCCATCCAAATAAGCAAATGGAGCAATTAAACCCTGCAAACACTCAACAAGCTTATCAACTCCAAAACCTTGCATCTGCCACATAATTACCATTCACACGATGCACTAATAACCACAAAACATAAATTATCTGATTACGTGCATGTTTGATCACCCTTAAATTTAGAAATATAATAATAAAAGCTATTTCGAGAAATTAACAAAAATAAACATTTCTTAAAAAATAAGCTGATGCAAACACGCCATACATCATCATCATTATTATAAGGAAAAACAGCGTTACCTCCCAGAAACGGTGGCATCGAAAGTAAATGACACAAGAAAACGCCCAGGATTTTCGTCATCAGGTTCAATCCTAAGACTCTCCTTCTTGATGTTGACATCGTTCTTTATAGTAACCGCCTTCTGATGCTCCACATACGGCGTAGGTGGCAGCAGCGGTTGCGGCGGAGCGTAACGCCCCCACATCGGGTCTACCGCCGGACGGTGATGGTGGTCGTACGGCGCCGGCAACGGAGCCGGTATGGTTGTCGGCGGCGGATAGTAACCGGGGTAGTTGTGATAAGGCGTGGCGGCGGGAGGGTACGCGAACCGGTTCGCCGTGATTTCCGGCTGCGGAGGCACCGGCGGCGGGTGAATCCGTCTCCCGCTGCCGCTGCCACCGTGTCTCCGGCGGCTGTTAGAACCACTGCTTCCTATGTTACCCATGAAAATGAAGAAAATTACGAAAATACCCCAGAAAAGCTGTTATTTTTTTTTTTCTAAATATAATTTAGAGAAAAATCAAAACTTGGAAGCTTAAGGAAGAAGAAAAGTGGGGTTGAGTAAAAGGAGTGTGGTTGTTTTATTTGCGGTGGTTCAAAGAGTGTTATGAGACAGTGACAGAGAAAAATGCATTAGAAATAAGAACAAAAATAGAATAAAAATAATGGTGAATAGAGAGAAATGGAGACACAGTTTCTTTAGATAGTTGTTGGATGGAAGATGGAGGGTATAATGGGATTGCGTAAAGCTCCACCCAGTGAGAGGAACACCATTGATGAGGGATGGGAAGTGAAGGTTTTGGCTAAAGTGACCCACTTTTTTCCCTCTTTTGTTTGGTTTGTGATTTTTCTAATATAATATAATGTTATAGTATGGTGTATGAGTTTTGAGAATTTTATTTTTAAGATATAGGAATGGACTATTTTACCTTAAACAGAAATCATGTTCTAGATTCCTGAATCCACACTGCCATTTTCGACACGCTACTCAACTTTTAGTTTGTCGTTTTAGGGCCTAACCCCATCATTACATGAGACGAGGGCTCTCTCAACTTTCGACTTGTTCTCTCTTTCTCGTCATTTGGGTTCTTGGGAAGGCTTAAGCTTTGTTCTGAAAATGAGATCAGATAGAAAGAAAAGAAAGAAAGAAATAAAGAGAAAAAGTTATGGTAAAAAATATATAATTTGAATTCATAGAAATAGAAGTAAACAAAATTTCATTTATCTAAATGAGTAAAACAAATAAACGTACTATAATTTTAATTATAATAACTGTTAAAATTTTCATTTAATCAAAAATTTAAAATTTGCAACAATTTTTAATTGAAAATTTATTTTTTATTTTTTAAAATATTTTTATGTTATTTAAAATAAAAATATAAGAAAAAACCTAGTAACTCTTTACTATCCAAGTTATAATTTGGTGTGCATAGACATGAATGTGCCAATAGTTAAATAAAAATCGAATGTGCCAGTAGTCATTCTCCATGAAAGAAATAAATATATTTTTGAGAAATTTGCGGATATTTTTTCACCAACTTTCAAAGCATTCAAGTCATAAAAAATATTTTCTCTATTAAATACATGTAAATAGAAAATAATTATATGTAATATTAATTTTTAGATATTTAAATAATAAAACTCTTCTTATATTTATACATCACTTATTCAAAATGAATGCTTAAGTTGTGTTGTCTTGCTAAACTAATCCAAAACTAAAATTTAGTTGGTATTCCAACTTCTTGTCAGTGGTTTCCCTTCTACATTGTTGATAGAAATTTGTAATTTAAAATAAAAAGGAAAAATATTTTCAGAAACTAAACAACCCTAAATATTTTACTATGAATACTCAAAGAGGGAATAATTATACATTGGTTGATATACATTTATCAGATATGCTGCTAGTTATATCAGCTTTGGCATCTTGTCTTAGCCTATGAGATTTTGTTACTCTTTTTTATGTAACATTTTGAAGACTTCAACAATGGCAAGAAAACAAGTTTGAACGGTGGAGAATCGTTTCCTATTTTACCGGCTACAATCAACAAACCTAATGCTGTGTTGATACTTTGTGTAATGAAGAAATAATAACACAAGTTAATGCATGTTTTAGGTGTTTCTTATACCCATTTTCTTATGAGAAAAAAGTGACAAAGCACCTAAATGTTTGATACTGTTGGATGCCAGACAAATAAACGGTTGAGAATATTTGAAGAATCAATTTTTAAATGACAAAATTTATTTTACTTAACCCATATGTTAAAATCACAAGAAAGATAAAACAAACTTAAAAAAAAAAATAATGATGTGGAAAATCAAACAAAATTAATATATTTAAATTTGAATTTTCCTCATTTTAAATAAAATTTATTTATAAGATATAATGAGATTATAACTATTCATTAAAATTTAGTATAATTTTAAATGAGTAAACTAGCTATTAAATTTTTCTACACCAACAAAAGAATTATTTAATTATTCTTTGAAGTTATATAAATCGAACATTTTAACTAATAACTATTGATCTTTTAAAAATATATTAATTTGAGTTGAAAATCATTTATTTTACATTTGAATTATATTCAAGAAAGTGCTTTTGCGCACTTAATGGTAAAGCTTGTGCATACCAAATTGGGATGTTTTTATTATTTTATTCTCTTTACTTTTGGTTTGATTATTATGATATTGTGGGGAGGAAAAAGAAAGTGGGAAGTGCCTAACACGTGTATTCCACTACAAACATAAATACATTATTTATAAATAATACCAAAATTAAGCACCAAATCATTGCGAGTGAATTATCATTTTAATCATATAATTTTCTCCCAAACATTGCCTTATATTCCATAACCATCGTTTCTTGTATCTAAAAGAGATTCCTCGTGGTTGCTTAGTATACACACTCTTCTTACCTTTCCTCCTTCATAAAATATCACAATTTTGCAAATAGATAAAAAATCTTTTAAAGTGGTCTTACTTATAAAACAAGAAAGGAAATACTTATTTACTTTTTAATTTTTATAAATTTTTAATATTATGTAATTTAAATTAAATTAACTGTATATAGCCCCTTATTCGGTTATTCCTTTATACACAATTACCCAAGCACACATGTTTTTCTTTTCATTGAATAAAATTATTATTATTTTACTGTATAGTTCATTTACCTTGTTTATATTTTTTAATAATATATTGTGAACAATATTTTTTAGGCTTTGATAACTGGATATACCAAAACATCTATTTATTAGTTCAATATAATTTTTAACACTTGAATTTTCTTATGTTTATTTATTTCATCAAAAATATTATTGCAATCAATAAAGTAATTCAACCTGTATAAAAGAACTATTAATTAAATACAAATTTATCTCATGTTTTACTATTTGACTTTTTTCTATTAAATTTATTATCTTCTACGTCAATATATATATATATATATATATATATATATATATATATATATATATAAAGAGTTTGAGCATCTTCTATTAATATTATTGTTATAAACAAAATTGAAATGTGTTATTGATTGGACGTACAAAATTTAAAATAAATAAATATTATATAAATAATTTTATTAAAAATTATAAGTATAATATTAAAAATAATTAATTTTCATTACATTCATATATATTATTATTATTTTATTTAAGATCAATATATAGTAAAATAATTTTTAAATTCATTAATAACTAATGAATTTTAATTGTTATTTTTATTTAAAACAAAAAAAATGTAGAAAAAACTAAAGTAAAATGGTTATAAATATAAAAATAATTATATAAATAAATGTAATGAACAAATTGGAAAAAGTTATCACTATTTACAAAAAAATACGTGATAATTACTCTTAAATTTATATTATTTACAATAATTAAAATTAATAAATTTTTATTTATTATAAATTAATGTTCTTTTAATTAGTATAAATATTTACAAATGTGAAATGTAAATGTAGAAATAAAATTCAAAAGGTTAAAAATTTAAATCTTATAAAAACAATTTATAAGATATATGAACTCATTCTCTCTCTTGGTCGATGAACAGTAATGCTATTTACTCACAATTAGGGATGGAAACAGGATATGCAGACCAGACTTTTTTCTTGAGAAGCCTGACTTGTAACATAATTATTAAGTCTGAGTCTGACCTATTATCTGTTAAAGGTTTGCTTTATTTTAGGTCTGGCATGCCTGTTTATTTGGCCTAACCTTGCTTGAAGTTTATTAACAAAGTCTGTTACAAAAAAAATTAATATTAATAAAAATATAAATATTTTATTATCAAATTAGTTTATATATTTTTCTAATTTCTATCTATGTTATTAATAATTATTAAATAATTATAATAATATTTATATAATTTTATAAATAAAATTTAAAATATTATTTAAGTATTAATTACAAATATTTTATATTAATAAAATTTTTATTTTTATTTTTATTGATTTATTTTTAAAAATTATATAAATAGTAAATATTTTAGTTTTATTTTAGAAATATATTTTATTTGTTTAAAGACATCTTATATTCAACAAATAAAGTTATAGTAAATACATAAAATTAATAAAATAAATAACATTCACATAATTTATATTATTTGCTACATAGTCTGATTATATATATATATATTATAATAAATTTTTTATTTTACTTTCTTATCATTTTTTATAAATTTTTTCTTTCAAATAAAATATAATTTAAATTTAAGTAATTTCTATTTATTATAAATATAAAAAATTATACTATAATATATTAATATAATAATTAAATATTAATAATAATAAAATTAAAAATATGAAAAATTTATTAAAAGAATATCAATATTTTATTTTTAAATTTTAATTCGTTTAGTTTTAATCGTGTCTTATTCTTCTTCAGCTTGTTTAAATATAACAATTATAATAATTTATGATTAAATAAATTTATTTTTTAAACACGTGTAATCGTGTATAAATATTTTTAGTTTCAAATATAATATAATTTTTATTTATTATAAATAAAAAATTATAACATAGTATATTAATATAATAATTAAATATTAATAATACTAAAATTAAGAAGATAAAAAATAAATTAATATAATATTATAATTTTTTTAAATATTAGTTTCTTTAATTTTGATTGCATTCTAATCTTATTGAGACTTTGCTGCTCTTTAGCTTGTTCAAACAAATATAATAATTTATCTTATATTTATATTCAAAATAACTATAGATAATAATAAAATAAGAATAAAAAATAAGTGTGATAACAACTTTGACTCAGAGGTATGTAGTTGTGCTAGGTTTGTGATTTGTTGTGATGTAGTGAATAATAAATTTTATACCAATAAAATTGCTTAAGAAAATATAAAAAAAAATAAAATTTGTATAATATTAAAAATTTATAGTGATTGTTGTTATTGGATAATATTAATAAAAATATAATTATTTTACATATATTCAAATTTTTATTTGTGTTATTGATAATTATTAAATAATTGTAATAAATTTTATACAATTTTATAAATAATATTTAAATTATTATTTAAGCATTAATTATAAATATTTTCATATTATAAAATTTTTATATTTTTATTTTTCTCAATTTAATTTTATAAAATTATTAATTATTTTAATTATTTTTTATGATAATTATATTTTGTTTGTATAAAGATATCTTATATTCAATAAATAAAATCACAGTAAACACATAAAATTGATAACAAAAAATAACACTTACAAAATTTATTAAATCAGCTAAAAAAATTATTATATTTTAAAAAATAAATAAATATCGTCATTATAAAAATTGTAGATAAAAAATATTTATATTATAAAATTCATAGATGCAGAAAAATAATATATGAGTATAGGAAGAATTATTAAAATTTATATTTAAATTAAAATAACTTATATTTCTAAATTTTTATCTTAATTAAAAATATGTGATAAAACTTAATATAAAAATTTAAACTTAATGTACTATATATATATATATATATATATATATATAAAATGACAACAATAATAACTATTAAATTAAAAAAATAATTACAAAATATTTAATTTTATTTGTTTCATTAATTTTTTATTTTACATTAACAAATAAACATAAAATTAGCTACACTATAATATTAATGTAATATAAAAAATATTACTGATACAATAAATTAAAACACATACTTATATATTACATATAAATTGATAAATTAACTAATAATTTAATTAAAATACGTGCAAGTTACAAAAGTATATATTATTATATAATTTATTTATAATTATATTATTTATATTATTTGCTACATGGTCTGATTATATATATATATATATATATATATATATATATATTATAATAAATTTTTTATTTTCTTTTTTATCATTTTTTTAATAAATTTTTACTTTCAAATAAAATATAATTCAGATTTAAGTAATTTCTATTTTTTATAAATAAAAAGAATTATAACATAATATATTAATATAATAATTAAATTAATAATAATAATAAAATTAAGAGTATAAAAAATATGTTAATATAATTTTATTATTTTATTTTTAAATTTTATTTTGTTTAGTTTTGATTACGTTTTATTTCTGTTCAAAAACTTAACTATTCTTTAAATTGTTTAAAGAATATAAAATTACTATTATAAACAAAAGTTATGTGAATTTTATTAAATATTATAGATTATATCAACTCACACTCTTTTTAATATCTCAATTTTTTTAGCATAATAAAAAATTTGACATATAACTTACAAAATTAATATGTGATAAGATTTTAGTTGGTCATATTACTAATAGTTTATTAGAGGCTTCCTATATAAAGTTCTCTCCCTGTAAACATAAAATTATTCCAATATAAATTCCTTTATGGTATCAGAGCACTCCTTGGGAGGGCTCTGTCACGATAACCTTCTTCCGCTAGCATTCATCTCTGTTTCTTATCATGCTACACCTGAAAAATCAATCAAAGAAAATGTTTCATCCAAAGATGAAGATCAATCACAAAACCCTACGAGTCTGTATTATCTCCATCCAGGAGAAAACCCAGCCTCCATTATCTCTGACCCTCAGCTCAATGGAGTCAATTATCATTCGTGGAGCAAGAACTTCAAGAGAGTGTTATTATCGAAGAATAAATACAAATTTGTCGATAGATCTATCAAGGAACCCGACAAGAAAGATCCACTTTGAGACGCTTGGGAAAGATGCAACAATACTGCCGTATCTTGGATTATCAAGACTCTCCCACCAAAAATTGCACAAAGCGTTATATACATAGATAATGCCCAAGAACTGTGGGAGGACCTCAAAGATCGCTTTTCGAAGGGAGACCATTTCAGAGTTTCTGATCTTCTGCAGGATCTTCATTCTATCAAACAAGGGGATCGAGGAATTTCTACATACTACACTGATCTGAAAACTTTATGGGAGGAATTGGAGGTTTTGAGACATCTTCCATCTTGCACCTGTTTTATAAAATGTTCATGTAATCTCATGAAGACAATGAAGAAGTATAGGGATTATGAATATGTGATATGTTTCTTGAAGGGACTAAACGATCAATACAGTCATGTAAGAAGCCAAATCCTCATGATGGAAGAGCTTCCATCAATAAAGAAAGCTTTTCCATTACTGATACAGCAAGAAAGACAACACGTAGGAGCAATGGAGTCAAGAGTTCTTGCCACTCCCATAGATCAGAATTTTGGCTGGAGAGGTTCTTCAACAGGCAGAGGAGGAAACCAAGGTAGTCAAGGGAGAGGTAGATCAGTGAATGGAGGAAATATCAAGGTGTGCAGTTTTTGTGGGAAGGAAAGGCACACAATGGAAACGTGTTACTTCAAGCATGGTTTTCCACCAAACTTCAAGTTCAAAAACAGATCTACCAACCCTTCTGTTAATTCCTTAACCTCTGAGCAAAACAACAATAGTCAAGAATCTATTGGCCAAAGCAATGAGCAATATGATATTCTCAAAAATCTCACACCAGAACACTATGCACAGATCATTGAAATGGTCAAGAAGACTGACATTCAAGGCCAAACGCACACCATTAACCAGGTTTCTCATAATACTCAAAATAGGGATCACACCCATCAACAAAAGCTAGGTAATCTTCTTGACCCCAGTGTTTGGATCTTAGACACTGGGGCCACCGATCATGTGTCAAATTCTTTGAATAATTATGTTACCTATCATTCCATAGAACCTATTCAAGTCAGTCTTCCTAATGGTGTTGTTACACATGCTTATTTCTCTGAAACTGTTTCTTTCACTAATGATTTTTATCTGAACAATGTTCTTTGCATTCCAGAATTTCAATTCAACCTCATCTCTGTTAAGAAAATCACTGATACATTAAATTGCGTTTTAATTTTTGCCAAATTCTCTTGTGTCATACAGGATATGACTTCTTCGAGGATGATTAGTCTAGCTAAAGTAAACAAGAATTTATACATACTGCAAGAACCAAATAAGCCTGTTGTACCTACTATTTCTGCTGTTAATTCTTTTGATAATAATGTACTCAATAAACATACTAGTTTTGATTTGTGGCACTTTAGGTTAGGCCATCCTTCTACTAAGGTTTTACATCATGTATGTCAACAATTTCCTTATGTACATTCTAACTCTACCATGATATGTGACTATTGCCATTTAGCAAAACAATCTAAATTGCCTTTTCCTGTTAGTAACACTAAAACTGTTGCTTGCTTTGATCTCATACACATGGACATTTGGGGTCCCATATCTGTTACATCAATGCATAGTCATAGATACTTCCTCACTGTCATTGATGACTACTCTAGACATGTCTGGATTTTCCTCATGAAATCCAAACTTGAAACTATAAATTTAATTGATGAATTCATTAATTTTGTTTACACTCAATTTGGTAAGAAAATTAAATGTATAAGGAGTGATAATGGGGCTGAATTTGTCATGCACCCTGCCTTTTCTAAATATGGAATAATTCATCAAACATCTTGCGTTGAAACTCCACAACAGAATTCTGTTGTGGAGAGGAAACATAGACATATACTTAACATTACAAGAGCTTTGTTATTTCATTCTCATATGCCTAAAATTTTCTGGAGTTTTGCTGTTATGCATGCTGTCCACTTGATCCACAGACTTCCTTCTCCTGTTCTACATGGTAAATGCCCTTTCCAAATCTTACACAATGAATTGCCCACTTTATTAAATTTAAAGGTTTTTGGCAGTTTATGTTATGTTTCCACCTTAACTCAAAATAGGAATAAGCTTGATCCTAGGGCCAAAAAGTGTATTTTTCTTGGATTTAAAAATGGGACCAAGGGTTACATTGTCATGGATATCAATACTAGGCAAATTTTTGTTAGTAGAAATGTGATTTTTTATGAGAACATTTTTCCTTTTAAACCACACACTTCTGACACTACTGTTAAATTCACCGAGTCTTCCTCCTTTAATTTCCAAATAGATGATCCTAATATTCCTTCCACACATGTTTCTTTTTCTGATTCTATTACTGCTCAGAATCTGCTACCGGTCAATGCTGATGAACAACAAGTCAGGAGATCCACTAGAGTTTGGAATCCACCTGCTTACCTATCGGATTATCATTGCAGTCTTCACACTACTAGTTTTGCTAACAACAATTCAGTCAAATATCCCCTGCAATCTGTCCTTTCTTATGGTTCCCTCAATCAGAAACATCTCAATTATATTCTCTCTATTTCCACTTATTCTGAACCAACTTCATATCAACAAGCTGTCAAGGATGAAAAGTGGATCGAGGCTATGCAAAATGAGCTCCAAGCTTTGGCTGAGAATAAGACTTGGTCCATTGTTTCCCTTCCTCCTGGCAAATCTCCTATTGGTTCAAAATGGGTATATAAAGTAAAGTATAGGTCTGATGGTTCCATTGAGAGGCATAAGGCCAGATTAGTGGCAAAAGGCTACACGCAAATAGAAGGCTTAGACTACTTTGATACTTTTGCACCTGTGGCTAACTTAGGAACAGTTAGACTTCTTTTGGCTATAGCGTCTTCCCAAAACTGGCATTTACACCAATTAGACATAAATAATGCCTTCTTACATGGTGATTTAGATGAAGATATATACATGGAAATACCACAAGGTCTCACTTCTTCTACTCCTAATTCTGTTTGCAAACTTCACAAATCTCTCTATGGCTTGAAACAAGCCAGTAGGCAATGGTTTGCCAAGCTGTCTTCTTACTTACACAACCTTGGTTATCATCAATCTTTTCATGATCACTCTCTTTTACTAAATCCACCAATGATCATTTTACTGCTATTTTAGTATATGTTGATGACTTAATTTTAGCTGGAAATGACACTTCTGAAATTCAATTGGTTAAACACAAATTAGACACTCAATTCAAAATTAAAGACTTAGGTTCTCTAAAATATTTCCTTGGGTTAGAGGTTGCAAGATCTCATCTTGGCATCACTCTGTCTCAGAGGAAATATGTTTTAGATCTCCTTGCTGACACTGGTTATCTTGCAGCCAAGCCTGCTCCTACTCCTATGGTCAAGCCACATAAGGTCAAAACAGCTGATGAAGAACCTTATCAAGATGCTGCAGGGTATAGGAGACTCATTGGAAAGCTTCTCTACTTAACTACAACCAGACCTGACATTTCTTTTGCTGTCTAGCAGCTTAGTCAGTTCATGTCTTCCCCTACAAACTTTTATCATAAGTCAGCAGTAAGAGTTCTAAGATATCTCAAAGGAGCACCAGGACAAGGCCTATTCTATCCCACTTCTTCTACATTACAGCTTAAAGCATTTAGTGATTCAGATTGGGGAACTTGTTCAGAGACTCGAAGATCCATCATCGGCTACTGCATCTTCTTAGGAGACTCTCTAATTTCCTGGAAATCCAAGAAGCAATCCACTACATCCAGATCATCGTCTGAAGCTGAGTACAGGGCTCTTGCTTCCACTATGTGTAAACTGCAATGACTGACATATATTCTGCAGGATATGAAAATTCCCTTCCTTAGTCCAGCATTATTGTATTGTGATAGTCAACCTGCTCGACATATTGCATCCAATGTTGTTTTTCATGAACGCACGAAACACATTGACATTGATTGTCATGTTGTTAGGGAGAAGCTTCAAGCCAAATTATTTCATCTTTTGCCTATCACTAGTTCTGAACAAACAGCTGACATCATGACTAAAGCTCTTGAGCCTTCCTCCTTCTCTTATTTGGTTTCCAAGCTGAGAGTCATTAATATTTACTCCTCAGCTTGCGGGGGAGTATTAGATAATAGGAATAAAATAGAAAATGGCTAATTTAATATGTTAGCTTGTTATCTTTCTGTTATTACTAATTAGTTGTATTGTTAGCTTTCTTTCTATTACTGTTACTAATAGTTTATTAGAGGTTTCCTATATAAAGTTCTCTCCCTGTAAACATAAAATTATTCCAATATAAATTCCTTTACATATCATTATTAAAAATTAAAAGTGTTAAATTTAAACAAAATTAAATATTAAAATTAAAATAGTTTTACAAAAATATAAACTAAAAAAATATTTAAGTTTGTGTTAAACAAATATTAATAAATAAGTAGGGTAAAATACTAGAAAGGATAAGAAATTCCACAAAAGAAACCACCAAGCTAAAGGAAAACGAAAACTTACCCCCCCATATATAGGAAATCAGATTAAAAAAAACATCTCAAAGATGAAAAAGAAAATAATCACCATAATCACCATCACTTGTCTTAAACAGAGGAAACATTTCAAAATACACCCACAATAATAAGAACCCAAAACAACACTTCCTTTTGCCTTCAACAATGAATACAACTACAGGAGCATAAAAGAATAGAACTAAGCCGTTTAATCCCTTTACTAGTCACAAAGTTATACTCCTATTCTCTTGGAAATAAAATGAAATTACAAATGAGCTGTAGCACAAACTTGTGAGGATCGAGATTGTATAAAATGACTGAAAATTGGAATTCTTTAGGAAGAAAACACGGTTTTAGCAGCGCTTTAGATCAAGAGTAAGAAGGTTAAAATGGATTTAACGAGCTCATGATGATATCATTGTAAGCTATAGGGAAAATAGTAGAAGAAATCAGTGATCAATCGATCATTCCCAATTAATTAGTCACTTTTTTTTTTATTAAAGCTAGCATAAAAAACAATTACTCATTATCATTATTAACATCCTATTCACCAAAACAAGAAAGAAGAGCAAACATTTACGAAAAACATTTTTAACTATGCAATTAAAGACGACTTACATAATCTTTTCTCACTTCAACTTCATGTATGTATGTGTAGGTCCCATTTTTTTACATGCAACAGTTGCTTGTATGAGCAACTCTCATTATACAAATTGCTTATTTTTAAGCAACTCCCATAAAAAATATACTAAAAGAGCTGTCTGACAAAAGATTAGAGACAATAAATATGTTCACCTTAATCCTTTAGCTTTGAAATAGAAAGTGTATTTTTTCAGTTCACTTAGGTCACTATTGCTAAGTTATGGCAATTAGGAATTTGTTCTCCACAAAATTTTACCTTAGATTCAAATAGAAAGTATTGTTTAAGAAGTCTAAGAATTTTACTTAAGGTCCTATCTTTTAGCTTCGAAAGGATAAACAACATGCCATTTTAACTTCTGCAGATAAAATTTATTATACATCGTATATATGTTGCCAGCATCATGATAACATGAAAACTTTGGAAAAATTTAATTTTGTCTAGCAACTTAATTAAGTTATTTAACCTATTAATACATGTTCATTTGCCATAAAATTCCGCTTATTTTCTTTCATATATTGTAAGTTTGCATTATAAAAATTTCAACGTGAGAACCACTTGTTAGGACCACCAATCAAAAGATAATGGAAAAGTTAAATAGCACTTTTTGTTCTTTTAATTTAAACTACTAACTAGATGTAATTGTGGTCTCCTATTTTTTTTTTTTCAAAAGTTAGTTTTTCTATTTTTAATATTATAAAAATTTAATTTTTTAAATATTTTTTCTATTAAAACCCTTAATTATTTATTTTATATTGAGTTTTTTTAGAATTTATAGCAGAATTAGAAAATCAAAGGAATTTAAAAGTTCAAAAGTAGTGAATAATTGATCAAATTTGAAGAATTTTATCATAAGTGATATTAGAATTTAAAGAGTAAAAAATGATTTTTTATTTTAGATAGAATTTGATCTCTAGGTTGGTTAAATTTGAATAGAAGACAATTTAATCAATTCAATTTATAAAGATTTAGATTAAAAAATAAAAATTTATAAAATTTATATATAAGAGAGTAGACGTGAAATTAAATTTGTACAGTTTTAAAAATAAAAACTTAATTAATTAAAAAAACAAGGAAATTATAATCGCATATAATATAAATTAGAATGGTACATAATTAAGCCAAAGAATTACAACAATCTCCAAAAATATTACTAGTAGATTTGCTGTACAGAAAAAAAAATCTCTAACCAAATTTTATTATAACAAGATGTTCATGACACAAAACACACACACCGAAAGGAAACAAAAAGAACATAGACATATATTCTCAATCATAAGAATCATTTTAAGAAAACTATGCAGTACCCCCGAAAGGTAATCCCTGAAACAAGTAAGGTGATCCCAAGCAGTTGAGCATCCCTACCCTTTTAGTCTTGCGAACCACCAAACTAAGGTTAAGGATTCCAAACCAAACACACTATCGAGAGCAACAACAGTTGTATAACATAACATTCAAACATCTACCATGAACAATCGTCATTAGCAAGCGAATATTTTTGTATCACATTACACATAATGTAGTAAACAAAATTCATACAAGTATCCATAAGCCCAGAAGCCCCTAACTTAAGAAAAGAAGTATCATACAATTATGAAGTTCCAATTACCAATCACTGTCGCTTAAAGTTCATAAAAAATAGATGCATGAGTCCCCCAGGAAAGTCTCACTTTAAGGCTTTGAACTCCAAATATGAATCTAGTTAAAGTATCAGGCAAGAAAAAAAATGTTTTTTTTTTTTGTAACTATGATTTGATTAACGAATATGACCTTTTCAAATGCAATTGTAAATTCATTTATGTATTTAGGCGAGATATCCATAAATGAAACTGAAAGAAAAATTAATGTTATCTTATTTTTCATAATAACAAATATTTTAAAACAAATCAAAACACCCAAAGAGATACTCACTAATCAATGCTTTTAGGATTCTCCTTAGCAAGATATTTTTAAATTGAGATTTCTTTTATTATGTATCAATATATATGTAATGTCAAAGTATTGTATATACATTATTTAATGTTTCAAATTACTTGAAAAAATAAACATTAAATAAATGTTATATTTTGAATAAAATAAATATTTTTAACAATAAAAAAAAATTGATTTCTTATGGTCTATCTGTAAACACGCAGTAAAGAACTCTTTCTAAATTTTAGGTAAATTTAGAATATCTTTTAAAAATTGATTTTTCTGACAAAATATGATAAAAAAAATATATATAAAAAAATTATCCATGATACTAAATGCGTCACATAATACCGTTACTATGCATGAAAATAAAAGGAAAGGCGCAAACACATTTCCTCGTTCCATTCCATTTTTCATGTTATAATTATAACAATGAATGATTTGGCTGACACTTTTTAACCTCAGAAACTTTCGTGAGAACGAGTCGTCACTTGAGACCAATAAATAAAATAAAATATTCTCAAAACGGAAAATGAGTGAAGAAAGTGTCAAAGGCATAATAATAATAATAATGAATGCTTACCTAGCTTTACCGTTTGTTCTTCTCTGTTTCCTCAAACATGGTCTTTCTCATTTTCTTCACACGCTCACCCTTTCCAAAACCTTCTTATAATAGACCCAAATCTGAAGATCCAAGGCACTGTTATGCTTGAGATATGAAGATCTCTTGTTCTTTTCTTGCTTGTTTTTCGGCTTCCACCAATGGACAAAACAACAACGGTATACACTACACACATTACCACACTTGTTGCCTTGTCATGTACCCTTTACCCCTTCATTGATTAGTACTATTTATTCATCATGTTTGATCTCTTCACTTCCACTGCAGACTACCCAGATGGAGATAATGATGGAAGCTTTCGTGTATTCACTTATAACCAATTGAAATTAGCCACTAATAATTTTCAGTCCTCATACAAGGTTGGAGAAGGTGGCTTTGGTTCTGTCTATAAGGTTATCCTACATTCTCATCCATTTGTTGAGTTTTAGTCATTGAAATGATGCATTGCAATTAATGGTTGTGGAAGACTGACTGTGGTCGTTGACTTTACTTTTAAAGGGGAGGCTTAAGGATGGTTCTTTTGTAGCTGTGAAGGTGCTGTCGGTTGAGGTTGAATCCATGCGAGGAGAGAGAGAATTTGTGGCGGAATTGGCTACACTTGCTAATATAAAGCACCAAAATCTAGTAAGTCTCAAAGGGTGTTGTGTGGAAGGTGTTCATAGATATTTAGTCTATGATTACATGGAGAACAATAGCCTCCACAATACTTTCTTAGGTAAGATAAGTTCTCTGTGTTTCTGAGTTTGCACACAAGCGTTTCAAATTGAAGAGAGAAATTAATGATTGTTGTTTTTTTTATTAATAGCTTCGGAGGAGAGAAGGATGGGATTCAGCTGGGAAACAAGGAAGGAAGTATCCATAGGTGTGGCTCGGGGGCTTGTCTTTCTCCATGAAGAGCTTAAGCCTCATATTGTACACAGAGACATCAAAGCCAAAAATATACTTATTGATCGGAATTTCATACCAAAAGTTTCAGACTTTGGTTTGGCAAAATTGCTAAGAGATGAAGCATCTTACATCAGCACTCGAGTTGCAGGGACATTGTGAGTGTGAACATAGCAAAAAATTGACTTCGACTAAAAAATTATATTCCTTTTTGTTCCGTGATTAAAGGGGTTTATTTCATTTTGAAAAAAAATCAACAGGGGTTACTTGGCTCCAGAGTATGCTAATTCCGGTCAAGTTTCGCGAAAATCAGATGTTTATAGCTTTGGAGTATTACTTTTACAAATTGTCAGTGGCCTAGCAGTTGTAGATGCCTATCAAGATATTGAACGTTTTATTGTAGAGAAGGTATGAAACTGAAGTAAAAACTCATGTTAAACCAAATTGAACATTTAATAATTTATACTTTACAAAGTAATACGAAAATTATTAGGAGGATGTAATAAAGCTCTTAATTAGTTAGCTGTTATGTTATGACTTATTATGATTTGGTCAAAGTGAATAATGTGCATGTTTGAACATGGTTTCAGGCGTGGGCTGCGTATGAAGCTAACAATTTATTAAAGTTGGTGGATCCCATGCTTAATATGAACTTCCCATTGGAAGAAGCCTTAAAATTCCTAAAGGTGGGGCTTCTTTGCGTGCAAGAAACCGCCAAGCTTAGGCCACGAATGTTAGAGGTTGTAGACAAGTTGACCAACAACAATGTTGATATGAAAGATGTTCACATTTCAAAACCAGGTTTTGTTGCTGACCTCAGGAACATCAGAATCAAACAACAAAACTCGTCCCAGGTATCAAGTTCTGCTGGAGCAACCTTTGCAAGCTCAATTTGGAGTACGGTCAATCTTGCCCGTTAATTGGATTGTGCACCTTGTATAGCACTGTAAGGGTTGATCAAGTGTTTATAGCCAATTTTTTGTTCTTTGTAGCGTTTTCTTCATTTTTTTTGTTTCTTTTTAATATTTTATAGGGAGAGTCACATTTTTTTAGGTCCAGAGAGATCTCATGGGGTGGGGGGGGAAGAACAAGTAGTGTAAGGCACCTGTAATCTTCAAGCTCTAAATGACACTGCGGATTGCAGATCCTGTCCTCAACTCAAAAATTTTCTCATCATTTATTATGAAGAAAGAGGGGAAAAAATGATAAAAGAAAATGCCAACAAATGACATTCAACTCCCTCTCAAAGAATATGAGATTTTCTTGGATAAAATTAATTGAAAATTTATAATTTACAGTTAAAAACTTATAATTTATAACTAGCAATTTATATTAGTTATTTTAAAAAATTAGTTGTGTAATTAACTAAAATATGTTAAATGACTAAGAAAAGTGTTAAGATTATTTTGTGTGAATGTAAATTGTATTAAGGATAAAACATTTAAAAAACTATTAAAAACTTATTTTGATAAATTAAATGTTACTTGAAATAAATTTTCATAACTTAGCTTTCAAAAGTTATAAATTTTATAAGTTATTTTATTTCTTATTTACTAAATAGCATTACTAGTTTATTGACTGAAAAAAAGCTGTAAACTAACTATAAATTTGGTTTAACAAATATATTTCAATACTTTAGTATTTAATTTTATAAGCCTTTTTTATTTTTTAATTTAATTAAAATTTATTTTACTTTTTTAAATTGTTAAAGAATGTCAATATATATAAGATTAAGGTCACATAAAGTAAAAAAAAAAAATTGATAATTTTTTAAATCTATAAGAGAATGTGAATTTAAACATAAATTTCAATAATTACTATTTTAAGTATTACATATTCTTTGAAGATAAATGTGTCACTAGATGTCAAATTAAAATTTAACATTCTGAATAAAAACTTTCGTTAATTATTACAGATATTAGCTGATTATACATATTAATATAAAATATATTTCTAAAGTAGAGTTTTATATAAATTAAGAATTAAAATAAGCGAAGGATACAAAATTAGAAATTAAAACAATAATTTACTCCTTTAAAAAATCTTCTTCTTTCTTATACTTCAGCGTCGATTCCTCAAAAATAAAGAATAGCATTCACATATTCAATTTTACGATATTGGTCATTGTGGCTTAATGGAAGATCATCAATGTCAATATTAGACACTAATAAAATATTTAAGATTTTAAGTCGTTGGCAATCACCTAAAAGCTCACTGGCAGCCATTATCTAGTTTATTTATATACGTTTGACAACACAACTAGATGTTTTTCTATAAATAAATTAAGCTTAAGCTATGTTTAAATAATATAACTGATAGATTGGTTAAAATTGAAAAAATAATTTAAATTAAATTTTTTTAATAAAACTAATTTTGTAACTATATTTAGTAAATATAAATCGATATAAAAATGGAAATATTTATATGATTATATGTCTGTATATATATCTAATATTACTTTCTCTTTTATATTATTATAGTGTTAGTTAATTTTGGAACCTTATCATCTTTTTAAAGATAAAATATTTTATCAAAATATATCAATAATATTTTAATATTAAAGACTAGAAGGAATGAAATTTTTATTAAAATATCCAAAAAGTAAAAAAGAATAATAATAAGTTATATATTTTTTATTGGGCATTTATATTTTCATCAAATAAGCTTATAAGTCAATTAAATAAATTATAAATTGAAACACTAATTAACTAAATAAGCTCGTAATTTATCCAGGTCAATGAGGCTTTTTTTTTCTTTCTATTTTCCGAGAGTTAAATCAAGCCAAAATTAACTTTTCAATTTGATTAGTAATATTTTATTGATTATGAGAAAAACACAAATTTGCATTCTTTGAGCTGATATTATATATCCTTATATTGTCAGCGGGTTGAAGGCCCTATAAAATATTCATATATACTAAATTCCACATTTCCTTGTAAGATTTGATAAAATGACTGCCATTGTAGGATTAACAAATTATTCATTTGGATTGAAAAAAAATGAGGTCACTATGACTTCCTTAAGATAATTACATTAAATTTAAACCGACTTTAAAGTAGTCTAAATAAAATCCCTTTCATAAGGCAATTAATTACATGTATACATTAACAAAAGAAACTCGAGGTCAACCATATCCCCATGAATATATCTAGAGTCAGAGACAAATCCAGAAAGAGACTTTTCCTCTAAACAGGTTAAATAATTCAGGGTAAATTAAATTGATGTCCTTTTGAAAATTTATTTAATATTTGTTCTTGTTTTAACTTACATAAAAACATTTTAATTCATATAATAGTATAATAATGTGTATTCTTTTCTTTCAGTTAGCATAAACTTTTTTCAAAATTTGCATATAATTATATTAGATGGAAGAAAATTACAGTAACGTAAAATAGTAAATATCAAGTATAATCTTAAAAAAGTAAAAAAAGCTACAAACAAATATGTAAATAATCATGGAAGACCCAATGATTGAGAAGGAAAGGAAACCAGACCAACCCCTCTAACAAAACCTTATGATTTGAGATTTTTGGATATGAAATCCACATAATTAACCGATGCAAAATTCTATATAGTTCTAAGCTTTTTTTATTTTAATCTTAAACCTAGGTCATTTCATTGCAATATAACGTAACGATGAAAAAATGAGCATGTATATACCGTACTAATAACAGTATGTTTAGTTTGACGTTAGCATGCAAATTGATTTATATTTATTTTTTAACACATTGTATTCACTGTATTCAAAATTGAGATCCTATGTTAAGTTGTTTTAGTAAAGTACATACTACTTTGATATAAATGTAATGTTTAAATTGAATTAAATCAAATTAATTTTTAAAAATTTGGTTTAAATGGCTTTATTTATTTTTATCTGGATTTTTAATTTAATGTTTTATTTTATTTTATTATTTGAAAACAAATAAAGAGGAAAGTTGTTAGTTAAAATCATAAAATTGTGAAAGAATAATAATTTTTTGATAAAAAGGAGAAAAAAGTATACTTAATTGAGAAAAAAGAGTAAAATTTTAATGTAGATAAGAGCACAATTTATTTAAATAAAATTATGGTAAGACTAAAGATAAAAAAAAAAAAAATTATATGTAAAGAAACAACAGGCAAAAGCAATATAAAAATATTAATAGGTTAATATTCAATATCATTCGATTTTATTAAGAAAAATTAAAATTTGAAACGAACTGTAATAAAAATAAATCACTGTTTTTAAATTTTTGAATTTTTGGTTTCAATGCTTTTATTTGTAATTTGTGGAATTTTTTTTTGTGTGGTATCTTTTCTTTTTGGATGATTTTTTTAACGGGGCTTTAATATCTTTTAGAAAAATGTTAATACGTAGCTTTAAAACATCAACTAAAAATTAAAAATATTATTGACACACATTAAAACTTTTATTTTAATCTCACCTGATTTTTACTTAAAAAAATTTATTTAATAATTTTTTATTCTGGTTCATATAAAACCCTTGTATTTTGTTGAGCAATTCTTCAAAACACACTGTCAATGGTTGAGATGTTTGATATATAATTTGTTTTTCTTTTAGAAATTATATTCTTTTAAAAATTTTATTTTTTTGATAATATTAAAAATATATTTAGTATGTCTAAAATATTATATAATATTTTTTAGACTATTTTATTTCTATCTCATATTTTGTTTAAATATTACTTATTATGAATATGAATATATTTTTCAAAACAGAGCTAGATTTGGTATTTATTTATTTTTTCTAATGTAATTTGATCATTCAATTTTAGGTATACTGACCTTTTTTCACCCTATTTATTTATTTTTCTAATCTCTCTATTTAATAAAATTTTAGTGTATTTTTAGTCTCTCAGCAGAAGTGAAACTACATAATTTTTGGAATGTTTTCGAATAGAAAACAAAGAACTTAAATATGCTTTTACTCTCCAACAGTAAATTATTATTAAAATTACAAATTTTTACTCTTTGACAAAGGTCTATTTTTTTATGTTAATATAAAATTAAAAAATATATTTTAAGCAAAAAAATTATTTAAGTAAAAATTTAAATAGTGATTGAAAAAAAAAATTAAACAGTTTATCATTATTACTTTTGAAATTTAAAATGGCAAGACTGAGGGTTGGTTGTGCATATTATTGTATTGAGAGATTATTGTGTTGATGATATACACATAAATTAATTATTATAAATTAAATAGTAGAATACCCCATTTTGAAAGGAAAAAACAAATACATTACGTGTCAGAAAATTTGTTTTTCTTTTAACGTAGGAATATAAAATATAAACATTGGTAATACATTTGGATGACAAAATAACATAGTTTAAAATATTCAGACATACACACCTTATCATCGAGTATATGCAGAAAAATGAAAGGAATTTTTTCTTACATTGACTCAAATGTTCGTTGGGCTTTATTTTAATAATAATAAAAAAAGCTAAACACTTGCAAAATGTTAGCTGAACTACAGTCATTTTAAAACATGTGAGAATTTATATTTTTTAAATTATAATTTGACTCAACTAAAAATTTTCACCTAGAAATCGTGGTTTGAAATTTAACATTATGTTCAAACTCAATTTAATTCTGATTTGACAAAGTACGTTACGTATAGATGAAGCTCAAATTATATTTAAAATGTTTATCTCAAAAGAAAATTTATAAAAAAATAATATAAAATTTTCATTCGAAACAAAAATTTCAATTCATTTTTCATTTATAAGAAAACTTACATTTAAACAAAGCTTATTTTACAATTGAGCCATGGAAACACGTTTTAATCTAAAATGTCGTTTACAAGGGCGCAGAAGAGCGAACGTGCGTTTTGTTAATCGAATCGGTGTCTTGGGAGAGAACAGCGGTTTTGACAGTAAAGAGGTCGACTGTTTGGTTCAATTCAATTTCGGTTGCATTGAGGAGCCGTCAAAACTGCCAAATTTGACCCACGGGAATGATTTAAGTCAAGCGAGCTCTCATTATTAAATAATATGAAAATACATTACAAGAAAATATCCTGAGATATTATTAGAAATTAACTTCCATTAAATAATGATTTTTTTATTGTATTAAATAATAATAATTAATTAAAGAGATAACATTTTAAAAAACTATTAAAATATTATCTCTTTAATTTTAACTTGAAAGTGTATGTCTTTCTTTATGTTTTAATGTGTACCACTTAATGAATTCATTTTAGTCTACTTAGTTTAATTTCAGCCATTTTTTGTTCTTATTTTTAATTTGTTTGATAATAACAAATTTAGAACTTCAAGAAGGTTAATTTTCCTACATAGACTATTTTTTAGAGTTACTATAATAAAATAATTTTTGTCACGTAAACAAATTGGCACGGGACCAAATATAAATATTTAGTGACCCAAAATATCTTTATCTTAATATTAAATTTTTTTCAATGTATGTATATGTGCATTGGAAGAATCATAAGAATGTCTAGCAATTCGCATAAAGTTTTGGTCAGACCACAGTTGTTCTTAAGTTTTGATTGACTGGGCAATAAGCCAGACCATAAATGCTATACAAAAAGTATATTCGATAAGCCTTGCAAACATTAAGATTTGATAATCTGTCATTCTGTAAATTTATTTTATTTATAAAAGTTTAGTTTATTTTACTATTTAAATTGCTATATTATAGTTTGAATTTGTTAAGTTTTTTTATTGTCAATATAATTTGAATAAAACATAGCAAATTATTAAAAAGAGTGACTAAAAATAATATAAATAAAATAAAATAGAAAGATCGGTAAAATATTGAATAAATCGTACTTTTATTGACATCAGTACACTTCTATTACAATGAATTCTTCGGAGAGGGTGTGGCGCCATACTAAATTATGAACTTTTTGTGTAGGTTTATGTGCTTGAATATTGTGACATTAAATAACAAAATTTAAGATTTTTTTAAAATAGGTCATATCTTTTAGATTTTATACTTTAATAAAGAGTTTTATTTTCTTTGATTTACAGCATTTTATTATTCTTCTCTACACATTATTTTGACATTCAAAAATCTTAAATCTTTCATTTTAAATTCCTTTCTTTTCTCCATTATGAGTATTACCTTTTTAAAATTTTTAAGATATTTTGTTCTCTAACATTGAGTTTTGCTTTTGTCAAAGTAGATTAATCACAAATATTTTTCTTTTTCTATTATTTGTGATTACAAATGATTTGTATTTAGTTACTTTTACTTCTATTTTTATAATTATATGTAAGTAAATATATTTAAATATTAAATGACAATTTTTATAAAAGTAAAAAATGTTCTACTTCAAAGTCTAAAAAGATAGAGGAACAAAAGAGACACAAATAATCAATGTAATAATGATATAATAAAATCTTTTAATGCATCTAAAAGCTTATAACTTAGTTCCATCAACGATTTCAACGGGGATTAAATAGTAACAAATGAGGGTTCTCGTGAGAAACACTTCAACACAAGTTAGGAAAGTTTTGTTTTTTTAATAGTAACCATATAGGTAGAATGAAGATTTGATCTCTCTCTTTTGTTCTTTATAAGTGTGTGTGTCAATTAGGTGAGTTTTTTTTTTCCCCCATCTCTAATGGCGTAAGGGAGGTAAAGAGGTGTCTATTGCACCCATGCAAGGTTGGTAATGACCATATTTGATACAAGGTTTAGGTAGAAATCCCAAAACGTGGTATGGGTGTTGATCAAGAGTAGGTACAAAAATGTGTCCTCGATTTTGGCCGATGTCAAGAGTGTTCGACTTGGGATATAGTGACTAATGACTCGGGATGGCAAGGTATTGCATCATTTTCTGTAAAAAAATTTGGATTGATGCCGAACAATAAAAATGTGACATGGATATAGTATTAAAATAAATTGATACATGTCCAATTATGAGTAGCTAGAACCACAGAATAATTTCTCTAATATCTGAGATAACCATATAAAAGCCTTATATTGGGTCTGTCCTTGTGGGCGAGGGTACCCCAAATCAATCTTATATGGCCGAGTTAATAACAATCAACCCCTTTAAGTTTCATAATCAACAATTGTTGTGTTCATCCCATTGCAAATTAATGAAATGCAACCACAAATAAGACGTCCCAAAAGCTACAAAATTGACTATATATCATGGAGATCTTTTGGGAAGACAAATGAGTTTTGGTGGATATAAAGTTTTCTGCATTATTTTTAAAAACAAGGGCACGTCCATTTAGTGAAAAATTAAAATGCTATTTAAACAATGCTGCAAATACACACGACTTCAACTAGCTTACTTCGTGCAGTGAGCCCATCTAAATTTATTTTGTTTAATTAGAGAAGTTTGTTTGGTATTTAAATTAATGTTGTTTTCGGCCCATATATTTTTAAGAATTTAATTTTAGTTGTTTAATTTTTTTTACTTCCTACTTTTTTTTTTAAAGTAAGCAATTTTAATTCTTTTTGCAGGCATAGCTTAACAAAAAATCGTTATTGACACAAAACATCAACGTACGTTAACATCTTAGTTAATCACATTATTAATCAGCAGAGACTAAAATTTTGAATCTTAAAAAGTCAAGTACTAAATCTAAAAGAAATATATTTGGTGGGATTAAAATTAAAATCTAATAAAATGTAAGGACTAAAAACTCATTCAAATAAAAATGATAATTAATATGAAATGTTTTTAGACAAATTTGCAGGAATGTAAAGTGCTAGTTTAAGTGGATGGTAACTTGCTTTCTAACACACTCGTTTACACTCAAAATAGGGGGAAAGAAAATAAATAGAATGCAGCTGATTAGAGAAAAAAGGTTAAATTTGTTTTTGTTTGTCACAGGAGTCCAAACATCTAGTTAAAGAGAGAAATAATGCAGATGTTAACAAAGTTAAACAAGTTTAGATTTGACTACGAAAAGCTAATGCACTGAGCAGAAATGACATCAATCCGATATTGAAGACGTAAATCATTATCTTAAAGAGGAAGGAGGGAATAACAGAAGCCGTTCAGAGTACTAACGATGTTAAACAAATATCACAAAGGATTAAAAAATAGTAGTAACTTTTTGACCCTTTTACTCATCATAAAATGCAAAACCAATAAAGAAAGAATATAGAGATCATTGTTAGCTGTTGGCTAAAGCTAGGAACTGTCTAAATATTCAAGTAACAGTCAACTTTTGTTCATTATTAACTACTATCACTTATCATACTTAGGGCCTATGGATGATGCTACTATTTTCAATGAATCCAAACAGTGTATGATTAAAAGCCTGGCGGCTTTTTTGAATTGATTTGTGTTGAATATAAATAAATGTGAGTGACGGCAAGACGTTAACCACTCAATTACAACAAAAATGACAACACACAGCGAAAACGATTGGTGACTACGCCCACTTGAAGGTTAATAATGATCCCCCCCCTTACTCCATGGAGGACTGCACAAGTCAATTAACCTCTAAACAGATAAGAAAGCGTGAAAAATAATCAAATATAAAAAAATTTACAATGCTTTCACTTAGTAATATCTGTATTTTTATTTTATTTTCAGTTGATAGTATTGATTAATAATTATAAAACTTTACTTATTAGTTCTTACTTTTAAAGATTCATTTTTAGAAAATGATAAAAGCAATATTTTCATAATTTCCTGTATAAATTTTTTAAATAAAAAAATACTTGAGAAAAGTAAATAATTTTTATAATAAATTAAAAATATTTTCTTACCAACTTGTCATAAATTTCTTTGCTATACCTAATAAAACCTACTATCAAACCAAGTCAATCCCATTTTGGACCAGGAAACCCAATCACACAAACTGATTCGCTTGAGCATAATTAACGGATTAATGATTAATTAAACGCCAAACAAAAGATGATCCTGAGACCTATGACAACCCTGCTAGCTCCCCATCCCGCACAGGTGAGAAATAAACAAAAAAAAAGACCAAAGAGGATTGAAACTGAATCAAGAAAACATGCTGAACTTGATTTTGTTCAAGACAAAAATTCAACCCCTTTAGCTATAATTCCCTTGGAGAGCAATACACAGCATGCATGGCTCCTCGCACGCCATTCGTTAAGGCCATCACCATTTTGATGGGCTCTACAAATGGCATACAGGGAGCCAGGCACACAAAGTATGCTAATACACAACAAACACCAAATGAAATTAGTACTACTTCCTTGACCAACATAAACAACCACATGGAAGATGGTAAGATACTAAGATTTAACAAAATCTGAACCGTTCATCATTGATGATGTTTGCGGAGGAAGTGATCTGAAAGTAGTAGCTTGAAGCAATTGAGCAGCATATATACAATAGGAGGGAAGAAAAGAAAGTGTCTTCACCATCTCCAATTCTTGAGTACTGAAAAGACAAAAGGGCCCCTCTTAGTTGCATAGGTTACTGTTTTCTACTTGGGAACCAACCAAGCAGCTTTAAAGTTGGCAATTTGGCATCAAGTAAAGCTAGCTTTGAAAATACTCTACCTGGATGAACATGTCTTTTTCCTAGCTTTTTAAACTTGGGATCATGACTATGAAGAGATTAGGGGTCACATAATAAAGAAGGTAAAGAGGGAGATGAAGGTGAATAACAAGGAGGGTCTTTTCCTGTTTGCTGGACGCTATGATGACTCTATTGGATGCTTCAGACTTCAATTTCTTTTTCCATCCCACATAAAAGGCAATTCTTTTTGATCTTCTGAAACAAATTTGTCTGCAAGTGCTTGGATCACCTTAGATTCCTATCTCCCCACAATGGAACATCTTCAAAGAACGAGATCTTTCCCTACCCTTGTCCTTTTCCATTATTTATACTTTCTGTTTTTCTTTTTCTCGTTTGGTACACGTGATGTATCAACAAGAGACCAAGGTCCATCAGGGAGAACTTGGGTACTTGTTCCACTTTATTATTCCTCTAATTTCAACGTTTATCTGCAGACATTTCAAATCATCTGTTACAGCAATAATAATTAATTTAATTAAAAAATATTGAATTTTTTATCAACAAAGAAAAATATATTAAAAGAAGTATTAGAGAATTCTGATTATCATTCGTCTAAATATTAATCATTATATATATGCAGTAACATTTCATACATTGTAGGGGGTTATTTTACCGTTGAGAAAACAAAAAAAGGCTAGATATTCCAACTTCTAAAGATACTTTAGATCAAGACTTCACTTTTATAAGGAAAATAATGAAATGAATGATCCGAAAACCGTTTTCTTAAAACACATCAAAATGAATATTTTCTCAAGTATTCACGCCAGTCGTGATTGATTAAAAGGACATTCGTTACATCTTTTTTCTCTGAGATATCATTCGTTTCAAATAATATTATTGTTTTATTTAGTAACCGAATGTCCTTTTAATTGAACACCTCAAAGAACAGCAATGTCACAACCTTCTTGTAATAAGGGGGACACTAGATTTTTTTAAAAATAAAAATCTAGAGCCAAAGTTGTGAATAAAGTTTATATAATTTTATACTGATCTGTCCATTTGTATGAAATTTGCCTCCCAAAATATTTGAAGTAGAATTCTTCATGCCAAACAGCCGTGCAATCACTGATGTATACATAGGATCTGCCTGTGCTTTCAAATTTTGCAACTAGCAATCCACGCCTGAAAGAATAAATGGACTTTAAAATGTCATTGAATATTAAAATGAAGGCAAAATAACTTTATTCAATCAAAAAATAATAATAACGCAATGACAAAATTAAAGCCATACATGGCAAAATTAATTAATAAAAACCCTTGGGGAAGGGGTGACCATTGGCTTACAAAAACAAAAAGTCACAGGCAAAGCCACATGCACAAGCATATTGACTGAATATAGGGTTTCCCTTCAAGTAATTAAGACAGAAAGCCCGAGTGTAGGACCAGAAACCCTGAAACAAACAAGGCCACAACCATATTCTTTGAAGAACAGTCAACAACATATATATAAATATATACTAACCTTAATCACTTTGCGTGATAGTAATTGTTCTTAGACTAACTTTGTTACCCAATCCGTGGAAGATTCTATGCTTCTCTTACTATTGCAATGTTTTTTTGGTGTGGTGCACATGCATTCTACTGTGGTGATTGAAAGGCCAATGTGCTCTCGCCATATACCAAAAGAAAAAGGTCAAGGATTCAAAGGATGAGCAGTCATGTCTCTCAAACCTCTAAAAGAAAATATATAATTTTCAATCGTTCTCATAATTTATTTACAGCACCTTTATAACATTGACCCAACAATGATTACGCCCAAATTTTCCCAAGTGCAGAATGTTGAAATCAGCTGAAATGGTAGGTAGTCAAAAGCTCTTTTATATGCACATTCAATTGCCCAGATTCTCTCCTTGGATGGAGAAATTATTGTTTACCATAGAATGACTTGTTTGCCCGGAACATAATACACAGATATATAACACTGTAAAATAAATTTGGCAAATACTTCAACATTTTTTACTTTTATATGTGAATTCCTTATATACTGTCATATACATATCCAAAGGTTCAGTACATATAGTACGACTAATATAATAATTCCAAATCTTTATACATTGTTTCTGTAATTATTACTTGAATATTACTAATTAAATACAGAATTAAATATTATATATATATATATATATATATATATATATATATTTAATACTTTCTTTGTAAAGCTTTAAGAGAATCTGCACTATCCTATATTATTATACAGTAAGATTTAAAAATAAATAAACTTTTTAATTTAATGACAAAATTAATTATTAATTCAATTTTATTTTATAAATTTAAGTCTCAATTCTTAAAATTAAGATAATATTTGTACATATTCTCCTTCTCATACAGTCACATATATTTCTTATTCTGTGATACACGTCCATTTTTTTTCTTTGTAATTAGCTGTTCAGTCTAAGAAAATTTTTACCTTTTAAATTCATTTAATTAATGTTTAAAATTTTCAATTAACATTAAATATAATGAGCTAGATATCTCAAATCATCATTACAAAAATCTTATATTAATTAAATTAATTTTTGAGATTTTCCAAATCTAAAAATTAAATGCATATATTTTATATTTAAATAAAACAATCTTCTATGAAATAAATTAAATTTTTTAGCTATTTTTTAAAGATTTTAATTTTGATGCATTGTCAATTTCAAAATTTTTACACTTCAACCAATGAGAATACATCATATATATAATAAAAATCAATAATTCTTGCTAATATAATAATTCATGATTAAGTGACATAGTAAAAAATTAATTATTTTAAAAAAATATTTTACTTTTTTATATTATATAATATAATGATTCTCTTTCATTTTAATGAAGACACAAGTGAGCAAAATGGTGATTGAGAGTCTAAAAATTGATAAAATAAATAAATGAACAAACAAGTAGAGATTGACCAATCTATTGATTTGAAAGGGCAACTGCCCCACGTGTATTTGTGTATATGAATGTGCATGTATACGTGTGTTATCTGAATAAAATTGTAGTGTTTGCTCTTATAGGTTAAATTTTTAGATCCGTCATTTTAGTTAAGTAGGCTCATTTTTGTAGTAAACAAAAAACCTAAATATATATTACTAATAAAAAGGGAATAGCCATATTTATCACATGTCAAGAATTTATCAATAAAACTTTCCCACCTCAATAGGTCGATTTACCCGTGGAAGAACACGGATTGTATATTGGTTAACTATGATAAAATGTTGAGACTATATGTTGTACCAATTGTCTGGACAGAAAACAGTAAATAGGCAATAATTATGTTTTAAGTGTCAAGTAATAAGTAAGTTTTTAATTTTTTATTTAAGCTTAGGATTTTAATTTTCATTATATTTTATTTATTATTGTTCTTTCTGATGAATTTTGGTTGAAGTTTTAATTTTTGACTACAAGGTATTTAGTGCCTAAGTAGAGGCTGTTTTGAACTTCTATGCCTAGGCACAGTACGTGTTGCTGAAAAAAAAAAACGTTGCATAAAAAAAATTAAAACGAAGATGGAATGATACAGCTAGGGCCTTAAGAAATAGAGCAAGGAGTCATCATCTTAAACTTGAAAGAAAATTGCTTAAACAAGATAGGAGTTAATTTATTGATTAAACAAAATCTATGCCCTAACTCTCTTGACCATTGCTAAATTTTAATTTAAATCTTGTGTGCCTCTTACTTAAAATATCTTTTCATTCAATTTTCTGTTTTAAATCAATTGCAAATTTTAAAAGTTTTAAGATATCATTTAATTCTAATATCATCTAATTAGTTCAATTTCAATAAAATAATACGTGGTAATTCATTTCTCGTGAAACAATACTTTATTTATCACTTTATTATTTACAGAACTTAGTATACTTGTCAAAGTTACTCTAACTTATTTTGTCTTACCATATTTCTTTGTAAAGGAATATAGTTAGAAGAGAAATTATTAAATACACCTAATGTAACACAGGAATTTGCTTATTGATCAAAGGGGCCAGAAAGTGTAGAGCTTCCTAAATTGATTAATTGTGCTCAATCAAGCAGCTACATCCCTCCCTCAACATATTTTAAGTCGACTATCTAAATCACAATATCTTAGTTGTGGTGGCTGTCATAATTCATATCAACATTGATGGTTAGTACACAAATTTTCACAGCAAAGGAGTAGGAAGAGACATGCATGTTCATATTCTATTATGGGATGAAAATGATAAATTTAAAAAATATATGAAATGAGACAAAAATCACGTTACCACAATTCGTATATGATTTTGTGTTTATATTTTTGTACCACGAGGTCCACGAAGCAGTTTTCTAATCCTACGTCTTACTTCTGAGTTATATCAACCACAATCGACTCATATATATATTATACGTTTCAATAAAACTACAACTGTTACCACAATTCAAAAACCCTAATTTAAATCAATGTTGTCTTAAAATGTTTGGCATATGTATTCAATAATCTAATACAAACTAAATCTAACATTTAAGATAGAAAACAAAAAAATTTAAGTAATAAAACCATTAATCTCAATTCTCAATTCTCAATTCTCCATTAATAATCTATAAAGTAAGCCATGTTAAGTGGCCATTTTTTGGCCTCAATAAAACCCTGCTTATGAATTAACATCTTAATTTCTAGACGTGAGAATCCTTTTACTATACTACTCTAAACAATTTTTTTTTTCATAAACATGCTTTGAAATCAAACTTTATACAAAATACTTAAGAGAGTCAATTAGATTTGAGAGTATTAATACGGTATCGCATTCTATTTCTAGATGTAGGGATACTTGATTTTGCTTCTTTGAACCATTTTCTTTTTTCATAAATATACTTTGAATTCAAACCTTAGTTAGTATACTTAATTATAAGAGAATCAATTGTGTTGGACTTTATTAATACCATATCATGTCTTATTTGTGAAGGTCACAAATGACCTATATTAAGTTACAACGCAACAATCATTATGACCAAAATTTAAAACCCTAATTTAGGTCCAAATTGTCGTATTACATTTAGAGTGTGTTAGCTAATGTAAATTTATTATGTATTTAGGAGTTTGTAATTTTTTTCAATAAATTAAAAAAATTATAACTTTAAAATTAGTTTATATAAACATTATTTCAAATAACATTTAATTTACTATAACTTAGTTTACTTTTCATTTTTTATTTTTATTTTTATGCCTGGCCTTTTAAATAATCTAGACTGATACAAAATACCTTAAATCATTCTATCCCTCACATAAGATCATTCTCTCCCAAATTGTTTTATCTAAATGATTGCTGATATTAAATAAATAATAATAAATTATTAATTATTTAATTGAATAGTTGATAATAAATAAATAATATAAGGGATACTTAACTTTAAAATTATATTAATATAATATTATATATTTTTTAATCATTTAAAATATTTAATGAATTATAAAATAATTTTATTGAATAACTCTAATTCAACCAACTAAATATAAATTATAATTTATAAACATTTAGTAACAAGTCACTAACTTTAAGCTAATTTTACTTAAATATACAAAACTTTCCCATAAGTTATTTAAAAAGATCAAGTAACATAACAAGTAATAGTCGATTAAATATCTATAAAGTAACTCGTTTTTAAGTGTTTGGTAACGTTTGATTTGAGTAATTTATTCCATTCTATATTTAAAGTATCCAATAAAGAAAAATTTGGCAGGTAATAAAATAATAACTAAATTCTAATATAAAAATAAAGTATTCTCTTTGCTTTCAAAGATGCGAATACTAAATATTTTTTTCATAGTATTTTTAAGTAGATACTTTTGTCTATTTTTAAAAAAACAAAATTGTCTATTTAACATAGCCCTATTAAGATTTTTTTGAAAAAAAATATTATAGTTTACAAATTTGAATACATATTATATTTTTAAAATTCATTAAATTTTACGGCACTTAAAAATTGATTTCTTTTCGATGCCCTAATTTTTTTTCTAGTTTTTATTCTCCATGACGGTGCTACCCTTCCACCTCACCTCCACCGCTTTGTTCACCTCCTCAGTTTCATCATTTAATCAAAGCAATCAACAAGTAACGAGTTGATATACAAGAAAGGCAAATCCAAACTAATATTTTAAGGAAATTGATTAAAAAAATTTATTTTATTTTTTGTCAAAAAGTATATAATCTATAAACCTCTCTTTATAAGTTAAATGCGGTCTAACATATTTTTCAAGAAAAAATTACTTTTAATTTATTAACCAAGATTCTTGACAATATTTTATAAGAAAAGGTCTATTCACTAAGTATTCGATAATGGTTAAAAAAAATTATTTAAAACATCATATAAAAAAAGTTTGTATTTTTTTAAACAATGTTCTCAACCTTTGTCATAAGAAAATAATATAAGAGAGTTGTGCTTTAATTTATACAATACACTTTTATATTATATTTTCTTTATTACATGGGAGTACAAATAAACATAAATTACGTAGTTATTAAACAAGTGTTTTTAATGTACAGGTGACAAACCAAGTCAATACCCAGAGACGATGCATTTCGGTGACCACGTGAAGGAGCATCATGTAACAAAGACAAAGGGAACTTTGATGTTAATTTTTTTCATGAAGATAATTATCATGACTACATCGGAGGTTAATGAAACTTTAGGAGAAAATAAACATATAACAATGAAACAAATTGTAATGCATTTTTACTTATCTAGAAAGTAAATGGTACGTTTACATTAATTATAACTCGTCTACATATTAATTATTAAAAATATACAATAACATATCAAGGTAAATACGCGTTAAGAGAGTAAAGCACAGAGGTAAAATGTCAATTTTATTATATGAAGGGATAAAATATTTTTTAAGGAAATTGCATGAAATTTAAATATAATATGTCCTGTAAATTTTCACATCAAATTTATAATTTTCCATTTTGATAGACATTGAAGTAAAAAGAAATAATTTGATGTTTTGTCATTGAGGCTGTACTTAATTAAACACTTACAATAAACTCTTTTCACGTGAAAACTTATGTCATTAATTTAGTCTTGAAAATAATTGGATTAAGATGAAAAAATAAATTTAATAAATTATGCTAAAAACTTATTTTAAGTAAATTAAAAAATATTTATGAAAGTCATAAGCTAATTTTATAAGCAATCTATAAGCTCTTCCAAATACACCTCAAATCCATAACATACAATAATGATAATATATAAAAATTAAAAAAAAAAAGGCAATTCAAATCAAAATTTAAGATTAAATTTAGCATAATCTCTAAAACTGTTTGAGAGAAATATCTACCTTATTTGGGTAATCTATAGAACTACGATACAAAAGTTAATAATGATTTTAAAGACAACTTTAGTAATGGAGTTTTTTGTTTAAAAAAAAAATCAAATTTAGCTAACCTCCTTAGTAACGTGGAATCAAACAAGCTAGATCATCTACAAGCTAGACTCAACTTTTCCTTCATATTTATATAAATTTTCAATTTAATTATTTTTAAATTTTGCTTAAGATAATCCTTTATTTCCTTTTTTTCATTTTTTAATCAAATTATTAATTTTACTATCAATAAAAAATAAAAAAAACTCACAAAAAGGGTCAAAATTAAAATTAACGAATAAGATAAATTTTAAATTAAAAAAATAAAAACTAAATAAAACTTTAAATAAAGATAAGGGTAAAAAAAACAATTCAACTTGTCACTTTGTTGTTAGTTAATGAATATATAATAAACCTTTTATAGGCAAATGTTGATAATAAAATATTAAACTCTAATAAGTAAGCACACTTAATAACAAAAGAAAATGGTGAAGCTAACCAATTTTAATTCTCGGGTGCTGTCAATAATTGTAGCTATGATCAAATTACAGCTGGGATAATCAGCTGGATGCAACGTGATCTTGTAACACGGATTATAATACTATAAGTATTTTTATTGTTGTTATTTAATTAAAATTGAAATTTTATTTTAAGAAAGGTCAACATACAGATAAAGTAAATTTTCAATTTTAATCAGTAAATAATATTAAAAA
Organism: Abrus precatorius; assembly: GCF_003935025.1. Taxonomy (NCBI): domain Eukaryota; kingdom Viridiplantae; phylum Streptophyta; class Magnoliopsida; order Fabales; family Fabaceae; genus Abrus; species Abrus precatorius. The sequence goes on from NW_020874417.1 coordinate 4,122,701, forward strand.
TACTCACAATATTACACCTAAGTTTTATTCTTATAAGAAAGAATATAATAAAATTTATTTATTGCGATAGTTTTGCCAAGCAACATTCCAAACGGTCCAATAGAAAATTTTCTTACAAAATAAGCATTCTTCAGTCGATTAGAGCTTGGTTAGCTTGATTTAGTTTTTTAATTCACCAACAAAATATAACAAGGTAATAATCAATAAACTTGGTACTGCTGGAAGTGTAACACAAGAAAAGATTGCATATTTATTGAATGAATCACTAATGCCCGACAAAAGAATTCATGTTGTGACCAGTATTTTGACACTTTTTATACAGTAAATTGACCGTATTTGTGTGTCTTGGAGAAAGTCTTTAGGCTTATTATATGAGAGAAGGAAAAAACAAAGTTCGCATGAGCATGTACAGATAAAAACAATTGTGTATATTGTTGCAATTATGCCATGTCCTTCACTTCGTGAAGATTAGGAAAAAGTAAAGCCCAAAGAACTACAAAGGATAAGCAATCTACAACAAACTCAACAATATACAATCTCAAAAGAGTGTTTACTCAGAATTTCATGCCAAAGGATACTATTGAAGGATCAAAACAAGTTTATCAAAGGAGAATCAATGAGCATTTAAGATCAATCCATCCTTCACAATTTGCTCCAACCAAGATGCTATATCTGACATTGGTGGACGTTGAGTTGGATTCTCTCTCACAGCAAGCTCTGCTATATCAGCAAGCTTAAGCAAAGGTTCAACATTTCTTGGAAGAGCCACATACCTATCAATTATGGCAGCTCCTTTCCCTTGTTTGATCAAAGGCACTGCCCATTCAACCACGTTTGGTGGAGTAAAATCTCTATCATAAGCCTTCCTTCCACTTAGAATCTCCAACAACACAATCCCAAAATTGTAAACATCATTTTCAAGGTCCCCATTAAGCTCTTTGTCACTTGAAGTAAGGAGTCCAAAGTCAGAAATTCTGGCCCCCCAATCCGAATCCAAAAGAATGTTTGAGCTTTTAAGATCCTTATGTGGCACTAGTTCCTTGTGAAGATACTCAAGCCCCTTTGCAGCCTGCATAGCTATCTTCAGCCTTAGGCTCCAATTAAGAGGTGAAAGGCCACCATGGAGGTGATCATAAAGGGTCCCATGAGGCATATACTCATAAACAAGTAACCTCTCTCCCATCTCCGCGCAATAACCCAACAAGTTAACAATATTACAATGGCGAATTTTGCATAGAATTTCCAGCTCCATTTCAAAATCACGGTTATTTGTGTGAATTATGGTTGCAGCATTTGCTCTCTTCATAGCAACCACTCTCCCATCAGCCAATGCAGCTTTGTAAACAAACCCATAACTCCCCCTTCCAAGCTCATTAAACTCCTTAAACCCATTAGTAGCATCTTTCAACTCTGAAAGCCTAAAAACCTGAGGCACACCAGGACAAGAAGCCACGGAAGGAGAAGAGTGAAGAGCAACGTTCACATCATCCTCTTGCTCCGCTTTACCTATGCAAGACTTGGACTGCTTCTTTCCCCTTGCTCTTCTAGCAGCAACCAAACGGATAAAAACACACCCACAAGTCAAAATCATCAAAAAACCCAACACTGAAAACCCAACTATCACCACCCATCTACGCAATCGATGCCAATGCAATCCCGTTGAAGAGTGAAGCCCACAAACACCAAAACAAGAACTGTTCTGGCAAAGAGAACAAGCAGTGCAAACTCTATCCATGTTCACAGTACAAGGACTAGACAAAAAGAAACCTTGAGAACAGTTCAACCCACAAGGTGAACAAATCCTCAAACCCTCCTTAACACAAAGACTCGTCAAATCAGGCTCATTGAGAACACTCACATTGAAAGCAAATTCCCCAATCCCACAAGAACCAGCCATGCATAACCCAGGACTTGAAAGCTCCATAGGAGGATCAAAATCAGGCTTAGAAGCATTCACCAACCAACAATCCAAAAGAAGATCATCTTCTCTTATGCCACAAGTAGTGTAATCCGAAGAAGCAATAGCCATAAAGCCATAACCTTTAGGAACCACAGAGGAATTCAAAGCACCCCAACACTCCACAACATGATTATCCATTCTCACTCCACAAAAATGCCTCGCCCCAGCAGATAAAGACACCAACCGAATCTCACCCACTGGAGGATCCGAAAACGAACCCGGGTCGCCCCAACATTTCAATTCACCCGAAACGTTAAACACCCCACAAACGGAGCTCCGACCCGACGCCAACACCGTGAAACTCTCCCTCACGTTGGAAATTCCCAAGCTCCCTGAATCGGGTCCCCAACACACGAGCCCACCATTCCTCACCTCGCCGCAGGTGAACCCCTCGCCGGAAACAACCGTCTTCACCTCCAGATTCGCCGTGGATTGATCGTAGAACGAATCACTGAGTTTCGCCACTAAGGTCCTATTCGCGGTGGTCGAGATTTCCCAGCAATCCACGTTGCCGGAATCGCGATCGGCGTAGTAGGATCCTCTGACGGCGCAGACGTGGCTCTTGCCAGCGGCGATATGGGAATAAGCGGTGTTCCGGTACGCTGGAGGCACGAGAACAAGATCTGAGCTTGGCCTGGTGGTTGCGTCCCAGCAATAAGCTTGAGAAGTGTTCGCTAAAATGCCACAGAGAAAACCTTCTCCGCCGGAAAGCGCTGACATGGCAGGGAGAACGTTGGTGAACGAGGGAAGAGGCGATGACGTGGCGTTGTCCCCCCAGCAAATAACGTCTTGCTTGCCACTGGCATCGATGGCGCAAAAAACCTCGTCTTTCCCGAAGGAAGCGGAGATGGGTCCCATTGCACCGAAGGAGTGTGCGGTGTTGGGAAGGAAGAGGAATAGAGATAGAAGAAGAAGAAGAAGAAAGAGAGAAGAATAGTGAGAGAGGTTACGGAGAGTTTGCATGGTGGCGTTGGGATTTGGATTTGGGAGAGAAGGGTGCGTGTGGTGTCATGGACTCAGCTTGTGATGATGACGACGATGATGGTGTTTGGAAGTAAGAAGCGTGTGAGTGAGTGAGTGAAGTGACGATGATACAACGTGGGTGTCGCCATTTTTACAGTTCACATCCCGACCGTTACAACCTCAATGTACCGAACTAGTTTCGTTACTTTTATCTTTCTTTTTACTATTTTTGTCATATCCCTTTTCTTTTTTATTTAAATATCTAACAATGTCAAATATTAACTTCCTCTCACATGCTTCCCAGCCTCTCCAAACTTCCTTTTGAACCTCATAAATGTGCTTTTTCCAATTTCATTACATCCAAGTAAAAGCATGTTCCACTCAAAATAAAAGCCATCTAAGTTTTCCATTCATTCGAGATTTTTGTATTAAATTCAACTTCAATGTAATTCAAATAATTAATTAATTTTGTTAACTTCAAATTTTAAATCTGAGTTTAAACACTTACAAATAGTAACTTTTTGTTTTTAAAAACATTTATTATTTTTTATATTCTGATAATACTAAATGATTTTTTTAATATACGTTTATTACTTTTAGATTAAGTTAACATTTTCTATTGTTAAAATAAATTGAACACTTTTAAGAAATCAAAACTTGATTACATATTTAGCAAACTAACTATGTACTAATTATGACGAATCTTGGTGATAATCTGTGTTTACAGAGTGAGAAAGTACGAACAAGGGGGGATGTTGCGTTTTCTTTAATTGGATTACTCAGTTTTATTTATAACATTGGCCTCCCCGAAAAAAGTTGAAAGATAAAATAGTGTTTTTGTCTGAAAGAAAGGTTTTGGGGTGGGTCGAGTATCTAAAAGAGATTTTAAGAGGACGCAAAAAATGGGCCCTATGAGCAGTAAAAGCCTCAGAAAGTGGCGTGGCTGAGTGTGAATGTCCACTAGGGAATGAACAGAACAGCCAACTTCCAAATCCATCGCTATTCATTGGTGATTGAACAAAGGGATCCCAACTATGTCTTCTTATATAAGTGATTCATGTGCCACTTTTCATGTAATTGTGCACTTCATTGCGTTTTCGCCAATCAACGTACAAGAAATTACGTACAACAACTTGAATTAAGATATATAGTCAAATGTCAAAACCTTTTTTTATGGCTTTCATTATGACATTAAATACTCAAAGTGCAGTGTTTCTTTGTAGTATAAATAAAGTGAAGTGATGTCTTAAATTATTTCATTTAAAATTAGACATGTTGAAGTTTTAATTAACAATCACATCAAAATCTGATAGCAAAAAATTAAATTGTTTATCATAGTGATGACAATTAAATAAGCAAAAGGATCAGTTATAATATGTAAAACTAAAAGGGAGATTCTCATATTGTTTAGCCCTCCCTTTCGATCTTGCGTGTAAAGTTATAACAGTGGCATCGTGCAGGCTCATTTCTTTTGGTTTTAGTGAATTGTGATCAGATGAAAACCACCATGCATCATATCCTCCCTGCCTTTCAATTTGGCTTCTTTCTGCATTTCTTTTTCAGTTTCTCATGTGAATTTGTAAAGTTTTTTGTCTTGTACGAAATTCAATGGATAAATCATTGTTTATTTTAAGTGAAAGTGAAAGTTTTCAAGTCTTATATTTTTATATATTTTCTTTCTTTTTCATATTATCTGTTATGTTATATATTTTTTTACTATCTCTGTGGTTTTTCAATCTATTTTTCATCCCTAAATAGGGTATGAAATAATAGGTTTTCAAACTTTTTATACTCAAAAAATTAAATACAAAACAAACATTCATAAATAGGATAATTCAAAAGCCTAACATAGTAGTGCAAGACTTAACACATTCATATTTACGGAATCAATCCATTTAATAGAAGATCTTATGTTTAAATTTTGTCGTGAGTGAAATTAGTCTTAAACTTTTAAAATTTTAGAATAACCAATCTTTTCTGACATTAAAATAGCATGTTTGTAATAGTATATAAAAACCGCTATATGTACAAGAAAAAACATATATGTATAAATACACACGATATCACATAAAATCTTACAATAATTTTTTTTATTAAAATCCATTCATAACACAATAACTCGATTTCTACATATTTACCATTGTTATCTTCTTAAACAATATTAATGGAGAATTCTCCAACCAATGGTTTCAAAACAAATCTATCATTCGTATATATTTTGCTTTTCTTGCCTTCAAGTAGATCTAGAACAAGAAAATTTTCGGTGAGATGTGGGTGATGGTGTAGCTGTTAGAATGACCTAGAAGTTCTAAACCGCTGATTAGATCACGTGGATGCCCAATCTGAGCTGTCTCTGGCCTCTTCTTTGATTGTTCATTAGACACTAAAAATAACATAAAATAAACCAAGAAAAAATAAAATAAAATAAAATGGCATAAGGTCAAATAGACATGTTTGAAGTTGAAACTTGGATGGTCCCTTGGTGCCTGTGGAGTACAGTCACTAGTTCCACAATTGGGTAGCTGGCCTGGTTCTACTGCTACTGCATGTGCACCTACCATCTACTTTATGCTCCATCTTGGTCAAACCCAAATAAGAAGGGTCTCTGTCCCTTTATGTGCCTAAACAATGAGTCCAATTGGTTCCAATGGTACAAATTTTTGTGGACCCCTTACCAAGATCCTCAACAACAGCCAGCTAGGACCATAAGCAATAATCCACTGTACCAAGCTAGCTCATTCATCATGATTAATGTGTGTTTCCATCAATTTGTATTTAAAAAACAATTACTTGTTTTTATTAACTTTTGAAAAATAGTGATTCTTTTTGTATATTAATAATATGTTCTCAAATAAATCCTAAGATTGATTTTGTATTTTTGGTAAACTAGGAGATTTAAAAGAAGTTGCATAAGGATACTTTGGTTTATATTAAATTTAAGTTGGATAATTATTCATGCATTGTAAAATTGTTTTAGTGTGTGTCAGAATAAATCGAAAAAGGTATATTGATTTTATAATTAATTATATGTATACTTGATTATTGTGATAACTGATCATATAAAATAAATTCTGTGTTTGGATATGTTAGATAAAAAAATATTTTATTGTGTTTGTATTGGATACATTTATTTTTTTAAAAATAAATGAAAAAATAAAAATTAACTAATGAATTTAAATCATAAATTCTAAAATTTTACTTATCCAAAATAAATTATTTCTTTATAAAAAAAAGTATAATCAAAGATTATAAATTAATTTCTAAAACTTAAAAAAATAACTTTCTAAACCTTTCTCACAGAATTCGCAAAAATATCTATTATAAACACAGCTATATATATTTTGAATTGACATCCAAGTTTATATTCTTTTGTTTTATAGTCAAATGGGTTATATTTCATTGACATTTTTGTGTACTTAATTCGTAGAAAAAATTAAGGTTAAGGTTTTTCTCTTTCTAGTCCACTTAATAATTTACAAGATGTGACGAGGATGGGATAGGAATGGATGAGACACATCCCATCCCTTCATTTTCTTGTCTCTAGCTGATTGCCATGGTGAAATGAGATCACCATGCATGCACTGCCACCGACTTGCATATGATATTCATAAATATAAATGTCATGCTATGAGTCACCTCTCAACTACTCTCATGAATATATAATCATAGATATTATATAATAATGCAATTCAAGACGGGAATAGAATGGACAGAGGTATAGTTGGTGAGGAGAAAAGAGGACCCATCTTTGCTTTTTGTTAATTCATGGGAATTCATGTTAGGATTAGAAAGTTATGAAGCCATTTAGCACATGTCTTGTCTCTGGGGTTTGCAGGTGAAGAATTTAACTTACCTTAGATTTTCCTCTGAATTTTTCTCATTCGAATTATCTATTATTGTATTGTTTTTTTCTTAAGACCAACTGGGCACATGTAGGGTAGGAAGTGAGAGACAAAAGAGTGTCTCATTAAGAAAACTCCATTTCCCACATTGAAACTGTAAGGAAAATTGGCTCTGTGATTGATTCAGTATCATCCATGCGGACATTAATTCCGTAGGTCGTGGTACCAATAAGTTTTTGCAATTTCATTTATTTTCCTTTTCTATTATTAGATGCATTGCAATTTAAATAGTGTATAAAAGGACCACATTTACGTCAAAAAAAAGTGAAAAGATTGTGAAAGGAAAAACTAGTGTCTTCCTATTTTTTTCTCCTTTGTATTCCCTTCATTTTTCGTATAACATAACTTGGCTGAAGTAGTAAAACTTTCGTCCTCCTACTCATCACAACTTATAGCCTCTGTCCTTTTATGCTCTTGTACCGTTCTTTTCAATCGTATATTCATTCAGATTTTTTACATCTTCGTTGTCTTTATTCAGGTTTGTCCTCTTTAAGATGAGAATTTATCAGTTCATACCCATTAAGTGAAATAGGGGAAGACAAGAGATATGAATTAAAAGAAAAAAGAAAAGAAAGAGAATGAGAACTATAATGAATGATATAATTAAAAAATAATTAAAATAAAAATAAAGACATAATAAAGAGTAAATATATAAATATAGTTGTTAGTTTAAGATAGAACCCAATTGAATCCTTCACGCTCTAGTTAAAATCTTAATCACGAATAATCTATCTTTATATAATTTACCTTCCGTGTCATTTTAGTTCTAATTGATGGCATTCGATCCTTTTTTTTTCTCAATTGTTATAATTGAGTCCTTTATCTTAACTTTTTTTTAATTTTATTTAATAATGAATGAAAATGTATGTGACATGATATTTTTTATAAGAGTTTAATTTTAATGCATTGTCAGTTTAAAATTTTTTATCCATCAATTAAAATATAAGATAAAAATGGCTTTTAAATTAATTATTATAAGAGTTAATAATTTCACTTCATAATTAAATAATAATTTTTTATATTAACCATATTTTTCAATTAAATTATTTTATAATTATAATATAATAAAAACTTAATTATAAATAACTAAATTATATTTTTCAAAAAACTTAAATTATTTTATATTATCCGTACATTTCAATAATAATATATTTTTCATAGACTGTCAATATCTATCAAATAACTTCTACTCTATAAATAACTAAATTGTAAAAGAAGGTTGATTTGTCTCTCCAAAATGAACCCTTCTTACAGTCCCACAACAATAAGTCAAACACTCTGGAAACAACCCCCCGAGAGTCAGAAGAATCAAAACACCTTCGTCCTTGCGTAGTAGAAAGGCGAAGATTGATTCTTGTTCAGAAGATTGGGACCTTATGGCAATGTGCCTACAGTTTGATCCTTAAACCTTTCTATTTCTTCATACTCTCATTAAGGGAAATCTTTTAACAAATAAAAGGAAAAAAAAAAGGGAAATCTTATTGAAGAATCAGGTCAGTAGCTCATTTTGCCTCCTTGCTTTCCAAAAATAGGGACCAAAAAAAACGTCCCAGTAATTCATGATCTCTTTGATGTTACTCTCTTAATAATTTACGTTAATTATTTGGCGGAATTTGAATGAAAATTAAGGTAAGGGATATAATTTAATATCTGAAAAATTATAAACTAAATTTATACGTAAAATAAAATATAAAGCCTAAACATAATTAACCTACTAAATTATGAACAAATGTTTTATAATTGTCTTTTTTGAGTGTCTTTAAGAGTATATTTCACGTATGTTGTTATGAAAATATAAGTAAACTAATCTCTACCATTGTATTTATGGACAATGATTAAGTTGCTTCGCCTTGATCAACTAGCCAATTAGGGAGTTCAATTTCTTCTTGTATAGGACCTTTCTTCTATCATTCGATGCGTGTTTAGCTCAACGAAAATTGTGAAAGTTCAGACAATGACCCTCAAAAGTTTATTTTTAAGCCTCGCTACTCATTAGATGAACATTCCGAAAAGGAAAAAATAATATAATAATGGCTTCGCATGTACAAAAGTGATATGCAAAGGTGGCAGGTCTCACTAATTGCCAAGGCCCTTGGGGCTAATATAGCTAGCTAGCATTTCATGATGGCGTCTTATCGAGTCTTGTTGATAGTTTGCCTCTAATTTTGGCTGATAAAGTTATAAACTAATAGAAAAGTCTCGGTGAGAGGAAAAAATCAATATAAAAAAATAAAATTTTTTTATTAAAAATTTCTCTAAAAATTTCCGCAGATTGGACTTTTTCCATGGTTGAAGGGTTTCGAAGACTGAAAATATATATCTTCAGTTCTAGTTTCCTTTGTATGAAACAGCTTCCAATGAAGTAGTAGCTGCGCATAATGCGTGGCATAAACCCGGGAATGTTGGATAAGAGCTACAAGATCATTTGTCAAGGTTAGTAAAGTTAAAGTTGGATAAGGACCCAAAAAATGCATCCGCAACTCCTTCTTTTTCCCCAGATTTGCTTAAATGAGGGGACACATATACATGGCATCCTCCTTTGCACTTCCTATTCCTAAACATCCCCCAAAGTGCTACTAGTCATGATCTTTGTTTAGCTTTAGCAAAATCAAAGTTGGATATACAAGGACATATATCATGATCATTCAGATTGCCAAGGTTAGCGAAATCCTTGCTTCAGCCAATGCTATGTTAGGCTGAATACTAGCAGATCTCCATAGGAATAGCATGAGGGTTGAATTATCTGGCGAATGGATTGGATCAAAATGAATGTCAATAATCGATCGTCCAAAGGGTTCAATATGTGCCGTTGTATGATGTGTAATGCTTTTGGTAATTGGGTTGGAGGTTTTCTTCGCCATCCATTTGGACTTTACATGATATGCAGAGGTGGAAGTAGTAATCCTAATAAAACGGTAACACAAATATATATATATATGTCTTTGAATTCTGAAAAACTGTTTAACAAACATGAAATTATTTCTTTGAATACAAAGAAGCAAGATACTAAGCATTGTAGCCAAAACAATAATCTTATCCGCACCAGAATATCTAGAGTAAAAAATAAACTCAGGATAATAATCAAACATAATTTAGGAGTCCTCAGCATCAATATATATCAAAGGGTCCTAATTTTTCACAGTTGTTACATACTTGAGGAGCATGGCAGCAACATCATCTGATATTCTTGCAGCCTCCGTTTTCAGGTGATGAATTTTAGCATCAGTCTCTTGCTCAAGCCGCTTGACATTAGCTCCAGAATCTCCACTACTCTGTATTAATAAGAAAGCATGGACACGTGGGAGTTAGAGAATACATCATAAATTAGAATAATGTAAAGGGAAAGTCTAACAGCATCAAATATAATGATGGACTTACATCAGACAGTTTCTTTTGAAACGCATGTTCTAGTTGAGCCCGGTATTCAGCAATCTCCTTTTCAGCCTCTTCCTTGGCCTGTTTCAACCTAGCCATTTTCTCTAACAGTACAGATGCAGAGGACAACATTATACACAAGTACCATTCTAAAAAAGGGAAAAGGGGTGGTTGAAGTTTGGCAGTTTGGCACTAGTATATTATAGCAAATATTTTCAACCTGAGAATTTGTTCTATCACATATATGAGGAGGCAAGCAAACCCATGCACATCATAAAACCAAGAACCCAACCTTCCAGGTAAGAATGAAATGACCAATATAAAAAGAATAAATGGGAGAACAGAACACTTTTGACATAAAAAAAACTAAGATATAAAAGTTTTCATGAAGACGCATAATTAGGTGAAATTATGCAAAATCATGGGAAGATATGAAAAATAGTGAAGTTAAAATACCATTTTTTGCAGCATTGACAATCCGTTGTGCTTCTTGTTCAGCAGCCAACAACTGCTGAATTCCACCTTGACCCCTGCTAGATGCCATTCTGCAATGCATACCATTGGTAACTATTAACAAATGCTGAATTGATTAAGGGTCTGTTTGGAACAGCTTGTGACTCGCATAAAAAAATTTCAACTTTTTTTAATAAGCTTCTTAGTATAGTTTATCAAAAAAAGTTATTTTCAGCTTATTCCAATAAGTATCATTGTTAAATTTATTACATAATTCATCATTTAAAAAGACCTCGTTGAATAAACATTTAAATAAACTATGAATCCAAAGCCACGAAAGAAAACACAAAGCAAGTCCTTCAGAGCAACATAAGTAAATAATTACGCAAACAAAACCACTTGATTGTGACTTGGAAATAGGCAAGGGAATAGAGCAAAGAATGGAACAACAAGAAGAGAACTACTTCTATCATTTAGAACCGAACTTTCGAACTAAACAAATTATATTACCAACCGAGTACTCTTCTCCCTCAAAACAAAGAGGGAGAAAATCCAATATATAAAATTACATAGAGCGAAACGATATAGAATGGAAGAATGCAACTATACCCAGAATCACAAATTTTACGTGGTCAAACTTCTCTGGAAACGTTGTTATTATTATTATTTAACATGGAAAACCTAGAAGAGCTAATCACCATACAACGGAATCGAAATTCAGTTGATACAATAGTTAATCTCCAATAGCGATAAGATGAGGTCCAATTTCGAGAGATCCAAGTGTAGTTAAAGTTCAATCACCATTTTTAATTAAAATTTTGCAGGTGACGGAACAGACAGGAAAATGATGCGAAAAGGGAAATTTGGTAAAGAGAGTTGAAAGAGAAAGGGATCGGAATCGCATTTGCATAGATCTGAAGAGAAGAAGAGAAGAAGAGAGAAGAGAGAAGCGTACCTATCGGAGGTATTAGATTCAGAAAAAATAGGAGAGAGATCAGCAGAAATTTCCGACTTCTGTCAAACGATTACTGTTTTTCCGTTCTTTCTTAATCCAATACACTGTGGCCACCTTCTTTTTCCCCCCACCAATTTTCGCTAATACGATTTTTTTAAGCCCGAATTGATGAATGAATTTAATTAATATTTTTTTGTGAGTTTTAATTTTTTTAGATGATTAATTAGTGGATCTTATAGTTAGTTATAATAAGATTCTTTAATAAAAAAATATTTTATATATATATATATATATTATATTATGTTAATTAAGAATATAAAGAGAAAAGAGTTAAATATTGTTTTAATCTTTAAAAAAAATTAAAATTTTGGTTTTAATTCTTTAATTTCTAACACATGATTTTAGTTTTCTTTTAAAACTGTATCTGTAATTAACTTTATCCAGTGATGATTTGATATGCAAAACTTTACTTTAACTATGTCACTTGTCTAATTAATCGTACTATTATTTTATATTATATATATATCAAATTTAAAAATAAATTAGTAATTATTTTTTAAAACAAAATAGTATCTTTTTAATTCTCAAAAAGTTAATATTGATTCAAATGATAAATATTTACTTGAAGTAGTAGACATATTTATTTCTTGACCGCTACTCATGTTAGTGTCATTTTCATTGAGCATATCATGCATGATCATATTCTAAAAGAATTATAAATAAATTAAAATAATATTTAATAAAATATAGAAAAACTCACAAATTATATAAATAAATAATTATATTATTTTTTTAACAGATTCATTTGCATTCATATTCACATTATTTTTGTTCGTATCCACTTTTTCAAACTTACTCTTCCAAAATAAAAATTAATTATATTTTTGTTAACCATAAAAAATTATTTAAATATTATTGAATTATTAAAATATTTTATACTTACAAAATGTTCATCAAATTCTAAAGATGAATTTTTTTTTTATCAATAATGCATAAACTTTTTCTTATAAATAGTTAGAGATATCTTTGAACCGTGTGTTTAATTTGTTTATAACAAAAATAACATATATTTTTATTGTATTTGGTACACCTTTAATCTTGACCAAAGTTAGGTTACTTATAACAATTGAAGAGATACTTTACTTATACTTAAGATTATGTCACTTGTTTATTTAATAGTAAGTTTTTAAATTTCTTCAATAATTTCTTTAAAATTATTTGATTATTTTACAGCAAGATTACAAATCTTGTTACAAGTATTAGCCAATACAACTTTCTACAACTTTACTATCACATTGTTCCTCTAAAAGTAATGAAATATGACTCAACATTCACATGCTATTACTTCATAGCACAAAAAAATATGATAATACTAAATACCACAACTTTTAAAAAATTAATAATTACATTAAAATTTATTTTTAATTTTGTCATAGACAATAGAAAACTCAATCTTTGAATTACAAAACTTATTTATCTCTAATCTTACATTACTATCATTCTTTAAACGTTAAACTATATTTAGAGCAACAACACTTTCTATTTTATTTTTCACAATCTTAAATTTATTAACTGTGAAAAGTTTGCAAGTTTCAGTTTCAATTTTGTATAGACGTGGTTATTACATGCTCCAGCTAAATAGACCAATTTTGGATACTCCTGCCATGTGACAGAAAGGGTGTGAATAGCATGGAGCATGAATGTGGGTGGAGAAGAAAAATAGAAATGCTCTTGTAGCTTTGTCAATAATGGATTTATTTCCTCATCTGATAAGATCATCCAAATTAAAATGCTTTGCACTGGTCATATTATTCTGCTTGGTGTATAAATATGAATGGAAGAACTTCCGAATGAGTTATTGTCAAGAAGAAATTATTATAATTCCGGTGTCTAAACTTGTGATTTCACTAGATCATTCTCAAACTATGCATTACCATTCCCAAGCCTTTTGAATTTATAGAGAGAATCATTAGGAGTTCTTTTACACATTCTGCCATTGATGGTTTCTCATTACCGTCTGTTCAGACACATCTTGATGGTAGATTGGAAAACGTGACTACAGACTGAAGGGTGTAAGAATTTCGAGCCATATCTGGATCTATCACCTTACAAAGCTTCTTGCGGTCATTCAATATGTGCCTCCCCTGTCAAATGAATTAAAGTTGTGCTGTTGTATGAATGTAACATTCTGTAACCTGGGAACCGAAATCTTTTGAAGGGGATTTCAAGTGAAAGTACTATTCATTCTACTGGTAAATCTTTGGAAGTTTTTAAAATTCATGTGATCACTTAAAAAAGTCATATGACTATTTTTTATTTCATTCATGAATGCATGATACTATGCCTGAGTGCTTGGATTAAATTCATCTATCTCTATGCCTTGTGCTTCTTCTTACACCAAACCAAATCATATTTACTATACCGACAACTTATTTGAACATCGTTGTGTAATAGATGTAGAATAACATCGTTATATAAGCGACGACGAAGACAACGACGACGGAGACGAAGAAGAACATAGTTATGTGAGCGACAAAGAAGAACATCGTAATGTAAGCGACGAAGAACCTTCAACTTACGTGTTGTTGGTTGTATTGGTGGTGTTTGATTTGGAAGACAGTAGCAATAATCATCTTTTTTCCGACTGCAAGATTCCTTTTTCCTGTTCCAGTTTGGTAGTTGTGCTAACGAGTTTTATTTTCATTTTTAATTTATTTTATTTTGTACGGATAAAAATCATGGTGAGAGATTATTTGCGATTAATATCTATTTTTATTATGATTATTGAATAAATAATTGCTTGTTTATTTTGCTTATTGGACATGTATCGATTTTTACCATTTTGCAAAGAAAGAATTTTTAATTAAAAAAAAAAAAGAATGAATGGTGAACTTTAGCACCTTAAGATGTTACTAAGAAAAAATAAAATAAAATAAACATACTTTCACCAACTATTTTCCTTCCTAACCCTTCCAATTTTTTAAACTATAATATATTTTAATTAATTAACAGTGTAGAAATTTTTATATTTTAATTTCATTAAAATTACACTTAATAAATATTCAAAAGTAAAACTTGAACTGCGATAAACAAATTACCAAAATATGTTACCCGTCAAGATTTTAGACTGTTATTATATTTTAAAAACATAATTTTATATGATTTTAAATTTCAATTCATTTGTGGTATAAGTTGGTTTTTGTTAAAATGACAATTTATTTTTTAATATAAGACATTTAAATATATTAATGTAATTAATAGACAATTAAATTATTTTTTTTGCACATTTTGTAAAAATTATTTTAATTAATTAGCATTATAATTTTTCTTCCACTATCAATGCATTAAAATTAATCTCTAACAAAACATTCAAGACTGAAACTTGAACTGCAATTAACAAATTTTCAGAATGTTTAAAATTGTAGACTGTTATTATATTTTGAAAGAATAAATTTAGATGATTTTAAATTTCAATTGATTCATGGTATAAATTGATTTTTAATAAAATTACTTAAAATGGGTCAAAGGGTACCTTTTCAAAAAGATTAAGACAATTTTGGTTGTCTTTAAATTCAACTTTAGCTCAATTAATGTCATTTTAAACATATTCTTGAAATTAAATTGTCAACAACCATTAAAAAGATATTGACATGTTACAACAAAATCAAGAGGTTAGCTCATCTTGAACATACCCTTTGACCCATTATGTGTAATTTTTAGTGTGTTTATTATTTGAACATGGATGCAAAGGAAATGTGGTAAGGTTAGCTAATCTACTTTGTCAATTGGTCATATGTAGCTCTTATAGATGCAAAAATGAAAGCATTAAATTGGTGGCAAAGTAAGATTTTGTCACAAATTAAGATGTAGCAAATAATTTGTAGGACTATAAAGAGGTGGTTTGTAAAAAAGTAAGTATAACCTTGTTCTTTTCTTGTATTATCACAAAATCACTTTAGAGGATCAATAGCAGTTTGGTAGTGCAATATAGAAGTTTGAATTGTCAACTTAACATACCAAATAAATTAGTAATATATATAAAGTATGGATCAAAAGAGTCGAATTGTTAACTTAACATACCAAATAAATTAGTAATATATATAAAGTATGGATCAAAAGAGTCTTTAGAGAAGAAAGAGTTCCCAAGTTGGAGATAAGGTCAGCTATTGTCCCCTGCCTTGGTCAATTATAGCTTGGTTAGGTTTGGTAATGTGGGAAGGTATTTCATCTCATCATCCAAATCTACTTAACTCGTTCACATTTTTGTTTCACTTCAATTAAAAAATTCAAATATTCAAATATGTGTTAATTTTCATTCACAGAAGTAGTAATGATTTTTCAAAATCTAAAAAGATAGACTGGTATAAGAATTTATCTTTCAATGCCTTAAGTTAAAATGTGTCATTCGCTTAGATTGTATTAATGATAAAAACGTGTATTCAATTTAACCATTTGCATGGTCTCTCCTAAGACTGACATCTTTTTCAAATGAATTAAACCTCAATACTACATTAATCAAAGAGAGACGACTATCTTTGAGGGTCAATAGTCCCTTATTAGAGTGAGTCAATTCCTTCTTTAGTTCTTTATAGTTGTAAGTATAAATTAAGAGGTATGAGTGCATGATCTTTTCTCCCACAAACTTAAAGAAAGAGATCATAGGAGGATATTAAAAATTCATGGATTTTTTAAAGTTAGAGCAACTATTTCCTTAGAATTCCTCTGAAATAGTTCCAAAGAAAGCTCTCTAACAAAAAAGAGTTTTGAACAATTCAACATAAAACCACAATACATTGATTGCAAAAAAAACTAGTAACGATTCAAAATTATACTAACATCTGAAATCCAATAACGATATAAATGGTGAATTGAAATAATATATTCACAAATTACTTAAGTAAAAAAATTCACAAACAAGAAGATTCATTCAATTTATAAGAAAAATCACAATTTTACAGTATATAGGACTCATCATACTAGAAAAGTTCAAAGAGATTAAAAATGAATAATGATTAAAAATTATAGGTGAGAGTGCAGATAGAGTTTAGAATCTTAATTTAATGTGAAAAGTTAATGAATAATATAGTGTCTTTCGTATTCATAAGATGAGAAGAAGGTTAAGTTATCGAGAATCTTCACCATTCTTTAAATCTTAAATTAAAGTAAATGGTCATTTAATAATAATTAAATATTTTAAAGGATTAATTAGTAAATATTTTTTAAAATCTTTTAAATATAAAATTACATTTAATAGATTTAGAGAGATACATTCCCTCTTAATAAGGAAGGGATACAAGAGATTTTACCTTATTTAAAATATACAATGTTAAAACATCCCTAATATCTTTGCTTCGTCCGTAACCTGAATACTACTAAGTTCACATCTAGGCAACAAGTTGGGGAAGTCACTTTTTGTGATTTATCATGCACGTTTACACATTAACCTTTATAAAAATGTATCTTTCGAACTTCATCAAAGTAGTGTGGAACCATTTTTGTAAGTTGTGCACATAAAAGAACATAGATAGGAGTCGTGATCAATTTATGGGTTGCATATGAGGGATACATTAAGATTAAGGCACGAGCCCGTATTTCACATTTAAGACAAGAATTCTTGTCATGATGTATTCTTCAGACCTCGTCAAGGTAGTGAGGCTCCCACCTTATAGGTTGTGTGTGATATGATTGAGGTAGCCCTTAAACCATATGAAGTTGATAGGAAATTTATTTGTGGGTAGTGTGTGTACGAATCTGGTGGTTGTGTTTCAATGGGCTTACTAGTGATTATGAGATTGAGCTTTATTATGAGGTTATCCATCTTCGCATATAAGAGAAGGATATTGTACAACTCAGGGTTCTTGATCTTGAAAGGAAACGGGAGAAGATTGTCAAAGATGGGATTTGCAACAATGTTCTAGCTTTAGTTATGGACTCTTCCCAAACAATGACACCTATCATACGATTGAGAAAGGATTTTTGAGATTAGCTGTGCTATTCCTTTGGCTGGTGTTACAAATTCAATCATCAGTGAGATGGACAAGCTATAAATTGGAATTTAGTGAACAAGTGTAATAGATTAGTACATTTTTGTACATAAACTAATTATATTTGGTTGGTATTGAGTTCATTAATGTTGGACAGAAGTGAGAACTCTTCATAGTGATAACATAAGAACAAGAAGAGAAGAAACATGAAAGAGAGAAAAAGAGAAATAAAGTTTCTCATATTAATCAAATGAGAAATCTAAAAGATAAATATGACAATAGTATAAAGATTAAATTATCTTTAACTAATAAATATATAATATTATTTAACATGTAGAGGTTTTCAATTATTAGTATGATGGTGAATATGATAGAGGTGTATTCCTAAAAAAAAAGCGCTATAAAACTTAAGTAAGCGAAGAGTTTCTCTGTTGATAATGAACTGGCTTTGACAACTTTCTTTATATACACGCAATCTTTAACCATATTGTTGATTTTAGTCGATTAGCTGACATGTCATGTGAAATGGGTTATCCACGTTACTTAGTTAAGGATTATGTGTATTATTCACACTGATGGGATGAAACTTTGGTGGATTCATTTGGGATTTGATGGGTCTTATTGGTGTCAAATCTGAACAATTTGATTCCGACTCCAACAATGGTATTGGTAGGTCCGAAATCCAGAATGCTCAAATTTGTAATGATGGCAGTTTTGATTGCTTGATCGTGATCAATTATGTTGATTCCAGATAAATTACTTTCCAGTCCAATCTTACAACAGGATTGGAGTGACCTTGCTGATTTTAGACGCCATGAATGAAAGGACCGTGGTGAACGCGACCGCGATGAGCAATGGATGATGTTCATTTTGAATGCCATGTGAGGAAGTTAATTATGGTCATAGATGTTGAAATTTCAAGAGCCATAGGCCTTGTAACTTTTTTTGTTGTTGATCATGATCTGGACTCATTTGCTATTATAATTATTTTTTTCATTAAAAGCAACCCATATTAATATGTTTTAAGAAATGTTTTAGGCTTTAGATATATGCCAAGTTAGAGACGAAGCGGGAAAAAAAAAGAACTTTTAACTTCAAGGATTTGACTTCTTATCACTTTCAACATAGCTAAAAGATATATTACAAGTCACAATTATAAGAATAAATATAATAAAAAATATTTCTTGTCGTTACATGTCGGACAATTATTGAAAATGAAAAAAAATTGGAGTATGGGTCAAAGGAAATTCATATATGTCTTGATGCTTGATGAAGCTACTACATCATTTAAGAAAATTTTGACTTCAGACTATTGTGGCGTTTTTTTTTTTTTTTTTTGGTTCAAATGATTAATTCTAGTGAGGAGGGATACAGGCTTACTTTGTTGAAGAAAATGGAAAGTAAAAGAAAACATGTTCTTACATATGCAAAAGAACAATATTTGAGAAGTGTGGAGGAGAAGGGATAAGTTTCTAACCACAATGGTGATCTTCATCAAGATTGATTATAACAAAATTTCAATGTATTAATCGCATATTTTTTATTTGTTTTGGATTGTCTTCTATGAATGCATTTAATTGCATTTTTGGCGTTGTTGCGTTATATTTTATTTTATTTTTGCTGTATAAAATAGGAAAAATAATTTTTTATTAGAGTTCCTTCTACAAAATATTATCTAACACATCAATGATATCTTAAAAATGATTGAACAAATTGACTTCTTATCAGTTAAAAAATGTTAAACAAATTAATTATGATAATTCAATTAAAATTATATTGAAAAATTAAAATTGTAGTAATTTTAAGAAATTATTTTTGTTACTACAGTATCCCCTCATTTTATACATGAAAACGTTGTGCGGAGCTGGCGGAACCAACCAAGTAAGGAACCTTGCTAGCGAATTAGCATCTTCATGTTTTTTTCTCAACGAAGTTGATTTCACCTAATTTATATTAATTTATCTGCTTGCATTTGACGCTTTTGAATTATCAGAGTTGAGTTCTGACATGACATGATGAAATCTACCAATCTAACCAAAATTAAAGTACACGATTGAAAATCATGCAATTATAGACACATTAATAAAAACTTAATTACCACAAATTGACCACAAAAACTTTCCGTCGATTGTGGAACTACAAGACTCTGCACAACAAATAAAAGCTCCAACAAAATATTTTATATTCAAAAGCAACAGCTAGTGGGGACCAAACTCTTCGTCATGTTCTTCAGCCTCTTCGGCAATGGTTTCTAACACAGGAGCATGTGAAACCTTTCTGAGGGGAATCACTGGAGCGGGTGCAAACTCAATACACGCTTCCAAGAACTTGATTTCCTTTGCCATGGCACCAACAATTACAAAAGAACCTTCTCCTTCAACTGTGTTAAGAGAAGTGAGGCTGGAACTAGAGTTATGTTCTCTCCACTTTTACACTGGTGATGCTATGAGAGGGATGCAACTGGGGTTCCTCTTTTATAATGGTTAAAGTGACAACATTATTGGATGCGACCCACTACCACTATACCAAATTCTAGTGCTAAATGATAATACACGGGGAAAATATGATTTTGTTTTTATGCTAACAAGGATTTTGGTTGGACATAGGGAAAGTCACACTACCATTAAAATTAAAAGAAGTTAATTTTACATAAATAGAAAATATTATATTGCTTTGTCTATGCCACGGGCTGTTTCTTGGAAACGAAGACCCCTCAATGCGATTACATAAATATCCACCGACACCAAAAGGTGGATGCTAGATCACATATTTTGCAAATATAAAGTCACTGTCGTGTAACTTAACCTTTCACAATGCTAAACGTGTTTCTCGTGGTAGGTGAAGTTAATTAGGAAACCTACGGTGGAAATTGGAAAGAAGATGAGTCCAAATGCACCAATTAATGGCTGCTCAAAGTGTAAGCACTGTTGCCATTCCAGCCACGGAAAGTGGATCCGCCATTAATCTAAATTGAATAATTTTAAATCCTTTTACCTTTTATTTCTATATTTAATATTTACTTTTATAAGTAGTAAAAAGATATAGGAAAAGTTGATCAAAATTAGCAAGCAGTACCTAACCTAAAACGAGTCTTTAGCATGTTACCTTGATACTAATAAAATAATAAAGATAAAGGTTCAAAGAATAGAGTTGTGAACCATTAACACGTGAAAAATAAATATTATTTGAGAGAACTAAGAGGCAGATTTGTGGTTCCACATAATCCAAGATTTCTCGAGTACCAATCCCACATAAACAAACTTATGGAATGGTGCAATGCAAGCAGACAAATCCCGTAAAGTAATGGTGTAAATATATTTATGAGAGATTGCCCCAAAAACCAGACAAAAATAGTAAGGGCTGTGATCTGTTGCAAACTCTTTCTATCGAAGAATAAGTGAATGTGCGTGATATCAATTACTGGGACTATATTTTTCAGTAACTTTGTAAACACAACTTTCACCTTTGATGAATTAGCTCTCAATTTGACACAAGAATTTCACGGGTAACTTTCTGCCTGTGTACACGTATTTTGCCAAAATCACGTTTGAGATACCCATAATCAGTGTGTTTGTTCAAGATTCAAGTTGACATAAACCAGAAAAGGCACTTATAAATCCACGCATTTATGAAAGGAAAAAAGAATATTGACAAATCAAAGTTTAATTTTGCTTTAACCACTAAAACACACTAAGTACTCTTATTTTAATTATCAGAGAATGCATTCTTCAATCTATTGCTTCTCAATTTATTATGTCTCATTTCTCTGCCTTCTGTGAGGATTGTAACTTCAAAACCATTAAACACTCGTAAGATTGACATCTTACTTCTAGATGGCAGAAAAATGTAGGTTTTTTTTTTTCTCTAATTCTAGTCTAAATAGGATTATAAATTATTTTTATGATTTGATTGTATATTTTCATTAACATAAGTAATTATAGTAGATGCTGTTCTGTGAATTAGTTGTTAACGTTTTTGTTGCCATGGTGTTCGTCTTAATAATTTTTAGTTAATTAAATAAAAGATAATTATACCATTATCTAATTAGTGGATTCTTAAAATAAACTGAATTTAAGATATTGGAAGATTAATATGAATTTTAAGTTTTTAATTAATTATTAAATTAATAAGTTTATTATTCTTAGTGCTTCTCTTATTATTAGTTATTTTGTATAATTATTGAACGCTAATAAAGAATATATATATATATATATATATATATATATAAACATAAAGTTAGAATTAACAGGAACATAGATTATGCGTTACAAATCAAACAGTACAATATTAGAATTGAAATGAATAGTCCATATTAATCTACAAAAAGATAAAATTGAAAAAATCAAGAGTTTGTAAGTGAAACTAAAGTCTTAGATTAATTTATAATTGATTCTTTTTAAACATTTGTTTGTCTCGTTATTTTTTCACTTTCCGTTCATCTTATTTTTTATTCTTATAAATTACAATTCCATCAACTCTTTGTTTAATCTTAACAGTCATATATTTGATAAATATAGTACTTATAAAAATAGTATGTGTCAAACAATTCAATGAGTTTTAAATATTCATTTTTACTACTTCAAGTATTACCTAAAAGGTTTTTGGCATAGTTGCCAAAAATTATTTTCAATAACATTAGAAAAATTAAATCTTGCTTGTTTGAGGCACTGTTTTTATTTTTTTTCTTGCATTTTATTTTGTGTCTTCTTTTATTTAAATTTAGTAATAAAAATACAAAAATAATATATATATATATATATATTATTTCACTTTTAATCTATTCTCCAATATTTATTTTGTTGTATAATTTTGAGATTAAAAAGAGTGCTAAGAAACTATATAAAAAATAAAAAAAAACTAGAGGATAACAAATAATTGAGAATTAAATATTTTTACTACTTTGTATTACTATTAATGAGAAACTTTGTAGCAGTGTTGTTATTTCTAAAGCTAATAACTTTAAGTTAAAGTCATTTGCGTAGCTCTTGTATTAATTAATTAAAATTAACTTTAAATTAAATTCCTTAATCTTAATGTTTAGAACAAATTCTCCAATTCTTAGTTATATGTCTTCCTTTCAGCTTGTTTGAATGCGAGTTGAAATAAAGAAGAAAAAAAAAATGATACATAGAATACAAATATTTTATGTTTAAGTAAATTATTTCACTTATTTAAATGAATAAAAAATGTAAAATAATAATTAAGTTGTATTAAAAAGTATTCATAAAAAAATAAAATTAAGCTAAAAGATTTTAATATTTTATATTTAAAATTTTCTTAATAATTTTTTATTATTTATAATTTTTCATACTATTTTAATTTTTTTAAAAACACTCCTTTCTCTCTTTTTTTCTTTTTTTCCCCTCTCTACAACATTATTTTCCTTTACTTTTGGAGGGATTTTTTGTGAGGTCCAAAAAAAAAAAAAATCCCTCCCTCCCATTTCTATGGATTATCCAAATAAGGAAAAAATTCATCTTCCTTCTATTTTCATAGCATACAATCACACTATTAGTCTTTCTTAATTTCAGCTCTTTTAAAATCAAGGTTAAACTACTAAATAAGTGTCTAAGAACAAATTAACATGTAATAATATATATATATATATATATATATATATATATATAAATGAGGAAACAAAAATAATTTATAAATACTTTATATTTATTTTTATATATTTTATAATTAATTTTTGTATTTTTACTATTAAATTTAAATAAAGGCAAGCACAAAGCAAAATGAAAGAAAAATTTAAGAAATAAAAACAAATTGTCTTATGCAAGTATAATTCAACTTTTCCTACGTGAATAGTACTCAACAATAGAGTAAAAAACTTATTATTAGTTTTAACTTTCAAGCAAATATAATCATTTGGATTAGGAAAAAAAATATTTAAAATCTCTAGTATCGTCTTACAAAGGCTTTTCAACACTAAATTTATCAAATATACGATTATTAGACTAACCAAGAGTTGATGAAATTGCAATTTATAAAAATAATTAATAAAAAAAATAAACAAGAAATAAAAAAGTAACAAGTCAAACAAATACATAAAAAAATCAATTATAAATAAATGTAAGACTTTGACTTTATCTATAACCATATGTGTAATTACTCATTTCAATTTTATTAGTATTTTTTTCATCTTTTATTAATATTTTTAATAATCATGCAAGACAATAAATAATAAAAAAATTACAAAGAATTAACGAGTTTGTGAATTTAATAATTAATTATAAACTTAAAATTTTGATTAATCCGTATAAGTTTAGTTTATTTCATAGATTTGTCCATTAAACAGTAGTATGATCGGTTTTTATTTTTTTTAGCTGGAAATTATCAAAGGAGGT
The DNA here is from genome assembly GCF_003935025.1 of Abrus precatorius. NCBI lineage: Eukaryota > Viridiplantae > Streptophyta > Magnoliopsida > Fabales > Fabaceae > Abrus > Abrus precatorius. The sequence goes on from NW_020874417.1 coordinate 4,146,643, forward strand.
TAATTTTTATTAATTAAAATAAAAGTGATGAAAAAAACATTATAAATACAAAAATATTATTCAAAAAAATATTAAAAAACAATTCATATCATAATATCTACTGCAACATAGAAATAGTTACTCAAATTAATAAAAATATAAAATATAAAACTACATCAAATCACAAAAATATTCACAATCATATTTATAAGAAAACTTTATAGTAAAAACATGTATTTAGATACTCTAATGTTATGAAATCAATGATCAATTATTCGGGTGTTTGATAATTCTGAAGTTTGATTCCTTTTCTTTCATGTGGGAGAGAGATGAGATATATAATAAATAGATTGGAAAATGTATTCTTTGAGATTTAAAATAAGAATATATATAAAAAAAGTCTAATAAAAATAAGAAAATAAGATAAGAGATATCAATTTTTAATTTAAAAATTCAAATACAATTTAGCTGACTCCAAACTCCTTAAAAATAACTTGAACATAAAATTTTGTATTTAAAGAACAAAATTCACGTCACGCATAGATCCGAGGGATTGGTGTGATAGGTCTATGCAAATATACTGCTAAAATTGCCATTAATTTTAAAACTCGACTGAAAGGGTATTGTTTTTTATAAAATAAAATCTAAATATTTTTAATTTAATGATATTTTTTATTTCAAATTTAATGGATGAATAATAATGTTTTGATTTTTGAGGTGTTTGAATTTATTTTTAATTCGTTGCATTGGATATGTTAATTTTATAATCCAAAACATTATGAAAATTGAAATTAAAATGTAATCTTTATAAATATAATATGTTAAAATAACTCTTCTGGAATGAAAAAATAAAAATAAAAAAGGTTAAAAAGCAGCACTATCCGTTTAAATTCACTACTCGCATAAGGCTAGATTGAACTTTCATTTAAGAAACTCAAGCCAAACCAAATCAAGCCAGGTAGTTCAAATTTCCAGCCATATGTATGCATTCTGTAGATCTTAATCAATGAAGTTTCTTTCTCTTTTACCGTTAATTAAGACACATACTTTTGATTGGATTTTTTAAAATTCGTACTGTACTCGTTCTCGGAAATAGCACAGCTCTTAATTAATCATCACTTGCACTTATTAACCAAAACTAATATGTTTGGGTCGAAATTAACATTAACAAATGTCATACATATATGTAATACTATATTTTGAAAATAGTTAAGAATATACAGATATCAACCATCAACCTTCAAATCGTCAAAAACAAAGGAGAAACTGCAGTTAGCATTTTCTTATGCCTGAAGGCAGCAGCAATGCATAAATTAAATGATCCAGAAAGAAGAAAAAGGGAACTACATATTTTACAAAAATCACTTTACAGAGTTGTTGCCATTATCTGCACAACTGATCCTCTTCAGAAGCTAAAACCTTCAAATTAAACGGGCTTCACTTTGGGTGATCTTGCAACATTTTCAGCTTCAGGAGGGTATTTATGGCGATATTTAATCATCATTGTGTTCCTCACCAACTTCTTCTGTGATGGTCTCCAAAGCAGGCGAATTAGAAGGCTTTGTTGGAAAAATTATGGGTGCCGGTGCAACCTCCATCCAGCAACATCGGTTTCTGATTCCCTTAGCCATTGAATATAATACAATAAAGCATATATATGAGTATTGCTCCTTAATTTGCTTAATCTTTGCAATAGAAAGAAGTTCTCTCCTCCTCCTATGTCTAGAAAGAAGAGATGGAGATATGGTTGGTCAAGGGAGTGTTGGAAAAGCTCTATAGTTTACAAGAGAACCGATTATGCCAAGGCCAATGTGTATATATTTATATATAAATGTTGGTGGAAGCTAAGAATAAGGAGCTAAAATCACGAGTCATAAGGAGGAAATATGTGAAGAAGACCACACGTGAGAACAAAATCAAAAGTGTCTCTTGACATATTCCTAAGAAGCTTCTCCGAAAAATGAGCTTATGAACTTGTTGGGTGGGGCGAATTTAGGGACCACAAGCGAGTGCAATGCGTAATCCAAGGCCTGCCGTCCAAACACGCCTTATAATCCCTAATTTAATTATTAATTACCTGTTTGAGAAGGAAAAGAAAAGGTCAGCAACTATTCTTTTTTTCTCCTCCATCAAATTTATATTTTGTTTTACTTACCCAAAAAGCTAAAATCACAATTATGCAAAAATAAGTAATACCCAGTTGAATACTAATTTTATGCTAGGTTACTCTCTAACAGGTGTCATATCTTCTAGATGATTTATATGGGAACGTGAATAGAGAGGTCAATGATGGCACATTCTAGAGCTTTCCTGGTATAGATAGTCGTTGCCTTAGGATCCGAGTTAGATTCATTACACAAGGGTCTAACTATCAAGGGTTAAGCTTGACACAGTCTTGGACCTCCATAGTCTATAGTGCTAGATACAGGTTAATCCAGCCCATTAAACAAAAAGGATTTATTTGAAAGATAAAATTAAAATTGTACTTCTTATTATTTTTATGAGAAATAAAATTTTTAAAAGTAAAAAAAATTAGGTACAAAATCACATTTTTAAATCAAATTATATTTTGAAAACACATAACAATTGTTATAACATGAGTGGACTTTCAAATTGATTTTTAAGATAATATGAATTAATAGTTTACTTTTTGTTAGTTAAATTTTGTATATTATCTTAATATGTTTTCTTTTTGTTACTTAAAGGGACTTAATAATCTAAATAAAAGACAAATAAATTACATAACTATCCTAAAAGAATTAACTACTCCATAAGCATCATCTCCAAGGAAGAACAAGATGGCATAGGAGGAGGTGAAAAGCTTATAACCACCAAACGTAAGATGTGCCAAATTAACAAAAAGAAATCAGCATACCTGTTAGCTTTTCTATAACATGGAAAACACTAACAATTCTAATTTAAAACTTTGATTTCATAAACTAGAGGTTCAAGCTTAACTTATAGCATTTGACAATATTTGACTTTATCAAATAAAAAGTTAATTTTGAATCCATTTTCACTCTTGCTTTTTCAAACTAAAAGATTCTTTATGATGGGAATACTCAAAAGAAGAGTCTGTAACTTAGTCATAATAACCAATAAGGGGTCTAGGTTGTTGATAAAGCCCATAGGATACTCCTTATGCTTATTTCTAAGCAAGTCACCACAAGTTTTTTTTTTTTCAGCTTCCTACCAACTTAATCATTCACATTTAACTTTAACCAATTGCTGAAAGAAGGTGTCATCCAATAATCAACTCTCTCACTCTTTTTATTTCCCTCATAATATTATATTACATCACTCATCATATTTACTACTACTTTCAATTTTACTTTTAAGAAATAAATACTAACATTTTTTTAACAAAGATCCATTAACATTAGCTATTATAGTTATATATATACAGATTAGTCAATTCAAACTAAATTAACTTTATAAATTTTTTTAAAAAATGATTTGATACTTCATTACATTATATTATTTCAACGTATAATATTTTTTAAAATATAAATAAATATTAAATTTTTAATTACATACTTACAAATGTTCAAATTATATGAAATTTAATATACATATCATAAAAATAATATAAAAATATTTAATGATTGAATTAATTAATCTTGTATTTTATAAAAAAATTATTATATATTATAAATATTTAAATTTGACACATGATATAAGTGCATCTTAACTTTTTTTTTTGTCTTAATTATAAAAAATATATGATTATTTTTTATTTGCATTAATTATTTATTTTTTACTTTTATTTATTATAATATTTATATTAATAAAGTATGTATTATATATATATATATATATATATATAGAGAGAGAGAGAGAGAGAGAGAGAGGTATATTCATCCATTTAATATACAATACACTAATTTTACCATTTAATGTTATAAATATTTTTGGGTCATAGTGTATGTTTCATTCAGTGGATCCTATGTCTGTTTTCAATTGTATGTTTTCGCAATACTTTGAAAAGAGATTTTGAGAAGAAATGTTTATAAGTATAAATATTTATATAGTTCCTTTTCTTCTCCAACGTTGCATTCTGTACGATGGTTATTTTGTTCTTCCCCTTCTTGAAGGAAGCTGGGTTTGACTCTGCGTTCTTTTTATTATTTGTTGTAATAATAATCATTGAGTGTAATTTTTTCATATTATAGATTTTTTTTACTTACATTTTTAAAAATAAATTAATTGATATAATATATTATCAAAATCATTTCTGTTATAAAAATTGATTTAATTAAAATTACATTAATATTAATATGAGATTATTTATATAAATCATGTTCGACCAAAAAAGTGTAATTTAGCCGGATAATAACATACTTTAACGATAAATATGTAATAATTATAAAATTATATTTCATGTGAACTAATTATTATTGTTTAACATAGTTTGTAACTTTAATTTTTGTTAAAAAAATATAATAACAAAAATTAATCTAACGTTATAGAATTTTCTTTTTCTATAGCAGTGTTATCTAAGCTTGCACTGCAATATACTTTTACTGTGACTTACATTTATTTTTCAAAATTAAACTAATAATTGCAACTGTAATTACCTGATTCAGATTCTATATTGTATAGTTATGAAATAAGTATTTCTTGTAATATTATATGTATTAAGTAATAAATTAACTTAAAATTTAATAAAATTCATATGAAATAAATATATTTTTATAAGATAAATAATAAAAATATTAAATTAGTAAAAATAAAAAATAAGTAAATATTATTAAACAAAAACTTAGATAAATTTAGGATATACAAATTTTGTAGACCAATTATCAATAACATTTGTGGTTGTTAACAAGTGTTCAACTTAATGGAATGGACTTTGTAAAATGGAAAATTATGATTTGAGTTTTTGGTGAGAGAAATGTCTACATTTAATGTTTGACTGCGACAAATAAACATATTTAGGTTTTAAAAAAATAGTTAATAAATAGTTTTTATTTTATAAAATATTTGTTAATTTATTTAAAAATATAATACTATATTTTTTTTTACAAATATTGTATTTTATTTTTGAAGTAATTATATAAATATGTCAAAGTAATATCAAAGAATATATAATGCAAAATTTTGCTAAACCTCAGCCTTCTAAATATAATATTTCAAAGTGGCTGACATATGGAATTCACTTGAGGATAATATGGTCATTTTAATCGACGAGCCGGGTTCGGTTGAACCAGAACAATCATTCAATTTCGTGGGGACCCAATTTGAATTTAATAATCGAGAAGTTATTCTTGTGTAATAAAATAAAAAATTAATATACAATAATGACAGATAGAAATAAAAAAAAGAAGAAGAGAAACTATGCAATAAAATAAGCAATATGGTGAAAAAAAATTATAAAACTATATTATATAAACAATACAATTCTTAATATTATTGGTTTTTTTAGTGTGTTATATGATTTCTTTTAGAAGAATAAATATCTTGTATAAAATTATGACTTTTTAGACTATATGATAGCTGGTACGAAATTGTTTTCTAGAATTTTTACAAAACAATTGTTTTTATTTAGTTCAACAATCCGTTAAAAAACAAAGAGATAGTTCAGGATTTGGTAAAATTTTATATTTTATGTCACGTTTGAAAATCAAATAACTTAGCTCAATTTTGGTAAAATTGCTTAAAAGTCTTCATAAACAGAAAATTAAAATAAAACACATATAATTTTGTTGATAAGTTAAAAATAATTTATCTTCTTGACAGAATTTTTAAAAAAATAATGAAGTATTTTTAATTTATGAACAAAATTATCAACTTTTTATAATAATTTTTTCTAGAAATTTAACTAAATTTACCCTTACTGACATGGTTGTCACGAATACACACATCTCTGAACTAATAATATGCAGAATGAATGCTTCAAACTATTTTCGTATTTATTATATATTTTCTAGAAACATGAAAGCAATAGGACACATCTTTCATTGCTCATGGAATAATCCTCTGAGAATATATATAAATAAACATATGCAGTTCTTATCATATAATTTCAATGCAGACGCGCGTAAGATTTTAACAGATTGTTTAATTTTAAAATAAAAAACTTTATCTTAGAGCATTCTCGGTTTACTTTGGATCGACACCTCATCCCCATCCACTCACAGCCCATGTATCGTTATCTTCAAATTGAATCATGCATATTACAGACACTTGCTCTAATTTCTCCTTCGCGTCTGTAATTTTTAATTTGTCATTGTTGTTGTTCTTATATTATCATCTAATTTATGTTACCGATAAACAACAACATTGAGAAATTTTGTTTTGTTTAAAAAGGTTTATTTTAATAACTTTTAAGTAAAATCTACTTAACCTTTGTAATAAGGCATTTTGATACCTCTACATAAAATAATTATTATCATTAATTTTAATACAATTTATAATGTTTTTTATAGTTCAGAGATTTTGTTATTTTTTTTTTGTGTGAAATAATCTTGTTAATTAATTTTATATTGATAAATAATAAAGTTAGTGTTTAAAGATGTTAATATTATTATTTTTAAAATATTAAAGAAATTATCACTGTTAATTTGAATGGGATATAGAATGTCTTTTCAAATTTATGAATATTACAATAAATATTATTAATTTTATACTAACAGATAGTAAAGTTAATAATTTAATTAAAAAATATAAAATATTCTCTTAAATTTAAGGGTATCAATAGCAATTACTTAACTTTTAAGTATGGAGGAAATTATTACTTTTGTTGATAAATGCAATTTTTTTAGTTTACATCAAAAGAAATCATGTAAACTATGTTGTCATATTGTTAAAAGAAATTGATTTTAACGTTAACAAGTATATAACATGCAATAAGACATGATAAATGGATAATAAACAAAAAATCGTCCAAAGTAGATTCAAAATAAGGTATATTACACCCATACACGCACAACTTTTTTATGTAGTAAGATATCTTTTTATATCAATTTTATGATTATATAAATCAAGAGAGGTTAAAATTTAATCAAAACAAAGGAAGGGATATCAAGTAGAGTTTTATGACATCTTAACACGCGTGAGTATAATTTGCTTTAAAATTAAGTGTATTTTTAAAAACTTAACTAATGTGTGTACGATGAAATCATACTAGGTGAATGATTTAATAAACTAATATCTTTACTAACTTTTATTAAAAAAAATATTAATTCAATCATTGAAATTGAAACCCTCATAAAGTATATCAAGCCTTATAAATTTTATACAATCCAAAAATTAAATAAAACCTTATTGTTTAACTTAATTTTACTGTATACTACGTTATTTAAAATATAATTAAATAATATACCTGTTATTGTCTAAACAATATAAATTTATAACAATATTCATCATAATAATATCACATAAATCAACATATAATAAAGTTTTTATGTTGTTTTTTTTATAAAAAATTTAAGATAAATTTATATTTATTATCTTTTAACCCTTTTTAATTTTATAACTTTTAAAAAATTTAATTTTGTTTTCTAATCTTTAAACGGGTTCAAAATAATGTTTTTATTAACTATGTTAACTCTATTAAATAATTTTATCCTATTTTGTGTATATTATTTACATCGTTTCTTTTTCTTTCTTTTATCCCTTCTTCTTTCTCTTTTTTCTTTTTATTTTCTTCTTTTACCGTATGATTGTGATGGTTGCAAGAAAAGTTCATAATGGTGATGCATGGAAAAGATAATGTTTGTTACATAATTTATATTTTTTTTCACTCTATACTTTCATAACTAGATTATAGGACTTGCATATTTATTGAGGTGTATGTTCTATTTCTAAATAGATTGCCTTCCCAATTCACACTAATTGGGATTAAACACCGCAAAAGGATGGCTTTCCATTCTTCAAAAGCAGTACATTGTTGCAATCTTTGGATGTCTTTTAGCATGTTTTTCTATCTTTATTTATCTCTTCTTCTCCATTCTCTCTTGGTAACCCTCGTTCCCTTTAATATGATATCACATTAATTAGCCAATATAGAATGGTGTCAAATATCAAATGAAGTAAAGGTCTTCCAACGAGTTGTCTGCTACCTCCCACAAGGTGTTCATTATTTGATGTAAGTTTTTTCTCCTTAGGAAATTTTGCGTCTTTTTTTTTAATTACTTTTTCATAAAAGTGGTGCACATCTTTTCCTGTGGAGCAAGCTATTTTATTGGTGCTACTTCATAACAATTGCCCCCTTGCACAAGAAGAGATGTCCTTATCAAGGGTGTTTACTGTGCATCGATCGTTGTTTTGAAAGGAATGTTAGAACATGTTCTCTTTAATACACTTATTGAAAATTAAAATAATATGAAAAAATATTAATTAAAAGTGAAATCTATTTATTTTTTATAATTTTTAATAAACTTTAACTAATTATAAAAAAATATGCTATAAAAAGCGTGTTAAAAAGTGTATTACTAACCTTGCTTGTCGATTTTTATAAAATGATTTAACAATGTGTTACAATAAATGAGATTCTTAAATTTGTGAGCTTATTGAGGTGTGGCAATTCTTAGAAGATGAAAGAAAACAATGATTCTTAAGTATTTTTTGAGAAAATAACGGATAAATGATAATAAAGAAAATATAAGATAAGAATAAGAATGTTCACTTTGCTGTTTAGATATGCTTTGAGATGTAATGGATATCATGGTGGGAAAAAAATAGAGTTATCAAAAAGGAAATAAGATAAAAGGGAAAAAACATGCCTAGAGTATATCAACAAGAGTATAATAAGTGTGTTACAAGAAGTTGATCTCTTGATCTATTTAATCTAAACTAGTGGCTAAGTGATTGAAAGTTTATGATAGAATCGCCTAACTGTTAAAAATGAATGGCTGAAATGGTGACGTGATGAAATGAGTTAATCCAATTAGTGCAATTCATTCCATAAAATGTTAAATTTTGAGTTAAATTAAGAAAAATATTTTATTAAACTTAACGACGGCATAGCCGCAAAAACTTATAAAATTCTTAAAAAATAATTATTTGTCAAACTTAAACATAATTTTATATCTTAGGAGTCTGAATTAGATTAAAATTCCTTAAAATTTATTATCTGTAAAGGATTAATCCGAACGAATTGAATAAGATATTTTGTCAACATTATCTACAATGATTGGTGAGGTTGGACGTAGGTTTGGGCCTTGGGGTGACCGGTTTGCTCGTTGTCAAAGGTTTTGTTCTTACGATCTGTGGTTACATTTATGGGGTTTTTAATTGGTGTTGTCGTGTTCTGACGTGAGTGAATGAGAGGGGAACATGTGTGCCTTGGTGAAGGAAAAAATTTGACAGAAAAAAAATATTAACAAATTTTTTCAATAAATAGAAAAATTATAAAATACTAAAAAAATAAAAATAAAAAGAAAAAGAATTAAAATTTTGAAAAATTAAGAAATAAAAAAAATGAAAAGAACATATAATTTAGCAAAAAATTAATGAGTGTAATATCCATTAGGAAGTGACGTGACGCAATAATTAATGACAGTATAGAGACAGTATAAAAGTAGAAGTCTTGTCTGAGTGAAGCAGTATTTAAAAGTGTCTCCATTGTTTGTTCAGTGATGAAGCAGAGAAAGCATCGCGTTGGTCCACGTGTGTGTTTTCCCCAACTGGATAACTTTGCCCCTTATTTGTCTCTTTTCTCACACTCACTCGTTGCGATTATGAGAATTGGATCGCTAGCTTGCCACGTGTTCTTTCGTGGATTGGCTCTGCCAAATCCATTTCTTCACTTATGTCAACTCAACCCTTATGTCCCCATCCCATGCTTGCACTTCCACCTTCTTCACATACACCTCACAATCTCCATCGTCTACCAACTTCACTTTATTCATTCGTCTAACAACTATGTATGTTTTTTTATTTCTAAAAGTTCTGTGTATTTGTTTGTATATAATTTAATTATTCTTTAAGATTAATTTAAAATATATATAAAAATGTTAAGTTTATATTAAACAAGTTTTTATTATATTTTTTATGTATCTTAAAATATTATTATATTATTATATCAATAGTAGTATTTCCATAAATTTAATTAAATTTACAATAAAAGAATTAATTTATTGTGAAATTAGTGCATTTATGAATTAAATTATGTATACATAAATTTAAATTCATTCTCATTTTTGAATATGAAAGAGTTTTGTTATGTCTTTTTAATAATTTTTTATCATTTTATAAAATAAATAATAAATAAAAATATTTTTTTTCCTTAAAAAATTAAAATATTTCATAGTTTCTTTATTTAATAATTAAGAGAATAAGTATTAAAAAGTAAGAAAATTGAAAATAGAGATAGAAAAGAAACATATATAAATTCTGTAATAAAAAAAACAGTGAAGAACAAATATAATAGGAAGAGAATCTGAAATAGAATAATTTATATAGAATCCGTGTTCATCAAAGGTAAAGCAGATCAAAACGGTGCTTCACGTTAAAAGTTGTGAGGGCAATAGCAGCGAATAGATGGAGAGGGGTTAGCTTTATCCATTACTACGAAAGCAATATAAATAAATGTAGTAGTGAAGGCTTGGGAATTGAAACCAAAGGCACCACCAACTACATAGAAACAAAACAAAACCAGAGAGAGAGAGAGAAAGGTTTCTTCAATGGCGTCAAGGAAGAGCTTTCTCTCAAAGCCAAGTCACATCTTTCCAGAAACCACAGAGACCCATTTGAGTCCAACCCAAGAGGGTTTGTTCGAGTTCGACGAAGCAGAGTTGTGGAACTCCTCCACCACCTTAACTGAGAGCAAGAACGCTTTACCTTCAGGTTCACGATCCGTTTTGAAGAGAGCTTCAAGGAAAGTGGATAACGGAGGAGGAAGAGTCATGGCTCCAGCGTCATTGCCCGTTAACATACCTGATTGGTCGAAGATCTTGAAGGATGATTACAAGAAGCACCCAAAGTGTGAGAGTGATGAAGAATACTTTGACGATGAAGAAAACCACAGGGAACACCGTGGTGGAATTAGGGTACCCCCTCATGAGTATCTGGCTAGAACAAGAGGAGCTTCTTTTTCGGTGCATGAAGGAATTGGAAGAACTCTCAAAGGAAGAGACTTGCGTAGTGTAAGGAACGCCATTTGGAAGAAAGTGGGGTTTGAAGATTAATTTAATTAATTAAAGACAATAATTAGTGTTATAGAGTTGTAGATTAACTAGTATTGAAGACTTGTTATAGAATAACATCGGGGTATATATAGAGATAAGCTGTGGATCGGGTTCCAGAATTATTTTTTTTGGAAAATTTTGGTTTACACGATATTAATTTGTTAAACGATCAACTAGCTATTGAAATGATCCATATGCTTTGTTTAGTGAACCTTTTTTTTTGTAATATCCATGATCATCATGTAGTTAGGAGATGATCCTCGTTTTGGGTGTCTAGTGTTTTTAAAGAAGGACCACTCATGCTTGTAATGAGCTCTTCGACTTTTTATATAATATGGTACCTATTAATGAATATAATATTCGATTTGGTGGATTTAATTTCGCGGCCCCATGTTTGTTCTTTCTTGGTTCTTGGTTGATTCTGTGTGTTTAAATGATGAGAATGTAAAATGGAGTTAAAGCGAGAAGAGGACAAGGCGTTTAATAGGATTGGTTGAATTGAATGAATGAGAAGAGAACAAAGAAGAGAGAGCGAGAAATGGGAAACGTCGGTGGGTGAATTTCCATGGATAAGAGAGGTTGGTGGTTAACTTACTAGTTGGTAAGAAAGGTACTGCTTGGCTATAACATGACTTTGAGTAACATTCATGTAAGAATCAATAGGACCCTGACCATTCCTACCCAACTTTTCCCCATACTCACAAAGGAGACAACTTTTTCCTTTGGTAAAGTAGCATCATCATCATCATCGCTCTCCAAGAATCCTTTTAATTTTTTACTTTTATTATTGGGCTGGAAATAATTGATATTAAGATAGTATAAATTCTTAAGTTTGTCTTTGAGAGTATATAGGTGGGGTATTTCAACTTTTGAAAATTTATAACTTCTTGTTAGTCTTCATTTTGTAAAATAGTAGTTTTTGTCTTTTTTTTGTTATTGTTTTGCATTAAACACAGTTAAAGTAGATGTTATTTTGTAAAAGCATAAAAAAAATTAATATTTAGAGATTAGAATGTGTAATTCATACAATTTCAAACACTAATATACAAATTTACTTAATGGGTATTCTAATAAAATTTTGAGAACGTAGATAAAACTCATTTTCACTTTTGTGATATAGCAATTAAATAGTTGAAATTAAAAAAGAAAAATATTATTTGGTTGAGAAATAAAATTAAAATCTTAAAAATATTGGATAACATTTGCCATTAAATAATAAATTGCCATATAAATAGTGGTTGAGAAATAAAATTAAAATAAAATATTTTTATTAAAAAATACATTAATATATTTTTAGACAAAAATATTTCAATGTTAATTCCTTAACTAAAATCTTAAAAATATTGGATAACATTTATCATTAAATAATATTCTCATGTCTTTGATCTGAACGTTTGTCAAACGCATGATTAACACGATAATAGTCAATTATAGATTTAACTTTAATGGATTAATAATTAATGAAAGCTTTTATTATGATATCTTTAAAAATTAATATAGATTTATTTAGAAATCATAATTTTGTACAGTTGAATATTTCGTTAATACAAATCTCACAATAAAAATAATATATATATATATATATATATATATATATATATAAGCTTTTATTATGATATTTGTGTTAATGAAATATTAACATATTTTTTATATAAATATATTTATTCAATATATATATATATATATATATAAGACATTAATTTAATATTATGTATATTTTTAAAAAATAAAATAAATTTATAACATGTAATATTTTTATTTATCTTAATAAACTAATAAATTTTTTATATAAATAAAAGTGAAAAAGTATAAATAAATGTTTATCAATGCTACTTATAGTAGACACTAGTTAAGAAATTAAAAACATTTTTATTTTTTATATTCTCTTATTTATCTTTCTAATAATTATCCTACAATTTACAAAGGAAATATTAAATAAAAAAATTATATGTATGTATTATTTTGAAAATATATAATACGTTTAATTTTTTATTTAATAATTAAGATAATTTACCACTTAAAAAAAGGATTTATAAGAAAAAATAGAAATTTTATAATGTTTAAATGTTATTAATACATTTTTTGTATTTTTAAATGTATTCCCAAAAATTTCAAAACAAGCTTTCTAATTTGTAATTCTTAGTTAATAGGTACCGGTTAACAAGACTCGTCTTATAATATATTATATATATGACTATTAATTTTTAAGTAAAATAAATAAATTAGTTTTGTTAATCGTATAAGATTGAATTTAAGTATTTGAAATTAATAAATTTTTATTAAAAATATTTATTATACTTTATATCTATAATATAATAAATTATTTTTAAATTATTGAACAATATGTTAAATATGATTAGTCGAATAATAGATGTTTGATATTTTTTTTAAAGTCTTAAAATTTATCTGGCCTATATAAAAAATATTGTAAAAAATAATTAACCCTACCATATTCTAGAAATTTTTAGTTTAAATAAAATTGTTAAAAGATTACTTTTGTTTTCATTAAAAATATGATTAAGTAAAAAGTTTAACAGAGATAATGCATAAAACTTTGACTTATTAGTTATGCTAATTTCATTTTATATTTAACCATTCACATCAACAGTTTCATCAAGATCTATTTTTTATACATCACTAAAAAAATTATCATTTTTAAAAAAATTAATGATAAAAAATAATATTTATTTATGTAGCCTTTATTAAACAAAAATAAATTATTAATATGCACTTTTAAAATTTATATTAGCAAATAATATATTGTAATAATACTTAAAAAATTAATTTTTTATTAATAAATTTTCTATTTTTATTTGTATGTCATATTATATTATTAGTATAATTCGTAACGTTGATACTAATAGTTTGAATTTTGTTGAAAAATTATACTAACAAAAGATAATCTAATACTACTTTTAGCTTTTTGTTTTCTTATAAGAAATAAATAACTCGTTGATCAATATCAATAAAAATAATAATTATATGTTTTATTAATATAATTTAAAAATATTTTTAACAATAAATAATCAAATAAGTAACAATGATTTTGTTCACTTACATAATTAATGAATAAGTATTTTTATTAATATAAATCTCATTTTATAAAGAATATTGAAATGTTTGAATGATAGTATAATTTTTTTATACCTTTATTATATTTAAATTAAATTTTTTTAATTGTGATAAATTTTAAAAATATAAATTAAAGAATTTATATAATAATAATAAATAAATAAATAAAATATATAAATAACTTGTATTAATAGAGAAAAAGTAAAGTTTAAAGTAATTAATAAATAAAAAAATTTAAAATGTTATTTTACAAAATAATATTTATAATGATTTAAATTTTTATTCTATTAATTTTTTAGTAGAAAAATTTTAAATTAAACTTTTGAAATAAATTTTTCTAGTATTTGTTTATAAATTGTTAATACAACGCGTCATTATTAAAATAAGTAGTCAAAGCGAATTAATCAAAAACCAAACAAACTTAAAGTCAAAAAGTGCGGTTCGTATTCATATGGTTTTTTCATCTTTAATTTTTGCTTTGTCACGTTGCATTTATTTTTCATATTTTTGCTATTGTATATTTCATGAAGCACGTGGTTTGGATTTGAAGAGAAAAACATGCTATTGTATCTTGTTAGAATTTCTTCTCATTCTCGCATTATCAAAATTTTCTCATCTTTCTTGAGACATGAGTTGAATTTCAAGAGATCAATTGCCAAAAATACCGTACTTTTATTTATTCTTAATTCCACTCAATAATTTCTCTTTTTTCAAAAAAAAAAACTCACTTATTTCTTCATTACATTACAATTTTTTTAGCAATTACTATTTCCATTCCCCCAGTAAAGATAACTTGTTAAAACTTTATTACTCATTAGAGTTATTTATTGCTTCTTCTAATCATATTACACTTAAAACAAGTGATGGGAGTGCAATTAAGAATATTTATAATTTTGCACCATTTTTTAATACAATTATATCTATTTTTATTCTTTCTATTAGTTTCCTTTTTTCGTATATTAATGTATTCTTTCTAAAAATTTAGCAAATACATGATATGTCAAATTCATTATACATGACATATAGGAACACATTATTGAATACAAATACTACAAAAAAAAAATGATTATGCATGTTTTGAGGAGTAATTCAAATTGCTCTAACTATTCGGTGGATATATTTATACAGTAGTTTTTATAATTGTTCTCTAAAATATGAATTATAAATATAAAATTTAATTTTTTTTATGAATTTTCTATTATAAATTAAAATTAATTTTTTTGTTATATTTAAACTCAAATTTATATGTTTGGAATTTTAATTTTTTTTTCATGAATTTTTTTATCATAAAATGTAATCGATTCTTTGTTTCATTAGAATACAAGTTTATATGTCATGTTAATTAAATAATTTATATTTAAATAAATGAAAAAAATTTAAAAATTACTATTAATAAAGAGAGAAATAAAAAAGAAGCGTGAAAAATAAACCTAACTTTGTTAGTTTAAAGAAAATTTTTTAAAAAATCAAGTCACTATGAATTGAGTAACGTTATTATGATGAGCACTTTATTTTTATATGTGTTTATAAATTAAAAGTTTTTAGAGTTTTTTAAAATTTAAACGGTCCTCTAAAAATGACGATAGTCGGTCATTAAAATGTAATCACTCTAGTGTAACTTTAGTAAATGACTAAAACTATATTTAATAAATAATTATATTATTTTATTCTATATATAACCACTTTAAAATTTAAATTTGTATCAACATATTATATTTAATATTGGTAACAATTCTCGCTGTAGCCATCAATATGGTCTATATATTAATATTCAAGATTATATACAATATCCTAGTTCAAGAGCACAAAAATAAACATGTTGATATGTATGCTTGAACATTGGAAAATATTCAATGAGTTAGTTAACTCATTAAGTTTATTACTTTTCACGTAGATTTAACCGTGACACATTTTAAAACTGAGAGAATTTTGGATGTGAATCCTCTCCAATTTGTGCAAAAATCTTGTGTGCTTCATATGTTGATAAAGGGGTGACTTAGTGACAACGCGATAAAGCAGCCAACAAAGGCACAAGTCCAGACAAAGTAAGTTCCCTTCATTGTGTGTCTAGGAATCAAGATTTGCCAAAACATAGCTCTCAACCACGTTAAAATGTCCAGTTTCTTTTGCCTTTGGGTGCCAAGGATCCACCATTGGCTTTTGCCAATATCTTGGTCTCAATTCCCACTTTTTCCAAAATCTCCTCTATCTAATTCCTCCCATTACGCTTTTGCTGTATCCTATTTTAGTTTCATGAATTGCTTCAACAACAGTGAGCTTCTTGATGGTTCCAAGGCTTCCCTTTCCTTCAACGATTTTAAAAATATTTTGGATGCGAGAATCTTCAGGTTCCCTTGTTTCATTATTCTCGTGTTTACTATATATCATAGTGCAGGAATGGTCATCAATATTAAATTAAAGTGCATAAGATAATATATGAAAGCATATAAAGGTAATGTTCGAGGATAATGTTGAAAAGAGGATCAATTCGAAGGTGATGTTGTGTGTCTATATCCGGGTTTGATAATTGGAAATGAAGGAAGCTAACATGGCAGCAAAGGTAATATTAGTCTGAAACTGAAATCCAGATCCTCTCGCTCAAGTGTGACTTAACTGTAGTGAAATGTAGTTTTCAATGGATAAAATTTTGGGGAATCAAAATGTGACTTGAGAATATTCTTGATTCCTGAGCATCCAACAATGGGCGCACGCAGCTGTTTGATTTGATGTGTTCCTGCGGCTTTGTTTCTACACAAACATGGTGTGCTATATACTATATAGTATGTAGTATATATAAGTCCTTGTTCTTCCACCAACTTCACTGCGACATATATAAAATATTTCAATTTTGAATTATCTCGTTTGTTTAAATTCACATGCTACATACTAATTTCTTTGCTTAGGGAAGATCGTAGGACTTTGGAATCCGAAATTACAAACAGTTTTAGCAAAATATTTTAAACTAATTTTTTTTGTAAAATTTTTTATTTTTAAATAATTAAAATTGAACCTGAGAAATAATGTCAAAATTCAATAAAATAATTTTTTTAGTTAAAAAATATGGAAGGAATGTATTGTTGTATTTTTTAATAAAAAATTTATTTTAAATTTTCGTTAAAATAAAATAAAATAAAATATAAAAGCATGTTCTCAGTTCTCAGGTGATTCTTGAGCATGATTCGTGGGACAGAATATGAGAATATGCCTTTACTTTGGGTACAGAATATATTTTTGCATATGAACTAACATAAATTAATTTCCTGTGGTTATCTTCATATTTGGGATTTTTTTCTTTTGATTTGAGTCATAACTGAAATGAAAAGTACCCATTTTGGGCTTTCATTAGTTAATTATAAGCACCAAACTTGGCCTCTGAAATGGGGTAGGTGACGCTCTTTGCTCTCTGGCACAGGTTGTGTTTACTAATACTTGGTACAAAATTATTAATATTATATTTGGTTGAGCTTAAGTTTAAAAGAAATGATTATTTTTTAGTATAAATTAGATCAAACGAGTAGAGTATTTGTTTGGTTAACATTAAGAATCAATTTCATATATCATAACACGTTTTAATACCAGAGATTAATTTTCAATTACATTAGAATTTATGAAAATCTGAATACAAAATAAAAACATACATAAGTGACAATATAAACACTTTTTAACCAATTGGTTTATTATTTGTCTTTTAGGACGTAGAACTAACCTATTGGTATAGGCATGTTCGAATCTGCTTTAGATTCTGGGCTTAGTAACAACATATGTGGCCTAGTGTTTATCCATTCGTAAAAATGATAGCGCATCATTCAGCTAAGTCCATCTACAATCGACTAAAAAATAATTATTCTTTCAATTTTTTTTATAAAAAATAAAAAATTAAATTATTAACATATAAAAAAATAATTAATTTTATTATATTTTTTTATAAATATAAATTTTATTCTAAAAATACTCATAATATTAAATAATATAGTTAATAATTTATATATTTAATGATACTAATTAAAAAAAGAGTATAAAAAAAATTTAACAATTCATGTATTTAAATCTATCATTTATTATTTATAATAAGAACTAAGAAAATACTCTATTTTATTTCTTATAAAAAAATCGAATAGAATAATATAATAACTTTATCTATTTTTTTAAATATTTATATATATATATATATATATATATATAAAAATGATAGTAACAGAATTTTTTAACATATTTTTAATTATTGATTAAAATTTAATAAATAATTAAGAATGTGTTATTAGTTTGTCTCAATATCTATTGTTGAAGCTAAACTATACAAAAGGGAACCCAAAAAGTTAATTACATAAAAATTTTAAAGACATCATTATTAAAAAGTTTAAATTATCAAAACGTGTTTCATAAAATAATCAAAATTGACAGTGTTATTTTTTCTAGATAAATAAGAATTAATTTAAATATATGAATGAAATTTTAATCTTTGTAAAATAACAAAAAAAATGATATAAATTTATTTCTTTAAAATAGTAAATTATACTACATAGAAGAATAACTAGGTAGTGGTAAATCATTCACTTGCAAAAACAAACAAAATAAAACTGCCTAATTGATGCTCAAACTCGAAATTCCCATTTTGCAAAGAGTTATTGATCAGTTGCCTAATTGAGAATCACAAATGCATCCAGACACAAGTATATAGGATAGAAAAGAATAACATTTAGGATACTTTTAGAGGATATGATAAGAAAATAAAATATGATGTTTTTATTTTGTTATATTTTTAATATTTGTTTAACCAGAAAGAAACGATATAATAATAGTTCATCTTAATTTTTTTTAAATTTTAAAATTTATTCTGCAAGAGAGTTTGAGTTAAAATAGACCCAAAAAAATCATATAATATTTTTAATTTAATATTTTAATATATATTAATTATAAAATGAGACAAGAGTCCAATATTTTTATCTTCTCCTATTTATATTAAACTCATATACTTCATCTTTTTTTTGTCCCATCTTTGTCAATGGACCTTTAAGGACTCATTTATTTAGACTTTTAAATAAATAACACACTTTTTTAGGAATAATTATTTTAAACTTTTAAAATATTGTAAATTTTTTTTTTATTTTAAAGTTACATAATTATATTAATAAAAGTTGAATCTAACCGAGCCTAAATTATGATTTAGTTTTATTTTAATTTATTGGCCGAAAGGTAGGTTGGATCTGTCATTGGTGATGAGTTTCATTTCTCCCCACAAAATTTTCAACATTTCCCCATTATTATATGGGCTAAGCGTTTTAATGGAGCCATCATTTAGACAGGCCCAATGCATTCCAGACCCAAAATAAAATCAGGCAATTAGTAAAACTTGAAAAAAAAAAGAGAAAAAAAAAAGGTTGGATCGAATACAACTCTGGAAGCAAAATTTAATGAAGGTGTGAGTCACTGACAACGTAGGTTGTTGGGAAAAGAGAAGAATCAAATGGAGTGAAGAAGAAGAAGAAGAAGAAGAAGAAGAAGAAGAAGAAAGAATGGTGGGGGGGAAAAGAAGGTCTTTCTTAGTGGCTCTCGCTTTTCTAATGTTAATGGGTATTGCCGTTTATTTCAGGCTTTGGGCTATTCATTACAATATTTCTTCTGATGACACCGAGCTTTTAAGGTACCCTCTTCTTCTTCTTCTTTTCGATTTGTGGTTCATAGTTTTGAAAATGATCAAAATATTCCCTTAATTTGTTCACTATTTTGTCATATTTCTCTGAATTTTGATCAAACTAATTGAGGATTGTCTTTCAAGGGGAAGCTCCTAAACTGATTACAATTAGGGTCTTCTGTTCTCATGTTTCATATTGCAAAGAGACTTCCCTGCAATTTCATGGTTTGAATTGGCACTGCTAAAAGAAGTGTTTTTCTGTGATCAAATTTGTGCTTTATTGCCATTGTAGTGATGGCCTTATAGCATTGTTCCAGCTGCAATTGTAATGCTGTTTGGACTAAATATTCTGTTTGCAGGCGACAGTTTGATATTGCTAACAGGGAGGCAATGGATGAATCTGCTGAGTGGAGGCTAAGGTATGATGAGGAGGTAGATAGGGGAAAAAAGTGTTTACAGCAACTTCAAAAGGTAGACTTTTATTTGGATTTTCACTTTCTACCTGCTAAATTGAGCTCGAAGAAAGATTCGGCTTCATGTTTTGTGCTATTATGGTTGGTGGCACTACACACATTAACCTTTATAATTTCTGTTGGTAGGAGTGAGGTAATGGTGTGTCTGCACCAAGATATAGCGTTGTACTCAATGAAACAGTCTTGTAGAAACCAATTTTTCTTTTCTCACCCAATTAAATAGCAAACTGTTCCCTTTATCTTTCCTGTTATGACTGTATAATCGTGTGTTTTGCAGTTTCAGGAGTCCTCTCAGAAGGGGGAGGATGCTTCTGGCATTAACCATAAACTGGCAATACTGCAAAAGGTATGTCTTCGTAAAATATCAATCAAACTTCATCCTGCTTCCCTATGATAATCTTCTATTTGTTTCTCCCTTCTCGGGAAACAAGAATAAAATCATTGAAGGATAACCATAATGTGAACTGCTAATGTCAGAGATACAATGCGGGCAGCTTATAATTGGTTCCCAAATTTCAAATTTCAAATTTTATTGCCACTGACGCTGATTTTATTTATTTTCAAATGCTATAAATTTGTCTATAAGCTTTGATGATTTCCTACTCTTTCTTAATAAGATAATGTTTTTGTGAAATTATTTTTGGCTCTCTTTGGGCATGCATAATTTGTGTGTTCAAATGACCTTCCACCAGGAGAATGGGGTCTTGCTTGAAAGGGTGGAAACATTAAAAAGAGAGCTTGAAGAGGAAAAGTTGAAGTGCAGTTCACGGTACATGAACTGATCATGAAAGCACTGACGTGAAGTGTAGTTTTTGTCACTTCATTCTCAAGTGATTTATTCTTGAGCACAAGTATTTCAAACATATTTGCAGCATACAACTTTCACCTTAGAGACATGGGCCGTCAAGGAAATGGTACATGAGTCATACTAATCAGTTCCCCCCTTTTTGGGAGTTTACGTTATCCATTGTACTTAATTATGGAAAAACCATTTTTTTTAATCTCTGGATGTGCCTGATAAGTTACTTTCTTTAAAGAAGAAAGGGTTACCCTTATCCTCTGTATTGTGTATAATGAATGGGCGCATCTAGCTAATACAGCTTGCATTTGGTTAATTAACATTTACACTTTTTATTGACTAATATGATGCCCTATAATAAAATTCAGAACTTGCAACACTTTTAGTATTTCCATTTTACTTGTAGCAAGGGTTAAATGTCAATATGCATGCTGGATTGGGAAGATTAGTCATGTTAATATTGCTAATATGGTTGCTTAGCCAAAATTAGAGGGATATGGGGGGAGAGATATTGTTTTATCACACAACAGGAAGCAAATATGTTACTCATTCATATTACATGCTGCTGGCTTTGGCCAACAGCTACACCAATTAGAGTTCTGCTTTTACATCAAGACTTACGTTTGGCAGCTACAGTGAATATTTTTCATCTTGACACTATACATAACCATTGTTAACTTCATGTGCTCGTTCAGCACTCAGAATCTGGAGGGTTAGCTCTCAGTTCATGCAAAAATTTGGTCACTGTCTGGATCAGTGCCTCATTGTTGTTTGGCTGGCTTGAGGATGCAGCTGCTCTTCCACCAGAAGCACTCCCTCTTCGACTCTAATTGCAGTGTGAAAGAAAAAGAGGGGAAGGCCAATAAAGTTATGAGTAAGAACACGATTTGGATGCTCTAGACAAATAAAAATATCAAAATTTATCTTATTTGCATTCCTTTGTAGCAAACTTTGAAATTTTAGTAAATAGGGACAAAGATTCACTAATTAAATTTGATAAAGACCTTACCTTTCTTTTTAACATGACCATATCATATAATAACGTGAGAAAGTAGTATAATAAAAATATTATGATAGAAGTTTGAAAACAATTATATTATTAAAGAAATTTAACATTGAGTGGGGCAATTGTTAAACGTGAATGCATCCCTGATTTGAGAACCCTACCTCATAGTTTCGAAGAATATATGGCCATAAATTATGTATGAGTATGACATTACACTCAAAAATGAAAAAAAATAACATAAAGCTTTTGTTGAAAGAATTGAGAAAAATAACTTATGACTCTCAAAAGATTACTGAAACTAGGCCATGGTAGTACCTTTCGCCACTTTGGTACAGAGGTGCAATTGTTCATCAATCCCATTAACTCATCCAACTGAAAGCATAGTTGATCCACAAGAATGATTATATTTAACTAAGCACTAAGGATTAAAAACAATGTGTAAAAAATGATTTTTGTTGCCTCAACATTAGTAGACATAACAGTTGCACAACAAACATTAAGGTGATACCTGCTTCACTATCTTCTCATATTTCTTTGCACATTCATATAGCCTTCTTTCATCATTACTGTCCTCAGATATTATCTTAGCTACTTTATGATCCTGGTGAGTCATGTTGTTGGAGATAGGAGAAAGTAGAATTATGTAATATTGGCTAAGAGCCTTTATTGTAGTATGTTAATATATATAGCACTAAGGGGAAAGAAAGAAAAACAGTTAAATAGTTTGAAACTTGATTTGGAAAGTTGGAACTTGTAGTATTTGTTATAATCTGTCTCAAAAGGGAATCCGTTACATATCTTTGTGGCCGACCTTCATTGTTCTCGTGAAAAGAATGTCTTGTCAATGATTCTCGTTTACTTAAACATGGTCGGTGTATGTACCTCGATATTCTAAGCTCACCTTAATTTTTTATGGCCTAACAAATAAGTTCACTTGAATTATGTGATTTTTATGAGTGTGATAAGTTGTGTTTATGCTTGTCTAGTTTAGAATAAAGACAATATTTGAAGTTTTTCTAAGAAGGGTAGTTAACTGGCTTAGTAAAATTAACACTTAATATGATTAATCATTTTGGTGAGATCTCAGGAATTGATTTTATATAAATATTTATTTTATTTTTAAAATGACTTACCTTAATTTATTTTTTATTATAATTTTCTCTTAAAAATATAATTAATGCTATTTTATAAAATTAAAATAATTAATCTTTGTAGTTTAAGAATTTTATTCAATTTTTATAATGTGTGCTCAATGATACGTATTACGAAGTTTAAAATAGAAAATTTGTATTGAAAAGTTAAATATTTATTATCTTAAAAAAATCAATATATAACACTTAGTAAAGTGCATTTAATAATTATTAACATTTGAACATACATTAAAAAAATAAATACCAACTTTTATAATTAAGCGAAAACAAAATACAACAATTGGTTCAGCGGCAAGTCATATTCAAATGAAATCCTTACCGTTCATGGAAGATGACAACCATAAACGTTGATGAAATCTTTCTCAAAGTAAATTTTTTTTAAATTATTTTAAGAACAGTTAAATATAAGTTAAATAAAAAGTTTATGTATAAAAATTTTTAGATTTATATTAATTTGAGAAGATCTTTCTTTCTTTTATATATATATATATATATATATAAAATATTATTTCTATTAATTGTCACGTGTTTTTTTTATAATTTTGAGACGATATAATACAACATTTTCTCCGGTGTATCATAAAATTTATCATTATGCATAACTTTTTTTGGTTAACGTTAAATTATATTTTTAGTATTTTACAATATTATCATTTTTTTAATGAGTGCAATATTACAAAGAATAAAAAATTGTACATAGTAAATTTTTGTTAAAGATTACAGAATTTAATAGTATTAATACATTAAATTGAACTTTTTAATAAAAAATTACTATATATAAATTTTTATTCAAATTTTTTTTATGTATGTCCAATAATGCATGGTAAGAAATAATTTTTTTTATATCATGTATTTATTTTTAATTTAACTTTTAAATTCTTCTTAATTTATTTTCAATTTTATTTAATATAAATTTGAAATAATGATATAATATTTTGAATTATTCACTAAAAATGTTAAATATAATAATAATTGTACAATGCAAAAAAATATATAGTATTTATTCATTAAAAAAAAAATCATATAAGAAGATAACACTAAAAAAAGTCACTGACACATTCACTGAATCATTCAGAAAAGTAAAGAAAATGGAAACAAAAGAGAGGCCAATAAAACAGAGAGTTTATCTTTAAAATTAGAGCTTGAATTAAATTTAAGTATTTTTAGCTTTATCTTATTAAAGCTAATGTAGATTAAACCAGCAAAAGTCAGATTTTCATGCATTGAAACATGAAATCAGAAAAATACGAGTAATCCTCAGGATAATTCCTTTAAATTATTAAACCTACGTCGTTTTACATTACCTCTCTCCTTCTTCCACAGCCTGATCGTGAATAAACTCAGGAAAATTTTCAAATACAAATAGACACGACCAAACTGCCCACTAGCCATCACGATATGATCCGCCACCGCCGCTCGTTGCCGGAGCCTCCGCATGCTTCTTCTTCTCTAGCCGCCCTTTAGACCTGGACCATTTTTCATCATTTTTTGCTTCTTATTTATATATTTTATTTTCTTTTAAATAATAATAATAATAATAATAACATTCTCCAATTTGACTCAACTAAATATAATTACGTTAAATATTAAAATAAGATTATCGTTTATCATAATTACACTGATTTAAACAAAATTGTTTCTATATATCTTATATGTCATTAAAAAGAAACAACGATACGAGATTTATAATTACAGATTTTCTTTACATGTAATTATTTATAAGAGTATGTGTATGGTTGTGCTCTATATAATATAAATTTTTTATTAAAAAAATCATACAAATCTAAAAAATATTTAATTTTTTAAAATTTAATTATGTTTAAAATATTTTTTAAATTTTAATATTTTCAAAATTCTAAAAAATACATTTTTTTATTTTAAATCTTAAAAATAACAAATTAGTTTCTTTTCAAGAATATAAAAAAAACTTATGAAAATTGAACTTAATTTAAAAAATAAATTAAAAATCAAAATTTCTTTTCTAATGATTTTTTAATTTTTAAAAAATCTAAATTAATGAAACAAATTATTCTTTAAAAAATTAAAATAAATTCATTTTTATAATTTTTTAAAAACTAAAATCAAAATAAAATCGTCACTTTTTTTAATAATACAAAAAATTAAAACAATTTCTAGTTGTTAAAAGTTAAGTAACTTACTTTTTCTATTACATCTTAGAATATGCAAAAGTAAGAGATGGACTCCTTGAGAAATTTCTTTTATTGGAATATAATTTTGAAATTCTTGTTTATTATGAAATATTTCGGTTTAAATCTTCCCAATTTTTATCATAAAATAATTTTTAAAATTATTTCTCCTTTTATTCTAATTTAACATTTTACTTTTTTTTTTACTTTAAAAAAATGTGTTTAAATCTTTCTAGTTTATTCTAAAATAGTTACATCAATTTTAAATTTTTATTTCAATATAATTTTTTAATTAATTTCCTTTTTATTTCAAAATAATTTCTTTAAATTGTTTCTGTTTTTATCCAAAATATTTTCTTCAAATTATTTTCCTCTTTATTTTGAATTAAAATTTATCATCATTAAGTTTTCTCCTTTATTTAGTATATAAACATAACTAAAATGAAGATTTTATTTTTCCTCTTATTTTTGAAAAAAATAAATTTACCCAATTTAAAGTTAAAAAGAATATCAAAATAATGTTTTTAAATTCATTTCTCATATTTAAAAAAACAAAAGGTTTAATGCTTAATTTAAAACACATTTTAGAATTAAAAATACAAAATAAAATTCCTTAATTTGTGTCCCTTTATTCAAAAATAAAAGAAAAGGACAAATTTAAAGGGATATGGGGGATGAGATATTGTTTTATCACACAAAAGGAAGCGTATATGTTAAACTCATTCGCATTACATGCTGCTGGCTTTGGCCACCAGCTACAACAGTTAGAGTCCTACTTTTACATCAATACTTACGTTTGGCAGCAACAATGATTATTTTTCATCTTGACACTATACATAACTATTGTTAACCTGATGTGCTCCTTGAGCATTCAGAATCTGTAGGGTTAGCTCTCAGTTCTTGCAAAAACTGGGTCACTGTTTGGACTAGTGCTTCATTGTTGTTTGATTGGGTTGAGGAAACAGTTGCCCTTCCACCAGAAGCACTCCCTCTTCGACTCTAATTGCAGTGTGAGAGAAAAAGAGGGAAGGCCAATAAAGTTATAAGAACACCATTTGGATGCACTAGACAAATACAAATATCAAAATTTATCTCACTTGCATTCCTCCTTTGAAACAACGATGAAGTCAGAAATTATATTAATTAGGGACAAAGATTTACTAATTAAGCTTGATAAATATTGAAGCTTTCTTTTTTAGCATGACCATATCATGTAATTTAATAATATGAGAAAATTCTAATTCAAACATTTTTCACTTCACGTGAGAAATAGTATCATAAAATTATGATAGAAGTTTTAACAACAATTATATATAATAGTCTAAATTTAAGATTGAGTGGAGCGATTGTTAAAAGTGAATTCATCATAGATTTGAGAATCCTACATCGCAGTGTTCAAGAATATATAACCATAAATTATGCATGACATTACTATAAAAAAGAAGAAGAAGAAGAAGAAGTGTATGGCATTTGTTTGGTTACAGAATCATATACTTGAGGCTTGTTTGGAAGAGGTTGTAAAAAATAATTATGACTCTTATAAGTTTTTTAGTATAATTTATCATAATAAGTTTATTTTCTGTTTATTTTAATAAACTGTATTGTTAAAATTATGACGTAAATCATAATTTAAAAATAAAAAAACTATTGAATAAATGTTTAAATAAATTATGTATCCAAATACACGTTTAACCTCCAAAATATAGTATGAGATTGGTTAAGATAAAGAGATTTACATATTTGACAAAAAAGAAGAAGAAGCTAATATATGGTAGTAGTACCTTTCGCCACTTTGGTATAGAGGTGCCATTGTTCATCAAACCCACCAGCTCGTCAAACTGAAAGCATAGTTGATCCACAAGAGTGTTTATGTTTAATTGAACACTAAAGATTGAAAACAATCTGGGAAAAAAATAATTTGTTGCCTCAACATTAATTGATGTTTAAATGTAGACATAATAGTTGTAAATCAAATATTAAGGTGATACCTGTTTTACTATCTTCTGATACTTTTTTGCACACTCATATAACCTTTTTTCGTCATTAACGTCTTCAGATATTATCTCCGCTATTTTATGATTCTGGTGATTCTGGTGAGCCATGTTGTTCAAGATAGGAGAAAGTGGTGGTATGCAATATTAGCTAATAGCATGTCTTGCAGAATATTTATATATATAGCACAAGAAAAAAGAGAGAGAAACAGTTAATAGTTTGAAGGCTTTTTACTTGAGAAGTTGGAACTTGGAGCTTCAGTTACAAACAATCTTAAAAAGAGAATCCTTTACGTATCTTTGTAGCCGACCTTCATTGTTCTCGTGAAAAGAAAGCCTTGTCAATGGCTTCTTCTCTACTCAATTATGGTCGGTGTACGTACCTCAATATTTGAGCTCAGCTAAACTATCTCTGATCTTACACATAAATTTAATAATATTAATTTGGTTTTGGATATGATTTTTCATATTTTAAGTTCACTTGAATTATGTGATTTTTATGGGTATATAATAAATTGTGTTTATGTAAATGTAATTTCAGATATTTGAAGAATGTAATTATTATCATGTACTTTGATAGAATAAAGACAACAATATTTTTTGGCAAGGGTATCTAATTGGCTTAGCAAAATTTTGGCCAGATCTCCAGCACTCATTGTAAACAGAATAACATTTATTTTAATATTTCAAACCGTAAGTATCAATAATTTTAATTTTTATAATTTGAAGAATTTTATTCAATTGTTTTTAATGTATACCTAAGGATGAAAGTTAAGAAATTAAAAACAATTTTTTTTATTAAAAAGCACAATATTTACTGGCTCTCAGTTATAAAATACTTTCATTGAATATTTGAAATGATAATTTAAAACATTTAATAGACATATTTAATGTTTTTTTTACATGTATTATTGGAAATACATTTGAAAACCCAAAAATAAAAATCTACTCTTATAACTGCGTGAAGACAAAATACACCAATTGATTCCAGCATTTAAGGAAACATGATTTCGTGACTTTCGGTCAAAAGGGAAGTCATATTCTCACAAAATGAAATCCTTGCTGTTTACTCTCTATCTCTAAATAATTGTTTTTAAACCATTTTATAAAAAAAGATAATGAAATAATTTTTTTAAAAATTAAAAATATTAAA
This sequence comes from Abrus precatorius, assembly GCF_003935025.1. Classification (NCBI taxonomy): domain Eukaryota; kingdom Viridiplantae; phylum Streptophyta; class Magnoliopsida; order Fabales; family Fabaceae; genus Abrus; species Abrus precatorius. The sequence goes on from NW_020874417.1 coordinate 4,175,178, forward strand.
TTTATCATCTATATTTTTTAACAGAAAATGTATTTTTTTCTATAATTATAACGTATTTCTTCTCTTACATCGATAGTTACAAGATTTTTTTTAGTATCTCATACACTTGATTCAACAATATACAAACTCATTCAAGCGTTCAGAAAAGTAAAGAAAATGGATACAGAAGAGGGCTTTAGAAGTTTAGAGCTGAATTCTCATGTTTAGACTGTAGTCAGAGCAAAACTGGTAAGAACTACGCAAATGGCATTTACATGTTTGTGTCACAAACTTCCATTTGTGCTTTGGCATATACCTCTATTTTCAGTTACCATATCCTAAAATCTGGAGAAAGGGCCATTGTGCAAATGCACCCAAAACGTGCTTTGGATTGGTCAAAAACAGGCTCATCTGTGTCTTTCGGTTCAGCAAACAATGGCAGGGTCATGTGGAGGCCCTGTATTCTACACGCAAGAATACATACACACATATATATGAGACAGTTTGCTTTATAGTTATTTAATCTGTATAGAATATATTATTTTTAATTAATTTTTTAAATTAAATATCCAAATGTAATAAGCACCTGTGTGAATTTTATTTGATTGATTACTATTTACTCCAATCTTATTTATATTTTTTTTACTAAATTATACACCTTAAAAAGTTATTAAAATTATTTAATATGTTAATTAAATAAAAAAATAATTACAATATTATGCGTTTGCTCATATTTAATGACAAAAATTTGTTATCATGTTAATAGCTGAAAAGTTTATATTTGAATGGGTATCAATAGCCATATAACATGGATCGCTTAATATTTGACATGTGTCCTTTATAATTTATATCACCAATTTTATTTAATTTTTAAATATACCATAAAAAGTTTTAAATTTTTAATTTAATTATGTTTTAAAATTATTATGAATCTTTTTTTCTTTTTAAAATTATTTTGAATCTTTTTATAGTTTATTTTTAAAATTCTCTTTAATTTAGTATTGTTTCATAAAACAATATATTTTTTATAAATAATTAAATTATTTATTTATTTTAAATTTATCTAACTTATAAATATTTTAAAATTTTGTTTTAATTTAATAATTATTGTATATTGCATGAAAAAAAAAACCAAAAACTAGTCAGAAGATATTCTCTACATGATTAGTACATTATTTAAAAAAAAATATTTTTAATATCATATTAGTGCATATAAAAAAATGTACATTATCAACTAATTAAATTTTATAATAGATAAAATTTTAAATTAATTTTTTAAATTAATATAATAGATAAGAGTGTAAACCTTCTATATTTGTATCTATCTATATTATTATCTTTGAATTATCAATTGAAATTATATTTTATTCATATTTATTATCTTTGAATTATATTTAAATAATCTTTATTAGATTTAATGAATTGTATTTAGTTTTTTTTATTAGACTTATAGTAATATTATATTATAAATGACAACGTAAATATTTATACTATAAATTGCTTTAAATTATTATTTATTAAAATTAACTACAATATTTTTCAAAATTTATGAATTAAAATTATATTTGATTCATACATTTAAAAAATTTTATTATAATTTATGGTTATATTATATACATTAAATTAAAAAATTACGCTTATAATATTATTACTTTATATTATATATTATTAAATTAAATTTTTCATAAATTTTTTTATAATTTTAAATTATTTTATTAATTAGTTTAATTTAATTTATATTTCAACATTTACTTCAAATACTAAGATATAATTTAAATAAAAAAATATATTTATAAAATTATTACTTTATATTATATATTATTAAATTAAATTTTTAATTAAAAGACAAGTTTATATATTTAAATTATTTTAGTAATTAGTTTAATATAATATATAGTTCAATATATGTCTCAAAAATTAAAAAAATTATAAAATTATTAGTTTATACTATATATTGTTAAATTACATTTCTAATGAAAAGGTAAATTTACATATTTAAAGGATTTTATTAATTAATATAATATAATATAATATATAGTTCCATATATATTTAAAAAAAATATATACATTAAATGTGGATTGTTGTTTTATATTATATATTATTATTAAAGTAAATATCGAATAAAAATAAATTTTTTATTATATTAATTTTTTATTTTTTGACTTTTCATATATCTTAAGGAAAGACTTTTTCTCTACTTATATAAGTTATATTTACACAACTTTTAAAAATTTGCTCACCGTTCTTTTTATTGTCATATTTTTTCTTTATATTATGCAACCATGTCAGCAGTTAAGAATTACCTATCCACATAAGTACATGTATTTTCAAGTTTGATATTTTTTATTTTGTTTCATTAAATTGTGTTATATATTTTAATTAATTTTTTTTGAATAAACATAAAATATTATTTTTAAATGATATAATGTATTGAATCTTATTTTTAATTGATTAATTTGTATCAAATCTCTTATTATTTTCTTATATTCATTACAAGTAATTATTTACTTTTATGTTTTCAATAATGTTGTAGGAAAACAATAAGTTCCAATGAAGATAAATGAATTTTTCTTAACGATCTGAATTCAACAATAGATAAATAGAAAATAAAAGTGTGAATATCACGGCTGTGATATTTAATTATAAAAAATATGAATGTATATATTATAGGTAATATTTATATTTCTACATCAAGATCAACAAATAATTATGCCAATATTGACATATCAGAAGTTACTCATTTTATAAATTTATTCAAGTATTGAAATAATTTAAAATATCTTTGTTACGTTAATCATTGTTAATTCTTTACTTTCTATTTTAACCATATTTTCAATTATTTATTATCACTTTGTTAAAGGAATTTTAATGATATGCATATTACTCACAATATTGATAATATAAGATTAACTATTTTTCCTAAGTTAGAAAATTTCAAAAACATATCTAAAATATTGACAATGGCAAAATTAAAGAGTAATATGGTAAATTTAATCACTCTTATACTTTGTTCTTTTTATTTAATTTTAAACTAATTTTTTAATTAATTTTCAGAATGCTGTAATTGGTTGTATTATAACTGTGAACTATGTAATGCTTAAAAATGATTAGTATTATATTTCTTGCCCTCATTGCAAGAAGAAAATTTATTTTACAACTACAAATTTTAATTGTAAATCATGTTATAAAGACGTAAAGTATCCAATGACAAGATAATTAATTCATCACTGTGTATTCTAATTTTTAAATTTTCATATTAAAATAAATTGAATTATATATTATTACCTTAATTTATATATATTACAGTTTTCGTCTTGAACTTTATATTAAAAATTTCACATATTCAACTATATTTGTCTTATTTGATGAAGTTGCTGAACAATTAGCACAAGTAAAGTTAACAGATCTTATTGCAACATTTAAAATTGTAAGCAAATGTGTTAATTTATAACTTTCTATAAATAAAATATATTAAAACATATAACTATTTTTATGTGATAATTTTTTAAAAAGTAATGGTGAAGCATTAAAGTTGCCTCCACAACTTTATGATTATTGGCACTTTACATATTGTTTAACTAAAAATGAGTACTTACTTTGAAAGTTGTAAAAGACAAAATTTCACTCTAAATAAAATTATAAAGCCAATAGTAAATGTAATATAGAAAATTAAATTAAAGTTTCATTACTTTCATTTATAATATTTATAATACAATGATGAATAATTTTATTTTCATTGTTTGATATTTACAGATTGAGAATGAATAAGGTATAGACAATACAAATAAAAAAAATAAAAGAAAAAGATTTGGCAATAAGTCTTAGACAAATCTTATATGTGATTCATAAATTTTATATTATATCAACATCTGTAAATTTAATTGATATAAAGATTAATTTTTGTATTAAATACAGCAATTATTCTCTTTTAATTTTTACCTAAATCTTAATTGAAAATTTTTAACTACTATTGTTTTCTCTTCTTCTATTATTTTAATTTTTTTTAAAAATAATTTAATAGAAACTGATATATCAAAATTATGTATAACCTATTAACATAGACAATATTTTATTTATATTTTATATTATAATAATTATGATGACAAATTTAATTTTTTTAAATTAAAAATTAACAATATTCATAGGTAATGATTATGTTGCAATGTTTTTTTTATAAAATGCTATAATGATGATAATAAATTTAAAATTCTTTAATTAAAAATAATTAATTATAATAATTGAAATAAAATAAAAATTATTAAATATCATAACAATGAAAATAAATATGATTTAACTGTTATATTTTCATATTTAATAATTTTATATCATAATAAATGAATAAATAAAAAAAATATAACGTTTTAAATTTGAATTAAGTTCAAATGTTATATTTAATTTTTATATATATTATTTATTTTAAAATTTTATGAGTATAAAGTCTAAATTTTTACAATTATTAAAGACTTTAAATTCAAGAAAAATAGAAGTTAGTGTTTAAAATGTTATAGAAATATTTTTTATATTAACATATCAAATTATATTTATTTATTAAAATTTTATATTTTAACTATATGATTATTTAAAATTTTTAAATTGAAATATAAATTCTAATGCTTTTAATTTTTTTTATGATAATATTCAATTACAAATATAAAGAAGAGTACTCTCTAATAAAAAAGTTTAGCTATTTTGTGAATTTATAATTAGTTTTGAAGATATAAATCAAAATACATATATTATATATAAAAATATGGAATGAGTACAAATATTTTTTATTAATATATTTATTTATTATGTTATATTTTTAAAATTATAATTTTTTAATTAAAAAAATTAAATCAATTTTATTAAATATTAACCTCTTTTTATATAATTAGATAATGTATGAGAGATAGAGAAAAAAATATATCTGAAAATAAAAGTTAAATATCTAATTTACTATATTAAAGTTATATTTATATATCTTTAAAATAATTACAGACTTAATAATAATATACTTTTTTTTTTTACTTTTTTTTAGTTCAATCTATATGTTTTCTTTTACATAGTATTTTAAATTTATTTTTTAAATTTTATTTAAATTAATATTTGTTCTTTTAATAAATTTTTTAAAATATTATTTTATTATTAAATTAGTTTATAGATATATTTTTATTAATTCTTAATTAAAATAATAAATAATAAACAAACTGCATTAATTATTTTCAAAAATTATAAAATTATTATATAAAAAAAATTAATAAATTTATTATTTTAATTTTATATCAAAATAACATAATTTTATTATACTTAATTAGTTATTAAATAAAATTAATTTATTTATAATGTCAATTAATATTAATTTTATTAAGTTATCACAAAATATAAATAATTTAATCATTTATAAAAAAAACTCAATTCTATATATTTTTTTTATAAAAAAGTAAACATCTAAATTTAGTATATATGTTATATGATTATTAATTTTTATTTACAATATTTTTTATCGTAATTTTATTTATACATAAAAAGTTTAATATATTTTTATTTTTAAATATTAATATATAGTTTTGTGTATATCGATATTTAAAGCAGATTTTTAAAATTTCATACATTGAATAAATACTTTATTTTTTATATATTAGATTGATAAATTACTTAAAAAATATAATATCATGTTTTAATAATTATATAGTAAAATTTTATTAATAATTTTAAATTATAATTATAAATAGATAGTTTATCATATAAATTTAATTCAACAAATATAAAAAATATATAAATAAAAAATTATAAAACCTTTTATTTAAATTTTATAATGTATATTAATAAATTTATTATATTTAATAATTTATTGTTATAATTATTTAATTAAAATTTTATAATAATAAATAATTTATGATATCATAAAATAATATAAATTTTATTTTTATATTTTAAAAATAAGATATTTATATGCTATTTTGTTTTATGCTAAGAAATACTAAATTGTATATTTTAAATAACAGTTTATTTTAAGAAATAAATTTTTTATTATATTTATATATTTTTTATATTTAAATTATATATTTATATTTTAAAATAAATTAATTTAATAAAAAATAAACTGTACAACACACGGGTATATTTTTTAATTTTTTTTATTATTATTACATAGTCTAATCAAATTCTTAATCAAATACCTTTTTTATACCACTATCATTCATATACATTGGACAAAACCAATATTGTAAGCAAACCACGTGTATAGCTATATTTTTATTGCATGAAATTAAGCAATCGTTAAATTTCATTCGAATTTCAAATTAACTATTTTTAGAAAGAAAATTATTTTTTTTATTAAATAAATTTTATATAAATCATATTAAATAATAAATAAGTTTAAATTATTTGATAAGTTTTATGTCAAATGTATTTTAAAATAGTCAAATAAAACAAAATTTTTAATATGCATCCCAAGTACACAATCATGAATTTAAATCAACAAGTGTTATTAAGAATAAAATATTCATTCTAGAAAAATATAATTTTATTCTATACTTATTATTTTTAATAATTTTAAAGATATGATATTTTTCAATAATATGTTTACGAACCTACGTTAATAAAAATAATATTAAAACTCAAGAGTGCATAAAATTGAGTTGTTTAAATAGTTTAATTTAAATCAAAAGTTTGTAAAAATTTATAAATAATTTATAAATATTATTAGTTTATAATCTTATATTAATAAAATTCTTCGAATAATTTATGAAAATAAATTATTTTTAATCGATATTAATAAGTTCTCTGAACAAAGTTATAGCCTAAACTCTTTATCAATAAACAAATTATTAAATAAGTATTTAATTAAATTATTATAATACAATCTTAATTTATAATTAATTTTTGAATGTTTGCTTTCTATGTATAATAAACTTTTATTAAAATAATAAATATCATAAAACTCACTTAAATTATTATAATCTTCAATAATTACATATCATTTCCTGATGGCTCAAAACTGTGCGTTCTAATAGTTGGGAAAAATTTAAAGTTTGAGGGGTTGATTCCTTCCACCGTGGCGGTGTTCCTTAAACCCCACACACATTCGCGACTCGCCGGTTGTTCAGAATATCGGCGGTTTCTGTTCTCATTCTTCTTCTGCTCCGTAATTCTTCTAAGGCTTAGTAACTCCTCACTCATAACATATTATTCACTTCTACTTTAGTTGTGTTTTTCTTCACATTTGTTGCTATGCTCACCCATAACTGCTTCCAAACCCTAGTTTGAGTACGAGGTTGTTCCATGACTACTCGAATTGCACCCGGTGTCGGAGCCAATTTGCTGGGTCAACACTCCGCAGAGAGGAATCAAGATGCCACTGCTTATGTTGGAAATCTCGACCCTCAGGTTCGCAATTTTCTCCATTCTTCAAACTTCAAACTTCAAACGCGCTTAATTTCCATTTCCAGGGTTAACCTCTTTTCGTCTGTGTTGCAGATAACTGAGGAGTTACTATGGGAGTTGTTTGTTCAGGCTGGTCCTGTGGGTATGTTTCAGCAAACGGAATCTGTTATGATTGTGATTTATTTTCTTTAGCTTATCATTTGTTCGTTTGCTTTCAGTTAATGTGTATGTTCCTAAGGACAGAGTCAGCAACCAACATCAGGGTTATGGATTTGTTGAATTCCGGAGTGAAGAAGATGCTGACTATGTATGTCTCTCCAGTATTTGGAAATCACACTGTGCAACTCTCTTGAGTTAACAACTTCAAGCTAATTTTTGGGTGGTGGTGTTTTTTTTCTATTGCAGGCCATCAAGGTGCTTAACATGATTAAACTTTATGGGAAACCAATACGTGTGAATAAGGTATTGACATGAAGCTTATACCATTACATTCTTTCCTGTGTGCGCGTCTGTTTAGTATTTAAGCATGAAATCATTAGTATATTGTAGTTATCAATAGTGGCGCGGAGGGGCCATGGACCGCTATAAAGTTTGGATAGCTTAGCATTTTGAATTAGTCGCAACACTGAAAAGTCCCTAATTGGATTTTTGCCCTTAAAAAAACTAGAGTGAAGTTGTTAAAAAAACTCACTTTTGCCCTTAGAAAAGCATTGTTTTGGGAGATTTTTTAGGAGCAACATTAATCTCTCCCCCAAGAGGTTTAAAATCCCTAATTGGATGTAGTTTCCCATGCTTCTATCTACCGGCAACACCCACACTGCAACCAGCAACATTGTCTTCTTTGTTTCTTTGCCTTTTATTGTTATTTACTTGTATGTTTTATATAAAACCTATGAATTTTTCTTTTTAAATATGAATATGTCATGGATTTTGAGCATTTATAGATGTATACATTAATTCGTAAATAAAATTTCTAAATAGTAGTCATTCCACTTTGTGTTATCTTGCTATAGAGTTTTTGGGGCCAACCACAATACACACCACTATCTCATATTGATAACTATTAGGAATGCTCCCACCAACTCTCCTGTTCTAATGCTTATTACTGTAGTTCCCTTTTGAATGGAATTATATTTTGTTCAATTTTATTCTGTTTTATTATGTTTGGAATGACCTAGTGGGATAACCGGAGAAGGCTTGATTTTTGTTGTATTATGTTTTGCATGTGTAATTGGAAGTATTGACGAAGATTAATAAGGAAAAAAAAGAGCTATCATTAACTGATTCAAGATTGCCATGACTCTTGATGACCACTACTTTGGAGGGATGTTAGTTCTTGTGTCTAAGTGTTTAAGGCTTAGGGCCTTAGAATGGGATGATCTTTTCAACTTTTTTCTTGAATTCAACATAGATATCCTCATTCCATAAAAGGGATGCAAGAATGGTATCATTATTCATGCACCCCACGTGTGCTAAGTACTAACTACTAAATAATATTTATCTTTGATTTCCCAAGCCCTTATTGCATGCCATTCCTAGATATCATTCTTATAATTGAATATCTCTTATTCTTCACTTAGTAATCAATCTTTCATATTTGTATTTTGTTTGTATAAATTTTGTTGAGTACAGTTCAATTCCTGCTGTATTTGTATGATTCAATCACGTATCAATGCCCGTATCAATTGATTAAAGAAATATTAGTTTCCATGCTACGTGATTGATTTTACAATATTTTTGGGTTACAGGCATCCCAAGACAAAAAAAGCTTGGATGTTGGGGCAAACCTTTTCATTGGCAATCTTGATCCTGTAAGTCACCAAATTAAGTGTTAAATAGACTCACGCCTTGAGCTTTTAGATTTGACATGAATTCTCCTGATGTTGCTGCAGGATGTGGATGAAAAACTCTTGTATGATACCTTCAGTGCATTTGGAGTTATTGTTACTAATCCAAAGGTTGTGCTCTTTGAATATCTTTTATTATATCTAATATCATCATGTTTGTGTCATGTAAGTAACAGTATCCGGCTAGTTGCAGTTGCAATACTTTTCATGTTTTACCATTTTCTTATTTCTCATTATGGGCATTTATCATTTTGTTTGTTTAAAACTGTTTAGTATCAAGCAGGTGACAATTAAAATAACCATTTGTTTTTAGTCTTTTATTCTTTGAAGACTTTTCTATTTGCACATTTCTAGGCACTATATGCCTAGATTGTTTGTGGTATGAAAAAATAAATTGGATGTTGTCCCAATGTATCCTTCAGAGGGCAGAGTTTTGTAATTATCGTCCCCCTTAAACACTTGGGACGGGTCTGCACAAAAACATTGGATATGCAATTTATGTGATGGATTGGATTATATTTGATGCTGGTTGAATCCATTAACATTTTTATTTTTGTGATTACTATGCTAAAATCTCATGGAGTTAACATCTTCATCAACTCTTCAACTATTCATTTATGTAGCACATACTAGTCAATAGTGCGCTATCACGCTGGTGCAGTGCGGCTGTTGGACGCCACTGCCACTATGTTGTGGGGCGTTTGTCATGTAGCGGAGGTTGCATGCTGTTCGCCATCGGAACAGGGAGAAACTGCATGTTATCACACGATTTTTGGGAAAGTGAGAAACCCTTTTTTGTTTTATCCAAAACACAGAGTTTTGATCTATATTAAGGGTAAAAAGACATTACTCCTTTGTGAAAAAACACATTATAAAATCAAAGATTGCATGAATCTTCTTCGACACTCTTTTTCTGCATGAATAGTGGGGACCTGAACAGTAATGGTTTCTCCCCTCCTAATTCGCTTATCCACCCCATTTTCATAGAGAAATCACCTTTTCCGGAGGCTCACCTACTCGACGGAGAAATCACCTTTTTTGGGGTTTGCTCTGCTTTTCTGTTGTTTTACTGTTCATTATCTGCTTTGCTATTCAAGCTCTATTTTGCTGTTCACACTCTGCTTTGCTGTTCAAGTTCTGTTTTGCTGTTCATGACTTTATGCTCTGTTTTTCTGTTCACATTCACACTCTGTTTTTGTTTATTTTAACACTCATACTGTATTGTTTTACACTTTTACATAGAATGATGATTATATGTTAAATTTTGAGAATTTCTTGAGCATTTATGTTAAAATTTTGTGTACATAACATATATGTATATTGTAAATATGTGTATTGAAAATTTTTAAATGACGATCATCCCGCTATACACTACAGTGTTTTAGGGGTCAGCTACTATCCGGGATTAACAACTATGATGTAGCATATATGTGTGTATGTGTGAATGACTATGTTTTTATTCTTGTTTTGCCAAACATGTCATGTGAAACACGTACTCCTTCAGCTGTATCAACCCTCCATCCTTGGAGGGATTGACTTAAAATTATGTTTTTGATCTGATGTTCAAGGGTTTTTGTTGCAGATCATGAGAGATCCTGAGACAGGGAATTCTCGTGGATTTGGCTTCATTAGCTATGATTCTTTTGAGGCATCTGATTCAGCCATTGAGGTATGCCTCTGTCTGGTGTTTGAAACATTTGTAGGAATATAGTGTGAGATCACTTTTCATTCTTTTGTTATACTTTATCAGCACTTGTGGATTATAAATTGAAACTAACCCCAAAAATGTAACACTTGAGAACTAATAAAATATATATGGACAATTGGTTGATGATCTTTCACCAAATCATAAACTTGTTGACCAATATGTCTTGGTTTAAGCAGAAGGGACTCAGGTCTCTTAAGCATGTGACTTGGGTTCTATCCCAAGATTGATATGTATGAAAGAACACTGATAGGTAGTTGCTTTCGTACCATAAATAAATGGAGACACAAAGATAGCAAAGTCTGCATGGAATCTGTCAAAAATCAAGATTCTTGGTTACATCTGACTTCTTTATGAATGCTTCATGATTTCTTGGTATCATTGCATCAGTGATATCTTTCTAATATTACCTTCACATATTCAAATGGATCAAAATGAAAAAGATGACGGTATGTAGGTTCTCCCTGCAGAAGAGGGATTTGAACATTGGAAAAAGACATACTATTTTTCATCTGATTCCTTGACACTAAAACAGAGAACTACCCTAACAATAGGAAGAAATTAAAAAAAATTTATGAAATTAAAAAGTTGGATAATTTTGTCTTTTCACTTCTATTACATGGTTTGGTTATTTGTTCCGTTTGACCTTAAGTTAAATGTAAGGGGTGAAGTTAAATACGAAGTGTTAAATTAGGGAGTAATATCCCTAATTTAATAAATTAAGGTGGAAAATGCAACTAAAGCTATCCGTCAAGGAGATAAAGTGCACGTGACCTCTATTTATTTAATGTTAACTTTATATAACTAGTGTATCAAAAATATATTAATAACTTGTATTGTGTTTCAGTTTTGTTGTTTGGATATCCAAATCCACTTAACTATAGGATATAAAGTAGTAAGCATTCTGATATTGATTTTTCTAAATTTCATAGGCAATGAATGGACAATATCTTTGCAACCGTCAAATTACAGTATCATATGCTTATAAGAAAGACACTAAAGGTGAAAGGCACGGTACCCCTGCAGGTGAGCCCCTTTCTTGCAACTACCTATTTTTTTGGATTCATTCATGCCTATTGTTTTGATACTATCTGGTTATCTACTTGTATTTCTATTATGGTGCAGAGAGAGTTTTGGCTGCAAGTAATCCAAGTGCACAGAAGAGCAGGCCTCATACTTTATTTGCGAGTGGGCCTCCAACACTTCCCGGTGCACAGGCTAATGGCAGCATTGCTGCACCAGTGCCTCCCCGCCCCTTCGCCAATGGGGTTGCTCCAGCTGCTATTCCTGCCCTCCGTCTGCCACCCCCTCAAGCTGCGGCCTTCCAACCTATGTCAGTACCTGGACAACCGGCATGGCACCAACAACAGCCAGGTCAAACCATCATGCCTCCCGTAATGCCTCCACCTCAAGTCCAGCAGTTCAGGCCACCTCACTCTGGTATGCAGATGCCACTACCACCACAAGCTGTTCCTGCTCCTCCAAGGCCTCTTCCACCACCGGCAGTAATGGCAAGTCAGCCACCACCTGTTTGGCGACCACAACCACCGCCACCACCTCAGCAACAGGGTGGACGGCCTTTAGTATATCCTCAGTCCTCAATGCCACCACCGCCACCTCCCAGTAACAGTGCAATGCCACCACCTTAAAATTAAAGGAATACAAATCATATGGAATGTTCCTGACTCCCATTATCTGAAATTTTGCCCCTTTTTTCTTAGTTGTAGTGCGTTGTATTTGTGAACTATAGTGGTGTAGATTGTGATATGAATGTCCATTGACATTTTGAGTGTTGGGTTTACCGCACGATACTCTCTGTCTTGTCTTTTGCGTTGGTCTCAAGATTCATTGTCCTAGCGAGATGCATATAAATGATGAACGTGTAGAGGACGAAACACCCGTTTCAGTTCTTGTCATAGACGGGGCATTGGTACGGGGAAACATTTTAACATGGTAATGTTAAAGGCGTACACGAATAGTCTTAGAAAAAAGTACGTTCATCACTTTTTCCATGACAGTTTCTTAAGAATTGCATTGTTTTTATTTTTTCTTCTTATTTATGTTTTTCTAAAAAACATTGCAAACCCTCAATTTTTCCAAAAAATTCATTTAATTTTTCATATGATTTTTTAAATTATTTGAAACGTGAATGAAATGAAATGTAATTGACTAAAACGAAAAATAAATATAAAAATTGTTAAAGAGAAGATACTTGGAAAAAAAAAATATTAACCCTAATGTGTTGTTCGGAAATTATGGTTATGAAGGGAAATGGAAGAAAGGATAATTTTATGAGAATTGCTATTTGTTATGAAATTCTTTTCACACAATGTAACAAAAGGAAAATAATCAATCAGATTGCTTTTGATAGACAAACATGGGTGGATGGTTAATAGACGAATGGTTAAGACATTGACACGTTATTTGTATATATTTCGTACTTGAAGCTTTTGTAACATTGAGTATTTTTCTGATTTTATTACTTTAAATAATATATTTTAATTTATATATTTCTAGAATAAAAGATATAATATAATTAATAATATAAATTTAATATAACAAATCTTTATTTATCATCATAAATGATAAATAGTTCTCTTAATTTTTTGAAAAATTCATCCTCTCCCTTCTTTAGAAACTCATTATGTTTGAGAGTTAGGTTTTAAAGAGAAGAAGAAATACTTTATTTTTAATAAATATTCTCTTATTTTATAACTTTTAAAAATAAAAATAAAACAATAAACTAAGTACAAATTTATAATGTCAAACATTTATTTATTTTTATAAATACTATATATTTCTCTTAATATAAGAATAAAAAGTTACCCTTTCCTTCTCCTCCGACAGTCAATCCAAAAGAGAGAGAGATGATTTGTGGGCTGTTGAGTGAAAAAGATGTAGATATGGAGAGGCATGTGTAAGAGTAGTTCTGAGCTGTACTTGCCCAAAGCGTGCCTTCCTAGTCTGTTCAGTTTTCTGTGTCTTTTAGCATTGCATTTGTTTTATATTTTTGGTCAAAAGGACTACGTTGTTTTTCTTGCCTTTGGACCTGTCTTCATGTAGGCTCAGACATAAAATGAAAAATAAAAAAACACTACGTGAAGAGGAATCAAGACGTTGTTGTTTACAATGACATTTTAGAGCAAGACTATCAGTTTGATCATTTGTTCTTGAACTTGTTCAGTTTAAAGTTAAGTTATTTTCAATAAAGTTTATTGGTGGAAGGTGAATTTTCCACGAGCGTAGTTCAGATGTCACCGATTCACCTATTGACAATAACAAAAATGAAATACTGTGCAATGTGTTTGACAGCATCTCAGGAGAGATATCTGATTTTGTAGACAACTTCGTTCATCATAAAGTTTAGGATTGTTTGATTTTTTTTAATTATCTTTGAACAATTATCCTGTATTTTGTAATATAAAATATTACAAAATACAGGATAATTGTTCAAAGATAATTAAAAAAAATCATAGTATCGTTTAATTATGATCGTTACAAGTGTAATTTGACACCCCTTTAGTTTTAGAAAATAAGTTATTAGCTTTTCAAATATCATGTTGTATTTTCAATTTTTATTAAAAAATATTTAATTTTAATCTTTTTTAAAAAATTATCACAAAGTTTTAATTCTTAATGAAAGATTTTATCTTTATTAATATGGAAACTAAAATCAAAATTTTTTTTTATAAAAGTTAAAATTAAAAATTATACCATTTTCAGATATCAATAACTTATTTAATCTTGATTTTTTAAAATTTTATTTTAATATTTCCGAGTACTAATATGCTGAAAAACGGCTTATTTATTTTTTTAATATTTTTTAAAAAATAAATTCTTAAAATAATGTTTTTTAAAAACAAATTCCCTGTCTGGGGTCTTTTTTGCCACGTCAAAACCTGTTTCGCATACTGTATAGACGAAATATAATTTTTTTTATTTTTTAAATGTTATTTCGTCTTTAGTAGAGACGAAATTATCAGATTGCGCCATGTGTCAACATCTGGTGTGTTTTGCCTGACGAAACTCAATGAATGGTGCCATGTGTCATGATCTGGATCAATTTACAAAAATGGTTAAAAAAAAAAGAAAAAATTTATATTTGAATATTTAATTAATATTTATTAAAAATAGAAAATTATAAAATTTAAGAATAAAAAAATTATATAATTTTTAATTAACTTAATTAACAACTACAAATATATTAAAAATGTATATTGAAATTACACTATGTATACTGTATGACGCAAAAAAGAATATCCGCTAATAAAATTATAAATTTATAATTTTTTTTATTTAAACTAATTTGTAAGTTAGGTGTGATATTTAAAAATCTTAATAATTTATATAATAAATATGTATTTTTTATAATTTTTATAGATATTTAAACTAAGATTAACAAATTCTTAACACTATATTTTTTTAATATATTTATAATTATTAATTAATTTAATTAAAATTATCTAAATTTTAATAATTTATTCTTAAATTAAATATTATGATTTTTTTATTTTAATATATTTTAATTAAATATTATATTTTTTTTCAATACATTTCCATTAAATTCTAATGCTGCCATTATAAATTTATAATTTTATTAGCAGATATTCTTTTTTGCGTCATACATTATACCTAGTGTAATTTCAATATACATTTTTAATATATTTGTAGTTGTTAATTAAGTTAATTAAAAATTATATAATTTTTTTATTCTTAAATTTTATAATTTTCTATTTTTAATAAATATTAATTAAATATTCAAATATAAATTTTTTCTTTTTTTTTAACCATTTTCGTAAATTGATCCAGATCATGACACATGGCACCATTTATTGAGTTTCGTCTCTGCAGTAGGCGAAACACACCAGTTGACACATGGCGCAATCTGATAATTTCGTCTCTGCTAAAGACGAAATAGCATTTAAAAAATAAAAAAAATTATATTTCGTCTATACAGTATGCGAAACAGGTCTTGACGTGGCAAAAAAGACCCCAGACAGGGAATTTGTTTTTAAAAAACATTATTTTAAGAATTTGTTTTTTAAAAAATATTAAAAAAATAAATAAGCCCTGAAAAACACATGAAAGGATGCCATGAATTTCTAAATTCGCCTTACCTGCTTAATTTAAGTACTGAATTTTACCGCAATAGAAAAAAAGAAAAGAAAATCCTTATCTATTTATTTTCCCAATTTTTATCATTTAAAAAAAATACTATATATATATATATCCCCGGTGGAGCCAGGCCTTTCCTTTGAAATGTTTTCTCTTTGTTTGATGTTAATATGGAAATTGACGTTTCCTTGACGAAAGGGTAAAGCCATGTTGAGGTTTTAACGAGGCACAGACAGGCCATAATGTCCCATTTATTTATAGATAGAAACCATCCCATATTTGGTGGAAAATGGGTCCTCAAAACTAAGTTATCCAAATTGAATGCAATAATGCTTCGGAAACGGTTCTTGTCACCTTCCCCCCTTCATTCCTTCTCATCCATTTGCTTTTCTGCAATAAATTCAATCAATATCCTAATTTTGTCTCGAAATTCCCAAAACTCACCTTCACATAGTAATTATTATTAGGAAGAACTTTTTCTCCCTTCCCTTCACTCATACAACTGATCTTATTACTGTTATCTAAAACACAATCACGCTTGTTAACGCCAAATGATCATTGTTAGTGTAATTATCATTATTGCAGCAATTATTATCAAATCGATATAATTATCATATTTTTGTTGTTGTTTTTATTAGTGACACAATTATTATTACTACAATTACCATTACTGTTATTAAAGATAAACAAATAAATCATCTACATTTTCTATCTCTTAATTAACATAAACTTTAACGTGGTTTAACATTTTTTTAACTACATTCATGAACTCCTAATATTATTTTATTATTTTATAATTTTTTAAACAGACAAAATTACAAAAATTATATGTTATTACGATAAGTAAACATAAAATAAATAATCTCATTTATTATATTTTTCTATCTTTTGTTTTATTAAAAAATTCTAACATGAGACTTGAATAAATCTTATCAATTACATCTGTCAATTCTTTTTATACTTGTTGCCACTTTTCCCTATTCCACAACTATTTGTACTCATTTGTCATTATCTTATCATATTTATTGTGATTGTTACCATTATTATCTCAACTATTTTTGTTAGTACTATTACTAAACTATTATGATTAAGGTAGACTAATAATCTAAATCATATATAAAAAATTTAAAGAATTAAAATGTAAAAATATCTTAGAATATGAAATTTTATTAAGAACTTTTTTTACTATAACAACGTATAGTCTTTTGAGTTTGTTAGAGACTGAAATAATTATGCGTTAAGAGATAGTTTATAATTTTATTCATAAGAAAGATGATTAGCAATTATATCAATATAAAAATTATAAAATTATATTAAGACTTAATGAACATAAGCAAGAAGTGTCAAACTAGGTTAAATATTTGTGCATGTGTTTTTAGGGATAGAGAATTTATGTCTCTTCTTCTCCTTAACAATTGGCATTAGAATGAGCTTTAGACTCAAAGATGAGAAGAAATAAAAAAGAAGTAATTGATACTGCATTGTCATTTCTTTTGCCAGTTGAAGAAAAATCTTGCTCCTTATAGATTATACAATAAAAGAAGATTGTAGTAGAATAATAAGATTAAAAGAAAAATTATTGCAAAATGAAGAAATGTGACTGTAAATGAATGAAGTATACGCGATTATTTAATAATTTATTATATATAAGCTTTCTTACCATAACATATATTCTTATGAATTATGTATTTTGCGAGAGAATTTACAATTTTATCCATACAAAAATTTATAATGGAGAGATTTCATAATTTTATCCAAGAAAAGACTTATAAAAATCAAAATTATGCTAAAAGTTCATAAACATAGGTAATAGTGTCCAACCACTCTAAATATATGCCTTCTTCTTAGGATGAAAAATGTGAAAAATCCTTTTATTCCATACATAATAGCCATTGTCATGGTTAAATCTTATTTAGTAGATAGGATAGTTAAAAAATGATATAGTTTTTTCTATCATATTTTATTTCTAACATTTATTTAAGATGGCGAGATAATATTATATTATGAAATTATCATATTTTTTTTATATAAATTTTATTTTTTATATGACTTGAGCTAGAAATAAATAGAATAAAATAACATAATATGTGTATTTATCATTTTGATTTACATAAAATATAAAATATATTAAGAGCATATTTTATGTTTATCTTATCAAATTCTTATCTAATTTTCTATCTTTTTATTGTATTATGTTAATAAACAAGTTCTAAAAATTTAAGATAATATTCAAATAATTTTATTACTAATCTTAAACTGAACTTTATTATTTAATAAATAAAATTTTATTAATTATATTTATAAAAATGTGTATATGAGAATTATATCCTTTTGTAGTTTGGAGTAATATATGCTTGTAATAATCAACGCACGTTTTACACGTTTTTTTTCAAATAATTAGATGAAGAATTTAATGTGGATTCCATTAAAGCAATTGGATATACTCTATTCAACAGAACTCACTTACTACCTTGACTTTTTTTCTTCTATTGCCTTTTTTTTATTTATGTTTTAAATTTTAGGTTTTTCATAAATATAAGTTTATTTTAATTTTTGAAAACTGTACCCCTATATATAGATAATAATTTCAATTAAATATACATTAAAATTATATCTTAATTTTAGTTATTTACTTTCTTTTTTAACTTATTAAACGGCGAGTATGTGAAATTAAGGAATAATAAATGAAATAGGTACAATTTAAATGAAGATAATTTAGTCAAAATATAATAAAACCATACATCATTTAATTACTTTTCTATATAGCTTTAAACAAAACAAAAAATAAAAGGATTAAAATTTATCTAACGTGTTTGTTAAAAAATTTAGTATTTTATTTTATTGACTTTTTTCTTTGGTTATTGACAAATTATGCTTTCAAAGCTCCAAAGAAACTACCAATATAAAATTTGATTTTTTAGTGTAATGAATATAGTTAAAACACTTGTTAAAAATTTATAACAAAATGAAATTAAAAAAAGTTCATTTTAATGTTATATTTTTATTAAATACTTTTTTTATGACTTTATGTCCTTAAAAGTTAAAAATACTATTTTTTTTATGTTTATGATAAAATAACATATTAAAAAAAAATCAGCAATACATTATTTAACACACTTTTAGTTATTAGCTAAAAAATTTAAAAATATAAAAAACATTAAATTAAATGTGAAAAAAAGTATAACTCACATGATTTTTATAATTCTTAATAAATTTGAATTAATAACTAAACGTATAGGTAGTGTTGTTGATGAATTTTTTTTCCCTCGTCAACTACGATAATTTCTTAGAAACCATCTAAAGTGCTTTCTATGTAGCTGCATAAAATAGGAAATATCACAGTTGAGTCCTGAATTTTATAACGAATATAAAAGCTTTGTGTCTATGTTATGTCTCGTATGTATATATCACATAACTAAAAGAGATGTCGTTGATAATACGATTTCATGTCACATGATCCAACCCAAGATCGCATCACTTATGGGGATCCTCGTGTTTCGGATTCTGTCTTCCCTAAATGCCATGAACATGCATGGAAACTTCAACCCTGCTTGGTTCCATGGACCTCTTTTTTATAGCAAAACTCTGTGACACTAATTGAAAGACCTTGTGCCATGTGATCACGAATAAATACCATGATAATTAAACAAGGTTGTACATGTTTCCGCACGCTTCACTTGCAAATGTTTGTAGCTGGTGAAGATCCAAATTAAATCATATATAAAAAAATTGAACATTTTCTTAGAGAGAGATTCCTCAATTCCTTCTCTGTACGTAAATCAAATCTCGTGAGAAACCATAAAGTCTAAAAATGGATAGCCTAATCAGAAAAGACAAGATAAGCTTAGAACAGTGATAAATTGATAATAAGGTCCATACATCTTCACGTTGCCTTTTCTTTTTCTTTTTGGACAAATTATAACCTCCTTTGTTGCTTATAGTAACTTTACTTAACTCGAACATAAAAAATAAACATGTAAATATTAAGCACTCACCACCTAAAAAGAAAAACAGGAACTCAAACATGCAACTTATTAAATATAATTTTAATAAAGTGTTTCTTTATCAATTCTTTAATTATCATTGAGAACTTTCTAACCACTGTTTAGGAGACCAATTACTCTCTTATTTGATCTCTCTCTTTCTGTGCATTCATCATTTAAAGTTTTTCTGTCCAAAAAATAAAATAGAATCCCAGTACTAAATCCATCAAATATAGTGCATCAAGAAACAAATGACAGTGGGTCTACTGATGATGACATTCTCTATCATGTCATAAGTCATCACATAACACTTTCTACATACACATGCACTATACATAGTTAGTTAACAGCAGTTACATAATTGGTTTTATTTTCCCAGCAATAATATTTACATATTCATACATTATTTTTTACCTTATTTTCTAATGACATTACATCATTTATATATTTAATATTTTATCTCATATCTGATTTGAGCGTAGGGAAAGAGAAGAGGCAACAGTAAACCAGCGCGGTCGCCAACACGCCGCAACAGATGCGTAAAGGCACCGTCGATGACGTGATTGACGTCAGCCACACGTGAACCTATTATCACTTTTCCCTTTACCTTTACTTTACCATGCGATACAAGGCCCCACGTTCTCACGTGCGGCCTGTTAATATATATAATTAATAAATAATATAATATCCAAATTTTTTGTTCTTGTGTGGAGTCAAATAGGAATGTGTCTTCCATTGCTTTCCAGCTCTTTCTTTCTTGTTAACAATATTTTATGGGTGTCACGCTCCGAATCTAACACATTATTGACTTTGTGTTAGACAACTCTGGTTTTGCAATCCCAATAACCCATAACTTATTATAATATTATTGTTTCATTAATTAATTCGACTATTAATTATCCCGCCACACTTTGCGGCATCAGCATGGGACCTATGTTTCGTTGAATTTTCCATCTTTATTTTTGGGTTAGCAAAGTTCCCATGTTTATGTTTGTCATCTCTTTCTTCTTGTTTCATGCCATTGTCTTCCATGTGGCACTTTTTTACTAGCTTGGAATCATGATCTACTCGAATCTCTTGCCGTGTGAAACATTGATCCCTTAACCGATCATAAAGTCAACTCCTCCTAATCCTATGTTTCTACCCCGTGATTACACTTTCAACTAACTTTATCTTGCTTTTATTATATATATATATATATATATATATATATATATATATATATATATATATATATGCGTATTAATATTTTACATTTTCTTATCCTAATCGATTTTCCGGGTCAAGCAAGAAAAGATTGTTTGGGAAGATTGAGGGTGCATTAACAAACAAAATGTGTCGCTGAAATAGAAACTTGTTCAGTTTTCTATCTCATTGTCATTGTTAATGTCATACAAAGAAATATCCAACCATGCGCCAATTTCCTACCAACCAAAATAGAACTCAGACCCCATCCATTATTTTTGTTGCCATGGGCTATAACTTTAGGAGAGATGTACATAAATTTTCAGCCATAGAATTACATTTAATGCAAGATTAAATTGTAACTGTAAAAACTTTATAGGCCGCAACAAGAAGAAAATGGTACAACCTGAACAGGCAAATACAGGAGCAAGATTCAAATTGAATACTTTTGTATTTTTACTACATACAACCCAATCCTCCTCTACCACCTTTTCCTCCCAACAAAATTTAAAAAGAAAACTCGTGTAGACAAAGGATAAAATAAAATTTAAAACCAAAAAAAAAAAAGGAAAAACACAAGTTATGATCACTCCAACCAAAATTTCAAAATCCAAACATCCCCTTTGAGATAGACTAGAAACATTTATCTGGAGAGTTTGATATTCAAAAATTAGATGAGACTGCCTCCTTCCATTGCTCCAGGAAGGGTGTAAAGGGTCAGAAACGGGAATAGATGACTTCATGAACCATCTGTACAATTGAAAGAATGGCTTATTTTTTTGCTTCACTAAACTCTTACATTGTCGCTTCCGGAATCCATTAGAATTGTCAACCTCTTTGCTGTTCTTGTGAAGTCACTGCAACAGCATCAAAGAGATAAACATGTCAAGCTCTAAGATGGACTACATTCTGCAATTCAAGAGTAATGATTGTGATTGCGATTCCTACCTGAAAGGTTCATCGCCAATGTGCTTTACGACCCCAGTTACATCCCGATAGAGCACATGACTTAACATCTCAGATTTTTCTAGGCCAAACATGTCTGCCAGCTTTCTGTTCAGTTCATCGTATGACCTGAGCAACGAGAGGTCCATAGTCCGCCCAACGTCTTCTGATTCCATAAAAACTTTACAGTGACCAGTCTCCAAACTAGTCTCAGTTTCTTGGCAGTTATCCCTATACCACTGGAACCTATCACAAGAGGAGCGTTCGTGTTGGCCTTGTTGATGAAGAGCAGATCCAGAACCATCAGAAAAATTAGTCACTTTATCAGCATTTCCATCTGATGAACAGTTTCCAGTAGGAACTGGGGAGACTGTATCACCAGAGCTGCTCTGAGAGATCGGTTGCCCTGTGAGAATTTTTTGGCCGAAAAGCACAAGCTCGGTTGTCTTCCCATCATTCAGTTGCTTTGAAGACTGCGTCGAATTTGCCATAGATAGTAAGCAAGAGATATTCTCACTCATCCTGGGCTTTTGCAATATGAGGTTATTGGAGACCCTCATCCGCATAGCAGCATGATCAAGAGGCGGGAACCCAACTGGAAGTAGACCTGACTGCACTTTATTGAGGTGATCTGATAAGGATAGACCATAATGAGCATGCCTGGCTCCCTGCATGCCAGCAGGAGTACTTTCGGGTAGACAACCAAATGGATTGGTGTTGCTGGGACCTAGAAGGTTGCCGGGAAATGTTGGAACAGGAATCTGGCCATCAAGGGGGAAATCCGGGTGTTGAGGCAATCTCAGTTTCTTCCGTGGTGGTGAGAAAGGGGAAGCATGAATGGCAGGCATGCTTGATACCAATTCAACCAGCCATGGGCTCACTCTTCTTACATTCTGAAGTAAATCTGGTTCATCCCATGTAACCTACAAATATACTTCAGTAAATTAGTCAGAGTTGACATAAAATAGAGAAACTAAACTTTAAGTAGACCTGGTTTTACTTGAGTTAAACATGCAAAATGCAATTAGTTAAAAACCAGAGCCCAATCTTAATCAATACTCTAAATCTCCAGAAGTAAATTTAATTAGCAACTACAAAGGCTAATAGTTTCTGAATTCTAACATATTTTCACATCAACTAACAACATTGGCATAAAGGGTACAAAAAAAATGACACCATCACATTTCTACCAAATTCTCATAATAACCGAGCATATCATTGATGCTAAGGAATTTCAGGATAAACAAACTAGCAAACTAGCAAACTAGCAATATGTTTTCAATAAATATGATGTTACCTGGAGAAGCCTCCAAGGTGAGTTAGGCCAGTTAAGAGGATCAGCAACCTGAACTGAAGATATCGTTCCCATAAACCAACTTATTCGCGAAGAGTCCTCTGTCTCAAAGGCCATCTTGAACCTTATTCCAGAACACCACCTTATCTGCAGTGCTGTTTCAATTAATGGGGCCTTCACACAAAACTCGGGAGTACTAGCCCGAGGGAAGTAAACAACCTCAAAGGGCTGCTTATTGGCGGCAAGAGTTGCTGCTTCAATTACAGCTTCTGGCCTCACTTTTCCCCTCCCCATCATGCTCACACTTGGATTCATCCCATTGCTGTTACCATTTCTGAGGATCCTGCTCTCATCCTCCCTCAAAAAGGGCGAAAACCCACCATAAGGCCCGGCACAATTTCCACCTGCAGGGTTCCACCCTGAAGAAGCCTCAGGTCCACCACCAATACCCTTCTTCGCTCGGCGAATCCCAACACATAGATCCCCATTTTCAGCTCTCAGAAACACAATTGAGTCCCCAGCAACAAGCTTCTTGTGATTCACAAAAGTACTCCATCCAGTAGTCAATAGATGCCGCCTCGGCGTGCCCCTATAAATGTGCCTGAATTTCCATGTTTCACCATGAACATCCTTGGCGAGGATGTTCTGAACAGGAGGGTCAGCGGAGTAATCCAAACGAGGGAAAATTGTCTCGGCACAATATCTAGGAACAGAAAACCCCCCACCATTGTTAGCATCAGATTGGGTCAAGGTCTTTGCAAATGAAGCAGGCTTTTCCTGAGTTTCAGGCCCAACAGCATCACGGTCATAATCAACATCATTAGTATTCATAGGAACAAGCCTGAGTTTAGCATAGACCTCATCAGTCTCAGGATCAGCCAGGTATTTGATAGCTACCACTTTGCATGGAACCAAAGGTGGAACCTTGGGACAAGCCCTGAAGTTAACTGGTCCACATGCATGCTCAGCATGGCCCTGAGGAAAGTAATACACTTTAGTATTCACTGCTGGCATCTGCACCATCCCTCCTGCACACGCATGCCATAGCTGAGGATCCAAACACCTCTCCACCTCTTTTGATTTCTCCTTTGAATCCATGAATGTAATCATCTCACACAACTTTTTCACTGCAAGATTGCTGCATCCGTGTAATTTTTCCCAAATTTAGCATATTGAGGACTGAGAATTATGGGGGGTGCAGAAAAAACATTCATTTATAAATTAATAGATGAATAAATTCACATTTTTATGAGTTTTTATCTTACCTTAAAAGGCATATATGATCACAGCAAAGCTGGAACCAGAAGAAAAATTAACTGCCACGTGTCCAACACAATTCAGAGAACCTCACTTTGCAAATTATATTTCCACTGAGAAAGAGAATCCCAGTCACCCACAGTTTTTCTGAGTCCCAATTTTGCTGACTGACCAATTCAAACTTCAAAAGCTTCTCTCTCTCTAAACTCTGTCTTCACAACTTTAACACCCAAAAAACCCTAATGTCTTTAACAATTGGAGGTAGCTTTCATGGAACATGTGTTCCAAAATTTGAAATTTCAAGCAAACAGTTCAAACCCACCAAGTTTTTTTTATATTTGCTCAGTTAGCAGAGGATGGTTAAAACAGAGAATTGGAAGAAAGAGTTGGGGAGACAGTGATAAGGTTGGAAGTGAATCATTGGAAAAACATGAACACGTTAAAAAAACCAAGTTCAAGATCTACAACCAACAGTCTCAGTCGCTGTCTTGTCTCGGGTAAAAAAAAATAAAAATAGAAAGACATAACCAAAGGAAAAATTTTAAAAAGAAAAAGGAAAAATCTATAACTGCCTACACAAGAATCTCTGCAAAAAGATCTGCTGAAGCTCCAAAATTGAAGCAGGAAATTGTGGAGGAAGAAAGACCCGCGAAAAAGAAGAGTAGAAAAAAAGGGAATTTAGAACAAAAGTGAATCTTTGGAGTTGAAAGCCACGAAGTGTGTGGGCGACATGGATGCAGAGATAAAAGGGCAGGAACAGACCCACACTCTTTGCAGAGCAGAGAGAGGGATTTTGTTTTTTTGGCTATGGATGATGCAATGCAATGCAAGACTCCAAAAGCACACGCACCATGACACAACACACCAAACTAATATCACTGCGTAGTGGACTTGGTAATAATAATACTGTGCCACTGTTTCCTTTTTTTCAATAAATATTTTTTGAAAATACAGTTCTGTTTTTCTTGCAACCTTTTCTCTCATTTTTCTATTGCATTTTTATTTATTGTATTAAATATTAAAAAAGAAAAAGAAAATGCTTTTTTTAACCTGATATTTGTAAGTTTGTTTTCGCCTTTTTCGTCGGATCTGAGAAAGTAAACTCCGTATCTTGCGAAGCTAGCAAAACAACAAAGATATGTTAAGGAAGCTGAGCTGTGTTGTGTGGCGTGCTTTCAAAATTATTGAACTGATATGTTTCTAAATTTCTAGTGAAGGAACTGATCATTTTTTTTCTTACAAAGTTTAAGGTGATTTTTTCTATTTATCCGTGATGTCGAGATTAATATATATAAATAAGGTAATTATGTAAATAAAATAACTATGGAATTAGTTTAATTTTAGATAATATAATATCAAGTAACTATTATACACCAATTGGTTTTTTTTTTATATTTTTTTCTTTCTTTTTCAATATGATATTTAGAGTTCAACGAAAGGATGATTCTAATTTGAAAATGCTTCATGGGCAATTATTTATGAGCGTACTTTTAAAAAAAAATTATTTTGTTTGTATATATATTTGGCGTATTTACGATTTGATTTTAAATTATTTTGCTATTCTGAGTCTATACACAGTAATTATTTGATAAAATAAGCTAAAAGTTATAAGCTTTTAATTGTGAAATTAGTTAAATTTTTATAAAATTAAAATTGTTTAACAAATTAATCGTGTAACTAATTTATTTATGTTAAATAACTTTAAAAATATGTAATGTTACGTTAATATAATATTAAAATTAATTATCATTTATTTTATTTATTTATAATTACTTAATTAATTATCTAAAAAATTCATATATATTTAAACATAAAATATTTCAAATCATATATTTTTTAATATGAAATATATTTGAAAAGAAGAGATAGAAAATTAGATTAAAAAAATAAGAAAAAATTTGAATGAGACTATTGTTAGTAAAAATGGAACAAAAGATAATAAAATTAATGCATGTATATCAAGTTTTAATTAAAAAAAAGTAATAAAAATATAAGAAAAATATTGGTAGTTAACTGCTGAAAGTTAAATATTATTTTAAATAGTTTTGAAAGCTAGTTTTCAAAAGCTACAAATTTATTTTACTTTTTACTTATCAAACATTTCTATAAGTTTATTAACCAAGTTAATAAGTTACAAGCTTCTAAATAAGTTACTAACTACTTTTATTAAACATAACATTAGTTCACCTTACTTTGTGTTTTCATTAAAATATCT
Source organism: Abrus precatorius (assembly GCF_003935025.1). NCBI lineage: Eukaryota > Viridiplantae > Streptophyta > Magnoliopsida > Fabales > Fabaceae > Abrus > Abrus precatorius. The sequence continues at coordinate 4,202,072 of NW_020874417.1, forward strand.
ATCAAAGTTATTTTTTCTCTTCTTGAGACTCCTTTACTCTAATGTCTCATTCGTATGTTTATACTCACATTTATAAACTTAAAAATTTTCATCTTAAGTGTAACCATTGTCATTAGCATAGTCATCCCATAGATCACTGCTATATTTTTTATGATCACCCTCCTCATTTGGCTCTATTTGCCTACCACATGCTCCTCAAATGTTATATGTCCCTTCTTATGATTTTTTAAAGTGGTGCAAAATTTGTTTTCATTCCACAATATTAGTTGTGCAAATTAGTAATTTCCTTTTTATCATCTTTCATTTTTCTTCTCTTAATTCTTGAGTTCTTGATTATGAGACCGATTATATTATTGGTACCATAAATCTCTTTCTCTACCCTTTCTTTTTTTATTCTTTACCCCCATTACACTATGAGTAGTAGTTCCTAAGTACAACCTAATGATATTAACACTATTTTTTTTTATTAATAATGTTTTTTACGTTTCTGAGTCTCCTTCTAATATATTCTCTGTCCATCATTTTATTTGCCCCCTTAATTGTGTTATTTTGTTTATCAAATATTTTGTTACCTTGTACGACTAGAATTTAGAACTTCAAATGTAAGTAACAGGGTCTATACTATTGTTAACAATTCTCTCTTATTAGATAAATTATGGATACTTCACTCATAATTCATATTTAATTGAGTTATTGTAGTCTTGTCAACATAAAAATATTAATGTGTGGTCTATTTAAGCCAACTTATTTAAATTGTGAGTTATGATAATTATATAAGCATGTTAGTAATTCTTTTTTTATCAGTGTCATTAGTTGTGCTTCATCTTTCTTTACTTTAGTTTATTTAGATGTTTGAGATATTTTATGTACTTAACTTTATTTAATAAAAGACTATTTTAAGTTTTTTATTTTTCATGTTTTTTTTTAAAACTTTATACCAATTCTATTTGATTTGAATATAACATGATGATGACGTATATAAAAAGAAAAAATATTAATATTTTTAGAATATTAATTAAAGAATTAAAAATATTATAATATATTTTTATTATAATTGTTAGTAAAAAGTAATTTTTTTTATCTTAAAACACAAATTAATAAGGAGAAAGAAATGAAAAAGAATGTTTTGAGGCGTGCAACCTTAATGGTGAAAACCATTCAAGTTACCAATTCTAGACTTAGGAGCTGCTGCACGTTTAAATTGTCAATTCTTGTTTGGTTTAGCGGATGAATATTTTATAAGAGGTAATTAAGATTGAATTGAGAATATTTATATTATAGTATAATTATTACTCTTAATAAAAAAATATATGTAAATTTTGAATTTGAGATTTTATGTATAAGAAATTAAATGTGTATTATTTGAATCAATTATTGTTAATATTCAAATAATCAATTGAACAACTCTAACCTGCGTTACACGAATATACAATTTTAATTTAAAAGCTATAATGAAGACGTGATATTTGGAATGTGCAAAGGAATGATAATATCGTATAAATAGCGAATAATATTCAACAAATACAAAATAATATATCCATTTATATATGATTATATGCATTTAAAAATGCATATATTATATAATAACCTTTTATTTTTCTTAAAGTCATGGGTGGGTTGTCCACGCTTCCGTGGTCTTTGAACCTGACTCGGTCAAGACTCAACCCTGACCATGACTATGTTTTTTATGGTTTTCTTGGAGTTGCATGGTCTTACATACTTCAGTCATGGACCTCGTACAAGTAACCTTTTTTTTTTGTTTTTTAATGTTGAGGGAAAAAGAACTTGTATACACAGACATGAACAGTAATTGATTTATGTCTTTATCACATGAGTTCAAGCTACTTTTATAATTGTTAATTATGTCTTTAATAACGAATAGTTTTAAATTTTAATGTAAAGATTAATAAATAATATATTTTATATAAAAATATTTAATTATAAAAGAATATTAAGAATTAGAAAGGCGTAAGAAGATTCTCACTTCTCTCCTATTTTCCTTCTCTCAAACATACAAGATATATTTTAAAAATGAAATTTGAATACTCATTTCATTTGATAACTTTTTTTAAGCTGCAAATTTAATAAACCTATTTATTAAACTGTGAGATATATTTATCATAAGAATTATATATTAAATTTAAAAAAAAAATATATATATATATAATATTAATTACAGTTAACATTGATTTATATTTTAAAGAATGTAGCATATATTAACATAAAATTGACTTATGAGGTATTAGTTGTTTTTTGAATTATGTGCGATTATATAAATTTAATTTATTCAATAAAAATTTAATTTAATAATTAAATGAAATATAATATTTATAAAATGTTATGAAACACAGTAAAATTGACAACACTTTATTATTGTAGATCAAGTAAATCCCCACTTATATGAGTGGGTGTGTGTGCATTTGATTGATAGCCAAAATTACAATTTTTTCAAGGTGGTGAACAAGTGATAAACATTGGTGGATTGATTACTAATGTGTAGCATATTTTTATTTTTCAGTTGAATTTCGATGTCACGAGCGACTTCTAGTTAATGACCAAAAACAGGAAAACTACTAGTCAATCTTTCATCTAGGTATACTGAGATATGCAAGCTATAATTGATTACAATGAAAAAATAAACGTAGGCAAAAGAAAATGAAAACGTGTTTCACTACATTTTTTTTTCCCACTTTAACCGACTTTGGATTTGCCTCTTAATTTATAAGCTAATTTGAAACGTTTACTGATACTTGTACTCATTTACCAATTGGAATTACGTAGGACAAACTTTTTTTCTGCCAGAACGTAGGGCAAACTTTGAACACTAGGAATTAGATATGTTTATGGATCTACAGAAAAATAATTTAAAACGACTCATTAATTAGCCGTAGAATTCGAAAGCCTTTTTACTTAAAATCATTTCGAGGACTCAGTTGTTTCGGGATTTGATACTCATATCATTTATTCTCGTTACTATATCTGTGTATACCATGCGGATTTTATTAAACAATAAAGAGAAAAAAAATAAGTTCTTCAAATATAGTCTTTCCCCTAAATATTATAAGAACCTTACAGCAAGACACTCGAAATGTCGATTATACTAGTTAAAATATGACGTATGTATAATCTTTTGCAAACTCGTATTATTTTAGTCAAGCCTGTGCTCCTGCACTAATCTACTTACCCAGAATATCATTGTTCTTTTTTGTGAACATTGATTTCTAATTTAAACAAAGGAAAAAGCGAACCATGCCAGTAATAATTTACACCACAGCATAGGTGGGATATGGCTATTAAGCGTAGCATAGCATGGTCCAATCCCACCTATTGAAGTTAAAAACTAGTAGTATTGCCAAATGTGGCGGCACTAAATTTTGCCTATTTCTGAGGTCTGATTGCAACAATAAAGAAAAGGGGTGTGTTGTTATGCCAAAAGCTATGAACCCACGAAGGATCGATTATCTTTATATATTATAATTATATAATTCTATGCTTGATTTCTCTAATTTTGACTAACAATTTCTATCTCCCGAAAAAGCAATATCTAAGGGCACGCAAAGCTAGTGGAAAAGGACTCGGTGCTAAAACCAAACATAAACATGAAAATTATAAGGAAGAAAGAGACGGGGTAACCACCAAAAAAACAAAACAAAATAAGGACAGAAAAAGCTTGGTAAGGTCCAGCCCTGCAATGCCCAAAGAGATAAATGAAATATATAAGTGGTGGGGAATAGGGTAAGAGAGATAATATTAGAGATTAGTTAGGTCATGATCTCATGGAAGCTACACCATATAAATGGCTAATAGGTGCTGGCATCATTGAAGTTGAACATTGAAAACACATGGAGCAGACGTCAAATTTAGGAAGTTGTCGTTCCTCTTTCGATTGAAACTTGCACGACCAATTACAAGCACTTAGCCCCCCAACACTTAATACATCCTTCATGACTTGTCTCATGATCGACGTTAACACTTCTAGTTTAACTTTCAGCCTCGCTGCTTTTATTTTTCCCCTATTTTAATTAATTGCCTAAAGTTTTCCTCTTCCTTCGAGGATGTGTCTTCTTGTCACCCATATGTCCAAAACAATTTCTTTAAGAGGTGTTTTTTATTATTCATTTTGCTTTTCTTCTATTATGTATCCGTTTTGGTCAATCTGCACCAACTGTTTTAGCGGGTTACTATTATGTATGATTATAGTTTGTGGCTCCATTTTTTAATTAAATCTTTTGCTAGGTGAAGCCATGAGGAAAATTTTGATTAATTGGTCGGTTGGGTCACGGTTAATTCGCAACCTGTTCAAGTTAAATTATGAATGTTTCTCTACCAATTGTGAATGTATATAATATCTTAAGTTTCGACAACTGTTTCAATATAAGACTTGTGCATTACTCAATGTTTATTTAATTTATATTTATTTATCGTTTGAACTCTGGATTATTTTTTCATTTTATAATTTTACTTTTGGTCCTTATGGTTTTATTGAAATATTATGAAAGTTCTAGTTGGATAACAATAATTATGGCTTGGCTAACTTTTGTTAAACAATAACTAGAACAAATTGAAAATTTAGATGAAATATAGAGATCTTTCTGATGGAAAGCACGATTGAACAAGTTTTTTGTTTATTATTTAAATTTTAAATAGGTTTTTATAATTTAGTAAAAGTAATAAACATTATAAGGACTTATTGAAAAAGCTAGAAAAATGAGATTTATTTTGGGTGAATTATGGGAATTTCATTAAAAAGTTTTCAACTGTTGAAGCTTATTCGAACATTCAATGAATTATGAGGATTTATAAAATAATTTAACCAAACATATAACATAATTTTTTATGTTAATTATAAAAGTATAACATATAAATGCACGTGCATAACTTTTAAAAGAATTATATAATTGTTAATTAATTTTTAATTTTAATCATGGATGCATGATTGTATAACTGATATATTTTAAAAATGAAAAATATTAATATTTATATTCAAGGGAGAAAGAGGGCAGTGGGTCATAAATTTGGAGGGCAACAAGGGAAGCTGTCATATGAGCATGTGATGTGGATTGTTTTGATTGATTAAGGTTCATTATTTCATTGATCCCAGGCATGAGGGCTTGAGAAGGGGACGGTGAAGTGAATCTCTGTCCCCTCTTTTCTTGTTTGCAATGAATTTGTCTCTGCAATTCCTCTATGCATGCGTCCCAATCACCCTCCAAACCCTGTCTGGGTAATACCATCAACCCAATCCATATGTATCTTTTTACTGTCCTTTTATTTCTAACCTCTCTTTTCTTTTTCTTTAAATCTTATTTCTATTTATAAACCATGCATGAACTGAAAAGAAAACGGTAGCAGGATCAAATTACAATTGGGAATCCTCTCAATGAACCAAATACCCATTTTCCAATTATATACTATTTAATATATATTTAATTAAGATAACGATTGAAAGCATCATTAATTAATTACATCATTTCTTGCAATGTTTTATATGTCCACCAGAGAGTTTCTCTAAAAATTCAACCAGAAATTAATACATATGATACACTTACTTATTAGAATTACACACGTGTACACCACCACTTATACGCTACACCCAAGTAGGGGAGCATACAATTTTTATTCCTTCCTAAAGCAAAAGCAAAGAATTGCACAAATATTGTCATGTTTAACTTTATTATTATTATTATTATTATTATCATTGGTCATATTTAACTTATTAATCACTTCTTTAGTTATAAAAATATAAATAATTAACTTTCTGAAGCCTACAAAACTTAGGGAAATTTAGAAGAATTCGTTTTTCTAAATTTATGATATCAATGAATGGTTAAATCAATTATTCAAGCGAGTTATTGAAATACTTTTGTCTATAATATTCTATTATTCTTTATATATTAAACTAAATTTTTTTGAGATTGATTAAATCTACCTAGTCTATTTTTTTTTCAAAAATTGAAATTTTTTAAGATTTTAAATAAAACATTTTATCGTATATTATAATTTTCTGACTTATAACTTTATTTTTTTTAATTTGATTTGAAATTGAAAAAAACAGTAGGGAATTAACAGAAGAAGAATTAGTAGAGTTAATGAAGGTGATGGAAACAAAGTGACAAGTGGGAGTGCGACACGGTTGGGTTAAATTGACAACTACAAGACAACAAAGGGAGGCAGTGCGTGGACGGAGAGATGCTACGTTTCATTTGGTTGCCCTTTTCTTCTTTCCTTTATTCATATTTGTATTTTTATTGTTGGATGGGATATGTTTTTAGAATTCTGGTTCATATCAAACCCTCTGACAAAACAATCTTCCCCGCGTTCCAATGTTGTGTCCCATTGATGCCATTCCCATTTCTATTTTTCAATCTTTTTTAATACCTTTACTTGTTCCAAAAATTCATATTTATTTTAGATATGTCAAGTTATATGTTGAACATATTTATAATTTTATCGACAAAATTGTATGAATAGAGAATAATTTAGGGGGTGAATTGTAAAATCATGTAAAAGGAAACAAGTCAAAGGTGTGGACCAATGTGTAGGCAGAGGGTGTACGCATGGTGGGCACAGTAGGTACCACTGGCACTCTGGCAGTGGCAGAACCACAAGCAAACCCAACCAAAACGCTCCTTTCTTACTTCCTCTATCATCCTTCAGATGTAGAAATTTTCAGTTTATCTCTCTGAATCATAGTAAAAGGAATCAATGCATGCACTACTCACTCTTTATAGGTAGACGTTTAGGGTTCTTTTTTCTTTTTTGCAAAGACCCCTTCTCTTTATTAATTATGTAAATGAATTCATTTCAATAAATCAAAGTGTGTTGCCCAATCAGAAATCAGACCAACCATAACTATTCCTAATATGGTAACAATGCCCCCAAATTTCTTCATTTCCATGGCTGAACTTCGGGCTGTCACCATGCTATGGAAATGAAATTGTAATTATTTAAATTTTATAATCGGTGGTTCAAGTTTGATTTCATGGGTAGAGGTTTCTGCTACCGACTTATTTTACACTTCATTGTAATATTATTTTTATTTTAGTCTATTAAGTATTAAAATAATATCCATTCGATTTATGATATTCAAATTCAAAGTATTATTTAACTATCTAATAAATTTAAAATAAATATTCAAATGCGTCGTATTGAACGTAGTTATGTATTTTTTTCTGTTTCAACCAGTGATGTTTTACAAATGGCTTCTTTTAACATATTGTCCCTGACAAAATCTTTCTTATAATAAGAAAGAAAGAATGGAATTGAAGTTAACTTTAAACTAAAATATCATATAATTGAGGTAGAAAAAATGTGTAAGTGGTGCAAGCCCATGTGACCTAGTCCAACCCAATCCTTTCCTTGCTTGTGAAATGGGCTTAGTCAGACTAAGTTTAAAAGGTTTAAATTTATTCATACCTTAAATTTAATGATAAAAGCCTTCAAATTTAATAAATATATTTGAGTCAACCTAATATTTAGTGAGACACATCCCACCTTAACCCCACAGAACAAACTTGCTGTGAATTGATTTATTTTTTTTTTGGAACAAATTGTTTGCCTCATCTCATCACATAAATGTTAACAAGTATGACAACAAAAACATAGTGCCTTAGACAATCCAATCAAAAAGAAATAATGTCCTTGATTTGGTGCCTAGTGACTTGAGCCTCTAATTGAATCACTTCAATGCAATGCAAACTCAAGAATAGTTGAGCCAAGGTGTCATTGTCACTCCTCAAGCTTCTCAAGTTTATCAAGAGATAATGTAGAAGATTGAACAACCAAATCCAACTCACCCTTTCTCGGACTTTATAATAATGTAATTTCTACTACTAAACATATTCAAAATATGGATGAAAGAGCTCTATGACTAAACTTTTAATCCTCAAAAGCCATTGGCTCTCTTAACACCCGCATGCTTTGTTGCAAGTTTGTATATCTAATAATTTGTTGTGCCTTTTCAAGCAAATTGAAGAAATCTGCACTACTCTGATAATTGCATTACAAACCGTCGACTTGGCTAGCCTTGAGGAAACTTACGTTGCCTCTCGAATTTGGAAACCCCTTCTTAAAATGGACGAGCTTAGAACCCAAGCAATAGGGACACATAAACATTGGAAAACTTATCAAAGATTGAAGTAAAATGAAATCGATAGCACAAAGTCGTCCTCTACACTATGGATAAAGTTCTCTTTGCATGCACGATTCTATTTGTCTTAACTTCAAGCAGGTGGAGGAGAATCTAGAAAATAATTAATAGGCTAACAACAAATTAATTGCATCTTATATTAATCTCAAAGCTGAAGATAAACAATTAAAAGTAATATTGTATATTAAAAATAAAATATTTATTGTCTTGAATAAAAAAATATTATTTTTAATAAAAATTACTATTTGAATATGCTTTAAGGAATAAGATTAATAAAATCCAAATTAAAAAAAAACAATAATAATAAAATAGACAACTTCCTATAAACAAAGTGTTTATTATCACTTCTTGTTTAAGGATTTTTAATTAAATATTTTTATTATTAATCTAGTTAACCAATAAAAAAGAGTATTTTATATAAAAATTATTTAAGAAAGAATTACAATAAACTCATCCTCCTTAACTTTCAAATAATCTCAATAGGCTCTTAATTAATACTTAGATACATGCACGCATTAGGAGGTTTTTAGTGGGCGCAAATAGAGTCGTAAAACACTTTGTTTTAACTTATTTAAATTAAGAAGGGACAATTAATGGTTTCATGAATGTAGCTCATGTTTACCTCTTTTTTTGAAAATAAAAAATAAAAATCACTTGGGGCTTTCTTTTTCTTTGGTGTTGAGAAGTCAACTGGTGCTCATACAAATCTATTAAATGCATTCAAGTTTGGAAATCAACATCAAGCCCTACCCTATAGTCCCTACATTGCCAACCAGATCTTCTATCTTAGGTGCTTCCTTTCCCCATTTCTGAAGATTGTAGGGTATTGAACTCCATTGAAACTTGATTGGTTTTGACTTTTGTGGCTTGAGAAACCATATTATCAAGTTTTGCCACCTCTCTATTTTGATTTCACTTCTACTATAGAGTTTGTGGGCATTTTAATTGTCCTCATCATCTTATTTAGCTGGCACTCTATCTAGCTGAGTTTCAAATTCAATCTCAATTCTTGAAATGACACCCACTAATCTTTATGGAATAATCTACTACATCTAAGTTGCACTTTCTCTTGTTGAGATTGGAGGAGTTAAGTATGATAGGAAGCCGAATGTGGTAGTAGAATTGAGATTGAATTTTTAAATGAATTTTAAAAAATTGAATATCTTAAGTTGGGATGAATATTTTAAAATTATTCCCAAAATCATTTTTCTATTCAAGTTTCCTAACAATTTTTTTGAAAAAATTTAGGCAAAACCCTTATTGATAAAATCAAAGCCTAGTAGATGTCTTTTGCTCGTAATGGTTTGCTAGTTAAATCATAAGAACATAACGGAGAGTGAAAACTATCGCTTTTTTCTTTTTTTTTTTCCTTTTCCTGGTTAGATTGTCAAGCTTGTATGCTTAAAAAGTCATTGAAATTATTTTTTAAATTAAATAAATAAACTAAAATTAAGTAAGGATGAAAAAAAAATGTAGAGTAAGTATCTCCCACACGTATGCAACAGAATAACCACGAAAGCTAATAAATTTAATTTATTCTTATTTTAAAATTTTTATTAAATAAAATAATATAATATGAATTAGTTCATATTATTTGATAATTTTATATTATAAAAATAATAATAAATCAATAATATTTTAATAAAATTTAATGATAAAAAAGTGTGTGCTGTGATACTTTAAAATTTTTTTGAGTACCGTATCTAAAAAAATTATACTAATAAAAAAAGACACATGGCAAATTAAAAAAATATTATTATATATTATTTGTTATATGATCTTATTATATATATATATATATATTTATTGTATATTTAATTTTTTATTTTATTTTTTTATAAATTTTTAGTTTCAAATAAAATATAATTTATATTTAAGTAATTTTTATTTATTATAAATAAAAAATTATAAATAATATATTAATTTAATAATAATAAAATTAAAAACATAAAAAAATATATTAATATAATAATATTATTATTTTATTTTAAATTTTAATTTATTTAATTTTGACTTAAATACTTTTTAACTTTTTTAAATATAATAATTTATTATTAAATAAATTTATTATTTAAACACGTATCTAAATATTATTAGTTAAAATTATCCTAAGTACTATGCAATTTACTAATAAAAATGATTTAGAAATTCAACATAAAAAAGTAAAAATAGTAACAAGCGACTGGAAATAATTCACATACATACAAAGTTGAGTGGCATAACCGATTGCTTTGATGCATTGTAAAAGATTTATCTATTTGCGTTTTTCAAAGATCAGAATTATAAGGCATACGGAGGAAGAAAATTGTTGTGAATGTACTCATTCACTAATCATAGTCTAACAATGATGATTTGTGATTTCACTATCTGCTATTAATCACTATTATTAGGATCTGATCCCCTCATGTTCAAAATCAAACATAAAGGTCATGTTGGTGTAATTTTATAATTTTGCTTAAGCAAAATTTTGCTCACTCAAGTGAGCTTATTAAATTACACCAACATGACTCTCATGTTCGATTTTGAACATGAAGGAATCTTTTTCCCTATTATGAGCATCACCTAAGACTCTCCAACAAAAACCAACATAAATAATGTGCCTGCCATAAGCTCCATCTTTCAAGTGGCAGATTCAAGAGCACTTATTTACTAATAACTGAAACTGAAGTGTGAAAGGAAATGAAGCGTTAAATCTAGCGGAATTCACCAAGTATGAGAAAGAGGGCAAAAAGTTGTAATTGCATTCTCTAGCTAGAGATCCGAACCCGAGCTACAAACATAATCTAAAGCATCCTTTTCCACCAAAAATGAGGCAACTGTTCAAAGGCCCTCAAAGAACCGCATGTGGTCTTCAAATGTCTCCCCGTGTCTGATTTTGCTTATTGATCCAGCTTCTTCAACCTAAAATGTTTTACAAGATAACACATTACTATTGTTGCACACATGGTTGATGAATTAAAGTTGTGTTTTCATGAAATTTTTCTTTATAAGTAGTGCTATACTTAAAAGTAATACGGATTTTACAACAGGTGTAAAGCTAATAAATTAAAAAATTGCCAACAAGACATAAGTTATTCAATGTTTATACCAAGTATTAATTATAGTAAGCAATATTCTTATCTTTTAATTTATTTTTATTATAGATGTAAAACTGAAGGGAAATTAGCAAGTGAAAAAAGGCAGTTCCATACCCAATACTCAGGAGGCCGCATTTTTAGATTGTAAGTGGATGCCATGCTCATACAATAAGCACCAGCATCATGAACGACCAGGCCAGTACCCTGCAAAAGGCATTGTCATCATAATGATTTTGTACAGATATTTAAACAAGTTCTTTATTGATCTAAATAATTAAATATAAAATCTATACATTATAATATTACCTTGGCTGGAGTTGGAAGTTGTCTATTTTTTCCTAAGAATCTGCTGACTCGCAGACAGGCCCAACTACATCAAAGTTTGCTATCTCGGCATTTGCTGGGGCAGGGGAAACCAGTTCAATGTGCTACAATCAGACAACGACATGTCATTCGGTATTCAAGGAAAAGAAATTTCCTGAAAATAAAAGGCACAACCAAGTGACACTGGATAATATCATACAATCCGAATGAACTTAAAATATACTATCTTTTAAAGGTCTGTCAATTTCCAAGCAGAAGGCAAAGGTACACCATACATCATATCTTCAGAATACATTATAATTTAGAATGCCAGGTTTAAAAAAAACTACATGTTTTTTTCTCTAGATTTGACACGGAATGAGGAAAGAAGAAAAGGGACAAAGACGATAGGAAGCCAATGTTGACATGACACCGCAGTCAAACAGCCCAAACATATCATGTCTGGCGTATTTTCAGTTGATAGTATAATGTTATGATAGTGCATCTTATGTTAGATAAAAGCATCAAACTGAAAATTCCAATACAAAAGCTTACATGGTATATATTTGCATCTATATTGATGTATCGTGACAAGCCAAAAGAGGCCAAGAGCGTCTGGATAATTACCTGGTAAGCATCATAAAGACTAGGACGGATAAGTTCAGCCATGCTTCCATCAATCACAATAAAGTTTTTAGATCCATTGGTTTTGACACTTGTCACCCTGTTAACTAAGCAACAAGTGTTGGCAATAAGTGATCTCCCTGGTTCAATGATAAGATTAAGATCCCAGGGAAGAACAAGCTCCCTTACCTATTTCAACCATGAATGGGAAAATATTAATTGGCAGGAACACTATGAAAGTGTACAATTAAAGAAAAGTATACTGCATCTTGCTTGTGAAAAGAATTTAGATGAAGAGGTGGTAGAACATGTATAATTCTGTGAAATTATCTAGCAATGCTAGGAAGCAGCAGATTTTCCTGTATTTGTCTCAAACTTACACACATATATGCACACATCTTTTCTAGTAACGTATTCAATATCACATGTGGAACCTAAATAAGTAAATAAATACCACATACAATCTTGAAGTAAATAATACATATTACAAATCACATCGAGACAATGAATATGAACTACAGACTAATCACAAATAACAAGTGTTTACCAAAGACCTTTATCAGCCACTAGTAACTAGTGATAAGCCCTTTGACTGTAAGGAAATTAACCAGAAAGCAGATAACTGATAAGATTGCCATTGACAACCAACATGTGTCTGAAAAGATGGCAGTAATCTAGTTTCAAACACCGAACACTATACGTTTATGTAATTTGTGCAAATGCTATAATTCTCAAAGGGCTTAGTTTCCACACGTTGCAGCTTCTTAAATGCTGCATTTAATAATACACATTGCAGTATCAAGAATGCCCATTCATCAGCCACTAGTGATTCCTTATTCTTTCTTACAAGAAATTGCAAACATAATACATAATCATATAAGTCATGGGAAGATGAAGTGAGATACATGAGCTCAAATCCTTACAGTGTCAATTAGATCTCTGGGTGTAGGAAGGACGGCCCGGAATGATGATAATCTATCCCGAGTCCACCACCAATATTCAAGTAATCAACTTCAAAACCCTGAGCTCGGATTTGGTCAATGTAGTTGACCATAATAATGGCAGCATCCCTGAAAATGTCTACCTGAAGAAAAAAAATAAAAAGCAACAATGTTTTTGATTTTGATAGATATTATGAATCAACATAAAACAATCCAAATTGACAAGGAAAAACTATCCAACAAAAAAGAGTCCACAGTTACTCTAGAAAGCATGATCAAGCAGAATAAAGTAGACAGAGGATGAAAGAGGAGCAACTAGGTTTGATGCTCAGTCCACTAGGTTAGCAATAATAAATCGATTATTGTTATGCTCAGTCCAGATTTATTTGATCCAGGTTGAAACAGGAGAAGATGAAATAAGAAGAAACATACAAAGATTTTGAGAATATACCTTGGCAATTGTTGATCCAAGATGGCAGTGAGCCCCTACTAGCTTTAACTCATTAGGATGCTCCTTTACAGCATCTAGAAACCACTGCAGTTTCTCATTTCTGATGCCAAATTTTGAGTTCTTATTCCCTGTTGCAACATAAGGGTGGACCTAAGAATAACAAAGATCAAATTTTGTTAGAAATTTCCATCATAAATATTTTATGAAAATGAAGATTAGACTTTAGAGTTGGAAACTTGAAGGTATTGAATTGGGCAAAGACAAATCAGTCAGCCACAAGACTCACAACTAGTTAATAAAGTTTTGGTGACAATGAAGGTCATGTTTTAGTCATGGTTAAATAGGAATAGCAAAGAAGGAATCCACTGTTACTAGTGAAATGGAGGATATTACAATGTCAGTGGAAGAGAGAAAAATAATAATAATAGCAAAACATCAGGAGGATTTGGTCATAACAAGGCCCATTCATAGTAGAAAAATAATAGCCAAACTTTGTATTTCATGTCAATGCCCATTCATAACAAGTTTTAAAATTCAAAAATCCAAGTAGCCAAAATTTAATTTTAGTAGAAATAAAACATGTAAGTTTTATAGGAGCATTCTTCTGTATGTGTCATCACTTCAGTTGTGTATCAATTAGCTAAACTTGAAAAGACATCAACATCTCATCCGTAAAAATTGCTAAGGGCCATGAATGAACACATGCAACACGTATAGACTTTGTAATTCATGAAGCAAATTCTAACAATATTATATACCTGTGGATCCACATCAGGATTAATCCGAAGTAAAACATTCACCCTCTTTCGAGCAATTCTTGCAGCTGCTACAATGTTTTCCAAGTCAAATTCACTATCAACGTTGACGAAAACACCTTCTTTGGCAGCCAAGACCAAATCCTCTAAGATTTTTCCATTCCCATTAAAGATACACCTATTCATCAATGACCCACAAATGCACTAAGAATCACACATTTTTTTAAGAAAAGAAAAGAATTATTAATAACAAGTTAAAAGAAATGCCAAACAATATAATTTTGAATCAAAGCTAAGCAAGTTAGATGGCAGATCTACATATTCATGAAGCGTATCAAGTGAAAGCATGTTCTCGTGAGAGAAGCTAATCTTGATCATACAATCATAATGGATGGTCAAAATTGACTCATCCCATCTCTCACTAGACATCCCCCTCCACAAACATATACACATATATAATGCTGGGAAGCATATCAGATGTGAGATGACAGCATGAGAGGAGCAGATATTGGCCATAGAATGAAAAAAGACGGTGGAGATTAGATTTAAGTAAAACAATGTTGACCATTTATGTATAGTAGTAGCATCGTCAAGATGAACTTCTCTTACCTCTCACTGTATACACCCCCATAATAGTTGTGCCAGGGCATAAAGGATCCTAAAAACTACACAAATAGATTGATACGTGTAGACATATTCTAGGGCTAAGTGTAATTCAACCTTGTGGGATCAAACCCAGCACGAAGAGCCAGTCTAAGCTCATTCCCACTTACAAATACAAGCACAGCACCACAACCCAACTGCCTCAAGTGCTCCAGAATCTTCAAATTATTGTTGGCCTTGATGGCATAACCGATTATAGACCTCAAACCCTCCAAAGCATCCTTATACGTTTCCACATTTCTAGTAATCTGAGGTTTACTGTACAAGTAGAAAGGTCTTCTTTTAACAGATTCCATAATTTCATTCACTTTAAGGCCCTCACAGTACAGAAACATCTTCACCCTTGGTGAAAACAGTGCTGAAAACAAGTCTTAGTATTGGAGTCATGAATTGAGGGGTTAGCAGTAATCTTCTGGGAGAGAACTGCCCTAAGAATCCTTGGTTTAATGTTAGCTTTGAGAGGTAGAATTAGGTGATTAAAGGTTTTGGAAAGGGAAGGAGAATTATAAATGATGTGTGAGGCTGCCATTGAAGTGTGGTAATGGTAATAATGCTCCTGAAAAACAACTGAACTTATTAATCTCAATTATCTACCGTTATTGCTATAAATAAATAATCATAAATCTAAGTTATTCAGAGCATCAACAGTTTCTTTAGTTGCTTGAGTGTATTGAAGGAATAACATGATAAAAACATAACTAAGGCAACAACAATGGAGGGACGTTGTGAAAACAAAGGGTGTCATACACTACACACATTGATTTGATACAAAATAACAGAAGCAATATCAAATAATGAAAAGGCTATGAAAGTGATCGATAAAAGAGAGCTCTAACCAAAAGGGAAGTTCAAAGCCACAAAACAGGAACAGATGCAAGGTAAAGTCCCAGATCAACTTCAACCCCCTCAGCTACGTTGTCAGTTCATTTCTCCAACGTTTTTGAAACAACCAATTTGAACAATTTTAAAAAATAAAATAAAATCGACATGTAATTAAAACAAAAGGGGTCATAATGGCCCATCAAATTGGACTGGCCTATTTTCTTAAAAGTATAACTGGTGTGGTTAACAGAAGATATAAAAATAACAAAAATAAAATAAAATACCAGTTCATATGAATGACGCAGCAAAGTTCCATAAAAACTTACATTAAAAAATAAACTTCCATATCCGTGCAAGCGTTGCACGTGATAAAAAGAGATTGTGTAGTTCACGTGACATCATGACCCTCCATGCTAAAGCAGTTGAATATTACTTTATTTGAATATTTATAAGTGAATCAGTTTTTCTATTTAAATTGTTATAAACTAACATTATATATAATTATTTTTATTTTTATGTACATATAGTTCAAAAATATACTCTTATGTACAAAAAAAAAAATCTCATATGTAAATTTATTTAGTTATAATGAGTGAAATCATTAAGATACTACATAATTTTTCAGACAAGTTTATCCTGACTTCAAGACTTTAATTTCACACTTTACACTTTTAAAAATATATTATAAATTTTATTTTTCAATTTTTGCAAAAAACCATAATTTCAATATTTTAAACGAGAATTTAAATACACTTGTTGATATTTATGCACGTGAAAGGTATTGAATAGAAGATATATGTTGTATCCTGAGAATATAAAAATGGATTTCCTTTTTTAATTATGTTATCGCAAATGATGATGTGGCTTTTGT
This sequence comes from Abrus precatorius, assembly GCF_003935025.1. NCBI lineage: Eukaryota > Viridiplantae > Streptophyta > Magnoliopsida > Fabales > Fabaceae > Abrus > Abrus precatorius. The sequence goes on from NW_020874417.1 coordinate 4,218,728, forward strand.
GCGAGAGACAAGAGGTGTGATATGGATTTTCATGGGATGAAAATGAAACTTAAATGTCAAGTGTTTATATATAGTAATCATGAGGAGGAGGGATATGTCATATATAATATGCATATGATTGCACAACCATGTCTTTCGCTTCTTTCAGTTATCATCTGCATTAGACTCGCTACATGTTTGTATTGTGGACCATAATCACAATGCATCAACTGCACTCTGCTCTCATCTTTCACTCCACAACTTCTCCAATCTTTCTCCTCTACTACTCTCTCACATGCTTTCCATTTGTTCTTTCTATTCTTCATACATCACCCACAAATGGCTTTCATGAGGCTTGGATCAAAATCAGATGCATTTCATCGTGAGGGCCAAACATGGTAAATATTTTATTTTCAAAATCATATCAATATATTGTTCCAAGGGGTTTGTGAATCATGATGGATTTTTTTAATTATTTAAGTTTTTTGATTTGTAAGAACTTTCTTGCTAAAAAAAAGATGGGAGGCTTCCTATTATTTATTTTTATTCATCTGCAATGTCGGATGATTTATCTTTAGTGATTTTAGAATAAAAATGTAGAGATTGTCCCGTCTCAACTCATAGGTGTTCTGGATACAAGTCAAATCACTACATCATGAAGTCTGTGGTACAACTTCTATGCCCAACAATGAGGAAATTAAAAGTGGGGCATGTCATGCTAAAAGCATATCACTACCTTATTTACTGGGATAAAAGGGAAAAAAAAATTAATTGGCCCTTCTCAAAATTTAAGGGAAGTTGGGATTTGGGAAAATGTCAATTATTGATTTTTTTTCAGACATGAAGTACACTTGCTCAAAAGAAAAGACAGGAAAATAATATCGAAGCTGGTTGAGGATTCAAGGTGTTATAATTCCAATGTTTGCATTATAATCAATGACTGATATATAATTAAAGTCCTACATTACTAATTTGACTTTATTAAAACACAGTTGCAAACTACAGAACAAACATCAAAGAAATTAACTTCATAGAATTATCATACACTCCTATTTTGGATTCCTCCTTTACTCAAGCATTTACACCTGTGAGGCCAATGCTTCTTTATATTGAACCACTGATTAGTGATTATCCTTCTTGGACGTTGATATTAATTTTTTTTTAATTCCAGGCATTGCACAACCGGGCTTCCAAGTGATGTTATTGTTGAAATAGGCGAAACATCATTTTGCCTCCACAAGGTGCATGTTTGAATTGAACTTTTGTTAAAAATGATTTTTTTATGTATGCAGTAACTGTCTAGGACTTGTTATTTTTATTCTTCCCCTTCTATCTTTGTCGGTCTCTACCAAGTGTAGACCTCAACTGTGCATTCATGCTCATGCTGGACCTTGTGTTTTGTTTTTGCATCAATGATTTTGATGATGCAGTTTCCATTGCTTTCTAGAAGTGGATTACTGAAGAAACTCATTGCTGACTTCTCAAACGAGGAAGGATCAAGTTGTGTTTTGCAACTTGATGATGTGCCTGGTGGGGACAAAACATTTGAGCTTGTAACCAAGTTTTGCTATGGTGTGAAAATAGAAGTCACAGCATCAAATGTGGTGAGTCTAAGATGTGCAGCAGAATACCTACAAATGAACGAAAATTATGGTGAAGGGAACCTAATTTCAAGGACAGAAGCTTTTCTCAATGAAGTTTTCAGCAATTGGTTAGACTCCATAAAAGCACTTCAAACATGTGAGGAAGTTAAACCTTATGCAGAAGAGCTGCATATTGTTTCAAGATGCATTGATTCCTTGACCATGAAGGTATGTTCTGATACCAACATGTTCAATAGGCCTGTGGCAGGACATGATTGCTCCCAAAACCCAACTATATGGAATGGAATTTCTTCTGAGACTAAATCACCACCTTCAGGTGATGAATGGTGGTATGAGGATTTGTCTTTGTTAAGCTTACCCTTATATAAAAGACTTATTTTATCCATTGAAGCAAAGGGTATGAAAACTGAGAATGTTGCTGCATCCCTCGTATATTATATTAGGAAGTTTGTCCCCTTTATGAATAGGCAATCAAGCTTCAATGATAAAAATAGTGTCAACCCCGGGACAACCACTAATGCAATTTCTGAAGCAGATCAAAGGGCATTGCTTGAAGAAATTATGGGCTTGCTTCCTAATAAAAAAGGAGTCACACCCTCCAAGTATCTCCTTAGGTTGCTAAGAACAGCCATGATATTGCATGCAAGTGCATCATGCATTGAAAATTTGGAGAAAAGAATTGGGTTACAACTTGACCAAGCTGAGCTTGTGGATCTTCTCATTCCAAACATGGGGTACTCGGTTGAGACCCTTTATGATATAGACTGCATTCAGAGGATTATTGATCATTTTATTTCTATATACCAGCCTGCAACTGCATCAACTTCTCCATGCATAACTGAAGAGGGGCCGTTGATGCCTGGGGCTGATGCACTTTCACCTATGACAATGGTAGCAAATTTGATAGACTCGTATCTTGCTGAGGTGGCTCTAGATGTTAATTTAAAGTTGCCTAAGTTCCAGGCCCTTGCTTCTGCAATTCCAGATTATGCTAGGCCACTTGAAGATGATTTATATCATGCAATAGATGTATATCTTAAGGTAAGATCATGCTGGAAGCCTAGCTTGCGCAAAAGTTTGTTTCTTTGCTCTCTTGTGTAATGTTTCCAGTTAACCAGAAGTTGTGTGACATATAATTGTTTTGATTAGAGAAGTCCCTAAATATTGTTCGGAAAAAAAAAAGACAGTGAAATTTCTGAAAAAATATGATACTTCTGGTTTTAAGTTTGGAATTAATGATATGAAACTTGAAAGTTATCATTGCCTTGTTCATAGCTAAATAGAGAAAGATAAGATTCCAACCTACTTATTAGAGAAAGGGATGATCAGTGCTTAAGAAAGTCTATTAGTTAAAATGAAAGAACCAATAGTGAAAACACCTATAAGTTTTTACTACCCCTGTTCCCATTTATCTGTCTGGAGAGAAGAAATTACATAGACTAAGAAATCCAATCATTCTGTTGGAATTAATGGCTCAACATCTTAATTTATCCTTTATTAATAGATTTTCTTTTGACTCTTAGACTACTCAAACAGTATAAATATCTAATATAGACAAAAGGTTACATTATTAGTGGAAGAGTAATAATTAATAACGTCTTGAACTTTTTTACATGGAAAAATAAATAAGAACAATTTTTTTATTCTCTTTCTGGACATATAAATAATAACAAGAAGTAGTATTTCTTGGTGACAAAACCTCACAATCAATTACAATGTCAGTGGTATTCTTTTCTTTTTATGTCTCAATTTGATAATTCTAACGTAACACATTCATGACAATCTGATAATTCTAATGTAACACATTTATGACAAGTACAGGCACATCCTTGGCTCATAGATTCAGAGAGGGAGCAATTTTGTAGGCTAATGAACTGCCAAAAACTCTCATTAGAAGCAAGCACTCATGCAGCACAAAATGAAAGATTACCACTGAGAGTAATTGTTCAAGTCCTCTTTTTTGAACAGCTTCGACTCCGCACATCAATTTCTAGCTGGTTGTTTGTCTCAGAGGGTCTTGAGAACTCACACAACCCCAGTGGAAATCTTGGCCTCCCAAGGAATGATGGCACTTCTCAACTACACTCTACAGAGGGTGCTGAAAACTTGAGAGACCGTGTCTCAGAGCTAGAGAAAGAGTGTTCGTGTATCAGGAAGGATCTTCAAAAGCTGGCTAAAGCAAAGAAAAGTTGGAGCCTTTTCCCAAGAATCTTCTTTAGAAAAAAGGCATAGTCTTTCTGTTTCACTAATCCAATAGAATCAAATGGCTGCAATATAAGTACACGAACTTCCATGTCTATATATGAATGGAAAACCAAATCTTTAGCTTTGTTAAGGTTCAATGAAAATCATAACTCAAGTGTGGAGATCATGCTCAGTTCATCTTCCATTTTTCCTTAATTGAAAGCAGTGATTTTTTAGTTGATAACTAACATCCTTTTTTGTTATACTCTTTTATTATCTTTCTGATAGAACATAGTATAAATAACTCCATCTTCCATCTTCCATCTTCCATGTGATATCTTGTTTTACTCCACTCACCGATCTTTTAAGATTAAATAACTCTATCTTAAATAAATTAATGATATGTTATTATAAAAAATTAATTTAAAATTGATACAATTTCTATTATAACATTTAAACTTCGTTTGTTTGCTTAAAATGGAGTTATTTACTTTATAAGGTGATTTACAGAAATTTGCTTCTTATTAATTTATGAAGTATTAAATAAAAAAAGTGTGTATTTATTATCTTAAAAATATATTTCATAATTTATTTATTTGATACTACTTTTCTAGTCTTACTTAAAAAAAAAAAGCAATTAATTCATTAATATCAATAAAAATAGTAACATAAAATAAATATTAATATTATTCCAAAAATGTTATTCTATTATATGACTAAGTTGGTGAGTTGCATGAAAAATAAGTGAATGCTTAATTAACATAACTTTATAGTAAATTAAGTATAAAAGAAATTTAATAATATATTTAAAAATAAGTTTTTATTTTTTATAATTAAATTTTGTCAATTTTTTTATAAATAAGATCAGAGGAAGTAATCAAAAATATTATAAACCTAAAAGTTAGAATGATTTAAAATTTTTCTTAATAAAAAATAAATAATATTTTTTTATTGTGTAAAAACGTTATCTGTACATCAAAATGTTTTGATATAATAACTATACCACATTGATAATCTCTTGCCTTTTATATTTAAGGTTAGGCAAGTTTTGTAATTTGTTTCTATTAATTTTATTATTTATTTGGTGTTTTTTTTGTTTTATTTGATTTTAATTTGATTATTTTATCAATTATAGCAACAAAAAGATACTATAATTAACAAAACAATAATCATTTATAGTGATTAAACATATTCATAATTAACAAATATGATCAAATTAAAATCAAACAAAATATAAAAGGCTAAATAAAGCCAAAATTTTTGTTCTGCCTAGTGTTTACTATACATATGTATTTCATCTATTGTTGAAATATCAATCAAAATTTACTTACATTCTTAATAATTAAAAAAAAACACGCCTGAAAAACAACAAATTTATTTTATTCTTAAGGTTGTAATTATAAGAGTTTACTTAAATTTTTATAAAAAGAGATGTATGTAGCAAACACAACGTACATGTGAAAAAGAATGTTGGGTTCTACCCTCACCCTCAATGAATGTTTAAATTATATTTTATTCTCTTTTAATTTTAAAATTATATATCTTTTCCACCATAGTTAACGTGTGTCATACTTTAATATATTTTGAAATAAACAAATATCTTAACAATGAGTCAATGAAAAATTATTACAAATGACCTTTTTTCAAAAATTAAAAAAAAAATAATGTTATTGACAACATTTAATGTCATTTGTAGCTAATTTTGAACACAATTGCTGATTTTAGTACTGTAGAAGACGGGGAAATTTTTTTTTTCAGAACACAAAATTAAGTTTTAAACATATGTGCTATCAACTTTAAAATTTTACCCATATTTTTTATTTCATCTTCTAATTTTCAAAGTTGATTGTATGGGTTGAAAGCTAGATATCAATTAAGAATAACAAGGAGAGCAAAAAATATATCTGTAAGAAGCCTACATATTTTAAAATTAACTGAAGTGTAATTTATATTAACTGAAGCCTAGAGGAAAGTATAATTTTAAAATCAAAAGAAATTACAATATGTTTAAGCATCACTCAAAAATAAAAATGTAATTTATTCAATAATTTCTTTTACAAGCATAGTTTTTAAGAAGGTGGATCAAATTTGTTGGTTGGATTACAAATTAGTCAAATCATCGGTCTCAATAACTTAAAAATTTTATGGAATAAAAAATTTATTAAAAAATTAGTTAAATCAGTTAAGAATTAACTAAGATAGGTATAAAACCTAGTGGTAACAAATCAATTTGAATTAGTATTTTACAGTAGAAAAATTCTTTTTTATTTTAAAATATTTCTAAAGAAACAAAGACTGATACAGGTTTATGTATAAATTCTTATTGAACTCTATTATATTTTTTTATTGTGTAAAATATGTAATATAAATTTTATATTAATTAAAGTTTATGAAACTTAATTTTGTTACAATATATGTTACTTTATTACTTATTTATTGCATAATATTAAGAAAATATGTTTACTAATTATTGATTGTGACTCATAAATCAATAATTGTATTGGTTAAATAATCAATTTAGGTTTGAAAACATTGTTTAAAAGTAAACATAATGAGTTCCTCTTTTTTTATTGGCATAATTAGAGATTAACATAGGTTCGAGTGGACAGAAAAATCTAAAAATCCTAATTGAATTGGTTAAAGACTTTCTAAGCTCGATTAGTTTAGATTAATTTTGAGTTGGTAACCCATCTTAAAAGCCTATTTAGAAATCACTTGCAGTATGTTAAAACTCTATTGCACACTTCCTAAGGCATCTAAAATTGGCTTTTTTGCTGAAGGAAAAATTTATCATTTCTTGCTGAACGGAAGTCTTAGAGAGAAATTTAAAAGGTTAACTTCTGAAAATATTTTTATAAAAAAAATTAGTATAAAAAATAAATAATTTTTTTCATAAATTAAAAATAACTTATCTATTTTATTCAAATTTTAGAGAAGTTAAATGAGGAAATTTATTAAAACTTCTCTTATATTTTTAACTTATAAAAGAAATTTATACTATTTTTTTTATAAGAACTTCTAAAAATTTATTCAAATTAGGCCTAAATTGATTCAAACCTGTTTTTTTTAATTATTTTTTATTTTATTTTATTTTATATTGAATAGGCTTTCTAATGAACATTTTTTGACTTGATAACTTAATCCAAATTCTTTTAATTAATTTATAATTAATATTTTTCAAATTCAATTAAACTCAATTCTCCCTAAACATAATGATTTACAATTTATATCATCTAAAGACAACAATTACTCAATATATTTTTCCTTTTCAGTGATTTGACATTTTTAGAATTTTATATAAGTATCATTATTCTAATAAACAATAATACATGTCCCACTAAGGTTTCTTGGAAGGTAGGTAAACGAAAGAAACATGTTTGGATGGAATTTTCAAACGTAATCGATGATTTAATGAATTTGGCTGTCTTGTTTGGTTGCCAAGACATTCATTTTGTGTCCTTCAATGTCCAAAACATCCGTTTTGCTGTCATTATTTTTTATAATGACTTCTGCTACCTGCTCAAGGAATAGTTGTGCAAAATAAATCAATAAAATAAAGCATGTTTATTTTAGTTTTGGAACACGACCTTTTTTTCCATTTTTCTTATTTTTATTTATTCAACTATAGAAAACTTTTTAATTTTTGAATTAGTAATTAATATCTCGTATGTTATATAAATACATGTGAAGTATAAACAAATATAAATTAAATATATATTAGAGATAGATAAGTATTATTTTACTAGTAATTAAAGAATAAATTAAACTACATGCATTTAAAGAATTTCATTTAAAAAAATAAAAACTACATTAATTAATAGAATATCATTTAAAGGGTAACTTATAAACAAAGAAATAAAAAAGTAAAAACTAATTTAATTAAATAACATGAAAATAAATATTAAATATTTTGATAAGAAAATTTTAAAAAAATTATTTTAGAAAATAAACAAAAATAGAGACACATCAACAAAACTGAAAATACGTATTTAAATTAAATAAATTTTATGGTATAAAATGAGAAGTACTGAACAATTAAGACTATTAATTTTATATTAATAAATAATATAGTTAGTATTTTATTTGAAAAAGATATAAATATATTTTAATTTTTAATATATTAAAAAATCATAACTCTTAATTTAAAAAAGGTATACAATATTCTTCAAGTTTAGAAATATTAAATACTTTTAAATTATTTTATTTTAAAAAATGATTGAATTTTTCATTTGAAAGTGAACTGAGGGGAGAAAAAAATCTTGAAGTACATGTAATTTCTCTTTAGAAATCTCAATTCATCACCATCAATAATATTTGAAAAATAAAGCAAAGTATTTCGTTGTTCATGATAAAAATAGTGCCACCATAATTAAAAAATGTAAGAGTATGCCCTGGGCTTTATTGCCTATTACATTTTTAGCCCCACAGTTCTTCCTAGTTTAATTCAAAATAGTTCTAGTACCAAAAGAGAAAATCCCATTAAATAACTCTATTATTGTTGGATCCGAAAGAAAATAAGTGTTCATCTACCACTTCCCATAATGATTAAAGTGATAAAAAAGTGTGAAAATCAAAATGTTTTTTTTTTTTCAAGATTTGACCTGCCTATTTTTTTTAAAAAAAAATCAGAATTCACGAATGTCTCAAGGCCCATATGGTCCAAGACTAATTATTGCTTGTGGTTTGTGAATATCAAAATTTTACATGTAAAATATATTACCAAATAAATCAAACACATGGATGCGAATGTAAAAACACTTTACACCAGTGTTAACCCTTCAAGTTTGACTTATCTATTTAGATTTGAGTTAGACAATATCAATAAAAGTGACAAAACTCTTTTTAATCAAATTTTAAGGCAACTGTATTTTCTAACTCAAATACAAAACTATTTATTAAATTTGCAAAAATCATTTAGCTAGATGGGTTGGTTTTATTAAAGTTTTGTAATTTCTGCTCTTTAGTTATTTAAAGATTGATATTTTCTTTCAAAATAAAAATTTAACAAAAATCCCATTAAAAAAATGAAAATATATGAAACTTACCAAAATATTCATTTAATTCTTCCGCCATAAATTACTAATGAATTATTGAATAGATTAATAATCAACATAATATCCATCTAAAATTTGTATATAAAAGGAAACAGAGTTTGTGTGCTTTACGATGCAAATATGTGAGAAATTTTCAATTTCTTAATAACGGAGATACGAAGTTTAAAAAATTGAGCCCACAGTCACAATGATAAATTCAGGTTTTAATTTGAATTTGAATTCAAAAATTGATTCGAAAAAAAAGTAATGAGCTCACCCTCACTTTGCGGGATACTAATAATGAAGTCAATTTTTTTTAATAATTATTACTTATTTGGGATTGGGTACAAGAATGATTTTTCTATACTCATCGTACAACAATGAAAAAAGTTTAATTTCTGAACAACTTGAGAAAATGTAACACTTAAATTTACAGCCATTAATCATTATAGTAAGATGTCAACTACAAATCAACACGTGACTTTTCATCAAAATAAGACGGGCCATGATTCTGTTAACAGAAAAAGATAAATGACAGGCGAAAAGAAAGAATAATTCTGACATTTTTAGACAATTTCAATTGCAGATTCAAAAGCTTCTTAATTTCTGTATATGGTGAAGCATGTAGATAAGATCGACATTTGATGTGGAAAACTCCCCTACCCATCATCATACAGTAACATTGATCAAGAAGTGTCCTATGTAGAATGAAAGTTTGACAATGTTGTGCCAGAACCAGTCCTTTTAACTTCAGAAAATGAATGCTAGCCATAATATCCAAACCATGTTACTTGACATAAAAATAGTCCTTGAAAGGTGCTCCACAGGTTAGTGGTCCAAGATGGGGATGTTTGCCAAAACTTGCACTGCATAAAGCACAGTAAACCTTTTATACTTTAGTTATTAGCCAATACTTGATTTCCAAATTACAAGACAAGTAGAGTGGTATGGAGAAAGCAACTTACTTCTCACACTATTTTCTTCCCATTTTCACTCTGCTTATGGATGAACAGTAACAAGTGCTTAACAAGGTTGATCCAGTTGATAAATATTGAATTCACATTTTTATAAGAATGCGAGTTCAAATTTCATTGTTGATGTAGATCTTATTGGTGAGTGATCTGTAAGTATCTCTGTGAGCCTTAAAACATGTTCTAACCCTAATGAGTCCCCACTACCCAACTCCTCTTAACTATTAGTAACAAAAAAATGAATAGTAATAACTTATAGTTTGTTTCCTTCAATATGAAATCTAGTCATCAAAGTTACTATTAAATGACTTAATTCAAACCTTTTACAGTAAAAGATTTAAAAGGAAGAAAAAGGAAAAAACACTGCAGGGGGCTTGATCTTGTGTATTTTGTCAATGCCTCCTCTATTTCATAAATCACAATGATGAAAATATCTTTCTACAAAGTTGTTTCTAAATACCAAGATTTTCTAAAGGATTTATCAAAGGCTTATAATCTTACCTTGGTGGTTCCTGTTTCCTTTGGTTCCTCATTGCCATGCCATGTTTCAGCAATATTTCAAAGCACTGCATCATATATGATTACTATGAAAACCACTCAGAGCTTCTGGAATTATCTCCTGACCAACAGACCCAACTGTACGAAGCAGTTCATTCAACCACTGGCAATCGATAGATGATAACGGGACCAACCCATGGGTTATCATATTGTCCTAAGATCTTTGCATGTGGCACATGATCCTTAACTTTTAGTATGAATCCAATGTGGCCCTCAGTAACACATGGCAATGTCACATTGCTGGCTAACTGAGGGGCCTACAAGGTGAAATATCTTCTCCCCCCCCCCCCCCCCCCCTCTTTTAGGTATATTCTGGGAAAATTTTATAGGTATGCCTATGCTATCATTTTAAGGTTATGAATCATGTTAAAAATGTCATTGTCTCTAAAGAATGTCTTTACACAAAATTGTTGAATAATGTGTATGATATGGTAAACAGTGCCTACCTGAGTTTTTTTTTTTACTTTGGAGTTAAATTTTGGTATGCACAGTTTGCTTTTGTTCAGCTGAGTGAGAGAATGCAATCCAAACCGGCATTGAATTGTTTCTTGGTCGGGTCAGTCTCTTGTATATATGTTGTCTTTTAGCAAACCAAGACTTAATTGAACTCTAAAACCAACTCCTTCAAGAACATGTCTGTTGCATAATTTCTCCCGTTCTTAATTATTAATTAACACTAACACTCTATTTAAGCTGGACCATAGTCTGTTTATTACCACCACCACGCACCAATCATGTCATGTATTGTGATATCTATTTATCTTTATTAAGTGGTTTTGTGTGTTTGCTAATTTGCTCGGGCAAATAACAGTAGAAATTTCAGTAAAGGCATTAGAATATAGAGTCAATGGTACATTGAAGACCATTTAAACGTAAAATTAGTTGACATTGAGTAATAAGTTCAGAAGCCCCTAGTACTTACAACTTAAAAGGAAATCAGTTTCACAAGAAGGGAAGAAAGTAATTTCACATATTCAGGTCAATCCCAGTACTTTACAAAAGAAATTTCTTTTCTGAAAAAAGGGAAAAACAAAAAACAGAATACTGATATTCCACACTAGCTTCTTTCACCTCCAAAATTCTATCTAATCTCATCTTCCATTAACATGAAGCAAACTCAGCTACCTTGAGATGTCATACTCTTCAGGATAAGCAAGCTCTTGTTCCATCTGCCAGCTTAACTTAGAAGCAACACTTTCGTGACAGGGAACATAATCCTGTGAATTAAACATTAAAAAAATCATTTTGAGGTATCCTGAAGAAGAAAAGTGATTGCATAAACAACTATCTTTTATTATAGAAATGTGCTTAGTGTTTATTGATGTCATCCTATGAAAATTACCTCCAATTTCTTTACTAACTCTTTTGATGTTGGTGCTGATACAATTATGTGACGGGCATTAGGACTAATAAATCCCTCTTCCACAGCTTTGTCAATAAATGACAGCAATGAATTGAAGTATCCATCAACATTTACTAATCCCACCTGCAAATTGTAGAGTGTCAAATCTAGTTAGGCTAATAGCACAGCACAGGTAACCTCCCCAGATGCAAATTAATTAATAATATAGGTGCGTATTTGGTTCAACTTATTTTTGAAAAATAATCACTTATTTTTTTATCACCTTACTAAGAAAACTTTTAAAAAATAAACAATTATTTTTTGTAAAAGTGATACCAAACAAGCACTAGACCCCAACAATATGGTTCATGTCAATTACCGGCTTGTCATGGATCCCAAGTTGAGCCCAGGTTATGACTTCAAGAAGCTCCTCTAGAGTCCCATAACCACCTGCATGTAACATCCATGATTGAGATGATGATTTAGAATTTTTTCTCACCCCACTTATATTGACTTCTATACCTTGGCAGTGGATAGAGAAACATTGAATTTATTTCAACAACTTGAGACTGTTTCACTGTTTGCTTTTAATTTCAACCATGTTGTCTTTTTCTCCACAAGTTTGGGATTTAACTATTCCATGTTGGGTGCATGAATGTAGTGTCTATACTATTTAGCACCCTTAGCTTGGTGGGAACGTTAAAAAAAATTCCATTATGGATGTTACAGCATGAAGTGAGAGGTCGTTAAGGACATGTATTGGTTTTTGTCTTCACACCCTCCCTCTTATTTACTCTTGGAACTTGAGGAATCCACTTTCATACAAGGGATCCCAAGATAGAGAGTGATTGACAACTTTGTCTTTGCGTGTCACTAATTTTCAGCACTCAATTACTCACAGAATGAACCCTACAAGAAATAAAAAAAGTCTTTGAAAAGGGTAAGGCATTATTCCATGTCAGGTAGGGGTGCTAGTTGGAAACGTTATCCTGTGACAGTTCTTCTTTTGCTTTTCTTTCCCTTCGCTATCAAATGCAAGAAGTTTGGTACAAAAACACGTCATGGTTCTAATGAAAGTAGAGGCGAAAATGGTATTCAACCAGAACCCCAGTTGCTCAGAGCCGCACAAGTTTTAAAATTTTAGCCACAGATGTTAAGGGCTCAGGGAGGTCTGAATCAGCTACTTCTGAAGGGTCGCTCTCTATTCATCACAGCATTGGGATATACTATTAATTATGAAAAAAAAAATCACAAAGTGGTTTGCAGCAGTGTCAAATTTAATTGAATAAAAATCTCACATTTGTTACTTGATTTGATACTCCTTAAAGTTATAAAATCACTGTCCACTTGTGCATACTCAAAGTAGATGACTAGTCCATGTTATTGTGCATAACTTCCAAATCATACATCGACAAGTACATACCAGTTAATACCCAGTCAACAGCGTTCATGATTAGGCGTGGTAAGCCTTTTAATGATTTTAAATTAACAGGGTTTAACAAGGAATAAAAAAGCCAGTTTGTTGAATGCTGAATAAAAAATAGCACAGGGAGATCAAAGGGAATATTATAGTTTAAACTATATTTAGTGATTTTTAATTAAAAGGGTTTTAACAAGGAATAGAAAAGCCAGTTTGTTGAATGCTGAATAAAAAAAGCACAGGGAGATCAAAGGGAATATTATAGTTTAAAATATTCTCAAAAGAATAAAACACTGAGATATGGTCAATGCTAAATGATAAAACTAGAAAGCTACAAGCACCTTGGTGTTTCCACTTTTTCTTATGCAACCAATATACTCAGTTCAGGCTAACCTGGTAAGGCAATAAAGGCATCTGAATGTTTGGCCATCTCTGCCTTCCTTTGGTGCATATCCGCTACAGCCTTTACTTCTCCCACTGTTTCACCAGTTAGCTGCAAAAGGTACCAATGCACAGGGGATGGAACAGAAAATGAGAAGATGAATAGCAAAGAGAGAAAAAGCAGCTAAGCAATTATGAGAGTTGAAGGGTTGGTAATTTGATGCTTAAAAAATTTATAAGGGAAGAGATTTAAACTAAAGCATTAGAAACGGAAAAGGAAAAAAAAATCTAGCCCAATAAAAGCCAATGAAGTAAAACAAAAGAAACTGCAAAGATCAGAACAGCTGAAAATAGAAAGATAGAATCATTTTACAAAGGAAAAACAGGTGTCCTAAAGAAATTTCAACAGAAAAAATGTGAAACACTAGGCTTTGAAATTGAAAAGAAGCTTATATGAACCTGGAGGCGATGAAGGCTTTACTGAAAATAATGATAAAGAACAACGAAAGACATAACCAGTGGGAATACAAGAATAGAATATAGAATCAATGGAAAAAGGGAAGAAACAAAACCAAAGTTCAACCCTTGACGAAGAAAAACAAATAAAATAAGAAGAAACAACTTCCAATACTTTCTTACTAAGAAGAAAGAAAAAGACTAAAAGCTTTTCTTCGGGCTGAAGCAGACATACCTCTCGAGGCATGAGCGTCTTGGGAATAACTCTGCAAGAGACAACAACATGACAAACATAGTGTCAATAGAGAAAGAGACCAACACAAACACAATTGGCTCTGATTTCTGATGCCGCTTTTACCCAACATCTTTGGGGGGGGGGGGGGGGGGGGAGAGAAAGAGAAAGAGAAATCTTTACCAAAAGAGAGAGAAAAGAGTGATACCCAATGACATGCCGACCACCATCATGAACAGCTTGTGAAACCAAACCCATTAAACCAATGCTTCCTCCTCCATACACCAGATCAATGTTCCTTGAGACCTTCACAAACCAACAACAACAATAATATAAACAACCTAGAAAGACTAGATAACATGATGTCAAAACTATAAAAGTAAAAATGATGATCCATTTGGAAACCAATAGCAATAGAACATGTTTTAACTGTTTGAAATCCAAAGGCTGAAAGTAAAAGGTAAAGGCACTGAAAATGATTCTCCAACGCTCAATCAACAAAGGGCACTTGTAGAGTCGGTACCAAGTATTCGGTTCAAGGCACTGAACTCCTTAGATAATGGCAAACAAAACTCAAGAAACAAAAAAATGGATACTTTCTAAGCTCAAAAAGGTGAAAGGAGCCATAGATGTCGTAACACATGAGTGAGAAAAACTGGGCACAGCTTTGATTGAGTGACCCTTTCCCAGAATGGTTTTGGACGTTTGAAAACTGCATATATTTTGCATTAAATAGATGTCACACAATAACTAAACCAAGAGAAGAAAGCACAGGTTCAAGGAAATCAATGTGAATTTCGATTTGCCGCAGGTTACAACTTACAAACATGTTACAAACACAACCAACTCACCCAGCTGAAATTCACTATGGAAGTGGAATATTCAAGACGTCATATTATAAAGTTTAACCATTTCCACCTAACCCATTAACTGAACTCATGTATATTGAAACAAGAAAAGCATGGCAGGAACAAAAAAACATTGAACCCCCAATAAAACAGAAAAAAAAAATGTGTTTTTTACATAGAAAAAGAAAAGAAGCATGAACATATACAATATACCAATTCATTGCCAAGCTCAATGGCAGCATCTTGATAGCTTCTCTTCTTGCCAGGGCTACTACCACAGAACACACAAACCCTCTTGAACTTTGACACCCTTATCTCACCGTGTGTCTCCATTTTTATTTATTTTGTTGTTGTAACAATTAGTATAAGCTAGCAAATGTTATGATATATGATATTGACACACACAATCACAATCACACAGTGTCACTGTGTGTTGCAATGCTTCAACAATTGAGCAGCTATTGTACTAAAGAAACCTTCTTTTGTGTGAGTTGTTGAAGAAATGATACATGTGTGAAGGGAAAATGATCAACTACACTACAGTCACTCGTTGCCTCGCTTTGCTTGCTTCACCACTACTCCTATTGTCTCAAAGGGGGTTTTATATAGGGAGAGCAGCATCAGCCATATTGGGCATCGCACGTGAGTAGTGCCTAAGTAGCACGCGCGGACTACTGTTGTTGCGGTCCCAACCTACGCCCCTTGTGTTCTGTTCCGCTTAATCAACATACTCGCAACATTCTTCCAATAACAAACACCGTTACATGTAATGTAATCATCACGTTTTTTTTTTATAAAACATTACCAACTGTGGCTTAATTGGACTTCTGAACAGTCTTAATTAATTATAATTTAAGAGTTCTTTTCTTGTCTTAAATAGTTGCAACGACATGTGTGTAATCTTGTTCAATTTAGTTCTTCAATGTTGTATACTTCATTATATTAGTCTTCTAATGGTTTTAATCATTAAATTAATCTATTAAACACTTTTTATCATAAATTTATTTTTTCGCTAAAGTAAATATAATAATATTTTATATTTATAAGGATTAATTTGACAGTAATTTTTAAAAATTAATTAGTGACAAGTTAATAAAAAATAATTGAATGATCTGATTTTTTTTAATGATAACAAGTTTTAAAAGGTTAATTTGTTACCCTTGATACTTTTTTCCTTTTATCTCTTTATCTTTGTTTTTTTTTTTAATTACACGTACATTTTTATTTTTTGGGTCACATACCTTTCCTATTTGAAAAGTTATACTTTATATTATATACAAATTCCTAATCAATAAGTGATAGATAACAAATGTTACCTTTAAGAGAGGTTAATGTAACCCTTCACGTAGGAGTGAACCTTTATAGTGACCGGGAAGAGGGGCCATGGCTCCCTAATCTATTTTCAAAAGGTATGTGTGTAAGAAATTAATAAAGTGAGAGTATCTGATTACTGTTAAAAACAAAAATAATATTAATTAAATTTATTTAAAGGTCTGACATTATAAATAAATTTTTTTTAAAGTAATTATGTGATTATTATTTAACTTTTAATTTTCATTATTCATGTATGATTAAGACTAAAGTAATTTTAAATTATATGATCAATTGAAAATATCATATAATTTTTTTAAACAAATCACATTACTCATATATTTTAATCATGGTGATTCGTAATCATGTTCAATAATTAAGATTTATTCTTTCATTAATGTTAAAACATATTTGCATTTGATACGTTTCCATACATATCAATATAGTTATTTAAATGTTGTCTACATTTCTGACAATGGGCCCAAGTAATTCCTTGAAGCTATTCGTAGATGATTCATTCAATTTAGGGATAATTTTGTTTGTTTAATTATTTATTATTAAATTTGTAAAATACATTTCTTTCTTTTAAGCTTATTAGAGAAGCTTCATCTTCTTTTATATATTTTTTTTATAATCACGACATTTATTAAGTTGTCCTCTTCTAAAGTGTTGAGGGCATAGACTTTGTTAAAAATATTAAGTTTGTTTGAGACCACATCATAAATATCATACTATCTCACAAATTATGGTCAACTTTAAGTTTATTGTATTTTAAATTATAAACATATATAATACAATGTTAAATATTTTTTTTACGTTAAATTTTATTTTGGCCTTTCTAAACTCTTCAATCAAGTTCTGCGCCTGCCTTTTAATGTATCACCAATCTTTAACATTATATATGACTTTCAACCACTAAAGTTACAAATTACCTATTCAAATCGTTTGTTGCATGTAATGAATTAAATTAAAAAAAAAGAGTTTTTAATTTATAAAGAAGTTTTATTTAATTTTGATGCTAATTTTGTTAAAAAATTGTATGGAAGTTTACTTAATAATGAGAGTTGCTTTAGTGACATGTGAGAGAATACTAGGAAATAGCCAACACATGTAGACATAAATTGAAATGGTGCTAATAATTCCACCATCTAAAGACATATAATTGGGGCGGTGATATTAATGGGAAAGAGGGGAATTGGGGCTTATCCAAGAAAATAAGTTGTCACGGCCAGTCACTAGCCATAATAGTGGCAATTATGTGTGCAAGTGCAACACTGCCAATTTGGTTCCCATCTCTTCCCTTCCCACTTGATCCGTTTCGTATTGGTCCTTTACCCAAAAGTGTTTAACAAATCACACAAAAAGGTTTCTATCTAGAAGAGGACTTCGTCACTAACCAAATCATTCATCCATTACTTTCCAACCAACCAAACTATACATACTTAGCCAAAGAGAACCCCCAAGAAAACCACCATAAAAGGAAAACAAAAAAATTCAAATAAAACCCATAAATTTGTTATTTTAAATCTGTGAATGCGAATGGGCAATCCTGACAATTATTTTATTTTATTTGTGTCGCAAAAAATTTGTTTGTGCTGAACAAGTTATGGGTAATAGCAGAAGCTACTTAAGATGGTGGTGTAGTGCTGTTGAGCAATGTGCATTGATGATCGAATAAGAAAACATTAGTGGGTAGTGCCCTATAGCTCTTGTGCCCTCATCCACCCTACCTTACTCGACACACATGTTATACTCATAGGAAACATTTTATTTTTATTTCACACGCTCTCTTCCATTACCCATATCCTCTCCTCCACAACTCTTACAACCCATCCTCACTCTCATTCATTTCATGCCCTCTTTCTCCACCTATCAAATTCCGTATTTTTTTAAGCCATTCTTACATTCTAAACCATTCTCTTTTAAACTGACTGATGAGATTTTATGTATTAAAAGTTAAATAGAAAACAATATAATCTCTAGAAGAAGTTGCTTAATCCATAAAATATTTTACCCTATTCATATGCATTACTTAATTGATGACACATATTGTTTATATATAGCTGTTTTGTCAGGATTGCAGCAACTGAACCCATGCCTTTATGTTATTTAATATAGTTATATAATGTTGGTTTTCTAGCTCCAATCCCAAGGGTGCTGGTTCTGGCTTTCATGTTTTAGTTTTTATTAACATCTACGTTTGTCTACTTCTTGCCCTCTCACGTGTTTAGAGATTATAAACTCATAATCACTTCTTCGTGATGGGGATTGAGCTTATGTCTACAAAAATTCTTGTGAACTTCCAGCATGCTTGCATGCGCGTTTAATAGCATATTTTTGTGTGTTTGTGATTTTTCAAATACATATACATGATTAACCTTGAGGCACAGTATATAAAAGAATACAGAGTTCGAAATTACCGTCAAACTGAGCCTAATTCATTGATGCTGATAGTAATTCAAGGCACAACACCACGGATTTTCTAAACTTTTCTTCAGGGTTCACGAATTTTAAGGTTTTGGTCTACTTGTATAAATACGTTATATGTTAGGTGTTAAATTTATTAGACTTACAAAAACAGAGGACTTAATCAATGGCGGATCTTAAAATATTGATAAACAATGTTTTCTTTTGTTGAATTGTCAATATTATTTAATTAGAAAAAACAATAAACTGGAATTATAAAACTAAAAACTGATGCAGACCAAACAAACAAAAATATTTGTTTTTCTAAAGAAAGCTCTCATTTTGTGGGTGGGATCTATCGAATCAATTTAATTTTAATACATTGTTACTATAATAAATATTACACTGTCAATAAAAATTATATATTATAGGTCTAATTTTATATTAATTGATTCAATATTAATAAATTTTATTTTTATGATAATTTATGATTGAATAATAATATAAAAATATTTTATTTTATTTTAATTAATTTATGTATAATTGGAGTCATTCATTACATCATTCGGTTAATCTTAGAATAAATTTATTTAGACAGTCTATAAATATTTTACATTGATAATATACTAAAATTTAACTCAAAAGTATAAAATATTTTTATACTGTTAATTAATTATAAATTATTATACCATCATCAATATAATTTTTTAAAATAATATATAATTGGAAATAATGTAATTTCTTTTATATTATCACAGTATTTTAATTAAATTTTCATTTTAAAAGTTAAATATAATATATTATAATTATAATTAGTATAATGATCTCTTAACTGTTAATTTTGTCACTTGATCTTCTAATTTTATTTTATTTTTATTAAAAGCGTTAATTTCGTTAAAAAAAAATTAATGTTTATCTTTTTTTTAAAACTCTAACAAAAACACACTATATCTCAAAGAAGTTTTTTTACTTTTTTTTCTCTTTTTCTCTTTCTTTATTCTTTTTTTTTTTTTTCTTCATTCTCTTAGCTCTCATCTACATTTTCATAACATGTTTCTCTTTCTCTCTGTCTCTCTTTCTCTAGGAAACTTCCACAAAGACATAATACATTTCAATCTTCTTCTTTTTTTGTCTTTTTATCTCTTACCTCTTATTCATACTTTTGCAATCTATATTTTTTTGTGAATTCTGATTAAAACACATATTTTGACAAGTATGAAGGTGTTTTTTTTTTTTAATCACCAGCACTTTTTTCTTATATTGATACTTCAACTATTAATTTTATTGTAATACAAGAAAATAAAATTTTAACTAAGAGAGTATTCAGAAAAAAAAATATAAGTCAAAAAAGTATAGATAAAGGACAAAAGAAAAAAGAAAATAAGTAAAAAAATGATATTTTAAAGAGGAAAAAAATCATAAGAAATTTTGTCTTATTAATACAGCATTAATAGCTTATTTATAATTATACTTGTGTCATCATTGTAGTTTCATTCTTTGTCTTTTTTTACGATCTCAAAATTTAACCAAAAAATTAAATAAAATGCGTTGTGTTTTTGTTAAAGTTTTTGGAAAGAATAAAAATGAGTTATTGAAATATAAATGAGTACTAAAAGAAGAAAGAAATAAAGAAGAAGAAATAAAATTGTCAAAATATATTATATTTTTATAAGAGTTTATAAAAATGAAGAAAATAAATATTTATAGATTAACATCTCAAATAAAAAAAAATTAGTTTAAAAATTTTGTAAATTAATGATCCAATATAGGGAAAAAATTAAAAAAATTAAGAGTTATTAGAGGAATCTATTAATTTTATCTATATTACATAACCAATTAACAATATAAAACTTGTTATACTAATAATGAATTAAAATTAAATTTAAAAAAGTAAAAGTAGATAGTACATTTTAGCAAAATAATGAATATAAAATTACTGAGTATAGCTTTAGCTAAGTTAACGAATGTAACAAAATTCTCATACGAGGATTTCACGTGTCGGTGGGAACGGATATCTAGGTTCATTTGATGAACATACTCAGTTAAAAATAATATAATATAATAAGATATATTTCAATTTTATTTTATATTTAGTATATATGAAAATACTATTTTAAGTATGATATATTAATATGTTTTATTTATTTTAAAATGAAATACTTGATTTTCTTATCTTAATTATGAAAACAAGTAAGTTTTAGGAAGAAGTGGGGAGTTGATTAGAATTGATTAAAAGTAATAAATGGTGTGAAGGGAAATGTTGATTGGTGGTAACAAATATAGGGAGTGGGTTGTTGAAGTGATGATAAATGATGTGACAAGTAGGGTTACTAAGGATTAGTGGCTTCTAACTCCATTATACTTAGCTTCTTTGAGGGACCGCACCATTAGATGAGAAGATATATTTGTTTCCTGTGCTCTCTCTATACTCAAATTATACCAACTCGTGTCTCTTTTCTATCTTTGTTTCAAAAGCATCTTATCTATATTTAGAAACCAAAGTGCTAAAGTGAAGGATCAAAGTCCCATGAGGATGCTAATTAATTCTCAAATCAAATTATGCTTATATTTCATTCTCTCAATGTTTTACTAGACAAGACTAGTAGTAACAGCAATACCACACTGTAAAGGTGACTCAATAGTAACTTGGCATCATTAATTCTATCAAATCTTTCAATTATATGAGATTAATAGTTTAATTTATCTCATTTCATTGTAAACTTATTTTCTAATTTTACAAATTTTTTATCATAACAAATATTTTAATAAAAAAAGTCCTTTAATATCATTTAATAATATATATATATAGATATTTTTAAAAATTAATGAATAAATACATATTTTTTAAATCCTTTAAATATAAAAATAAATTTATACATTTAAAGAGAACATTATATGCCTCCTCAATAATAAGTATATCATAAATTTTTTAATTAAAATTTTATATTAATGATTCATATAATAAAAAAATAACATTAAAATTCAAGGCACTTTATCAAAATAAATTTTAATATAAAAATGATTAATAATTCTATACTTAAGGTTTTATCTTTGATGAATAGTTTGGTAAATAAAAGAAGGCATGTACTACTACTTTTAGTAAAACTAAGAGCAATGAATTCGTAAAATTTGCAATTTGTTTTGTGAATATAAACCATCCATCAATCAATGACCATCTGATCCAAAATTTGCCCTCACTTCTCTTCCTTTCTTTTCGTTGATTCCTTTACTTTCCTTATCCTCCGTACATGAAAATATGCCCTAATTAAAGAGTGAGGCATCGAACAATAGGACTGTCATGCACCATCGTTCTGAAATCTCAAGTCCCCATAACTTTCTGCCCTCTATCTGCTATGCACAGAGTATGGTGAAAATAAATTAGTCTAATTTACCTCTTTTACAAATTATATTTGTAATAATGAAGTTTTACCAAAACATAAACTAACAACTTGTTCTGTACACTTATAAGTTTTGAAATGTTTACAAATTAATTTTCAGTTTTATAATTTTAATTTTGTGTGATTATTAATTTTAAACTTTTAATATCAAATTTTATATTCCAATCAAACCAATCACTCTATTTCTTTAATGTAGAACTTATTTGTTGGTTGCAATGACATTAAAAATGAAGGTGATAATGAAATTATGATGGTAGTGTTTTTACAGTGAAGGTGATAGTGGATTAGAGAATTGAATGATTTGTTTTTATAACTAAAAGTTAAAATTATTTTTGTTTTAAAAATTAAATGAATAGTATTTTAAAATTAATTTTACTCTATTTTAATTAAATATATTTTAAAAGTATATATTTAAAAACCAAAATTAAAAACTTATAACTACTCAAAAAATACTTTAAATTTTTATTTACATTTGCATGACTCGATTTTGACCATGGCAAGAAAATAGCGCAATTATTGCACAAAATATTGGATTTTTAGGGCCCTAGATGGGCAAGATAATTGGAAAGAAAAAAATAGAAAGGCTTAACAAATATAACTCTATTGTCGTGAAAATAAAATTCATTGTCGACTATTCACATTATCTATAATATTGTATATTTTAATTTTAATTTTTTTTTTGATAAACACATTAAAAAATTATAATTAAATTATAAGTAGAAGTCATATTTAAATACCTACTATTAATAATATAAGTAACATTTTCCTAACAAATATTACAAGAAAAATCATTTCCCTCGCCGGTAGGGGTTTGGTTATCACTTTATGGAGAAAAAAAATGTGGGGGAGGCCCAGAGGGGAATGCCAAGAATTATTTATCACTTTGTATTGAATTTAAGAAAATATAAATGATTGAAGACTAAGGCAAATTAGTTGATTTGTTCTCATTTTATTTTTAGTTTGGTTTTTAAAATTTTGATTTTGATTTTTAACTTTTTAACATGTAATGGGTTTTTTTTTTTTTTTATTAGTTTTGTTTAATTCCATTAACAACAGTGTTCCTTTACTCCATATTTGATTTAATGTTGTTTTAGTTGTATTTTGTTTAATGAACTAGAAGCACTCATTAACATTGCTTTATATTAATTTTAAAAACAATAAAATCAGTAATTAAAATATTTTGTCTATATCTCTTAATTTATCATAAAAAATCAACTCAGTAACATATCCTATCAAATAAAATTAGAATAATTCTACATAAGTTGTTTAGGTTAAATAATTATTCTAATTTTTGCTTTAAGAAAAAGTATTAATATAAAAGTTATTGGACAAATCACGTTAAAAAAAATCAAATTAGTAATATATTTATTGCACTTTATGTTAAACTTTTTACATAACTACATTTATTTTATTGTAATATAATTTAAAATTAATAATGTTATATTATTTTTAAATAAAATTAATTTTACTTTTTAATTTATATTTGAGTTAACATAAATTGTAATTCCTATATTAATTAAAAAAATACATTAAATTTTATTATATTTTTTAAAAAACATTAAAAAATTACATCACTTTAAATTTATTTTTTAAATAAAATTAAGATAAAATTAATTTTTTGATTTTTTAAGTTTAAGGTAATTTTCAATTTCGTCTTACAATTTTTATTTATTTACTTTAGCTTGCTAACTTACGAAAATATTTTAAATGAATATTTTTTTTTGGTTAAAGATGCTAACTTTATTAAAATTTTATTATTTTTTGTCATATATACTTTTCATTATCTTCTTTAAATCTTCAATTATATTTTCTTCATATGTTCCTCTTCTTTCTTTCTTTCATCCTTTATCACTTTTCTTCTTGTTTTTCCTTTTTTATTTATATGACAACAACTTCACCTCTATATAATTCATTTTTAAAAAGGATTCTTGTACCCATTTTATGAAAATTTGGATAAGAAAGAATTTTCATAAAACAAGAAAAAAATCAAGTTCACCCAAGAGTTTAGAATCTTTTATAACTTCTCATGCTTAATACATAAGAAGAGAGAAGTTTTGATTTAATCATGACGAAGAGCAAGGGAGAGGGAAGAACAAAGCCAATGACAAGAAGTGAGAACTTGTCTTTAAGGAAGACAATCAATAAGTGGACCTTGACTAAACCTTAAAAATCTTAATGTCATAATTATTTTCAAATCCTTCTAACTATTATCTTAATGCAATAATTCTTGTTAACAAGAATGAATGTACATGTTGTGGCAATTCCATCTAAAAGGTAATAGGTTGCTCCTACATCATGACCTTGTACAATGCTCAAGATTCTATATTTAGAAACAAGAATAACTTTTAATTTATTATAAGTTCAAAATTCAATAAGTTTTGACCAATAACTATGTTTGCTGAATAAAAATATTAAACAAAAAGCTCTTATAAAAGGGACATACAAGAAAAAAAGAAAATATGTAGATAATTCTTAAAATTGAAATATTTAAGGTATCTGCATCTATAATAAACTGTGAAGCTGCTTGATAACAATAACCGAACTTTATACAAAATTTTCTCTTATAATATGAGTTATTATTCTTTAATTGCTTATGCTTTATTTGAATGCTCAAAACAATAATTGTAAATGCATAAAAATTGGTGATAAGAGCTTCAACATTCTCTTAAAATAAAGGATTTAAATGTTTTTATATTATTTCTTTTTTATATATTGAACATTTTGAGATTATTTAATTCTTTGTATGAAGTGGAGAAAAAGGAAAAATTGATGAAAGAATAATAGGAGGTTGTGAAAAAGGTAGTTACACTGAGAAGGTATTTATCTTTTTAAAGATTTGAAAAGTAAAAAAATGATAAATTTTTTAATAAAGTTAATATTTTTAATAAAATGTATTTATTTAAAATATTTTTATGTATTAGAAGATTAAAGTAAATATAAAAATTAAAAAATAAAATAAAAAATTATAAATACATACGTTATCCTCAGTAATAATTACATTTGAATAAAATAAAATTACTTTTAACTGAAGACATTTCTTTTAAATAAAATAATTTTCAAGTGAAGATATTTCTTCTCTAGAAAAAAAATATATACTTTATTTATTTTTATTTTCTTTTCAAGTATCCCTTTCAACTAATGAGAATTTGGAGGTTAATGGGTAATTAACACAAGGTAGCTTTTGATCAGTCAAGACCGCTCCCTTTCTCTTTCTTGTGGAATCTCAGTCCTTTTTTTTATCATCATTAATTTACAAATCAATATGATTGCATTGCATTGCATTGGTAATCTCTTATATCAGTTAACTTGCATACTCACAGACGTATATATATGGCTTTTTTGCCCTTTTAGCGTTAATTTAAAAAAAAATTATCTAAATATGGTTTCATGAGAACAAATTTCCGGTCTGGGGCTGGAAAATCTACGTGGCAAGAGAGTCATCCCTCTTCTTTGGACGACACTAATTAAATGAAAAAGAAAAGTTAAAATGATTCAAAAATAATCAACGGATGGGGAAGAAAAGGAGACACGTATGTAAATCGTAGGAGTGTCGGCTGGTAGATAGGCGACTTCAGTGTCGGCTACTCCAGAGCCGTCTTCAGTGTCGGCTGGTACAGAGCCGTCTTCAATGTCGGCTGCTCCAGAGGCGACTTTAGTGTCGCCTGCGTCAGGGACGACACAATTGTGATTGGCCCACGTGGCGGTGCAGTTTGACCGTTTGGGCGCGGCTCCTTCTTCCTCCTCCTTCTTCTCCGTCGTTTCGTTTCAGTTGCAGAAAGGGAGAAAGGGTCCTGGGGAAAAAATCATAGCATTGCCTACGTTTTTGGGTCTGAGCTTTCAGAAATTGGAAGAAAAAATTAGTAGAAGGTAAAGGAAATAATAAATCAAATATAGTTTAGTTTTTAAATATGAGATTGGTTGCATTTTACATTGAGATTATGGTGCAGGGCATTTTCTGGGCGAGTGAGTGGCGGTCGGTGGCGGTCAGTGGAGTTGCTGAAGAAGAAAATATATATTGTGTTTAGTCTAACACAGGTGCACAATTATTTTTTTGTTTTAAAATATTTAAAAAACTAATTTCTGTATTTCGTTAGCTAAAATTTTAGATAGTGCTATGAAAAATTGAATAATATAATTGTTATTGTTTTATAATTAGTTGTTTAAAAATGTATTAAATATAAATTATAGTAATCCATAATATGTGTTTAATTATTAAATAACAAGAAAAATTTTGATTGTAATAAATAGATAAATTAAGAGGAAAGAAACATATATATAAATAAATATAGTTAAAAAAAATAAAAAACATGATAATGAAAAAATATATATTCACATGCAGTAAAAATATTAAATAATAAATGTAAGAGAAATTAATTAAGAATTTTGTTCTTTACATGGTAGATTGCTATATAAAAAAATTTGTTGACACAAAAAATAATGTTAGTAGTAAAAAAATAATATTTAGTTTTTGAATATGTGTAAACACAATATTTTTATTAAAACTATTGATAAAAATAACATATACAGTTATATTATAAATATATATTAAAAAATAAGTTTATTAAAAAATAGCAATAAATAATATAATAAATATATCATCAAATATATTTAAAACATTACATATCTACTTGAAAGTTTATGATTTAAAATTTTAAATAAATGGTATTAAAAATTGTATAATATAATATTAAATATTTATAATTTGTTAGTTAAAGAATGTATTAAATTTAAATTTTAGTAAGTCAATAATATATTTTAATTATAAGATATTAAGATAAATTGTTATAGTAATTAATTGTTAAATGAAGAGGAAAGAAAATTTGATATTAAGATATACAGTTCAAAAAAAAGAAATAAAAAACATAGTAATGAGAAAAAAGTATATGAAATGCAGTAGAATGGGCAAAATTTTATATGACCCTAAAGAAATAATAAATTTTTATGTTTTGATGATAAATTAAGATATAATAAAGAATTTGTGACAAAAAAATATTAGATGTAGTAAGAATAATAATTAGTTTTTTAAATTTAGAGTAAATAAAACATTGTTAATCAGAATTAATTGAGTACATGTAATTACATTTATAGCTATTTATTATAATTATAAATTAATATTTAAAAGTTTTTAAATTGTTAAAATTTATTTAATATAATAATTAAATGAAATATTTTTTTATGTTAATTTGAAATTTTGTTATTGTTATAGCTAAATAATTGTAATAAAAATTAGGTAGTAATGAAAAATAAGATGATAAACTTATATGTTTATGTTTATTTAATCTATTCATTTTAATGTACATAATTTCAGTTGAAGTTGACAAATTTTATTTCAGATGGCATCATCTTCATCGCAAAGTAGAGTTTTAAATCCTGGCCCGGAGGATGGTTCATTATTGAGGTATCAGTCTGTTCACGTATCAGAGCATATTTGGGATGGACGTGAGCACCCAGTTTTAAAGGTGAGAAGGAGTCACTTCATACCGGCTGGCTTGGAAGGGGTTCCAGTGGAGATACTTCCTCATCTAACCTTAGCTGGATTTGCTGGAGTAGCTCAGTTGGCATGCTTTCCTATTGATCGACATCTTATTACAGCCTTGGTTGAAAGATGGAGGCCAGAGACACATACCTTCCACATGCCTCCTGGAGAGTGTACTATAACTCTTCAGGACATTGCTATTCAGACAGGACTTCGTATAGATGGAAAGGCAGTGATTGCAGCTGTAGGAGGTGATAAGACACAAATTGTGGAAGATTTGCTTGGTATTAGACCACCTGCTGATGCATTTATGGGGAGTAGTTTGAAGTTGAGTTGGTTGGACCAACACTTTACACATGTTGCAATGCATAATCATAATGAACTTCAGCTTACTCGCTTTGCTAGAGCTTATATTCTGAGGCTAATAGATGGGTTCATGTTGGCTGATCATTCCTCTAGCAGAGTCCCAGTTAGGTACCTTCCATTGCTAGAGGATTTTACTATCACAGCACAGTATAGTTGGGGAGCTGCAGCATTGGCATTCCTATACCGAGAGTTATGCATGTCGACCAATATTGAGCGTTCTGGTATTGGAGGATTAACCCCATTACTTATGATGTGGGCATGGGATAGGTTTCCATTTTTACAGTCTAATAATCTTGTCCACACACGACTAGAGCTTCCTTACGGTGCACGGTATGTTCTGAATGATTGTATTTTGTCATATATGTATACAGTTCAAACTCTGTAACGCTGATTTTGATTTATATGTATGTCTTGCAGGTGGTTAGTGAGTCGAAGTTATGGGAGGGGGAAAAGAGATCTCGCTTACTACAGATATAAGTTTGATCATATGAAACGTGATGAGGTATTTTGTTAATATACGTGGAACAAAACATTTTACTTGACTTATTAATATTTACAACTTTGTTATTCATTTGAGGGACTTTGAAAATGCAGTTTGTATGGCAACCGTATAGTATGGAGTTGATGAATTCTTTGCCTGCTATTTGCATTGAAGGAGCGAATATTTGGAGGTCAGTTGTGCCACTTATATGTTTTCAAATTTGTGAGTGGCACCAACCTGACCGTGTAATGCAGCAATTTGGGATGGTTCAACATATTCCTCGTGCTCCATACCAACCTGACTAGCTACACGACATTACTTTGAGAGGAAAGACTGGTGAGAATTGGTCAACCAAGTTCAGAGGCATAGTGGAGCTATGGGACATGCGAGAAGCCTGGGTAATGACTAATGATCCTCAAATTGGGTTGTTAAGTTCTAACTCTGACTATATGCGGTGGTACATACGATGGATGACCAGGGATGCAGCTGTATTTGTATTACTTGTAAGTAATATTAACAGAATTGCACACTATTTGAATAAAATTTGATTTCACATTTGATCAAGATTTATATTGTCTTATTGCAGGGAGATGCTCATGAAAGAGCATATTACTTGTGTAATGATGGTAAAGACTCATTTTCATTTGAGGAGATGAACGAGTTGTGTGAGACCATGCTCTCACTACAGAATGAGCAGGAACGCATCTTAGAGCCTGCTTCTTCGTTTGACCCTCCTATTCAGAGTGGAAATCCAGCTGATCCAGACATTGACATTGGTCAACCTGTAGACCGTAAGGAAGGAAAAGGTTTACAGCGTCGTCGAATAGAAGTTAAGGTAATACACTATTATATTTCTTTTTACCATCTTATGAGTATGTCTTGTGTGCTTAAATGTTTCTCGTGGGACAAATTGTAGGCGACAGAGTGGTCACTTCCCCCTTTGCCAGAACGCAGAGATGGCATATATTATGTCCCACCACAGTTTCCCTTCAACCCTTCCCACGCTACTCAGACATCCTATTTTCACGCATCACAGTACACTTCACAGCCTACTGTATCACCATTTAGCAGTGATCAATACTATGTCCCCGACGGTAGTCTCTACATGACACCTCCTCCTTATGAGCCATCATTCTTTACGCCTGATGCACCAGCTGTACACTCTCATCAGAGTGACCAGGGGTGGGAAACATCATCAGTCCAACCACGTGAGGAGCATGACATTGATCTTAATGCAGATTTTATAATTGCTGCTGA
The DNA here is from genome assembly GCF_003935025.1 of Abrus precatorius. Classification (NCBI taxonomy): domain Eukaryota; kingdom Viridiplantae; phylum Streptophyta; class Magnoliopsida; order Fabales; family Fabaceae; genus Abrus; species Abrus precatorius. Next base: position 4,248,431 of record NW_020874417.1, read on the forward strand.
TGCGGAGGTCCAAGAAGTGCGTCGGAACCCTCATCGTGAAGCACGAGATCGTCGTCGACAGTGCATACTCACACCTCATGAGGCAGGGCATGCGGACCAATCCTTGGATTCAGATTGATGTCTTGTTATTTATGTATTTACCATCTTATGAGTATGTTGCACTTTTTATTAATATTCTACCACATGATATATTACTATACTATATTACTTGACTTATTACCTAAAACAGTGTTGTTAATCACATTAATAAGGAAATATGCGTTACACTCTCATTGACATTAATAAAAATATACGTTAATACAGATGGTCACATTAACAACATAATATCACAGTACACTTTAATAACATTAACAACAACAATTTGAAGTGAAATGCAACAACTTCTTACACATGGTGATGATTACGATCATTCTGTTGAGGACATTGACGTTGATTATGACCAGGCTGTCTACACAACCTACATCTTTGTCGTGGTTGTGACTCGACCCAATCCATTTCATTCCTAATTCTAGTAGCCTTTGGTCTTCCTTTACCTCGTACTCTTTCTACATCTGGCACTAACTTCCACTCAGTATTTTGTAAAATATTATTTTCATTTCCAAGAGGCCACCACTGAGATGAATATGCATTCACAACATTATGTAAAGTATAAACAGGATCCACAAATTGCCAAAAGTCTATACTTATATGAGCACAAACAGCTATGACATGTGAGCATGGATATCGGAGAGCCTTAAATTTCCCGCATTCACAATAACGTGTTGATAATATGACTGTCCACTTATGACCACCCCTTTGTGTCACTGGATTAAAAGCTTCCTCAACCTCAAACCTTGTTCTTTGTATGTCATACCGCTGAACTTGATGTGAAGATACTTGTTGATTTTTTTCTATAGCTTCCATTAATTTCTGACAATATCTTCCTCCATTGTTAACCTTATGCATTGCAGTTTCACCACGCTTCACAAAATATTCTACCAATCGGGCATACGTAGCTTTGACCAAGGCAGTAATAGGAAGGTTTCTTGCCCCTTTCAAAACTTTATTTACAGACTCAGACAAATTAGTAGTCATGTGTCCATAACGACGTCCTTCATCATCATAAGCCAAGCTCCACTTTTCCTTTGATATATTATCTATCCAAGTCTGAATTTCAGGTGATTGTGATCGAAACGTATTAAGTTTAGATTCAAAAATCTGTTTTGATGGTGTATATCCTGCGTTTAACAGAAAAAGGTATAATGTACAGGTTAAAAATTCAAAATCTATTAAAACTTAAATGAATCAAATGGGCAGAATATGTACCTAATTGAATTAGTTTTTTCTTCAACATGGTATTTTTGAATCGTCGATTGAAATTGCTGGCAATGTGACGAATGCAATAAACATGATAAGCATTTGGAGGTTGCCAACCTAGATGTGGATTAGAGACTGCACCTTTTATACTTTGATGTCGATCTGAGATCAAACATAGCCCTGCCTTATTTGTCACATGTATACGAATCATGGCTAAAAACCATTCCCATGCAGATAACGTTTCTCCTTCGACAATGGCAAATGCAATGGGAAGCACACAATTGTTACCATCTTGAGTCGTAGCAATTAGCAAAGTTTGTCGGTACTTACCGTACAAAAATGTTTCATCTACCTGTATTATAGGCTTACAAAAGTTGAAAGCTTCATGACATTGCTTGAACGACCAATACAACCAATGAAAAACTCGATATCTATTATCCACGGTGTGACCTTCAACACAATCATTTGTTTCAATTTTGTATACAGATCCAGGAGCATGTAATTGCATGTACTCTAGCCATCTTGGCAATGCAGCATAAGATTCGTCCCAATCACCAAAGACAGTAACTATTGCTTTTTGTTTTGCTTTCCATGCCTTCTTGTACGAAATTGAATATCCAAATTGACCACTAATTCTCTCTTGAATTAACGAAATCGGGACTGATGGTTCTTCTTTCACCATACCTGCATCGCATATAATGACAGAGTTTTTAAATTTGTTGGGATGTAATAGGGTGAAAATTAGTTAGTTTTTTCTATTTCAAAATAATAAAATTTAATACAAGATTAGACATACCAAGAATGCATGAGCAAATAAATTTGGAATCCAACTTTTGGTGGTCTTGAGAGATTGAAACATTTACGCATGTATGGGCACCACCCCACTTTATAATTTTCCACTTGTCTGCATTTTTTGGCAAGGATGCTCGAACTCTCCAAGGACATCCACTATTGTGATTGACACACTTCACAACATATGTTGTTGCTTTTGACTCCACCACAAAAAAAGTTTGATGTTTCCTCATGGCGTAATGTTTTACAGCCATTCTTACATCTTCTTTAGTGTCAAATAGTTGTCCAACATATAATGCATCTCCTTCCTTCCATGATTGCGCGTCATTCATACCAACAAAATCTAATTCTTGATCAGAGTGTTCCCAATTAATATAACTGTAATGTGGACTTATATTCCAAAAGGGCAATGTTGCTTCTGTATTACAACAATTCATTCGTCAAACTTATACCCTAATTAACAATTTATACATTACTACAAATATAAGTAATGAAAATATATAATTGGCATCACTATCTAAAATCATACCTCCTTGTTGTTGTTGTGTTGAACTAACTCTTACAATACCTTTCATATTGATCATTGAATCACAATCATCATCTGTCTCAGTATCTGACAAATTATTTAATGAAATATCTTCTTCATCTTCATATTCATCATCTTCATCATCTTCATCTGTAAATTGTACATTGTAAACTTATATTATTAATTAATATTGCAGCATCAATTTTAAAAATTTAAATTAAATAAATTCATATTACCTTCTCTTGTGGCATAATCATCATCATCACTTCCATGAATATGTGAGAATGATAAATTCACTTCTAACGGACGTGCTACAACAGAAGATGTTTCACCAACCGCAACATCCACATATATCTCAACTACATTCCTATGATGTTGTTGTTGACAAGCACTTATCATGCAATCTATATCTTCATCGTCACATACATCTAGAGCTGTATGATATCGACCATTTGTTCCAACTAAAATTCGTGCAATTAATCTAGAAATTACGTGACAACTAGACAGTTTCAGTTTTGTCTGGATCTTCCTTTTAAACATCTCAAATGTGATCCCACGTTCTATCTTAATCATCTTTTTCTCCCCTTCAAAAATTATACCCTCATTTCCTTCATATATTCTACCATTTGAATATAATATAACAACAATTTCATTCATCCTGCATTAAAAATAACTGAAGCTCATTTCAAAATTAATTTATAATATAATAAATTATATTTATAAGTTCATTTTGAATTACAAATATTTACATATTTAATTTTTAAATAACACAAAAAAATTAAATTACAACTTTAACACTTAATAGCCATTAAATAAATATTTTAAATATTATTATGCAAAGTAAAAATTCTTAATAACCATTAAAAATAAATTATATATTTGTAATGCTTAAAAACTAACTTGATTGAGCTATGATTGTGATTTCTATCCCTGCTACACACTTCCTATCTCTTCCCAAGCCAATGCAATTTTTTCCCGAGCTCCATGGTCATATTTATAGGGTTTCTATCTTGGATAAAAGAATGTATCAAAATTTTTATCTACTGGTCGCAGTAAAATCGGCTCTGCAGTGAGCACTACTAAAATCGTCCCAAATAAGACGACATTAGTTCCTCCCATGACACGTGGCGCGATCTGGTGAGTGTCGTCCCATTAGGAGACGACACTCTCTTATTTCGACACGTCAGCACCTGTGTCGTCTAGAACAAAGACGATTCTCTTGCCACATAGCTCGCAACCCCATACCAAGAATTTGTTTCCATGAAACCTTATTTACATAAATTTTTTTTAAATTAACCCTTAAAGGGCAAAAAAGCCGTATATATACACCATTCAAAAGTTTTATAGGGTAAGTAGAGACAGCCACTCAAATTATTACTCTGAACGTGTTTCAGTCTCTTCCTTCTCAGTATAATTTGTTTACTATTTTATGGTTTGTACCTTTATTTGTATTTATTTGAGAAAGTAAAACTAAATATATTTAATTTTATTTATAAATTTTGTTAAAAAGCAACATGTTATGACGTAACAGTTAAAATAAAAGGAAACTATTTCTATTTTCTTTAATGATTAAATGACTTAAAATGTATTTATGCAAACATTTTAATTAAATATTTATTAAATAAAACAGCACCTAATGAAGGCACATAATTCAATAATTAGATCGTTTGTTACAAAGAAAACAAATAACATGGGAAATGAGTACTAGCTGGGACCTGTATAAGTATAGTAAAATTTATTAAAATGAACTAAACAAGTTTATAAGAAATTATAAATCATTATCATAAATTTAACCAAACATTACTTAAGTTCTTATAAAATAAAATAAGTTCAAATAAGTTTTCTAGAAATCTTTCAAACACCGTCTTAATGAGATATTGACATTCAAATGTAACTTTAGATTCTCGACTAATAATTTTCGTCGAACATAATAGGCTCCACTTTAGAGATAAAATTCTATTAAAAAACCAAACTTTTTATAATCTAAACCAACAAATATTAGTTATGTATAAAAGATTATTCATCTATTATTTATTTATTTTCTTTTATCTTTATTTTCACCTTAAGAAGATATTATTTATTTCATTATATCCTTCATCTGTTTTATATCTTTTGCTATTTCTTTTAGAACATTACCCTTATTAGTTATTTCATTGTAATTATTTAGTAATTAAGTAGCATGATTTTGATAGAAAAAAAGGATAAAAGTTAGCTACACTCATTATTAACTTTTTGTTCCACCTTTTATTTTTACCTTAGGAAGATTATTCTTTTAATATACACTTCATTTGTTCTATTCTTTCTATCTCTACTAAAATATTACCCCTATTTATTCCATTTTTATTATTGTGATATTTATTCTTGCAATATTTGTTCTGTACCTTACACATACACACACACACACATAATGCTTACCTACCAATAATTTCCTTATAATTTTCTCGTGAATAAAAAAATATCATTTTATAACAAGTAAACAAACAAACATTGATGCCTAATAAATAGGATAAAATACATTTTTTTTAGGTTTATTCATTCTCTCTTTTTTATATAAATTTAACCTAATTTATATTTTATTTTTAATATTACAAAAACGGATTCATTTTAATTATTTTTATTTAAATTTTTATAGCCATTCATACAATGATAAAATTAAATAGTTTTAAAATTTTTAAAAATAGAATGATAGTTTTATTAAACCAGGATTAAAATAATTGATAGTTGTAAATAATAATAACTCTATACTCACTTTAATTGTGCGTTTGGATTAAATTATATTGGTTGAATGTTTGGAAAAAAAAATCACTATTTAATTTTGTTGGGTAAATTTTATAAATTAACTTATAATTTTTTTTATCATTTTTACAAAAAATTTATTTCACATAAGAAATTTTTTAAGTTTATGATTAAAAATTATATATTTATTTTATTATTTTGTTTAGTATTAATAATTTAAACGATAAATTACCATTATACACAACTTTATATCTTTTTTTTATAATTTTACTCAAAAAATAATTTTTTATATAAATCAAATGAAATAAATCATTTTAAAATAACCTTTCATTTAACACATAAAAATATAAAATTTATTTTATATAATCAATTACCATGATAATTAACTATAAATATAATCAGTTATTAAAATAATTTTGTATTAATAAAAAAATAAATTAAAAAGGTGTTTGATAGTAAAAATTTTTAACTCATTAAGAGTTTGTAGTATTATTTAGTGAAAAATTTAAAATTTACTTAAAATAATATTCAATTTAATAAAAATTAACCATCATTATAGATTTATATTTAAAATTTTAAAATAATTGATATTAATATATACGATTTAACTAATTAATTATAAAATAAAACTTGTAAGTAAGATATACGTTCACAAAATAAGTTGCACAGCTGAGAAGTAAAAACTAAAAACAGGGTTTGTTTGTAATGAATTGTGATTGTGAAAGTGTTTTGGGAGTAGGTTGTAATGATGCATACTCATGAGCATTGAATGAGACAGGAAGTAACAACAGGTAAAAGTTAATGTTCCTTCAGATTCAGATGCATTCATTGGTGTCTGTCGCATTGTGCTGCTCTGCCCCGTCACCTACTTTTCTCCATAATCACCTTTTTAGCTTATGCCTTCTTGACACGTCGCCCTACCTTCGCTATTTCTAGGTTGCTACATCGTTTTTCTGTTCGATCAATATTATCCATTATTGTTCGGAGAGGAAACACTCTTTTCTAAAACCACTTCTCATAATTGCTTCAAATTCATTAGTAAGTGGCAAACTCTCTTTCTAACTATTTAAAATAACTCTAACTCAAAATCATTTTATTAAAACTGTAAAAAAAATAAAATCAATCCATTAAAAACACTTTAGAGTTTAGATTACCATTACTTTGGTTGAGAAACGAACAAACACAGCACAATGGCTGAATTGCAAATTCCATGCATTTGTAATTTGCTTTGGATTGGCCACTTCTTGCTCCGAACAAGAAGGGATGTGTTTTGGTTACGCTAAAGATTTTACTCTCTTTTTTTTTCTCTTCCTTTTTCTTTCTAATTTGTTTTTTATTTAAATAGTTAATAAGCTTTATCTTGTTAATTGTGACCTCTTTAAAATATCAGTAGTTCAAATTATATAAAATAAAGATGCTTTCTATTTTTTTTTCTTTTTCACTTTTAACAATTATTTTATTTATGTTATTTTTAAAATTTTAAGACATTATATTAATTCTTTTTGTTGATTATATTACTATATTAAAATAAAAATAATTAATTAATAAAAGAAATAAAGAAGTTTAATACAAAACTAGACTTTGAATGCATGGAACGCACAAGACATATATATATATATATTCTTTACATATTAATTTAGTCATTTAAATTAAACAATTTAATTAGTTTTGTTATATTTATACAATTAAATTTTAGTTTTTAAATATTTACAACATAAAAAAAAATCATTGAATGTTAGGATTAATTAATTTTATATTTTTTTCATATTTAAAGATATTTCTAATAATTTTATGTGAATAATAACAACAACAACAACAATTTTTTTATTAAATTGGTGAAATGTTTTTCCTTTCTTTTAATTTTTGCAATATGGTCAATATTTATATTTTTAACAAAAATGTATGTTATATATTGTCACATTTGAGATATTATCTTCTAAATATTTTATTTTTTATTTTTTATTGCATTTATATGTATGTGATCAATTTATTTAGCTTAAAGTGTTGTGTCTAAACTTAACCGTATGCAAAAATTTTTTGGAGCCAACATTAGCTACAAATCGTAAAAAAGGATTAGTTTTGTGCTTTTTGGCTGTGGGGACAGCACGTGGCCTTTGACCATAGACAAATTTTTTTATTACTGTACTATTATATTTATTTTTTAATTTTAGGTGATATAATGTTTATTTTTTTATTGTTATAATTTTATTTTTTTTACGATATACTATTATTTATTCAGTAATAAAAAAAAAACTATTATTCATTTATCGTGTGTGTATATACTCTCATTATATATATATATTGAAAGAGTCATTTAATATGTTTTTGTAATTATATCTTTTATTAAAAATAATTTTATTCGAATTAGATACTACATCAATCTCTTTGAGTGTATATCATATTAACTGATATTCAAAATGAGATTATAAATTAAGATAGAATAATTGCTGTTAATTAATTAATTTAAATTCTTGAAGATGATTTAATAAAATTTATCTGAATGCTTGAGTATTTAAGTACATTAATCAATAAAAAAATGGTGAACTAAGCAAAAAGATAGAAAAAAGAAAGAGAAGTTGAGGTGTGTAAAAGTTTTAATGCAATGATAATTTTAATAAAAATATTTTACCTAATCTTAAAATGATAAATAAAAATATTATATAATATGTATACAATATCATGCAAAATAAAATTATTATTTTGCAATGATCATTTTTGTCTTTCATTATGATTTTCTTTTTGCGTGGTCGCATAAAGTTGGAGCCACAGAAAGGCCTTCCTAATTGTGTCTGTTCCGTTAATAAAGCAAACATTAGGAGTAAAATTGTCTTGATAATGCTCACTAATAAAAGTCATGGTTCTTGTTTAATTGAGTCATTTGGTGCCTTTTGACCTTGTTCCGAACCAATAAGCAAGTTTTTTTTTTCAAGTTTTAACATCCAATCAAGTTTAAAAGCAAACTAACTAGGAAAGTGATGTTGGATAAGTTAGGGTCATTGTTTTTTCGAAAGTTGTTTTTGCTTCTCTGTTCTCACTCTCACTATGAAATTGTACAAAGTGATTAATAAAAGGGTTTTCAAATGTGGCTGAAGGGAGACACGGTAGTTAGTTATCAAGCTTTCTCTAGTCGACGACAATGACCAAAAGGACAATCTTCTTTCTTTAAAATCTCTTTTTCATTTTAATTCTCTCGCCTCTTTGTTTTAGTTATAACTTTACGTCGTGTCACTGTAGGAACATTTTAACTTTGGCTCCTTGCTTGGTTTCAAACAAAAGAATGTCATAGTAAAAAATGAAAACTAGGTTATTGTTTCAAATTTAAGATACACATAAGTTTTTAGAAAAGAAAATTAAAGCAATAGGATTGTTTATCAGACTCATTTAGTAAAATTTATAGAATTATAATGCTAGAGAAGAAAGTTATCTGATTTTGTAGAAAATAAAAGAAAATGATCCACAGATTATGATCAACTAATACAACTTTGATTAATTTCATTGTTAATTACGCTCTACATATACTACTAACATCTCTAACTAGTGGTGTAATCTAATAAAGTTGTTTAACCTTCTATTTTATGTGAACCTTAATCCCTTATCCTGATATAAATATCATATACGTCTTATTTTAATATACCATCAATATTTATCTATTTATCTCACAAGTTGTTCTAATTTTGAAGAAGTAATCGTAGCTATTTAAGGAACTACTGTTTATAACGTGTGAATCTTTAGAAATTTAACTCAAATGCTCTAATTGAGAAAGTATGGTTCCTAATGATAAAAGTAACTTAAATTACTGTCATTAGAGTTGTTCTAAGCGATCCATTTGATGCGTTGAACTCATGATTATTTGAATTAATTTTTACTATGACGAAGATGATATTCTCAAACCAACTAAGCTTACAACAGATTTTAAATAATTAAATTCTTTAAGTAAATCAGAGTTTAATTTTAACCCAAAAAAGCTTATAAAAATTACTTCAACAATTTTTGGTCGTGAAAGCGAGTAATTTTTTAATGTTAACTGAAAATATTCTTGATGCGCATGCAACAAAAGACGAGATTCACAAAAATATTAGATCAAGAGCGTAATTCTAAACAAAGAATATTACATATGATCTATATATTTTTGTGAAGGGGGAGGAGTCAAGATGATGAGTGGAACAGAGCTAGATTATTTCGATTAAAGTAGCCAAAGAAAAAAAACAACATTAATGTGGGGACTAAGTTTAAAAACTTGTTTATTTTTATGGAAAAAAAAAAGGTGCTGAGTATCTAGCGTTGGAATGCAAAGTGCATGAGATTTTATTATTATTATTATTATTATCATTATTACCATTTGAAGTTGAGAATGAGTTAAAATGAAATAGTTAATATTAACATCGCAAGAAGAGTCATGCGACAGAAAGAAAGAAAGCTGATGAAGAAAATCCTGAATCCATCAACAACAATCTCATACCTATGTAAAAAGCTAACTTTGCCGAACAATCAACTCAGAATGTAAAAGCTTTGCTTTGTCTTTGAAATTCTCAACCAAACAATGAAAGTATGGTAGGTTCACTCAAATTAGTTTCAATCCTTAAAATAGTAGCAGAAACTAAAAATAACTCAGCTCAAAAGAAACATAAATTAAAGCAGCCACAAGCTCCATTGCCTAATGCAATGCCATTACTTCAACCACAGACTCATGCATCGGCCATCCATCTCTCCTTTGGTGAATTGCAGGGATTGAAATGATGATGCTTATTTAAATGTCTACCTTAATACAAGTAGGAGTAACGTTAGAAGCTCTTTTTAAAAATTCTTATTTATTAGTTAAAATTTATTAAAAATATATAAAAAATATGAATAAAAATCTTTAAATTAAAATAAAATAAGTAGAATTTACATAATTTTTAATATATTTAACCTATAATGAAGAACATGTTAGAGAAGAGAATACACTATTAATACGTTTTTTCAAGTATACGATGCTCTTATTAAATTTCAAATCTCATATAAGTAAAATTCAGTCATATAATCTGTCGTCACAGAGAGTGAGTAGAGCTAGAGGTGGATGATGTAGTGTCTATTTTTTATATTTTAATTAAATTAATTTCCATAAAATTATTTTTAAATTATTAAAATTAAATAAAATATGTATGTAAATTAATCTCAACATTAAAAAGTTTAATATTATTATAAACCAAACCGGTTACGACTAATATCTCAATATAATTGAAAAGGCTATTATGATCTGATTATGGTAGCTGTGGTTGGTGTACTCCATCCCCATGATATAATGTGAAAATTTATGCAACACTTCTTTAAAGTAAATTTGTTTATAAAGCGACAATTAAAATATTTTTTATCTTTAAATGTTTTGAATTAATATATCGTATATTTTAAATTAATTTAATAGTTTATAATTTTCTTATTTTATAAATCAGCTTATTTTATATGAGTTTTATCCTTATAATTACCTTCCATAACATGTTTGTTTTACATATAAATATTTATAAACTTATATTTATTTTAATGCTATTAGTTATAATTTTAATGTTTTTACTTTCTTATTTCATAAGTAAATATACAAGTCTTGTCCCACGTAACTACGTATTAAAACTGTCAAATTATGGTTAAAATAATAAATGATCTCCGATGTCAAAATGTCTCTAAATATATTTCATAGACATAATAAAATAATGCATTCTTCCTTATGGATAAAAATAGGTCAGTCTGACAAGGGTTTATAATCAATTTTTTTAAAACTTAACTTCGCTCAGACTATTTATTTAATAGGTATAATTTAGATTTTTTTAAAAGTTTAATTAATTAAATAAGTCAAATTTAAATTTAAAAAAAAAGTCTATTAGATCTATTAAAATAATTTATTTAAAATTTATAATAGTATATTAAATAATTTTATATAAAAATTATAGTATAATAATACATTAAATCAATTGAATTTTAAAATAATAAAATCTTAAATTAACTAGTCTAATTTTTTTGTTAAAATTGAATAATGTCTCTATTACATATTCTCTAAGAGAGAGGGAGATTTGTGGAGTTTTTTGTATATCTTTTGTAAAAAATTATTATTATTTGTGCATTTTAGATTTTTGTTTATTGCATTTGCTAATTTTAGGTCTAAAACTTATTTAATTATATTATATTTGTTGATTTAATGTATAAGACTTTATACTACTAGATTTGCTTAATAATTTATAAATTAATATTTATTTTATTGTATTTTTTGTATGTGTAGTAATTTTATTAATATGTGGTTTGAAAGTAATAAATATTAATATATAATTTTATTATATATATTCAAAGTGTTGAATTATTTTTTTAAATATTTTATTTTGATAGAAATCTTATAATTTTTAAAAGACATATCTATTTAAATAGTTTAATAGTATATTTATAAGAAGCTTATTCACCTGTTAAATGTTACGATATGAAGTAGGCTATTAAAAAAGTTAATAGATTAAATCAGACTTTTAAAAAGGTCCGACTAAATTTAATAAAAAATATATTACAAGTAATACATCAAGTTTAAACTTTAAAATTATTAAATAAATTACGCTTATTTATGCAAAGTCTAACCTACTTTCATTCCTATTCTTTCAATAACATTTGTTTCACGTTTAAATATTTATAAATGTATATTAATTTTAATATTATTAGAAAATTATTTTTTATACATGATATTTAGAAATAATACATGCTGATATTGGTATTTTTGAAAAATTATAAAAATTAATATGAAATTTAAAAATAATCATTGGTAATTTTTAGTGTAAGTACAAAAATCTTAAGATAAAAAATATAGTAAAATTTCAAAAATCAATTACTATTTTACAAAAAAATATATTAAAAAATTTTTAAAAACTCAAAAATTACTAATAACAATTTTTAAAATAAAAAATGCTTTTAAAATACTAAAAAGTGCCAAAAATTCATGTCTATAAGTTAATAAAAAAAAAAACTCATACTTTTGTAATTTAAAAAAAATAGAAAAAGAGCTATTATTATATATAACTTTTAATTATATTATATTTATGTTTATAGTATTTTAAAAGTGTTTTTTTTTATTTTCATTGATTTTAATTATTGTAAGACAATATAAAATATATTTACTTCAATAAACTACATATTTTTATTGGAAAATTAAATTCAAATGTTGAAGAAATTCAGTTAACAAACTATAAATCATATATTATAACTCTAAACTTCAGTTTCAATATTAATATTGAAAATACAATATTAACATTTTGACACAATTAAAAATGTACAAAACAAAACACAATCAAAATTGCAAACATTAGATTATTTGGTTTATAATTTAGTTTTCTTCATGCATCTTTCTTAGAACTGTAAAGTGGACCTACACTCTAACTTCTCCAATAAAATATAAGATTAAAACTTTAATTTTTAAAGTTTAAATTAAATTATGTTTTAGTCCAATTGAATCATAATATAGGTAAACTAAACAGAAAAATAAATAAAACTCAAATATTATTCTTGCAAAGCTAAATTAAATTAAATTTTTTTATATTACTCAGTAAAATTCGTTGTCCACAGTAGGCTGGTCCGAATTGGGTCGAATATCTTGTTTTGTAAACTCTATTTTGTTTCGTAAATTTTTTATTTTAGATTTAAAAAAAAACTTTAGTTTTGTAAGTATCTCTTTTATTATTATTTGGTTTAACTATTGTTGTTTTTAAGTTTTATCTTTTTATTTTATTTTTATCTTTTTTCTCAAAAGTAATTTTGTGAGTATGTTTAACAAGGCAAACAAATAATTAGTTAAATATTGAAAAATTAACTAAAAGTAAAAATTAATAAATTTGTTGATTGATTAAAAATATTTAATAAAATTAACTAGTGAAATAGATGAGAAATATAAAATAACATAAAATAATAATAATAAGATAGTGAGAGAAAAATATAAAAGAAGATAGTAACTTGTAGTCCAACTACATGAATTACTATTTTAAATAATAATAATAATAATAATAATATCGAAATGCCGCAAGATATTAAAATTAGTTCCTTTACGAACGAGGGTTAGAGTATGTTTGGCATACTTTCAATTTAGCTTTCAACTTATTTGGCTAAAATAGACTTATGTTTGATTAAATTTCCTTTCTTTGGTAGAGATAAATTTTTTATTAGTTTATAGTGTTTTGACTGCATTTTTTTGAAAAACTATTTCATATAGTATTGGACCTTATAAGATCTTTTATTTTTCAAATTTTATCTCTAATATTTTTTATAATTTCTATTTTAATGTCCATTATTCATGTCACTTATACTTATCAGATACTTAAACAATTAATATATTAAATATTTTTAATCAATCAACTATTTTATTTTTTTAATGTTTTTTTAACTAGCTTGCCTACAAGCTTATCTCACACACTCTTAAATCTGTCAAATAAGTTTTTAAATTAGTTAAACAAGTTAAAAATTAACTTAAAAGTCTTGAAAACACTCTTTATCATTTTTTTATTATCTTTATATATATATGAGATGATCTTCTCACACTAGTATAAGTCTAAAAACTCTTATACTTAATCTAACTCTTTCATTTAACTTATATCTAACATTCAATGAAGTAATAAATTATACGTAAATTCTATGGTACCCATAAATTTTTTTTAGGGTATCGTACATAAAAAATTTTAACCAATAATATTTCAATACGTATTTAAATAATAAATTTATTTAATAATAAATTATTATATTTATTACATTTAAATAAGTTGAAAAGTATTTAAGTCAAAATTAAATAAATTAAAATTTTAAAAAAATAATATTATTTTAATAGATTTTTATTATTAATATTTAACTATTAAATTAATATAATATTTATAATTTTTTATAATAAATAGAAATTACTTAAATATAAATTATATTTTATTTAAAACTAAAAATTTATAAAAATAATAGAAAAATAAAAAAATTAATATACAATAAATATATATATATATATATATATATATAATAAGATCATATAGCAAATAATATAAATATAATTTTAAATAAATTATATATAATAATATTTTTAACTTGCTACGTGTTTCTTTTTAATTGGTATAAATTTATTAGGTAGTGTACCTATAAAAAAAATTTAAATACTATAACACATATATAAATTATATCCTGTTAAATGTAAGTTAAATAAAAGATTTATATTAAATGTAAGAAAGTTTTTAGAATTATACTAGTTGAGCGCTTTGATAATATTGTTCTAACATTTCAGGCAATTACCTACTTGAGCACTTTGAAGCCATATCATCCTAAGGGGATGGTTGAATGTTGATAATATTGTTGCCAATACCTGCATAGAATTTGTTGGCTTTTGGCAGACACTGTCATTTTGAAATATCTTTATCTATTGTGTATATATTCAAATCTTTATGAATACTTAAACTTAACTATAGTACCTTTTCTAATGATTGGATGACTGGATTTATCTTTGTCGTAGTATCTCAATGTATATTATGAATATGCCACACTGAATGGCCAAGAGAAGAAGTCAGCTGTTTGAGCCATAGCGGAATGTCACCCAGAACATAATGTAATTAGACTTCGTTGAGTTGACGAATGCTTTGTTTCTAACTTGCGGGTGTTTTTATGTCACTTTAACTACGGTCGGAACATGCTTAGATAAATGCATATGTAAGCTGTAATAACTAATTTTTTATGGAGGATTTATAATTGTTAAAGGTTTTTTTTTTTTTCTCTCATTACAGTTTGAATATTGTGGAAACAAGATCTTGGAGCATCAATCTCTCCATGAACTCATCATGTAAGTTTTGTATTTGTCTTCTTTTCTCTATTCTCATTATGAGGTTTTGATTGTTTTCTTGTTAGAGGGTAAGAAATCATAACCTAAATTCTGTGCAATCGTGGATCTCACATCAATTCAAGTTCATTTGATTTTATTGAATATTAATTTTGTTTTTCACATCATTAGTCACTCATAGACGATGTTTGATCTTTAATCTCAATAAAAATTTAAATTAGGATTGAAGATGAAGTTAAAACAACATCATTAATGATACTCTAATAATATTGTCAATTATGATATTTTAATGGATTCTTGGTCCTTATGCTTATTTTTATTGGAATTTTCTATGAAAATACGATTCTTAACTGGAGAAAAAGGTTGACTATTAACTAATATTGAATTTCAATTAGCACCGTGAATTCGATTTTCAAATTTGTTTTTAAAAATCTTAATTGCTTGAATAAGGGTAAAATACTTAAACCCTAACGTATTATGCATTTTAAATTCCTTTTTTTTTTTGTTCCCATGCGTACTTTGATTTCTCTTTTGAGGATTCTATATCATTTTGCTTTAAGTTAGCCTAGTTTTAGCCATTATAATATGATCTCTCACTATAAAATAAAGTTTAAATAGTGATGAATTTGTGAAATTGGTATCCAGTCGGGTCACAAATTATTTAAAGCAACACTATCTATTCACCTTATTTTGCACAATTGATGTACTTGTAATACACTTATGAAACATATATATAATCATATAATCTCAATACAAGTGTCTCTTTCTTCGTAATTATCTAGCATGCGTTTTTGGATTGTACTAACACACTAACTTTTGTAGATTGGGTGAGAGGACCCTGATGCTGCATCAAAGAAAAATGGAGGTCTTTTCTATCTTTTCTGGAGAAGATTCTCAAATATAGGAGGGGTCGTTTTCTGTCCTCTCTTGGATTAACGTTCAATTCGCGATACTCATAATGTTGGTTAATTTTTGTGCCCTACTTGGCCGGCACCGATGTAACTCGAACATTCAATTTTCTCTCGCTGTGAATTCCACCCAATTTGCACCACCATATTTCCTTCCAAATCTTGGATTGCTTTTGTCCCTTTGCAAAAGAATTTCAACTCACACGCGTGGAATTGAGGAACAATATTCAACTTGCCTCTAACGTGATTCAGCCTAGAGGTTCTCATAAAACAACATTCATTGCGACAATTTAAAGACACTACTATAAAGTCTAATTTAGAATTATTCAAATTTTGAATACAGGAGAAGAGAAAACATAGTTATGTTATATGATAATATCAGCGCATATATGCACGATATACTGGGAACATGCAATTGGTTTCGTGATTGGATTTGCGGTTAATATATGGATGATATTATATAACTCAAATATTGTTGATTGATGAAATGAAAAGGAGTGTATCAAATATGATGAAGAGGGTGATTATGTTCCCTAAGGAGTGTCACAAATCCCAAAAAGTTTCCTGAAAAATATTTAGACAAAGATAAGGTATAGGAAAAGGAAAGTTGTTTGGCAAGGAGTGCTTGGCATCTACAATAGAGGGGGTCGTGGCTATGGCATCAGAAGAAAAAGACAAAAGGCTGCTACAATGTGCAATTGTGCATCGAGTGGTTTGACTTTGAGGTCCACTTAACATACCCACGTTGATGTGTTTAGTATTTTGCATTGGAAAGGGTAATAAGCATTAAACCTTACCTTAACTTGATCATCATTTATTCAATGTGGACACTACATGTGGCATATATTCTAATACCCCTATGTACCCTATCCCTGTCCCTCCCACTCTATCTTCATCAATTACTTCTATGATCATCATTGGTAATTATTCCCTGGTTTTTTTGCATGGAAATGCAGAGAGAGTACATCTTCTCCTTATTTGCATGGAAATGAATAGCAAATGGCCTCGTTTGATTTGCTAACATCCAATAAGTTTCTAGAGTTCTGTTAGTTAGACTCGTGTTCCATTGCACAGGTTGAATCCGTTTCATCTATTTTATTTTCAGTTTTGTATAACTGTTAAAAAAATCAAGTATAAAAATATAATATTTAATGTTAAGATATTGTACATTATTTTTTATTATTTATTTATATACACATTAAAAATATACTTTAATACAAGGTGTCTCTTCTAGTAGTTTGAAAACAATTTTCCTAATGTTATCAAGGTAATAATTAAGAAACTTAAATAAAATTTATTATTAGTAAATTCTCACTGTAATTCTTAATTATATTTTAATATAAAATATTATAATTTCTTAATAAGTACTTTTAAGGCATTCATCAGCAAAATCCTTAGAAGATATTGCTATAAGAATTTTTTAAGAAAATTTGAACATTATTTTTAGTACAGCATAGACAAATTTACAATTTAAATAATTAGGCTAATTTGATTTGAAGAATTTCTCCTCGTGATTCATCTTCACAGATCATTTGGTGGGCATGACTCATGCGGACTGATAGGTGGGTAGAATGGTTCATATGCCAAAGCCTAATTTCAAGGAGTTCCCTGTTTAATTACCTGAATTGGTGCAGTGAGAACATAACGTGGCTTGCGTTGTTTTTTGTAGCCAGTCATTGGTCAATTTTGTCTTCAAGTTAAATTTGAATGTGTTCATGTAACAAAGTAAAAAAAAAAAGACTTTTACTAGCTAATTTTGGTGTCAACGAAAAAGCCTTGCATTAGATAAAATGATTAAAGTTTGATTTTCTGATTGAGACATTACAAGGACATAAAATGCATGTATTCTAAAGTTTCTTTTTCTTGAAGACATTGCAATGCCTTTAAGGGCTATTGTGTTACGAATTATTTTGTTTATATCCTTTTTCGGAAAAAGAGTAAAGATTTAATGCTATCAATAGCTTCTCTTTTGAATGATATAGAACAACCACTTTTTTGACTGCATTTGTTTTCTGAACTTCTCTGTTTCTAACAGAATTACATAAGACAATTAAAAGCTTCTTTAGATTATGGAAAGTTTAGGTGGGGACCATATGTTTTTTTCATTCTTGTTATTCAACAAATTAAAAACTTTATGAAAGAAAACGTGATTATAGAAAGGGTTCTCAGATGGATTACTTTTTCATCCTTTTGCTTTCAACTTAATTTGTACCCCCTGTGGTCAAACAAATTAATCACTCCAATTCAAGGAACAATGTGCAATCAATTGACAGCATGTGCCTTGGATCGCTTTCTCAAGAGAACATTTGAAAATTTAGAACATTCCATGCATACGCACATTTTTGGATCAAAATATGACCCGCGAAAACTAAGTTTAAGGCTGCGGTTCCATATCCCATTACCGAGTATATTGTGTCCACTTCCTTTATTTGTAATCTTTCAAGAACTGAGAGGCATTTCAAGTGGAGGACTTGGTAGTTTCTTTTCTTAAAGGTTTGGACTAACTTTATATATCTTGATTTGCAACGATATATATAAAATGTTAAGCTAGCTTTATAAGTTCTTCAAAACACCTTCATAGTGCATAATTTTTAAGCTGCAATATTTGTTTCAAAAGGAGGCATGAAAATGTATAATGTTGACAGAAGAAGCTGCAAAAATTTGTTACAAAATATATTGAACATTTAGAACTGAAATCATTTTTGTTTTGGGGGGTAAGCCACGCTGAACCGAAATTGAATAATGCAAGGATTTCCATTCCAAATGACTAATTAGCCCTTCAAGAATCATAAATCTGCAGCTCAACATGACATTGATCGGAATAAAAATATAATATAAGATGCAACGAATCTGTCATAAAGGGCCAAAATGGCAAACGAAGAAGGAAGAAAAGGATCTTCATATATATATTTTGACTTTAGCCACATACACAAAAACGTGTAAAGAGAAAACATATATTCATGATAAAAAGCAATCATTCCGGAAAAAAGACAAAGGCAAAGGTGGTAATTAACATTTAAACATGAATCGCAACTGATATGGCTTCCATAAAGACTATTTGTCACATATTTTTGAGACAATGTAACACTTCTAACTGACATTCTAAGCATAGCTGTTTCCGGAACTTTTATTTAATTCTTAAAATTTTCTATAGCTTTCTTATAATAATATAAACACATTTGATGTTTCTTGCGAATAATTTTTCTCAATTTTCAACTCTTAAACTAATTGCTCTCTAATTGGCAAGCTCAATAGTACGATCACGGTTGGTGGAAAGAAGTTAATCAATTAGATAGAGTAGTATACACTTGCGAAGTTAATGGATGGTGTCAATTATGGCATTATATACTATATTAGAATGGATCAAGATGCATTAGTTCTATTTTTTTAAATGTTGAATGGATATAGTCATTAAGGCAAGCATGCAAGCATTATGATATCAAAGCATAGCTTGTCCATGCTAGACATGATAGTGAATAAACAAGTTGGGTGCATCGATTAGCGGAAAGAAAGCTTAATTTGGATCTCTGGTTGTTTATAATTTGTTTTTTGCTTGGTTTGGCTTGGCTTGCAAGACAGATTTCCAAAGGTGTATGATGCTAGGAAGTTGGCTAGGATGTACTTGTCTCTAACATGCACTCTCTAATCATTACATTTAATCTATTTATTCAAATCTTACGGCTGTGGCCACTTTGATTTGCACAAATTTGCATGATATGCACTCATAGGAACTCGGAATTAGGTGTGCTTCAATTGAGTTGGTATATAAACGAATAAGAACTTGCCTTGTCTTGGGGCAATTGTCAAAAAGATAAAAATATTAAATAAAATAGTTAAATTCTTGATGTATCAATTATTTTATTCTTTTAAAAGTATTATTATTATTGTTTTTAAACAGCACTTTCGTGCTCACATTGACAAAATCCAAACCACTTAGTATGACAATGACATAAATTAATCAGTAGAATAATTGAAAAGTTTGATGAAAAAATGAAAAAGGAAGAAGAAGTGATGGTAAAAAACACCACACATCGAATGGACTTGTTGACCGTTTAACAGAAACTAAAGATATTTTTAAGGACTTCTTTTCTCCTTCTTTGAAAAATCAAGTTTTATAGTGAGTCTAGGAGTTACTATTTTTTTCAAAATTTATTTTAATTCTCTTAAGATGTGGACAAAAACAAACAAGATTATGTCTCAAAACCAAGTTGAACTAATAGTTTAGGTTTAGTAAATGAGTTGAGAATATTCTTTGTGTCTTCCATTATATTTGAAGTAATGTTGGTCAAAAAATATGCTGATTTCCATGAATTGGTGATTTCAGCGTTTGTTGCTCACCGAACTTCTTGTCTCAAATATTCTTTGGGACCCCATTAGCTATTTGACTATTACTGAAATTTGTATCATATGTGACATTTTTTTGGACCTACCACATGCAGTTGAGTATGGCCAAACAATGGCCCTTTTGACCCATGTACTACCCCACCACCCCCCCCAAAAAATGCCCAAGCACGTATAAAGAAGGCGACAATAAGAATTAAGAAATCATCTAAGGAATGTTGATCAGAAAAGAATCTTCTCATGTACATGATAGGTCATGTTGAAATCTTGCATTTATCTTTCTTCTAATAAAATATTAAATAGGCATCACCTATTTAATGTCTATCAAAAGAGAGACATACAAAAATTTATTTGGCTTAAAATTAATATGAGGGGATATATTCCGTAAATTTTATTTGGCTGGATGTGCAAAATTTAAATTAATTCTATTGTGTTATTTAACAGCTAAAAGATCATTTTCAACGGTACCAACATGTACAACCGCTAGAAACCCACAATCAAACCACGTAATGGCTGTTTACACCACCCCTTTTTTTGTTATTTATTAAACACTTTTAATTTTTGAAAACATTTTTGATACATTTCAAAAACTGAATTCTAGAACTCATTTGTAAATCATTTTCAGAAATGGTTTATAAATGACTTCCGCAATTTTATTTATGAATTATTTTAAAAATTAAATCCTATAAAAAAATGTAGTTCGAAATGTAAAAAGTAATCTTTAACAAACAGTTGATTTGTGTTTACATAAGGCCCAAAAAGGTTTGGCATGAAAGCAGATTGCCAATTTTTTATGGGTTTATGCAAATAGGCAAACAGATACTTTAATCTGGGCCTAGGCATCATTATCCTGGGCCAGCTCCATTATACATACACTGGTGACTGATCTGCTCAAATTTCTTCGCTTTAGTTCACCAAACAAAAAAGAATTCTTCGCTTTGTATTATGTGCTCAATCATTAGCAGCTGAAGCAGTCCAAATTATTTGACCAAACATAGAAGTTAGTCCATACCATAAGTTAGAATCTTCAATCTACCCAAAACAAAAAATAATAAGTTAAATTATTCACCAATTTTCTTCTATTTATTTATTTATTTACACCAAAAGTAGTCTATCACCTGTGTGAGAAGATAAACAATAGGCTAAAAGTGAAGACTTAAGAGACTTGAATTAGAATATGGAATCATCATGTATACAAAGGAACAGGGTGCCACTTGAGTTAAGGATACTGTGCCAGTAGTTCAATCGTTTATTATGCAAAATTTTGCCTCAGATATAGTTTGTTTCCATCCTTTGTCCTGGTCTAAAAGGTGAGGAGTCCTTCATAGTTACATAGTTCACTATATTCTATAATTAATAAGCATCACATACTCCTTTCATAGTCCTAAAATACACAATGATTAGCAGTCCTAGTCCTCCAATGCTTTCAACTATCATCATCAGTAAAATCAGGTTCAAGGGGCTTCCTCAATGAACCAAGAATGTCAAGTTCAGCACCATATCTTAAGCTCCTACCTTTCCTTGGGCTGGCTGTTAGTTTAGCAGCACAAATTCTTAAACTTGAACTCATTAGGGGCTGCAGTGGTGCAGAGAAATGTTCAGTGCCAGTTCCAGGCACATAGGACATCATCACATTCTCCTTTTTCTTAAGATCACTAGTCTCTTTCATTCTCTTATACCTAAACCACGCTGCTTGTATAAAGCATGCAGCCCAAGTCCTCCACTGATGAGAGTGGAACCTAAATGTGTGCCTCAGTTGCTTGCTATGCAACCTGCGGAATTGGGCTGCCACAAACTTCAAGTCCTCAGCAATGAGTGCAAAAGCCTCCACTTCAGTGATGGCTTTCACGGTTCGAGTCGAAGAAGGAAGGACGACGGTTGGACGAGGGTCCAAGGCCCATGGCAATAGCTCTTCTCCACAGAAGTCACCAGAGCCAATTCTGCAGGTGTTGAAGAAACCTGTTCTGCCACCATTGGTGGTGCAAGAATCTAGGCGTCCTCGAACAATGAAGAGCATCTCATTCACAAGGTCACCTTCACGAACTACACAAGTTCCTGGAGTGAAAAGAGAAGGCTTCAGCCTCTCACATATTGCATCTAGCATCCTCTCATCCATTTGATCAAATAGTGGTACCTGCCATGGGCCAATAAGTAGTTCATTCTTACTAGTTTGTTTCCCAAGAAACAGGTTAACAAGGTAAAACTCTTGCATATACTCTGGCTAGGATTTGAACATTGCATATGAAGCAATGATTGTGAAATGTGAAAGCTTAATTTGTTACATGAAGATACACAAATGGCTTTTATATTGCATATCTAACCGGCCCCTCGCCACAAGTGCCCTTTGGGCTTGAAGCATCAACCTTGAGCTGAAATTCAACTTTTTATTAGAAGAATGAGGCAAGGATCAAAATCTAGACAACTTGGGTTTAGAGGCTCACTTGTCATTTATCATGTCTTTAAGCTGACATATTAATGGTTTTTATATTACATCTCTAACATGACTAGCTTATATGAAACTAACAAATTCACAACACAAAACACAGTCAAAGAATGAACTTGCAAAGAAGAAAACAAATATTTACTTGTCGGACTAGATTAAGGCAAAGGTGGCGTTTGATGTCGCGTCTGAGGTCCACAGGAAGGTCTCGGAGAATAGTTTCCTCATCAACTCCTCGAGTGGCAACCCATCTGAATTGGTCGTGACGGCGCACATTTTGCTTTAGGTAATGAGGGAGCTGCCTGTGATGCATCCATCTTTCCGTATCTGTCCTTCTTATTCTCCATTCTTCTAGCCGTGTAGTGGTGGATTGCAGGTAGGTCTATTAATCAGATCATTTATATGAAAAAAGGATGAAAATACAAAATATGAGTATCAGAGTTATGATCGTAGGTGAATGTCACACATATAACATGATGCATTTTTCAGTCCACAATGAATGTGGACAAGCTGGCATGGATCAAGGTCCTAGTTGGTACCTCAATAAACTTAGTAGTTAGTGTAGAAGTTTAAATTGGAGATCATTATAAGCTTAGTAGTTAGTATAGGGATGACCATTCAGTACAAAGAATGACAATAAGTCCTAATCAATGAAAACCTGTCTCACAAGATCAGAATTTTCATATTACGCAACTAAAAAGAAATTTCATATTGAACTCTAAATAATCCTTTTAAGCCAAAAAGAAAAAGTCTCAATAATCGTGATATTAAATAATACTAATATACCCAACAGACTATGAGTTTAGTTTTGCAAACAATTATGAAGTTCTAAAACTTGCAGCACATTAAATGACTGGCAATAGTAGACTTACTTGCATATTTCCTATAAGCAATGCAAAGAGCACCAATCCAAGAATTGCAACAATCACAGCAAAATTTATCTCTGCAACCCGTGTGCTTGTTAAGAGATTCTGTCCTACAGAGCTGCAAATTTGGCTTAGAAATGGTTAGGATATCACAAACAATAGAGTGGACTAAAAATGGGTCAAGGATCAAGAATGAATAGTTGTTTAAGACCCCCAAAAAAAAAATATTTTGCTGAAGAATATGAAGGTCTTGATTATAATAAAACCGAAAAGGAAAATTTGAGTTTGTTTCTATTAAATAAATATATCTTTTATTAAGACATGGTTGATTGGAATCATATAATAATCAGTATATCTCTGATCTTCAGTGAAGTGATGATTATGCTCTGGATCATGTTTCTTGCCATCAAATTAACATAGGTAAATCAAAGATGGACTGAATTTGTTGTTTGATAAATTATTCAACTTTGGCATATAAAGAATTGAGTCACCTTAGATTCCTTAGTCCCCACCAAAGACAGTAACAGTATTTGTTGAAGAATTTGGAGCCCGTAATTTCCAAAGTTAGAGCATCCGCAAAAATGCCAAAATGAAAGAAATCACTGTTCTGATCACATAGGTCTGATAGATTACTTGATCTTAACCAAGCAATTCTATTTGGGTCACCTATGCTTTGACACTCAAGATAATGATACTGGCAGTATGGGTACTGCAATGTACAAGCTTTCTTCCAACATTCATTCTGCCTTTCAATTGATAAAAGATACCAAGAGGAACCTAAAACCTTTTTAAAATAAAAAAACAGTTAATAACCGAATTAGAAGCAACAAATAAGATAAAATAATGAAAATGTTGAAAAATAAGAAAAAGATATCTTGATATGTTCCAAATTTGAAAGCTGTAGTACAAAGTCCATCCATCAAAAGTTCTTATGCAAAGAATTATTTGGAACATTACTTACATGACTAGCCAACATATAGAGCGTCAGATTATATGCTGCCCCAGCCCATGCTTTCTCCATCATTACCCCATTTGCCTTAATGATTTCAGATGATAAGGGATAAATAAGATACAACCTCAAGAGGTACTGGAAAATGGTAACAAGGCGCAAAACATGCCTTGAAGCAATCATTTGAGACCCCTTTAGATTTGGGATTACAGCCCAAATCAATACCTAACATGTATATGAATTACTAAATTGTTATCCTGCGGCAGATGAAAAAACAAAACAGGATGTATACATTTGAGACAACAGTATTTTGAACTGTAATATCAATTTAGTTCACAGCAAATGACCCTGAGAAATGCAGCCAAGGACATCAACAGTATTTAGAATATAATGTATATTATTGTTTTAACATAGCACAGCGGAGAGGCTTTTGAGTGTGAGAAAGTGTAAGTGTTTTTGGACACAAAATGTCCTTGTGAAAAATTATAATCTTAAAAAAACTTACAACGAATCTACTATTCAATGTGTCCAAATATGTTTTGGCATCATTCAACCAAGTAGATTCTTTGTAGTCTTTATCCTTCTCTTTCATCCATTTGGCAGAATGTGAACATTAGAATGGTGTAAATTAACAATGAAAATAAAGGTAAAAGCAATCACACCATTAAGAAGTCTTCTAAATCCCAGATTATCTAGGTACACAAGCATAAAATTGCAAATCAACTGTTAAGTTGACCCTGATTTTTATGTATCAAATTGAGAAAAAGTTTCAATATATAGTGATAGCAATCCGATTTTTATAGAGCTATCAGGAAATCTAGTGTGAAGTTTATATTTATACCTAGAGTTGACTAAGGTCATTTAGAATATTTAAGATGTGCTAATACTGTTCAGTAATTAACCAATCCGATTTGATGATACTAAAGTTCAAATTAGCTAAGTTTTGGACATGTCATCAATTTTCTAAGAACTAATTCATCTCCTTAGTTTCATCATCAACAAGTTTTCAGAACCATTGGGATCAGAAGAAATAACACATTTTTTTTCTATCAGGAACATACCTGTGGAAGTGGTTGAGCAGCCACAAGATCAAGCCAGAAGTCTTTCTGCAGGTACTTTGATGCAATCTTAGAAGAGTCTATAATAAGCTCTCCTCTACCAGAAACACGAGAGGAAGGAGCAATATAAGCGGTTTGAAACCGAAAATAAATCTGAATAATGTAAAATGCATCAACCAGTGACCGAATTATGGTAAGGGACACTTCAAGACCAGTTGACATATCAATGCACTTGTCTTTCTTAGCCACTGGTAAGTAAAAGAATAAGGGATCCACAAATAGTGAAATCAAACAAGCTGCTAAGAATATTTTGTTCCATTTATTTACTCTAGTTCCCCTAGGATCCAATATCAACATTTGTGCGGCATCATAATCCTCAGAAAAGACCCTGGAAAGTTCTCTTCCATCTAAGGACCTCCCTATTGCATCCTTCTCAAACTTCTGTTTGCCACTCATCTCATAAGCCAGCATTGACAAGTGACTCTCTTTGTTTTCCATTAACTTATTTGTGTCCAATTCATCACGAAATCTGGATGCATATAACACCAAAACCAAAATAAAAAAAGGTGATGAAAATGGCCAACTCCGACAAAATTGTAATCACACAAATTGATATAAGTCCTATAACATGAATAATTTAATAGAATCACTAGCATAAGTTGCACTAAATTCAAACTATGTGCAATTTTGCGGCTCAATGTCAAAGAGAAGAACTGGCAAACCTCACAGATCTTGAACTATTAGAAACCATACTTCTCTAATTCAACTTTTCAGTTTCCCTCTTCAAGTAGATACAAGAGAACATATATACAAAGGCGTATTAACCACAAGAAAAGATTTAAGAGCTCAACCACAAAATAATGAAGCAAGTTTCCGTACAATCTTTTCCCAGAAATCATGTGAAAGAAAAGTAGCACACTGTTCATAAGCTATAAGTACAGTACTCTTTTCGTGTTTATTCATGAAAGAACAGGCAAAACCTGTGAATTTGACAGTTCTAAAAGCTTGCAAAGGATTCAAAGTCGTTGCCCCTTGGACTTCATGGTCATACATGGACATTATTTTTTTGAGATAAAATGACGAAACTACTGAACAAAAAATATGAAATGAAACACACGAGGTTCTTGTAGAGCCACCAAAACTTCCTTCATCTGCTTCTTCCATTCCATGCAAAATTTTAAGGTTCAGTTTGGAGAAACATATCAATGAAAAGCATCACATTCAAATTCCATTATTTGGAGAAATAATAGAGTTAGAAAGAGAAAGACCATCAGCTAGAAAAAAGGGAGAGAAGAAAATAAATAATTCATAAGGGAAATAGAGAGGAAAATGAAATTTAACCAGAAAATCCTTGCAGTCAATTTTCCTTCAATACTACCTTGGATTCAGTGTTTGACTAGTACAATGAATTTTAATTTTAATCTCCTGATTTGTCCTAATCAATGAATAAAACCAAAACATGGGTTATGGAGTAGTCTCATTCTATAGTGAAACCACTTTGCTTATTGTTCCCTCACTGAATTATATTATGACTTGGACTGTAACTGTATGAGAATGTGTCAACATAAGTAAATGGAAGATTGCCTACTACCCAATATTCAGATAATGCATTGTTTTCTAATGAAGCATTTGAAGTTTTCAAATGCGACTTGGGTTTGTTTAATGCTTTTTTATTCATGTCATGTGTAGAATAGAATCCTCCTCCATGGGGAGAAACAGAGAGAAGGGACATCAAAGTTTTCAATTGCATTGCATTGTAATTTTTCTTTTCTTTTATGTCATAAATTTTGATGACAGTGAGAACCTTAACCAACATCACCGCAGAGACATCAAGCTCAAAGCCAAGTCATCTCAACTGCATGTGCTGTCTGGCGACAGCTATGCATTAATATTGAGAAAGAGTGTAGAATTCAGCTAAGAAACATGATTATGTAATTTGAAAAGGTTCATTTTTTTTTTGTTATTCTTGTTGAAGGAGTACTGACAATACATTTTTCTTAACTTTTAAAACAATTTTATGATTTCTATTACTAATTTTCATTCACTTTTCAACCATGTTTTGCCTCTTTCATTTACCAGAGGTTTTTGTTTTTTAGTTATGTACTAAAAGTTCATGTGGTAAAATATGTTACTTTCCACACCCCCCCCCCCCCCACACACACACACACGGGGTCTGTAAGGTGTTTATGTACGTCCGTTAAGAAATTAACCTTTCATGAAATCATTTCATTGGCTGAAATCGGTTTTGCTTTAGATTTGGATATGGGTGTCTTTATTATAATTTTCTGAACCGTATGTTGTCGTTAATTATTGTAAAAAATGCTGATGGATACGAAATTCTTGAAAACTTAAGTAAAATCAAGAAGTTGCACTTTTTTAAAAAAGATTTTGCTAACTAGCTTTTTTCAAGAGTATTAGTTAAGAAATTAATAATATTTTTTAAAAAAAGTATGTTAAAATATATTAAAGATCAAAATAATAGTACATTAAAAAAAATTTAAATTTTAAATTTCTTAACAACTAATTAGCATTTATTTTAAAACAATAATGATGTATGATTAATGAGTCACGTTATTTTAAGCTTGACTTTCAACTCAATCAATCTTTGTCCCAAATGTATATAAGCTGAGGAGGGGCAAGCAGCATAACCGTGACTTGTGAGACAAAATCAAGGGTGAATATATAGATGGTGCATATTGCAAAATGCAAAGGTGATAGCATTAAAGGCAAAGCAGGTTTGCACCATATAGCTCAACTACCTAAACCAAACATGCAAATGGGATACGGCAGAATGATGAATAGCAGTTGTTGCTGTTTAAAATAAATGCAGAAATTATAATGTTTATCAATTATTTCCACTAAAGTTTTTTTAATAACATTAAAATACCACTTTATACCTATATTTTCCTTTTCTAATTTTTTAAGGAAGAAATATGGGAAGTTATTAATTAATGTTGGTGCACATTTCCAACATTCAATATTATTTTAAAGGATAATGTCAAATCAAATTTGGCATTTCTTTACAGTATTTAGATTTTTGTTCAAGAAAACCTAATTATTGTTTAAACAAAAACCAATGTCTTATAACTTTGACAAGTGTTATCCTGTACTTTAAGAATATAAGTTAAATAATTTGAAAAAATTATAAAATCATTAACAAATTTCTAACATAAATTTAATAATATTCTATTTATTAATCCTTTAACAATACTAATAAAACAATCATTGAAAACGTATACCTTACATTCCGTATAATGTGTCATTATTTAAAATTAAAACAATAAAATGTCAACTATTAATTTTATATTTAACCGCTATAAATCCATACCAACTATTCCTCCCCACTTAACCATTTCGTCCATTTTAAAAGTGAATACGTGGCATGTTAACTATATTATACGTTTAGTATACTTTAAAAACAGTATAAAACAAACCACAAATTAATTTACAAACCAATGCCTGTAATTCCATAGAAACGGTTGAAACCAACAAAATAGACGGTCCAACTATGTCCACACACCAGACACTACGTAGATGACTAATTGATTCAGCAAAGCTATGCTGTCTCTGCCTCAACGAAAAACAAGCTGAAAAGTGTTGACACCCACATGCACAATTAGCAGGTTTTTCTTTTTTTTTCTAAATGTGAATATCAACTCTAAGAATTAATTTTACATAATTAAAAATATATTTATTATACTTTTATATTTTCAATGTAACAAAAGATACACTTTTTTTTAGGTAAAAGGGAGTCCCAAGTACGAGAACCATATTGCAATTACTTATCTTTATAGTCAATTAGATACCCTTCCTCTACAATTAAGCAGCCACAGTAATCAAGAAAGAATTTTAGGCCATTTACCTTGAGTCCTCAACATGATCTCTTCCAACCAAACGAGTGAACCGTAAACAAAATCTGTGGTTGATAATTTTCCAGGCTCATTTGTAATTGTAAAATTCTACCACAACATTGTTGGGAAGTTGGAATAGGGTAACCAATAAATATGATTCATCTACTTCTACAGTGAAATACTACAAATCAGTTTCAAATGACAACCATCAAATTTGGAGCATACATTTAAACTTCAAGAGACACTGATCAACTCTTCTCTATAAAGAAGCTTGTCAAATATTGCTGCTATGTGTAGATGTAGTCTCTGCATGTAGTAGTGTATTTTCCCAAGCTGTTGAAAAACATCAATGACTTGCAGTTGTATAGCTCCTAAGTACCTGTTAAGGTCAGATAATACCAGAGACTTGGAACAATCAGCACAACTCCAAGATGTTATTGCATTAGAAAACACAACATAATCAAATAGGGTACAGAATAGTACCAAAGTCCTCTATCGATCAGGTATAGACGAAAGTTTTAATCCTCAAAACCGCTTGGGCTTAGAATCTGCTAACGAGACTCGTATAGCTCTGCCATTCAAGTCCTGCAACCAATATTAAATAGTCAGTTTTGGGTGGTTAAACATAAAACTGAAGATGCACACACTCACACTTATTAAAATGTAACCATACAAATTTGGGAATTCCAACTCATTGAATTGCAGCTTGTGTTCTCATTATTTGACTTCCAAAATGTAGATTTTCAAACACTAATGAATGCATCTAGCAATATCAAACTTGAATAAAACAATAATTTGATGAAATGCTTCTTATTAAAATTATTTTCATACCCATCTGACTCGGACATGTGAGTTTTGAAAAAGAAAAAGCACTACCTCATTAACATGTCTTCTAGAATATACTGAAACATGGAAGAAAAAACAAAACAACAAAATTCTGAATGCAACCACTTCGAAGAGGGGAAGGATTAGCGTGCTTACAACACCATCTAAGGACTGAATTGCACTGTTGACCTCTTCAGGGCTACTGTAAGTCACAAATCCAAAGCCTCTAGATCTTCCACTTTCTCTGTCATAGATTACCCTTGCTTCCAAGACCTTTCCTTTTCCGCGAAACAATGTCTCAAGTGTTAAATTGTCAACACCCCAATCAAGATTACCTACATGAACACGGTTGCTTTCATCTGAAGGACCACCACCACCTCTGGAAGGACCTCTGAAACGAGGGGAATTCTCATTCCGAGCAGGAGGTGGTCCAGAATTTACTCTCAAAGCCCTTCCCTCCATTTCCTACGAATTTCAAAAGATTCTTTCCTTAGATGTCATAAAAACAAAATGGTCAAAGTCATACTTAACAGACAACTACAAATATGCTCACATTTCACATCATATAAACTCAATCTCTGACAACCAACACTATATAATAATGCTGTAAACCAACACTCTTTGTGTCCACCAAAATTCATTTGTATAAATTACATCCTTTTAAATTTTAATCGCCTAAATAAATTCTGCAATGAATAAAACTAATTTTGAAATATGCGAAAACTTTTAGATTTCAAGGTAAATAGAATTAGGAGAATAAACCATCTTTATCATGAACCAAATTATGATAAACTCACATAACCATTGAACTGATGAGCAGCTGCTTCAACTTCCTCAGGAGAAGACATGGTCACAAAACCAAACCCTCTGCTTCTCCCAGTCGTTTTATCATAAATCACCTGCCAAAAACAAAAATAAGTCACATCCCATCTTCATTCATCCCAAAGGGTACCCAATTAAACCCTCAAAAACTAAACTAAGTAAAAGAAAAAGCACATTACCTCAACCATCTCCACATTCCCAGCGTTTTCGAAGAGCTCGGCTAGTTGAGCACTGTCAACGCTGAAAGGGAGATTACCCACGAAGAGTTTAAGGTCAGGGGCGAAGCTAGGGCTATCTCCATCGCTGAGGACATCCTCTTCCTGGTCGAACTCCGAGGAAACAGCCACACGAGGAACAAAACGAGACGAGAACGACAACATTGGTGGAACAAAAACAGTGGAAATGGAGATGGGTCTGGAGTTAGGTGTTAGGGAAAGTGAAGAAGAGAAACATTGGGGAGAACACAGAGGTTGTCGGGTTCGGAGAGTGAGAGTGGGAAGTGCAAGAGAAGCCGCAGAGGTAGACATGGTTATGGTGGTTAACGGATAAGGTTTGAGAGCAAGAGCAAGCAAAAATAGGGTTTATTGCGCTATATAGGAAGAGGAAGACTCAGAGTGAGTGTGCATTGTGATATTTATGTATGAAAGAAAGGAAGGGTGAGAATCAGATAAGGTATGGTGGTGGGGTACAAAATACTTATCTATTTACTAATTTAACCTTCCTACATCAGATATTTTTCAGTTCTTCCTTTTTATGTGCAAAGATATTTTTGTTCCCAAATGGATAGTTGCACGCCTTATGGCCCAAGTCCAAGTCATTGATCCAAGTGGAAGTGGGTATTGGGTATTGGGCATTGCGCACTGGGCAAGTGTGTTATTCCTTTTTGTTTGTTTCTTCCTTGTAGGACTAAAAATAGAAGCTGGATTTCTACCTTCTGGTTTGCAAGTGACGAAATGAGACTTTGGCTAATGACCCCAAAAAAATTGAAATAAGACTTTGGTTCAACAATTATATTTGCATGTAGTTTTGCCCCCATATTCACTGTTGTCCTAAAAACTGATTAGATGTTAACTTCACCGCAAGTTGTCATGTTCTTCGATTTTTGTTATGAGGATCATTAGGATTTGTGTTATTGACCTGTTTGGTGTGTAGTGTGTGTTCTTTGGTCTCACGCGGGGTAAGCTAAATCTATGGAACTACTTGCAATTGCATTCCCAACTTGTCATGAATCTCTTCTTTATACAGTTTTTTACGTCACCAATTCCTAATTTTAGACATCCTATATATTATTAATTTTACAGCCACAGAATTTTTTTATATGAAGTTCAGTTATATTAAAAAAATAAAGTATTATATATTGATATTTTACAGGCATAGACGGAGGGTTATAATTGAAAATAGAGGAAAGAAAAGTGATAAAACTTAAAGCATCTATCAAGATAATAACTTCAGAATGCAAATTAAATATTAAATCATAAATAAGCTCAATAATTGTACCTTCACATTCTTAAAAATATTTATCATCTCAATGAAGGAAGATTCCGACCAATATTATTTTACGTTCTATAAGATAAGATGTGCATGTGAAGAATTGCGTAGTAATCCTTCAAAATCATTTTTTAATCATCATATATCATTATATTGTAACCGCAAGTGCTTCAATCATTAAGTTGACTTTTAAAATGCCACTATCTATGCGTATAACCCGTATAGATATATTAAATTTAAAAACATTTTTATCTTTATAAATATTATTAAATTTATTTTTTTATTTTTTAAAATAATTTTTATTATTATTTAGTGGCAACATGATATATACTTATGTCGTGTATTAAGGATTATTTCAAAGTAACGTACACGAAAATCAACACAATGTTTTAGAAAATGGAAATTAAATTCACCAAGTTAAAAAAAAAAAAAGATATGTTATCCTATATATTATCAGTGAGAGTGGGAAGAAACTAATGAACAAACCAACCATAGACATGAAGCTGAAGAACTTGAGATTCATGGTTCTTGACTATAAGCTTGAACTCATTCCACTCGGGGTTTGGGTTCTTCAATTCATCTGTATGAAAGTCTGCTTTATTTAACAAAAGGGTCAGAGACTAGAAGTTCCTAATAAGTCTACTTATAAGATTTTGAGTGCCCACACAATCTTCGAATATAATATGGCAACAGGTCTTTCTGTAGCCCTCTGTAGGTATATAAATAAATTTAGAAGATTAAGCACTCTCCTTTTTTGGTCTTGAGACACAGAAATTTTTTTCCCTTACTCTGCAATAAAGTCCAAATGAAAGGGGAAAAAAGGGAGAACTCTAGTGGAAATACCTAATCACCACCCCACATGTATCCTATGTTACTAACTTTGGCTATTTTTTAAAACTACATTTGGACCATCAAGCATATTGGTAGTTCAAAAGATTTAGGCAATATGTACAAACTTGTGTTTTTATAATTTAATTTTGATATTATTTATTTATTCTTTCTCGTCATATCATTTATTACATATTTTCTTATCCCTCTGCTTCCCATAAATATATAGATGATGTATACAATGAAAGGAGATATAAAATTATCTTTATCAACTAATACCTACAAGTGTCATGTTCTGACCCCTGTGCTTACCCATCGAATCTAAAAAAAAAAGTGTATTATTGCTAAGTATAAATGAAAATTAGTTTTTGAACAATGTTTTTTGACAATGAAAAGTTGTTCACTCCTTTACTTTCTACAAATATATTTTTAATGTTTATATATAGAAAATAATAAAATAAAAAGTTATATAAAATAGATTACACAATGTTAAATATTAGTTATTCAAATAACAAAATTATATATATATATATATAATTAACAAAATCTCTTATTGTAAATTCGAGGCAAGAAGGGCTACCCCGGTTAGTGATGCTGGAGTATAATGTAACTGCTACGTCATCTAAATTTAAGATAAGTATGAAAAACGTAGAGAGAGATGGTGACATCACTTTAATCCTATGTCTTACCAGAAACTCAGCACAGACTAATGAGTTTTAGAAAATGTTTATCGGAAATCATATAGTATACAACATATATGACATTATTTTATAATCTAGCTACTGTGATGACAGCAAACTGGAATCGTTTGATTTTATGGTTGGATATTAGTTGACTTGTTCACAAACCTTCCTCTAGTCTACAAAGATACCTACATAGCCCATAGTGAACCCGTGACAGAGACAAGGGAAAGCACCTGAACATGTCATTATAAGTGCATGTTTTTCCGGCGTCGACAAGTAGTTAATATGCATTTTTTTAAAAAGCAATAAAAATAGCTTATGGGTGCAAAATAACACCAAAACACACACTAAAGTAAAAGTACGAATACTCTTTTTAATATATTTTTTAAAACAAAAAATATTATATTTAGAGTTAAAAAAACTAAAACCTACATCATTTTTCTATTTTTAGAAATAATTAAAATTATTAAAAAGTATGTTAAAAAAACATATTTTCATTGTCCACTCGCATGAACTTTACCCAAAGTCAACACGAGGCTGCATTCGAATGCATGAGGATTATAACCGTGCTAACTCACCCATAAACCAAAGCTACTTAGATATATTAGCCCTGTAAAGTTTCCCACTATTTACCTTCTCTAACTGTGACATAATTATACACACTGACTATGTGAGAAAACGGAGTTGCTCAAATCTCAATCACGTTAAAACTCCAATAGAGTAGAGTAGCAGTGATTAATTTCAAGGTGGCCAAACTTCGTTTGAGAACCTTAACAAAACTCAAAATGTGTTGGAAACAACCATAAAAATTAGTAAGTTTTAAATAATTAGGTAGTAGCCAAGTCTTTTAATTATTGGAAGTTTAAGTGTGTAAATCATAAGTTGTGTTTTGATTAATGTGATTAAGAAATTCTTAATCGTAGTTTGAAGTGTTAGTTGTTTTGTTTTTGAGTATGTATTTTTACGGTCATGCTTTGGAAACTTTTCTAAATCTAGCAAATTGTGTGCACCTGCTCACATATTAGTAGTTTTATTCTCTATTTTTCAAAAACATAGTTTATCAATTGTACGTGGTCTATTTTACGTTATATTTAATTCATTATCTAATATTCTAATTTTTAGTAGATTTAAGGTTTTCAAAAAGGTCTCAATAATTTAAATTCTAAATAGAACTCTATAAATATTACATATACTTATTCGTTTTAGGTCTATATATATATATATATGATATGAACATACATATTTTAGCATATTTAGACTGTTTAGATATTTTTTATTTGATATAAAAGCTCTCAAAATGTCTTTGTCTTGCTTGTTTCTTTCTATTGTAGAGTTGAAATTTATTTTTTTAAGAATATGAGTCTTATGTGTTTGGACCCTGTTGATTCAAACTAAAGATAAAAACGTGATCGATGGACATTTATTTTTTATGCTTAAAAGTCATTGTTATTCTTCGTCTAATATGTGTTAGAAAATTCAAGTCTGCAAATCGCAAATAAGTCAAACTAACCCAGCTTAAAATTAAAAACGATTAAAACACGTTATTCCATCATTTTTCTCCTTTTCCGTTATTGATGCATTTGAGCATACTATGAGTGGTTAGTTGTGTGATTCACACCCTTACTTAATTAATTCTATCCTGCAACATAACCACTACGTTATGTCATACAATATGTTTTATTTATGCATGAGAATTTACATAATCTATTTAGCAAGTGTTTAGATTTTTAAAGAAAGTTAATGTTTAATAATAAATATAATTTTAATAAATTAGAGAGTAATCAAAGTAACTTTAATTGATTAGAATTATATATAATTTTAAGGTTATATTAAAAACATTAGTTATAAATAATTATATGTAATGTGGTGAAATTTATCAATAGAAATTTTATTACATTTATATAATTAATTATGATAAAATATTAAATTATATTATTTTACTCACAAGAATTAAGAAAATGAACATAATTTAATAATTTGATAGTACATGTAAAATAGTTACACGTTCCAATTATATATTGTTGCTTCCATTTTGCTTCATTGACAAACATCCCCTCAAGAATTTTTATTTTTGGTACTTAATTAAGAGTTAGTTACTTACAGTTTTTGTTTTGTTGTTTAAAGTAAAAGAATTAATGTGTTTACAAAAAATTGACGAAAATTATTAATATATACATACTTTTATGAAGTAATTTAAACGAAATTAAAGTGTCTTTTTTTTTTAGAAATTAATTTTCGAAAATTTCAACGGAATCACAGACAGCTGATTCTTAATCTTGAAAAAAAAAATGCCCCAACTTCCTAAATATTCAGCCTATTTGTTATTTTGGTGCTTATGTCAAGTGGAAAAATACGTTTTTATAACTTTTTAGATACATTTTATTTTCATTACAAGCATCCTTTTGGATTTTTTTCAGAAATTTTTTAATCATATTTATTTTCTCTTTCACTTAAATATTTTAAAAGAAGAAATAATCAATCTTTATATCAAATTTGTGAATATGAATTTTTAAACAAAAATATTTTTAATTTAATTTTAGTTAATATAATAAATTATTTTCTATTTTTAAAATTTATAAAATTCATTCAATATTAAAGTAGTCATATAATATATTTTATTATTTTATTTTAAAAAATTATGTTAATTCAAATAAATATATTGTTGACCAATCATGTTCTCTTTTATCATCTCTCTAATTTTACATAGCAAAAAGCCAACTCAACTAGGGATAGCAATGGGTAAAGTACCCGATGGGTACCTGTAAAATTTACCCACAATGGGTAGGGTATTTACCCGCTATACGGGTACGGGTATGGGTATGGGTAAAAACCCGCAAATTTTAATGGAGATGGGTGCGGGTATGGGTATCTAAGTACCCACCCCGCCCCATACCCGCATATATATATATATATATATATATATATATATATATATATATATATATATGCTTGAACTTTATTCTACAATTATGCATTGAATTTTTGTATTATTATATTACTTATGTGAAGTTATATAAGATTAA
The DNA here is from genome assembly GCF_003935025.1 of Abrus precatorius. NCBI lineage: Eukaryota > Viridiplantae > Streptophyta > Magnoliopsida > Fabales > Fabaceae > Abrus > Abrus precatorius. The sequence goes on from NW_020874417.1 coordinate 4,285,659, forward strand.
TATAAAAATATATTTAACAATAAAGTAAACCAAAAAATTTATTTTGATTTATATTTTTAATAGAAAAATTTATTTACTATTTTATATCATTTAATTAGGTTAACACAATTTAATTATTACATAGTTAATATGAGATTGACTTTCTTTAAAATATTATTTATATATGACACACATAAAATATTTTTTACACAAATATTTTTATTAATAAAATCATATTGATGTTTAAATTATAAAGTGAATGATAAATAATAAATATATTATAAATATTTTATAAATTTTACAATCACCTACTATTACCGTAAACTTATTATTTATTAATAATATTTAAATTTTATTTTTTATATTTTAATTGAAAATAATATTTTTCTATGCAACATATGTATTACAAGCACAACTATAATCTATTAAATCTAAATAATATTATTCTTACTATTTATTCACATTCAAAGAAGTTTTTGAAAAGATATAAATATAAAAAATTATTGTTAATTTTTATTTGTTAATTTTTTCAGTTAAAAAAGTATAATTTTTTTAATATACACGTATATTTCTTTATTATAAAATTTTATTGTAACTATTTATCTTTTATTCAAATTCTTTCTTTTAAAATTTATATACATTATAAATATTTAATTCACTAAAATAATTTTTCAAAAATTTATATTTTTGATAAAATACTTTCGTATAGTATATGAGGTAAAAAATACTAGTATTAATATATATATATATATATATATATATATATTATATTATTTTAATTAAATCTATTATTTTTCTTACAATTTCAAATTCAAAAGTTAAAAAAAATATTTTATGTATCCACTTTCTGTTGTTAGTATTGAACTTCTCTACTCTAACTTTATTCTCATTCTCAACGTCTGTCTCACTAAAACTTAACAACTATGAAACGTTATTCATTAGAATTAGTTGTCAATGTCATCACAAGAAGTTACTAAGTGATACCACACGAAGGGACAACCGTTGTACAGATCTATTTCGTTGTCGCTCTGACATTAACAATTAATCAAATCTCACACAAGATAGGATTATCACTGACAAATAACTTGTGTGTTTAATTTTGCTTATTGTTTCTAAGAATTTTAGTTTAGAAAATTATTATATTAAGATACATTTAATGTTTATGATCTTTGAATATTTGTTTGTTATCTATGTTTGTACCTTGTTCGGTAACTACATATTGAATTTTTGTATTATTATGCTATTTATGTGAAATTATATAAACATATTTTTCTTTATAAATATTTTTTTTCTCAAACAAGAACTGGGTACAAGACGAGTATGCGGGTACCCAGAGAACACGGGTATGAGGATTAATATTCATACCCACGCGAGTATAGGACCGAGTACGGGTATTTTTTTAAAACGCAGGTATGGAAATGGGTACTGTAGTACCCTATCCATTGCCATCCCTAAACTCAATTGAGAACAAAAAAACAACTACAGAGGAGAACAAAACATAAGTGCTGCATGAAGTTCTGGAGAAAAGGGAAAAAAATTCATGTATAAGAATAGAGTAGGTATATACACAGTACACACAGGGTTTTTATCCACTGTTCAGCGTCGCTATTCGGCTTTTACAGAAGTTTCATTCAAGGATGCACACCCTTTTTTACTAACACTAGGTAGCTAGTTTTGGATAAGATGCATTGAACTCAGTCAACCTTAAAAACACAGATCAAAATTATTTTATCATTTTCTTGTAAGAAAAATAAGTCATTTCTTTTAATTATAGTTTATTATATTTCTTGGCCACAGAATTCACAGAGACCCAAAAATATCAATCTAGGCCGTGTAAACAAATCTACACACAAACTAAATTCTTGGCAGCATGGTGATTGGGACCATGTTGGTTACACATGGATCCATGTTGTTACTTTCAGTGTTAGAGATGAATAGAGGAAGAATGATTTTGTGGCTTCAATTGAAAAACAACTAAAATTATTTGATTTATGAGTGGAAGACTGTGCATTACACTTAATAAGCTAAGTTCGATGAACACGTTGCGTGGATCATATGCAATTATTTGATGCACTGAATGACCAACATGCAAATGAGACGTTTAGGGTCCATGCATTGGGAGCTTTGTTTAAATAATTTACCAAACTGAGAAAGGTAAATTTTACGGTACCTGCATATTCAAAAGGGTACTAAAACCTTTTTTGTATACACCAATGAATAATACACAAAGTTATTTAGCTTAAAATAGTCAAAACTAGGCACTTTGTGGAGGCATTGCACGTAAACTAAATAAATATACGAAATTGAAGCATGATTAGATTAGATTAGATCGGAGGTTTCTGGCACGTGGCTAACGTAAGCTTCTCACTGATTTAACAATGGATGCATTATGTATTTGGTAGTAGAGGTTAAATGAGTAACTATATGTGCATCGTTAAAGAATAAAAATCTAAATCTGCTCTTGCAATGCAATAGAATTTATTTAATATTTTTTTTACATTTTTTTATAAAAATTCATAATCTTCTTTTTATATAATTTTAAATTTTTTAATCAGTAAAATTAATTAATATCAGCTTATTTATGACATAATTTTATTGATATTGATGAAAAAGTATTATTCCCTCAAATTCTGAGGTATTAGAGTAATTATCTTAATAGAGAGCAAAGAGGCATTTTGGCTCCTATATTTCTTCTTTTCCATCCTCCTTCTATTTTTTTTAAATCAAATAAAGGAAACGATTAAAATTTTGGTCTTTTTATTTTTGAAAAAAAAAACTGAAATATTTTTTCTCCTTTATTTTCATTAATTTTGAAAAAGACAAAATTAATTAATTAAACTATTTCATCTTTTATTTGTTTATAGTAAAAAATTGTCATTAACTTGATGTTGTTTTTCTGCATGATATCCACACTAGCAAAAAATAATTTCTCTTCCTGAATTTTTGAACATATCTTTTTTATTAGAGAAGTCTCATAGATGTGTTATTTGCCTTTTTGAAAATATAACCGTTTGCCTCAATGGGATCATTAAATTCACAAAATTAGAGTGTTTGAAATAGTTTATAAAATAATTTTGATTATTGAGTGTAAATGAGTTAAACTCAATATTTGAAATTTAAATTTAGTTAGAAAAAAATTATATTTATTAGTATAAAGTAAATATTTTTCAAAAAACTATAATTATCTTTTGTCGGAGATAATTATATTTAAATTAAATAAAATTACTGTATAAAGTAAAAAAAAATTTCAAAATATTTAATACAATTACATTTATTAGGATTTGAAAAATAAATATTTAAGTTTATTTATTTATTTATTTGAATGAGTTAAATTTAAAGTTTGAACTTAAATTATTTAAAAAAAATATTTTGATGAATATGTCTTAAATTATAAATAAAATATTTGATTATAAAAATCGTAAATTTTTTAAAAAATAACCACGATCAATTATTGAAAATACATACATGTGCATGAGGGCACCTTTAAATTATTATTTCAAGTTTATTAAATTTCAACTTCACTCGTTTAAACAATCTAATGTAAAATGCTTGAGCTTGATTATTCTCTAATTAAATAAATAAACTTAAACAAATACTTGATTGAATCTTAAACAATTTACAAATATCTAACTCAGTTATAATTGTAATGACTTTTATAATTTTTTAAAATTTATTTTAAAATAATTAAAATAATATTTTTTAAATTTATTGCAATAAGTTACTTTTATGATAAATTTTATATCATAAGTTTTTTTGGTAAAACATTGTTAATAAATAAACTTTATTTTATTTTTTATTCCTATATTTTAATGTTTCTGCGATTTTTGTCTTAATTTTAATTGCTCACATCTCTCAAATTAGAATACAAAATTTTGATATTTTTAATTTTAATTATTCACATTTAGTCTCTATAATTTTTTAAATGTTTGATTTTGATCTCCTTAATTTTAATTATTTATATTTAATTTCTTTAATTTTTAAATATTTAAATTAAATATCATTTTTGAAAGTGACTTACAGCAAAACTTTTAGAAAGATCAATTGTGTAAGTGAATTAGAATCTTTAATTCACTTTAGAGTTATAATGAGTTAGAACATACTCTAAATTTGTTCTTAATAAAATGTTGATAATTAACAAAAAAAATTCTATTAAAACTTTTAAATTTTATATATTTTATTTTTTAATTTTTTAAATATTTTGTATATTTTTCTATACTTATTTGTATAAATCAATAAAATGTCATACTTTATTATATTTGTATTAATTATTAAATAAAATTAACATTTAAAAATTTAGCAGAACTAAAGATGGATAATTAACATTAAAAGGATCAAAATTATATATTTAAAAAACTAGAAAGACCAAAATTATATATTTAAAAAATTATAAATACCATTTTATATCAAGGAGACCAAAATAAATAAATAAAATTGTATAGGTTTAAAATTACAATTAAGTGAAATAAATATTTGATTACATTATTTATCTAAACTTTTGCTTAGTTCCTTAATATTATCAATAATCATCGGTGTACATGCCAATATTCGAATTAGTGTATGTTTTTGCTATATGACATTTTATACAACCTTGTAAAGTGAAGAAAACTAAAATTAATAAGATGAAACAAATTCATAACAAAAGTCAAATGTCAAGATTGCGTGGCGAATTTGTTGTTATGAAAAACATAACCTCATCAGAAAAATTTTAAACCATTTCCTTTTATGCTTGATAATTGAGTTGTCATACATATAATACTTCTCTTTCTTTGAAAACAAATAATTTTAGTTAATTTTATTTTTTAAAGAATATTTATTTTATAAATTTTATGAAGAAATATATATATATATATATATATATATATATATGATTGAGTATATAAATTAATTAGCAAAATATTTTTTTAACTTAATCTATAATTTCAAATTTTGTGTAAAATAATTAAAAACAAATATTGTCCTCCACACTACAAGAAATGTGTCATTTAGTATCAGTTCGTTAACGACACTTAACAATAATTGCCAATAAAATAGGTAAAAAATAACATTTAACAGTAGTTTTAATAACTGTCACAAAAAATACAGGATAAAGGTAGTTTCCTGCAAACGCCACAAAAATTGCAGGATTTAGTGGCAATTTTATGCAACTATCACAAAAAATATGGGATTTTGAGCAGGATTTCTGTAATCGCTAAAAAAAATATGGGATTTAGCAGCAGTTTTGTATAACCATCACAAAAAAAATGCAGGATTTAAAGTCAATTTGCGATAACAGAAAACACCACTTCACCCACACCTATTCTTCATCACCCACTCAAAGTTACCCCTTTACCTCGACCTTAGCCTTATTAAGTTCTACTACCACCCTCCTCAAAGTGTCTTCTATTATCTTTTTCACTTCTTTTAAAAATGACTCTCTTTCAATGACTTTACACTATAAATTATCTAACATATATATTGTAATGTTAAAAAATAAATGGAATGTAAACCCAAAGAGCAAAAAAAATATGAGTAGAAGATAAGGACTTGAGAAAAGTGTGGAACTAAATTTTAATACAATCTGATTTTTGAATTTTAAATTCAAAATTGTCACTAAATAATCGCCACAAAGTTACCTGTGTTACCAAAATTATTTTTGATAAAAAAATATAATTTAGAATAAAAATTATTATATATAACTTTTATTTGAACAATATTATACAAATTAAAAAATAAAATAATAGTATCATATATATTGGACTTCCCTCTCTATTATCTTCATCGGAAATCAGTGAAAGGATTCACATGATAAAAATAGAGTATTTTATTTTGTTTGTTTTGAACTAACATGGATCTATAAAAAAAATTCTTAAAAACTTATTTTAATTTGAATATTCTATAAAAAAAATTCTTTAAAACTTATTTTAATTTGAATATTCTTTAGCTGTATTTTCATTGAATACTGCTGTAAGTTTTTATATTATTAGTTAGCGGTGCATTTATTTGTTTTTATTTTTTTTTCGATAAGAATGAATGAATGATAGTGATTTTATTATTGTTAACAGCAGAGGAGCAAAGAGGAGTAAAAGCTTAAAAACTCTATTTCGTGACTATCTCTTGGACTCTTTCATGAACCGGTGAACACCAATAAATATCCTATTATTTAATATAGTATTCGTACAATAATAAATAAACCAAAGAACATAGATGAGGACAAGAAAAGTGGACCATGAAATACAATGCAATTTGTCTTTATCAAAGTTTGCTCCAAATTAGAGTGTGAAAGAAAGGGATGGAGGGAGGGGTAAAATTTCAGGATGACGATTGAATATGTATTCATGGTGACTTTATCCAAACAATATAATATTTGAAACTATTTAGTGGGGCACTCAAAATCCAAATATGCTTGGGTATGGTTCAAGTAGATTTCTTATATTATAATTGTTTGAACTTTATATATATATATAGGGAGGTGACTTTTTATATCGGTGTAAATTTTAAAATTTTTATACTTAATCTAAGTTTTTCATTTAACTTAAATTTAATGGGTATAATTTATTACTTCATTAATTGTTAAATTTAAGTTAAATAAAAGATTCAGATTAAATATAAAAAATTTTAAACTTACACTGGTGTAAAAAGATTCTTCATGTATATATATATATATATATATATATATATATATATATATATATATATATATATATATATATATAGGCGAATAATCTCAAACAAGTATAAGTTTAAATCTTAAATTTTATTGACCGTTAGATATAAGTTAAATAAAAGGCTCAAATCGAGTATAAGAATTTTTTTTACTCTTTTCATTTATATATAAATATATATAAGATCAATAAAAAATAATATTTTAAATAAAATTGTCTATAAAATAAGTAAAATTATATTGAAATTAACTTTGTAACGTGTGTATTCTGAAAATAAATTTATGGTCAGTCATTTGCTTCAAAGCAAATCCTCATTTATCTTTATTTTGTAGATGTAGTTTTGAAGGGTACTTGTGTCAGTGGAAAATTCAAAATTTCAAGTCGAAAATGTACAATTAATATATAGAATATAATTAAATTCAAATCATGATTTTATATAAAGAATAAAGTATGTGTAATCACTTTAAAAATAATATATTGTATAAGGCATTGTACTTGAAAGATAGAAAATAATATTAAATAAACACGTTCAGTTTACAAGATTTAAAAAGAAAATAATTTTAGAATATACTTGAGAGAATAAAAGGATAAATTTTGTGAGTGTTGAAGAGAGAAACAAGTTTAGTATGCAATCAATGAACTCATTATTTCAAAACATTTAGAACCTTTAACAAAAGCTAAAAAGTAAATAAGTTTATATAAATATTAAGTAACTAAGATAACAGCACAGATTACTGCAATGGGGACTAAAAGTTTAAAGTAATTTGATACAATATTTTAGAATTAAAAATACAAGAAATAAGTGAATGAAAAAAGAAATGATTGAGTGTGTGTGAAATATATAATCATAAATTATTTATGGCCATTACTGACAACAGCACCATTAGTAATAGTATTAATTTCCTGATAACATAATTTTGGTAACATAAAATATCTTTAACATAATTGCCAATGTGCTTCATCATTTTGATACTATTTTTTTTATACTTTCAGTTCAAGTTTTTTTTTTTAATTGTTTCATTTGTTCAGGTTCCGATCCAAACCATAGTAAGCAATGCAGCTTAAATAGGTAACAACAAATGCTTAACTTTTTTTTTACTTTGAGCTCTTCTAACTGTGTAACAATAACTTATTTCTAAAAGTTATTAATTAAAAAGCATTCTTTAAATATGCATTTAATGAACCTAGATAACTTCAGCTTATTTAAATGTCATAATATTAATAGACTCAATATAATATAACATATTTAAATGAAATAAAATATGTATTAAAATTACCGGTGATTTGCATTGAGTTAATTTACTTAGGGTATGTTTGAAATGAGTTTTTTGGGAAGAGAAAAGAAGGGAAGGCATATTTTCTAATTTTACATTAAAAAAATTATATATTATTTATGATGATAAATATATTATTAATACATTAAATTTTTATTAATATATTGATTTATACTTATATTTTTAAAAAATATTAATTCTAACTATATTTATTTAAAATATAAATCTTGCCATCTCCTCTCCTTTTCAAATAACTCCTCAATAAAAATGTTGTGTCATATGAATAAATGATCTTCCATATCACTAAAACTGTCGTGTCACATGCATAAATAATTTTCCATGTCACTAAATTTTATTAATCATTAGGAAGGACTTAACTTTATTTTCTTTTACTTATTTTATGCATTAGTATTTTAAGCTAAAATGTTTATTTTTTTATCAGGCAATAACATATCATTAAAAATAGTTAAATGTGTTGGCAAATTAAATCACGAGTTAATTATCAATAACTTCCAAATGTTACATTTTATAATATAAAATCATCTATATATAAGTCTAAACGTTTGATAATTTTTTTAGTTAAATGACACACTTACAACGCTAATTCTATGGTAATTCTCTCGAACTTTAAACCAAACAATAAATTACATGTACAATGTTTGACATGGACTTTAACAATTTCTAAGATTTAAAACAACTTTTATGTGTAGAGAGACCTAGAATACTAACTACATGCGTTGCATATTCCAACATTGAAAAATGTTTAAGATAAATCTTTGTCGAAATCAATAACTCTCCTCAGAAGTTAAATAGTTATAAGTATAATGAATGACGACTATGAAAAATCATACCTAACTTTTTTTTAGCAATTAATTATTTCATTCTTTTTTATAACTATAATTTACTTTGAAAAAGAAAGACATTATTTTATGTTGTCCTATTTCTCCATTAAATATCTAGAATGATAACTTGAATATATCTTTTTGTGCCTAAAATAAGTTTGAAAAGAATTTTAAAAAGAAGTTTAAGCTTTTGAATTTAGAAAGAAAAAAAAAACAAAAACACTTGAGTAGGAAGGATTTTCTTACATTGTATAAATTTTTCATACAGTGAAATTTGTTAATGTGTCAATAATTAGGTATAAGTACTCTTGTTATTCTTTTAGGTAAATTATGATAAATTTCTTGTGTTTTTATTCTTTTCTTCTATCTTATGATTGTTGATTTAATTATCTAAGAATAAACAAGTTGAGGTTTTTCAAATTTATTTTAACCAAGATTTCATTGAAATTCACGTTCACGATCCATTTGAGATATAAAATTAGAATTATAGTTTAGAATCATAATTTCAAATTTAATTATCAATTAAAATTGGTATAAAATTATAATTCTTATACATCTATATTTCTAAATTGAATTTCAAATTTATTTTGATAAATTTAATAAGAATAAGTAATAAATGATTTAGGTAATGTCAGATTTGAATTAAAAAAATAACGGTAATGATAATTGTGTCGACTGTCTAGTTATAATAAAAATAATATCAATAATTAAAATATAAAATAAATAATAATAGTAATAAAAAATATAATAATAATTAACAAAATTATTTACAATGAAAAGTAAATTTAGGAATTAAAATTTAAAATATACAACAAAAAGAGTTAATTTCAACGTTTAATTTTAATTTCTAAGACCAATTTCATACTCAGTCCGTATCAGAGAAACATTTAATTTTTGAATTATTAATAATTGTTTATTCCATAGAATTAATAAAACTTAAACTTGGGCTTGTACCCTTAATATAGCAAAAAAAAAAAAAAAACTTAAAATTGTCATACAATTTGAACATGTCATTTAACATATCAACTTTTTTTTTTTAATTACATTTTTTCTCTTTCGTTTTTTTTTTTTATATATACTTTCATACCTTAGCATGTCTTTTCAATATATTTATATCATATTAAATTAATATATTTTCTTCTTTAAGTAGACATTCAATCAAATGAATATGCTACTTCTTTTACATTCTTCAGTTAACACTAAACTTTTTTTTAATTAATATTAGATACAATAAAATTAAAGATAAAAATAGACTTAAATACTGTATGATAAATTTAACTTATTTATGTAACTTGTTATTTATAATAAATATTTTTATTAAGTTTAATATGATATTTTTAAAAGTCTAATTTAATTTATTAAATATTTTAATAATATATATCTTTAATAAGTCATTAAATCTCTTTATAAATAAATTATTGAATCATGTCTATATAAAAATCATAAGTTTTAATCTAAACAAATCATAACAAAATATTTAACATTTTAAATATTTGTAATAAAATTATATATTTTTATTTAATATTTTTAAACTACATATTTAATTTAAATAAATAAATCACTATACATACAATAAATACAAATTCATGTTAACATTATATATGTAAGATAAATTATAAAATAATAATTTAAAAAATTTTAGCAAACAACTTTCTCTCTCAAGTATATAACAGAAAAATTCATCAACTTCAATAAAAAGAATAATTTTTTTAATATAATATTTTATTTATTTTAAAATTTAATTTATTTAATATAAAAATTAATTTTTTTCTTTTAAAAAAGACAGCAATTAACATAATTATACATTTTACCTTTACTTGTTATATATCAAATGTTGACATTTTTTAAAATAGTTTAATTTTACACTGTATAATTATATTTAAACATTCAAACCAATTTTGTCATAATTAAGTTTTTTTTATCAAAATTTCACAACTTAATTTACAAGGATGACTTCATCGGTCATTATATATACACTTTATTTAAGGATATTTAGATTTATTTATTTTTATTAAACCAAAGTCGTGGATTATAAACTCTATTTCAAAAGAAAATAAAAATATTACTATTGTTTAAGTAAAAATTGTATATATATATATATATATATATATTATAATATATTCCATATAAAATAATTGTATTTAAGAAATAGTTGAACATTAAATAAATTTCTTCTCTTAAATATTTTGTTGTCTTGTGAAAAATTAACTATTTTTTTTAATTAGGATTAATTTGTCTCAATTACTTGTATGCATTTTAATAATAATAATAATATTATTATTATTATATATTATTATTATTATTATTATGTTCACAATAAAATAAAATATGATTATTTTTAAAATTTATACTCTAATTTTATATGTAATATAACTTATTTACTAAATTAACATTAATTAAAAAATAATTTATCAAAATAGTAATTTTTAAAATAATTATTTAAATTTTTTATTACATCATTTTAAGTTTCTTTAAGGAGTTATTTGAGAAAGAAAATTTTGAAGAGGAGGAGAGGAAAGGATATAAATTTATATTTTAAATAAATATACTTAAAATTAATATTTTTAAAAATAAAAAATATAAATTAATATATTAACAACAATTTTATATAATAATATATTTGTTATTATAAATAATATATAATTTTTTAATTTAAAATTTAAAAATAAAATTTCTCTTCTCTTCCTCTTCAAAAACTTTCTTCTAAACATACTCTAAAAAAATAAAATTTATCGAACACATTAATGATAGTACAAGCTATTAATACTACAAATTTTTAAAACTATATACCTAATTTTACATCAATAAACGTGCAATATTACTTTTGACTATTTTAAACTTAAAAAAAATTTATAATTTATTTTACTCTTAAAATATCATACTTTCCACATTTTTTAAAATTTTAAAATTATTTTAGTCTTAAGAATATTTAAAACATATTTTATTTAATAATTTAAAAATCACATGAATATCATACTATAATAAAATTAGTTATAAAATTTTAAAATTATGTTAATTTTAAACTGTTACAATTATAATTGCACGCAGAATGTGCAAAACTAGTTGTTTCATATATGTATATATTTATTAAGTTTTTTTTTAAATATATCTATTTTATTTACAAATTTTTAGTTTAAAAATATTTAATTAATGTAATCCATTAAAATAGTATATGTTAAATTTTTTTAGACCAGGTTAACTAAACGATTGAATATAATAATTTATAAGAAAATAAAAATTATATCTTAACAAAAAAATTCACAAAAACTAAATATAGATTATGCAAGTTTTATAATTAATTAAGCTAACTTAAAATAATATGACAAAAAACTGAAAAAATTAATTCTTTTTGTTTTAATAAATAATTTTTAATTAATATTATTCCTATAAATGAGCTTGAGTAATTTGTGTGTGCCCCGCCAAAGCATGTAGGAAGCATTGTAACGGTTATTACACAACACAAAAGCAGTAATAAAAACCATGACAATCATTTATTAGAATGTAGGCCATTTCACTGTTTTGTTTGGCACACATAACAACATAATCTTTGCAGAAAGAGATAGGGTGACATTTCTATTTCAGGATCGTGTCTTAAAATGTCAACAAATTCACCAACAATTGCAGCAAGATGATTAGAAGAAGATTAATAAGAAATCAGAATAAAATCAGAATATATGATTAATAGGAACAGAAAATGATAAGAAAATATAACCAATGGCAACCGAAAATGCCGAGCCAATGAGAACCGAAAATGCCGAGAAAATGTGAACCAATAGGAACCGAAGTCGAAATCCGAGGAGGCCGAAAATATGAAGAAAAGAAAGAATGTCAGTGCATTAAATAGAATCAAAATGAAAATAGTATTTATTTTGAATTTTTTTACAAAAATAAAATTAAATATTTTTTATCTTAATTATAAAAATATATAATATATTTAAGATCTATTAAGTGATAAAAAAATTTATATCTTTTTTTTATTATTAAATACATGTTTATAATAATTATACTAACTATATTATTTAATATTATAAATATTTTTTAAAATAAAATTTATTTTTATAAAAATTTTAACTAAATTAATTATTTTTTTGGTTTTGATAATTTAAGCTTTTGTTTCTTATAAACAAAAGTAGAGAGAATAAAGCATTATATATTGAATAATTTTTTATTAAAATATAATATTTTTAACACATTTAATATAAAAATATTATTTTTAAATTTTCAAACTAATATTTAAATTATTAGATAATAATTTTAAAAATATATAATAAAAGTGAAGTTTAATTTTTTCACATTATTTATAAAAATTTTATATTATTAATTAATTTAAGAATAATATAAATATATTTTTATATTAATAATATTAAAAAATTATTTTTTTAATATATCAATGATGATTATATGCGTATATATATAATTGATATATTTAAATTAAATTTATAAAAATATGTATAATTTTTTATTAACTTTTATTAAGTGTTTTTTTAGACATTTTATAAAAAGTGACTATGAAAGATAAAAAAATGTTAAATGTGATTTTTTTAATCTTTTTGAACTGGTCTGTGAAACTTTTCTTTCCTCACTTCACTCGCACTTTCTCTCTCTTCAACGTGACTTTGAAAGTTGTAACAGCTTGAAAGTTGAAATCTTAATTTTCATTTTCTTTTTTAACTTTATGGCCTCTTCTTTCTTGGAAAATCGAGCTCTCTTCCGCTCTTTCTCCTTATTCAAGTAAGTTAATATATCATTAATTATTAAGCGATAATTATTAATTGTATTATTTATCTTTATATATATAAATGATCAGGTGAGATCTACTCTGCAGGAGTGAATAGCACAGCTGAGATAGAGACCTGTGGCAGATGAAAAGAAAATCAGAGAAAGGTAAAGATTTCAGAACCCTAACGACTCTGAGACTATAACTCTGTACGGTCTTTCTTATAATTATGTGATGAAACCCCTACTTATCGTCGAAATTTGTGTAACTGGTCTTTTTTTTTTCCTCCTTTTCTTCAGCGTCAGATCCAACTCAAGCTTTCGCTTCTATCCATCATTGCATGACCCTAAGCGGTATAGGGATTTACCTAGCTTCAACGTTTTTTTCAACATTTTTTGTTTTTGCCTTTTGGAGCTGAATCATTGCCTGCTGTTTTGTGTTGGGTCCTTGATTTTCTATGAAGATCTAAGTTTTTCTTTTAAAGAAAAAAACTCTGCCTTAGGATTGTCATGATGGTTTTTATTTACGTTTTTTTTTTTGGGGGTCTTTTTTAAAAGTAAATATTTAAAAATAAAAATGATCATTGAGCTTCCTTTTTTGTGTTTGAAGTTCCCCTGTGATTTCCATTCCGGGCGATTTTGGTAATCAATCATGATAACCATGTATTCATTGTGGCTTGGAAGTGTTAGTTTTTGGCTGTTTCAATTATGGTACTTATGTTGTTTACATTAAACTAATTCAATGCAGGATTTGAGAAGACCAAAGAGGTTGATTTATCAAGGGATATTTTGTTGGATCAGCATTGAGAGTCTTAAAGGGTATTTGAGAAGTCTGGGATGAATTGGATTGACTTTCAATCATGATCAGGAGATGAGTGAAATTATTATTAAGGTTGTAATGAAGAGATTTTGGGATGGTATGCAGGTTGACTTTACCAAAGTCAGATTTGTATCTGATGATCACAGTTAATTTTGGATCATAGTAGGCTGATTGCAGGCGTACAAGGAGAAGCTAGTTGTTTGAATTGTTTCGTTGTGTCTTCAATTGGCTTGCAAGTTGAAAGTCCTTTGTCCTTCAGTTATCTTGCTTACTATTGTTAATATTTGAAGCTGCTAGAATGACTTGTAAATTGTAGTAGATGGAATGTTTTGCAAGTGATATACGTAACTAGCAGCAATATAATTTATGGCTCATTGAGTTTCCTTATTGAAAGTGTTTCTCTAAGTATCATAATTTGCCTGTAGCCTTAATCTTGGTGGTACTAAGAGTAAAATGGAAGCAGAGACTTTGAACGGCAATCATGCTCCCAGTTTTCTTCACCGGTCACTTCCTGCTGTTATACCTATGCTTATGATTTCATTAGGATATGTTGACCCTGGAAAGTGGGTGGCAATTGTTGAAGGAGGTGCACGATTTGGGTTTGATCTGATGGCCTTTGCACTTATCTTCAATTTTGCAGCAATATTCTGTCAGTACATATCAGCAAAAATTGCTATAGTCACCGGAAAAGATCTTGCTCAGGTATTACACCTTCCACTCAGTGATTTATATAATTATTCTGTTGATGTAATCATATAATTTTAAAATTTTCTGTGCTCTAAATTCCTCCCCCCCCCCCTCAACAAAAAAAAAGGTTCTATATGAATTTTGAACAATTTGTTTATTTTGTTGATTTTTTTAATGTCTGTCCTTCACCCTCTCAAGTAAGCAATTGCACATTGGGAGTTTATAGGATGGAAGACTATAGAATATAAGAAACAAAGAAATGAGATGATCCCTTCTTTTCCCACCTATCTTGTTCTGATATTAGGCTGTGTGTCTGGACATGAGCTACACTGTGTTATGTGTGTGTCAAGGTTACATGGCGTTTCTTTAATTTGCTTGTTGTGTTGATTATTGAGTCTGTTGTTGGTTTCTAGCTTTTCTTTTTTCCTACAAGCCCACTCAGCTACAGACTCTAATTGAACTTCATGCATAAACTTAATCAGTGTGTTTTGCTTGCTTATAAAGCTTCACTTTATTTGTGCCAAAGATTTGCAGTGATGAGTACGACAATTGGACATGCATGCTTCTTGGAGTTCAAACAGAACTTTCAGTAATTATGCTAGACCTGAACATGGTAATATTTCTCATTTTGATTCACATTCAAGATTTCCTGTTCTCTTTATAGCAAGGAATATGAATTATCTGTGCTATAAGATGTTATATACATTACTGAACTTGTTTTGACATGACCTGATGAAATACCTGTGTTGCTAGATATTGGGCATGGCATATGGATTAAATATTCTTTTTGGATGGGATTTGTTCACTTGTGTCTTTTTAACTGCTACTGGTGCTGTTTTCCATCTCCTTCTTGTTGTCCTTCTTGTAAGTATCATTATTTGCTTATTCATCAATCTCTGTTGATCAACAGTACACTTATGATACTTCCTCCTTGTAGGACATTGAGAGGGCGAAGATCCTAGGCCTGTTTGTGTCTAGTTTTGTATTTCTTTCTTTTGTATTTGGAATACTCGTTAATCAACCAGAAATTCCATTATCCATCAATGGAATACTAACAAAGATGAGTGGGGAGAGTGCATTTGTGCTAATGAGTCTTTTAGGAGCAACTTTTGTGCCGCACAACTTCTACCTTCATTCCAATATTGTACAGGTATTATTTCCTGTATTCCTATTTTTTCTCCTGTGCATGTTTGGTGAAACATCCACATCCATAGCATGTTTCCAAGTTTATATCATATGTATGTTTACATCCTGTGTTTTCCAGTAGTAGTCTTGCATAGCATTTCCTTAATTTTGTCTTGCTTAGTAGCAATAATTGCCGCCATTATTCATCTAGAAATACACTCCCTTACATAATTGACAGACAATCCTTATCTTATAAGTAAACTTTTGGGGTTGAGTTAGGCCAAACTCAAATTCAAGAGATTTAATATTGAAAATTTAAGGACAAGGCCAATTGTATGAAAGTCATCTCTTCATGTAATAAATATTGAGAATAGCATAATAAGCAGATACAACTTTTATTTTTTGTCCTGTTTTACTTTGAAAATCCATAAATCATGTGCCCAAGCATGTTTCTGGAACCATAAAGTGATCTAACAGTGTGGTTTACTTTAAAAAGGAAGCAGATTTCAGGTAACAAATCATTGAAAAATGTGGTCCTCTTTAGATGTTGTTTATTCATTTATAGTGTTTATAGTGTTGTGTATCATCGGGGAATACATAAGCTAAAACCTCAGTCTTAAGCCCCAATGCTTCTTCAAAGCTTGGGACTGGGAGGTGTGTGACGTCTGGGAATTCCTTGGTTCTGAACATGTGATGATACCTCAGCCGATGATCCCTGAGGACATCTTGACTGTTACTGACCTGCATGCAGTCCATCTAATTCAAGGACACATTGATTGATCATCCAGAATATAAAGTTTACTCATTAAATGCCCCACTGGAATATCTGAATCCCTCCAATTTAGCCTGCCACGTCATTAACACTTAATTTGCCTGCAATTATGGCCCTATATCAACCCATCATTAATACTACCCAAGTATAAATATATGAATGGCTGATTGGCAGGGGCATTATCACAAACCTTTCCTTAGGCTGGGCTAGGTCAGGTTACATTTGGTGTCCCCTATTCCAGTCTAGGATTTCCATATAATGTACCACTTCATATTGGTTTTTGTTTTGTCCATTTGAGACTTCATTTACATTTTTGCAGTGGCATCAGGGATCAACAACCATTTCTAAGGATGCTTTGTGTCATAACCATTTTTTGGCCATCATATGTGTCTTCAGTGGCCTTTATTTGGTAAATAATGTGCTTATGAATGCTGCAGCAAATGAGTTCTACAGTATGGATCTTGTTTTGGCTACTTTTCAGGATGCATTATCGCCAATGGAACAGGTCTCGTGTCCACCCATAATTGATCAATATCTGGATTTTTAGTTACAACTTACAAAGTCACATCTGTCATACACATTCTGAACATATCTAATTACAAGATTCTTATTGCAGGTGCTACGTAGTCCAATAGCCATGCTTGCATTTTTACTCATTCTGTTTTTTTCAAATCAAGCCACAGCATTAACTTGGAGTTTTGGTGGAGAAGTAGTTGTTCATGGTTTCTTAAAATTGGATATTCCGGGTTGGCTTCATTATGCTACAATCAGAGTAATTGCTGTTCTGCCTGCCCTTTATTGTGTTTGGAGTTCAGGAGCTGAAGGGATATATCAACTACTTATATTCACTCAGGTTGTTGTAGCTCTGCAACTACCATCTTCTGTGATCCCCCTTTTTCGAATTGCTTCTTCTAGATCAATAATGGGGGTGCACAAGATCCCTCAATTTGTGGAATTTATGGCATTGATCATATTTATTGGGATGCTTGGCTTGAACATTGTCTTTGTTGTAGAAATGATATTTGGCAGTAGTGATTGGGTGGGTAATTTAAGATGGAATGTGGGGAATGGTGTATCTCTCTCTTATTTTGTTCTTCTTTGCACTGCTTTTGCATCATTCTGTCTGATGCTTTGGTTAGCCGCCACACCTTTAAAATCTTCAAGTGTCCAATCATGGAACTGGTACAAGCCACAGGCCATACCAAATCCACGAATAGATACTGAGGAAACAAATTTAACTGAAACAAGGTATCATGGAGATACATCTGTACAGGTGATGGAAACATCACCGGCTCTTGCAAGGACCCTTGAGTACTCAGATGTACCAGTTACAAGCTTTTGTCATGATCTACCTGAAACTATCATGGAGCCTGACATTCATGTGACTACTGTAAAGGAGACTCATTCAATCACATCATTTCCTTGCTCCCCAACTTCTGTTGTTAAGGAATCAGCTTCCACTTCAGAATCAGAGGCATTATCAGCTGTAATTAATGAGACTTCTGATGTTAGATTGGGGGATGCCAAAACTTTGATAACAGAATCAATTGCCCCTATTGAGAAAACTGTAGAAGCTGAGGGAGATTCAATTGCCGAAAGGGATGATGATGATGGAGATTCATGGGAAACTGAAGAAACATCCAAAGTGGTCTCAGTAAGTGTTCCATCTTCAGCATCAGATGGGCCAGCATCATTCAGGAGCCTAAGTGGGAAAAGTGATGATGGGGGGAATAGCATTGGAAGTCTTTCAAGATTAGCAGGCTTAGGGCGTGGTGCAAGGCGTCAACTAGCAGCTATTCTTGATGAATTCTGGGGACAACTTTATGATTTCCATGGACAATTTACCCAGGAAGCCAAGGCCAAGAAACTGGATGTTTTACTGGGAGTAGATTCAAGACTTACTGGTTCTTTGCAGAAAGTAGATGTATGTGGAAAGGAACATACTGAATACATAACATCTGTAGGAAGTAGAGCTCCTGATACTTTGATAAACTCTGTTCCATATGACTCTCCCCAGCAGCGGAGGATTCAAAGTAATTTAGAGTCTTCCTATGGGCCTAGAAGGAGTACGTCCTCACTGCGAGCAAATCCCATCCAGTTTTTAGATGAGTATGTTACTTCCAGCCGCAATCTCCTTGATACTGGTGAAAGGCGCTATTCCAGTGTGCACAATCTACCTTCATCTGGTGCCTGGGATTATCAGCCAGCTACTGTACATGGTTATCAGGTAGCATCGTATATTAGTCAGGTTGGTAAAAACACAAATTCTGATAACTTAAATAGTCTAATGGATTTTTCTCCAATGAAATCCCCTTCCATGGGTAATACAAACTACAGGAGTTCTGTTGCATTCCAAAAGTTGCAAAGTGGTTCAGGTTTAGGCCAACCCCCAGGGTTCCAGAAGATGCCTGTCTCTAAGAATTTTCAATTGGCATCTGAGAGCTCTTATTATGATTCTCCCTCTTCTGGACCTGGTGATAATGCAGTCAGTTCAGTTAATACTAAGAAATACCACAGCTTGCCAGACATTTCAGGATATGCCATCCCTAGCAGGGATGTTTACATGTCTGATAATAGTGCTCCATGGGATGGTTCTGTTGGCGGATATGGAAATAGGAGTCGTTATGAACCGTCATTATATCTGAATTCTGGATCAAGGACGGGAGCTCCTTTAGCGTTTGATGTACTCTCTCCATCAAAAGTCTACGGAGGAGGTGCACTTCCTTCTCAGTTGAGTTCTGGTTTTGGTACTGAATCCCTCTGGTCCAGACAACCTTTTGAGCAGTTTGGATTGGATGATAAAATCCATAAATCTGGAACAGATGTTAGAATTAAGCCTAGTGCAACTGCTCAAGAAACTACTTCGCTTGTGGATATAGATGGCAAACTTCTTCAATCTTTTAGACATTGTATTGTGAAACTCACAAAATTGGAAGGGTCAGATTGGTTGTTTAGACAGAATGATGGAGCTGATGAAGAGCTGATTGATGGTGTTGCTGCCAGGGAGAAATTCATTTATGAAGTTGAAACCATGGATATGAGCCGGGTCAATTGTATGGGAGAAACTCGTTATTTTTCTTCTGATAGGAAGTCATGTTCTTCAATGAAAAATAACGAGGTAAATTGCACTAATTTTTCTGTGTCCGCAATCCCTCACTGTGGGGAAGGATGTGTATGGAGAGCAGACTTAATCATAAGCTTTGGGGTGTGGTGTATCCACCGTGTTCTTGACCTTTCACTTATGGAGAGCCGGCCAGAGCTTTGGGGGAAATACACGTATGTCCTCAATCGTCTTCAGGTAAATTTTAATAACCCTAAAGTTTGAGTTTCAGTTGCTCACTTCACATGTACTCAACAGTCTACATTGGATGCCATTTGTGGAAATGACTGTTCATACCTCATGGAGAACTTGATGTTTATTCTCTTAGAATTTGTTTAGGAGTTAATTTTAGGAGAAGGGAGATAAAGGAAGGTTTATTTTATGGTAACTCTTGGTTGAGAGTTTTTAAATGTGAGGAGGAGTTTTAATGAACCCTTGAAAAACTCCCATAAACTCATATTTTTAAGTTTTTCAAATTGGAGGATTTCTTGTTAACCTGCCTCCCTTCTCCTCTCTTTCTTAACCCTCAAAACATTTTCTTCTTTCTCCCGTCAAACTTCTAAAAAAGCTTTAAGTGGTATTTCCTTTGGTTGTTGGTTACATGAAGATCTTCTTCCAATATGGTATTTGTATGCATTCATTGCTCATCAATTTAGATCCATTAAGTAAGCACTATAATATGACTGCTTGTTGCATGCCATAATCTGCTATCTAGGATACAGCTCTGCCTTTCCTTGTCAAAGCTACTCTATAAAGTTTTCTACATTTCATCGGTCTTATTTGTCAATTTCTTTCCCCTTTATGAGCAGGGCGTCATTGACCTGGCTTTCTCCAAACCTCGTAGTCCCTTATCACCATGCTTTTGCCTTCAAGTTCCCATGACACACCAGCAAAAGTCCAGCTCACCTCCTACCAATGGCATGCTGCCCCCTGCTGCGAAACCAGGCCGGGGAAAATGCACAACTGCGTCAATGGTGTTTGAGATGGTCAAGGATGTGGAGATGGCAATCTCTAGCCGGAAAGGCCGCACAGGTACTGCAGCTGGTGATGTAGCTTTTCCCAAGGGAAAGGAAAATTTGGCATCTGTTCTCAAACGGTACAAGCGTAGATTATCCAACAAACCAGTTGGCACTCAAGAAGGGATTCGCAAGATTCTCACATCAGTACCATACAACTTATAGTATTTTGCCCTCTGAATGCATTAACACAAGTAGTGTTCCTTGGGCTGTTTTGATATGTTAAGCAGTCCATGCTATGTATCAAGGACTGTTGTATCCGTGTACCAAGGTCCTTCCTGCATATTATATTTCCTTGTATGTTATATACAGATAGGGTTAAATTACTATTTGTAATTGCAATGAAATCAAAAGAAAAAAGTGGTTAGATGGAAACTGACTTCTACATGTTGGCTTATTTTAAATGTGCTTCATCTCGCAAGTGCATGCAAGGCGGGGGGAAACAAAATGACCAAAAAATGTCGACATGTTTTTAATTCAGGTGTTAATAAGACACTTGGTATGGTTGCCAAGTTTTCAACCATTCCAGTTTTAGTGTGGAGAAGGTGGTTATGCTTTTTGGTTGCTATGAAGTTTTCTACTCATGTAATATTTCTTTTTGTCCCGCCAATTCTCATGCGTTTTACAGGAAAATATTAACAATTATGAGAAATAAGGATCAGGTGACTTATATATTAAATTAATAAATATATAATGAATGATGTATTATTGAATGAACATCTTTTTGTGGGGTTTATGGGGATCTTCTGTGATATTTTGACTCTATGAGGTTATTAACTTGTTTGCAAGTAAGTCTTACCATTATTCTAACTTAAGGTGTTTTAAGATTACACTAATTTTGTTAATAAATTTCCTAAAATCATTTTTAAAGTAATATTGAATATATTTATTAAATATCTTTAATTTTTTAAAATTTTTGTTATCTCTGTTAAGAAAATGGAAAAAATATTAATGGAGTAAGAAGTTTACAATAAAATAAATTTATATTTCCCATACATCAATATTTTTAAAAATGAACATATTATATCGGTAAAGATACTGATTGATTATTTATTAATTTAAATATAGTTAAACTTAAAACTGGGAATTATTAATTTCATCCTTATAAATATTATAATTTTAATAACTTTTTCTTATTTGTTGTCAATAAAGAGAGAAATAATGATAAATTTATTATTGACAACGTAAAACAACTCAATACTAAATAATCCATTACACCTTAGAAGTTGTAGTCATTTCAATTTTTTTATACATTGTAATAATTTCAATTGGTCTTTACAATGTTATATTAAAAATCAACGATGAGAATAACATTTTTTTTTGGGTCCATATGATGAGGAAAAATACTTAAAATTGAAAGAAAAAAAAAAGACCATCCTTTATCATAATACATGTCCAAAACATTAGCCTTGTTTGACAAAAAAAAGAAAAACTTTAATAACTTCAAGTAGTTTTTACAATGTTATATCGTTAATTAACGATGAGAATAACATTAAAAAAATTGAAAACAGCACAAAAATAAAGTTTTCAATTTTTATTTTTAATTTTTTAAAAATAATCTTTTTGTAATATATTTTTCTTTATCATAATTTATTTATTATCATATTTATTTATTCTACCTAAATATTATAAAAATGTATATTTCATCTCTTTACATATCACATTTTTTATTTGATTCTCAGAAATATCATCACCTTATTTATTATCCTAAAAATGAGAAACCAAACAATAATAATAATAATATTTTAACGAACCAAAAGCAAAATAAACAAAAAAACATATTGTAAACATATTATTGTTTAAAAAGGTTGTTTGAAAAAAAAAATTATAAAATTTTATTCGACTAAAAATTTAATTAAGAAAATATTTTACTAAACTCCTCCGTTGTGTTTTTTTTTTTCACATTGTTGATTTTGATTTAATAAAAATTATTCTAGTTAAAATGAGTTTTTAAGTTAAATGATTTTGATAAAATCACTTTTAGACAGGTAATAACTAATAAAAATACTTGAAAAAGTAATAAATGAATATTATAATACTAATTTATGTGAATATTATATTAAAACTATAAAAGTATAATAAATATTTTTTCAATAAAATTTATTATTAATAATTAATTAATCTGAGAACTAAGGTTTTTTATATGAACAACATTAAATACTCTAATTTTTAATAATAGATTATTTATTATCTTATGGCACACATTAAAAAGACTACTTTGACAAGTATGTTGGCACACAAAACAAAGCGCACTTGGACCTCCTTAATGAGCGCCATCGTTTCTGTCTTTATGTGGTTCACTGGCATGAAACTTTTGTAGTCAAGCCACGACATTGAAGTGTAATGCTTGGAATTTTGGTCCAAATGGCAAATAGCACGATTGTGTGGCAAATTATCAAGCACAACCATTGCAATTTCATTGCCAAATAAATACCCCACATTTTCTCCTTTTCTTTTTTACACCTATAGATTAAATTTCTCAAGGTTGTGTAGAGGTGTCTTGCACCTGTAAGCCTCGTCGTACATAAAACCTTTGGATCAACTTTTAATGATAATTGTTTTAGAATTAAAAAAATAGTAAAATGAAGTATTCATTGTCACAAATCAACCTTTATTTATACTAAGAAAATATCCCTCTTCCAATTAAAGAGTGTCAAAGTTTGCTTCAATTATTATTTTAGATCTTTGTCCAGTCATTAATAATCTATCGTATGAAAATTTCAACCTAGTATATCATTGAATGATGAAGAGGAGTACTTATAAGTTGATTTGATTTCAAGAGAGAATTTTTCAAACTTATCAAAATAGATTAATTTAATTTTATAATTTTTTTAAAAAGAAATTAACTTGATAAAAATAGGTTATTTTTGTTTGCTATTTAAGAGAGCTAAACACTTAGAATAAAAAATAAACTAAATAGTGGATCTAAGGTTTCACATACCACAAATATCTAAACATAAAAAAAGATACAAATCACAAGGGACTGAATCAAACTAAAAAGGAAAAAGGAGACTCAAGTCCTATTTTAACTAATCTATTAGTATATTGATTAGCTTTCTTATATATACGGCCTAACTTCATAAACTTTATAAGTTTAAGGGTATTCCTAGTTTTATAAATCAGATGAAATAAAGGGTAAGAGCTATCTTAGGTTGTAAAATTGAGTCTAAAGCTACTCGAGAATTGGTCTTAATCTAGATAGCATGAATTCCTTTTTGCAGAAGCAGTTGCACTCCATAGCAGATTCTCCACAATTCTGCTTCCAGGGGAGAGCATTGAGCCAAATAATTATAGAAATCAGCCACAACCTGTCCTTCACAGTCTCTAATAATACCTCCATAAGCTGCAACAGTCAAAAGTTATCAAACAACGCAATTGGTATCCAATTTTAACTGATCAGCAAGAGGGGGAACCACTTAATCTTAGCTTGTTCCTTAGTTATGTTGAAAAGTCGAAAAAAAAAAAAAGCACATGCAAAGAAGAAAGGAAAATGCTTACAATTTAAAAATTCGGTGCCTAACGCGTTTTGAAAATTCGGTGCCTAACTCGTTTTTGAAAATTGAGCGTTTCATTTGCCTATATATAAAGGAAACAATGAAAGGCAAAATATGTAGAAAAACTGAAAATATTCAGAGAGCAAAAACAGAGAAAATAGTTTAGTTTCTGGGTATAATTGGGTTACGGGTTGTGAATGGTTGTGAGTCATTTTTGAGTGTTTTGTAAACACCGAGTGTATTCCCTTTCTTTAGTAAAATATCTGCAGTAGTCTGGAGACGTAGGCATTATTGGCCGAACTCTATTATCAATTTGTGTGTGCAATATTCCACATTTATTTTTCACTTCCACAAATCTGACGTTACAAAAACGCTCAGCGTAATTTTCTCAACAACTGGTATCAGATTTGGTTCAAAATTCTACAATTTTTGTGAGGTACTGTTCACATGAATAGTAAAATTTTGCAATCTGTACCGTTCACACGAATAGTAAACTCGCAAGTACTGTTCACGTGAATAATGAATAATGAATAGTGAATAGTGAAAAATTTGTCAGCATTACAAATTTGTTCACAGACGTGTTCTAAACACAGTGGTATACAAAAATTGTCAGAAACGATTCTGAGGAGAAGTCAGATTTGAGTGGGAGTGATGGCCGCAGATGAAAGAAAGGTGAAAATTGAAAAGTTTGATGGTACAGACTTTGGCTTTTGGAAGATGCAGATCGAGGATTATCTGTATCAGAAAAAACTGTATCAACCTCTCACAGGAACAAAGCCAGAGGGCATGAAAGAGGACGAATGGAATCTTCTCGATATACAAGTCCTTGGAGTCATCTGATTGACGTTATCCCGTAATGTTGCTTTCAACATTGCAAAAGAAAAGACCACGACGGATCTTATGAAGGCTCTTTCCGACATGTATGAAAAGTCGTCTGCTTCAAATAAAGTTTATTTGGTGAAGCGGTTATTCAACCTTCGGATGACAGAAGGCGCATCAGTAACGCACCACATAAATGAGCTCAATACAGTCCTAACCCAATTGAGTTCAGTTGAGATTGAATTCGATGATCAGGTACGAGCATTAACACTTTTGTCCTCTCTACCAGAAAGTTGGAAGACTACTGTCATAACTGTGAGTAGTTCGACGGGAGACACTAAGTTGAAATTCAATGACGTTCGTGATCTGATTCTCAATGAAGAAATCTGACGAAGAGAGTCAGGAGAATCATCAACCTCTTCAGTATTGCATACAGAGTCAAGAGGAAGAAATTCAATAAGAGGAAATGGACGTGGTAAATCAAAGGACAGGAGGTCCAAATCCAGAAGTCATCATAGTTCCCACAAATCGAAGGCAATCGAGTGTTGGAATTGTGGGAAGTTCGGGCACTACAAGAATCAGTGCAAGAATGCACGAAAGAATCAGGAGGCGAAAGACGAGGCAAATGTTGCTTCCACCTCTGGAGGAGATGAGGCGTTGATATGTTCTTTAGAGAGCAAGGAAAAGTCTTGGGTGTTAGACTTTGGAGCATCTTTTCATGCCACTTCGCAGAGAGAATTCTTCAAAAACTATGTTCCCGGAAACTTTGGTAAAGTTTACCTTGGTAACGACCAATCATGTGAGATTGTGGGTAAAGGTGTAGTGAAGGTTAAGTTGAACGAGTCTGTATGGGAATTGAAAAATGTCAAACATATTCCCGACCTGATAAAGAACTTAATCTCAGTAAGCCAATTGGCCAGTGAAGGCTACACAACAGTCTTCCACGGTGATAACTGGAAGATTTCAAAGGGTACAATGGTAATTGCTCGTGACAAAAAGAGTAGTACTCTTTATAAAATAGCAGAAGCATGTCATCTGATTGCAGTTGCAGCAAATGAAAATCCCAATCTATGGCACTAGAGACTAGGCCATATGAGTGAGAAAGGGATGAAAATCATGCACTCAAACGGTAAGCTACCAGGTCTTCAGTCAGTAGAAATTGACATGTGTGAAGACTGTATACTTGGAAAACAAAAACGAGTTAACTTTCAGACAAGTGGAAGAACCCCAAAGAAGGAAAGACTCGAGCTTGTTCACTCTGATGTTTGGGGTCCAACATCTGTTCCATCCATTAGTGGGAAGCAATACTTTGTGACTTTTATCGATGATCACTCCAGAAAGGTATGGGTATACTTTCTGAAATATAAGTCTGAAGTATTTGAGGCTTTCAAGATGTGGAAAGCCATGGTTGAAAATGAAATAGGATTGAAGATTAAAAAGATTAGAACTGATAATGGTGGTGAATATGAAGACACCAGATTCAAGAAGTTTTGCTATGAGCACGGGATTAGAATGGAGAGGACCGTGCCAGGTACGCCTCAACACAATGGTATAGCTGAGCGTATGAATTGAACGTTGACTGAAAGAGCCAGAAGCTTGCGTGTGCAGTCAGGCTTACCAAAGCAGTTCTGGGCAGAAGCAGTCAACACAGCAGCTTACTTGATCAACCGAGGTCCATCGGTACCATTGGAGCACAAAATACCAGAAGAGGTATGGAGTGAAAAAGAGGTAAAACTCTCACATCTTAGAGTTTTTGGCTGTGTAGCATATGTGCACATTAATGATCAAGGCAGGAGTAAGCTTGATCCCAAATCAAAGAAGTGCACTTTCATCGGTTATGGTGAAGATGAGTTTAACTACCGCCTATGGGATGATGAAAACAGAAAGATGATCCGCAGCAGAGATATAATCTTCAATGAAAGAGTGATGTATAAGGACAAGCATAGCACAAGCGCCAACAATGCAGAACAGATTGAGCCAGTGTATGCAGAAGTGGATGATGTCCCAGAAAATCCTGTGGTTGAGAATCCTCAGTCAGAGGAATCAATTGAAGAGAACAGTAAGCAGCAGTCTGACACATCAGAGGCTCCTATTTCAACTCCTGTATTGAGAAGGTCTTCTCGACCTCATGTGCCTAACAGGAGATACATGGACTACATGTTGTTGACTGATGGAGGAGAACCTGAAGATTATGAAGAAGCATGTCAAACTATAGATGCCAACAAGTGGGAGCTTGCTATGAAAGACGAGATGAAGTCTTTGATCTCTAATCAGACATGGGAACTAGCTGAGTTACCTATGGGAAAGAAGGCACTTCACAACAAATGGGTGTATCGGGTGAAGGAGGATCATGATGGCTCCAAGAAATACAAAGCCCGACTAGTTGTCAAAAGATTTCAGCAAAAAGAAGGAGTTGACTACACTGAAATCTTTGCTCCAGTTGTAAAGCTCAATACTATCAGGTCTGTCTTAAGTATTGTGGCTAGTGAAGAGCTTTATCTTGAGCAATTGGACGTAAAGACTGCATTTCTTCATGGAGACTTAGATGAGGAAATCTACATGCATCAACCTGAAGGTTTCTTAGAAGAAGGGAAAAAGAATATGGTATGCAGATTAAAGAAGAGCTTGTATGGCCTGAAACAAGCCCCAAGACAGTGGTATAGGAAGTTTGAAAGCTTCATGCACAAGGAAGATTTCCAGAAATGCAATGCTGACCACTGTTGTTTCTTCAAGAGGTATAACTCCAGTTATATCATTTTGCTACTTTATGTTGATGATATGTTAGTAGCAGGTTCAAATATGAACGAGATTAGAGATCTAAAGATGCAGCTGTCAAAAGAATTTGACATGAAGGACTTAGGTCCAGCAAAGAAGATTCTTGGAATGCAAATCACGAGAGATAAGTAAAGAGGAATTTTGCAGTTATCTAAGGAGGAGTATATCAATCGTGTTTTACAAAGATTCAACATGGGCAAGGCCAAGCCAGTTAGCACACCTTTGGCCAGTCACTTTCACCTATCCAAGGATCAGTCCCCTCAGACGAAGGAAGAAAGAAACTTCATGGCTAAGATTCAATATGCTTCAATCATTGGAAGTTTGATGTACGCAATGGTGTGTACTAGGCCAGACATTGGCCATGCAGTGGGAGTTGTAAGCAGGTTTATGGCAAATTCAGGAAAAACTCATTGGGAAGCAGTCAAGTGGATTTTGAGGTATCTACGAGGCACAACAAAGAAGTGTTTGTACTTTGGAAAAGGAGAATTAAAAGTACAAGGCTATGTAGATGCAGACTTCAGAGGTGAAGTCGATCACCGAAGAAGTACCACCGGTTACATTTTTACTTTTGGTACTACAGCTGTCAGTTGGATGTCGCGGATATAGAAGATTGTTGCTTTATCCACTACAGAAGCTGAGTATGTAGCAGTAACAAAAGCCAGTAAAGAGTTGATATGGCTTCAAGGTTTGTTAACAGAGCTGGGATTCGTCCAAGAAAGGAGTGTTTTGCACAGTGACAGTCAGAATGCAATACATCTAGCAAAGAATTCAGCGTTTCACTATAGAACAAAGCACATTGATATACGTTATCACTTTATCAGATCTCTGCTTGAGGATGAGGTGCTGACATTGAAAAAGATTGTAGGAAGCAAGAACCCAGCAGACATGCTAACAAAGGTGGTGACCATTGACAAACTGAAGTTGTGTTCAACTTTAGTTGGCCTGCTAGAATAACAGACCAGAAAAGACTGCTGCATTGATTGAGGCGTGAAGACAAATTGAAATCAGTCTTCAAGTGGGAGATTGTTGAAAAGTCAAAAAAAAAAAAAACACATGCAAAGAAGAAAGGAAAACGCGTACAATTTGAAAATTCGGTGCCTAACGCGTTTTTGAAAATTGAGCGTTTCATTTGCCTATATATAAAGAAAACAATGAAAGGCAAAATATGTAGAAAAACTGAAAATATTCAGAGAGCAAAAACAGATAAAATAGTTTAGCTTCTGGGTACAATTGGGTTACGGGTTGTGAATGGTTGTGAGTCATTTTTGAGTGTTTTGTAAACACCGAGTGTATTCCCTTTCTTTAGTAAAATATCTGCAGTAGTCTGGAGACGTAGGCATTATTGGCCGAACTCCGTTATCAATTTGTGTGTGCAATATTCTACATTTATTTTTCACTTCCACAAATTTGACGTTACAAGAAAGTTCAGCGTAATTTTCTCAACAAGTCAATCTAGGAGAGGAGTTAATCTGTTCTTGCAGCATATATCAACATAATCAACATCACAAATAATCTTCTGAAGTAAAACAAATGGTTAAACAAAACTATTTTAAAAAACTTAAGAGTTCCTATCTTTCTACAAGTGCCAAGAAATAATACCAAACAACCTATACTAGTTGAGAAATTTGCTAACGTAGAGACTAAACAAGTTTTTCCAAAAACCAAGAAGAAAGATCTTCACTAAAAAATCAGACCTATTGATTAAGAAAAACAAAATGATTCCAAATATTTATAGCATAATAGTAGTCATGCAAAATATACATTATTGACTCAGGGCTGCTCCACATCTAGGACAGAGAGTTGAATCATTCATTCCTCACTTAATCCTTTCTTTATTAGTTAGTAACTTCTCATAGAAATTTTTTCAAAAAAACAAAATAATAATTTTAAGAGGATTATCCTATTTTTAAACTGATTTAAATACATCAGAACTAGAGACATGCCATGCCAGTGGAAGCCTATAACAAACAATAGGTTAATTTAGTTGTATTCATAATTTTTTATGTATATTTTATTTTAAGTTTATTAACCTAATTTTTAGAATCGAGTATAAGCATCTTAAAGTAATATTTTTAAAATTATATATTTATTATATTAAAGTAATCAAAGTACAATAAATATTTTATTTTTTTAATAAAATCTTATTATTACTTAAGTTGTATAAATTTAAGTCTAAGAGTTAAGGTTGATATTTTTTTAATAAAAAAAATATGAAATTCAAGTTAATGAATTCATAAAAACATCATTTAAATCAAAATCATGTTATATTATTTAAATAAATAAAATTAAAATAAAAACAAAGATGAAACTTGGGTTGACAGGTTTGGACATCTATCTTCTTTCAAAATTTATATTGTATTGTGCATTCAAAGAGAGAGTAAAAAAGGAGAGAGAGAAAAAAATTAGATAATAAATTATTGAGTATTGAATTGCAAAATCAATACACAAATTAAAAAAAATAAATTTTATTAATTTATTTCAAATTAAACTCAAATGTATAATACAATTCAGCCAACTTAATTATATTAATTCAATTAAATGTGTATGAATGATGGTAAGATAATAATAAAAAAATTAAGCACAATTATTTTGTTATAATTTAAGAATACGATAAGTGTTCAAACTAAAATATTATGAACTTTGTATTTCACTTAAGGTGAAATTTATTATATTGTTACTCTTTTCTAAAATTGATATTTATAATGATTTTATTTATTTATTGATATTGATTCAATGGTAACTTTTTTTTCTCAATAATTCTATTTATTTTATAATGCAACTTCATTTAACCTAAGTTAAAAAATCTCATGACTTAAATATCACATTAACAACCTTATTTTATTGTGCATGAATTGCCATATCCTTTTGATTGTTAATATTTTTAAAAATTTATATTGAAGTTTAGAGATAATGTTTATATCTAGGAAGTGTTTACACAATAGCTAGCGTGTTAAAATTTGGTGCAAACCCATAAACGAATTATATATGACGCCAAACAGAATCTTGACCAACTAAATACAATGGATCATTTTGTGTAAAATAGGCTATATGCCCTTAAATCAATGGGATTGGTAGGTGATTCATGATTTGACAAATTGGATAATCAATGCTATTGGTAGCTCCTTATATTATCATTAGTTGTCAAATTGGTGATGCCTCAGCGCTAGCTGTGACTCCTCAAACTAGTATTTTCTTCAGGACAATATATATTATATTACAAACTACCCGTGAAATTAATAAAGTTGCAATCATAGTTTTTTAATAAACTGAATCACGTATTGTTTGCTCTTTTTTATATATACATGAATAATTGGTTACGATGTAAGTGGGTTTCTTTGTCGTTTGTAATCAAATATACCCTAATATTACTTCTTTCTGTTTTTGGTCACAAACTTGCTACTGTCGCCAAAGTGGACGATGCACACTGACAGACCCAGCCCACCCACGTGATCATATCCACCACTTATGACTAGCCAGTTAACCTACTTCACTCCTGTCTCTCAATAAATAAATAAATATATATATATATATATATAAATTTTTTATTTAATTTAAATTTAATATGTTATAATTTATTTTTTTATTGATTATTAAATAAAAATCTTAAATTAAATATAATTTTTTTTTAAATTTACACGAGTATAAAAAGATCTTATTCCATATATATATAACGAGTTATAATTTATTACTTAATTGACAGTTAAATGTAAATTAAATAAAATATTTAGAAAACTTTTAAATTTACACTAATATAAATTATATATATATATATATATATATATATATATATAATATAAGTAAGATTTTTTATATCAGTAGCTGAGTCTTTTATTTACCGTAAAATATAAGATCCAAGCTTCGCTATTTTTCTTAAAAATTTTCTTTTTTCTTTTTAAAACATGGGGAAATTATTTTCATTCCTATAACCTATTGCATCATTTATTTTTAATATGGCTATAGCTATTGAGAGAACAGGAAAACGTCTTGCATGAATGGATAAGCCCCTTTTCATTGGCTTTTTAGTAGTTATCCTGTCAAATTCTCGAACTAGATATTATAATACGAATATTCACGCCTCTGTTATGTACTGTTTTGAAATTTTGAGAATTCTCCTTCTCTTGTCTATGTATTGCGTGGTCAAATAAACATATAGACATATAACTTCACAAGCATAAGAAGTTTCTGCATACATATGTGTATATCTTAATAAACATGATAAGATTTTAAATACACAAGTCTAAAATAGAAGTAACACATAAGTTTTAAGTTTTAAAAGTTATAACAAGTTGCATGAGTCAATCAAAAAGCAACATCATCATGTATAATATATATTTTGATGGATTTAAATTCCTTCAATCGTCTAATTATATTTTTGTTTAAATAAAAATAATAAAATTTTATGTAAATTTTTTTAAGCAAATTTTTTCATAAGTATTCATTAAAAAATTTACAAAGTGAAAGAAAGAGTGTGTAAAAAAGTTGTTATTTTTTTTATTTTTATTTAAGTAAATTCATTTTTATTTAAACAAAAATGAAGCTAGATGTGGTGTTAACTAGCGAAACTCAAGATCCATAATTTAACATAATTAATATATAAGTTGCTTTTTATCATCTTTAAGTATCAACAAAGGACTTAAAGAAAAGCATTTAAGTAAAATGAAAGAATCTTTTTGTTTCATTTTATTCGTCCTATAAAAGAAAAACAACATTAATTAGAAAATAGAGTTAAAGATTGCATGCACTAAACAATTCTACATCCAGCTTGCAAAAGTGTACGTTCTGATATTTCAATATCAATATTACAAATATTAAATTAAACTAATGTAAAGCAAGGTAGACCAGTTCTACGATGTGTTTTCACTTACGATGACAATTGCAACAATAATTATGATTCTGACTTTTGATATAGTGCACAATAACCATTTTTATTCCTTTTTATTTATTTATTTTCTTAAAACACAAACAACAAACCACACGAATACAAACATTAGGAGTCCACAAAAGCTTAACCCTTGTCCATATATGTTTTTCTCTTCCCCTGAGGATGAAGGAAAGAATGATTATTCAAACAACAAATACAACTCAAATAAAATAAAACAATAATTTAATTAGGTGCCCTTATGAAGTGTGATAAACACATTTAATATTAAAATAGTTATAAGGGTCTCTGAAAGCTTGCTATTTTAAATACTACCAAGAAAATATATTTTACAATTTGGGAAAAAAAAACGTTACAATAATGACGAGTGGATTGAAATAACCAAAACCTTTTAGCCAGTTTCGCTGCGTTGCTGCAAGTGAGAGAGTGTGAGATGAGCATTCGGGTTAGTTTGTCACAACTCGCAAACAAAGAAAAGTGGATGAAAAGCGGAAAGGTTGCAGAAGCAAGGGAAGAAGAAGGAGACTAATGTGTGTTTGGTTTGGTGTTTGTAAAATACATGTATAATTTATTTTCATAAATGCTATCCGATGTCATGTCCTTTATCTATTTCTGATGAAAACAAAATTAAGCATTTTCATAAATAAATTTCACATCAAATTTATTTAAACATATAAATTCATTCTAATATTATAAGTTATAACTTTTACCTTAATAGATAATTTAAGGTGGTTTTTCCAAGTTTTTAAACACGTATGAAGTAACCTTAAATTGCATTGGCTCAGACATAAGTTTAATATCATAATAGACGTACATCTCTCACACTCACAAACACCAAATCAAACAATTGCTTGAATGTGATTTACCTTTAACATTTGCGTGAGTTCGTATACCCAAACTCCAAACCAAACATACGCCAAAGCAGTAATTAAGAAAGGAGAGTAACGTTAGAACGATATCGCACAAGAAAGAAGAAAGAATAGTATTTGATTTGATAGAACATTTAAGATGAAACTGCTTTCTGAAATATCATTTTTCTCTCGTACTAGTCATGTATTAATTTGCTTTTCAACTAATTTGCAAGTACTAATTAGTAAAAATGTTAAACTTGTACCGTTAAGTGACTAGCTGTTATAAACGGTGCTAATTTTAATTAAAAAATTCATGAAAGTTATGAAAATAATCTTTGTAACATTTTCTACAATGCTTAGCTAAGAGAGAGAGAGAAATTGATGGCAAAGTTTAATATGGCGATCTAATTAATTAAAGCAAAAACAGTTTAAAAATTTATAAATACTTATAAATTGAATATATTTTCAATTAAATCTTTATAATTGAATTTTTAATGAAGTTACAAATTTAAACTTTTATGAATAATTCCTTAAACATTATTTATATTCTGTAACACCTAATTTCTACCAAGATCCCATCTTATTATATTGAAATTTAAGGCTTCTATAAGGCGGTGCACTCAAGATAAATGTGTATAAGAACTCATGCAAATCAACATCTTATTGAATCTACTTATTAATTACAATCCATTTCTTAAGGAAATAAGTTTCAATTGAGTATCAAAATTAAAAGTGCATTTTCTAAGTCGATATTATTAGAGAAGCCATAAAATAACCGCAGACTCAATCCTTCATGCAAACCAATTTCTACCACAAAATTTTGTAAAATTATAGTTAGGTGATGGGATAATTTCCTCATGGTTAAGGGAAAAGGTTCCTTGGCTCTCGGTCAGGCAAAAATAAAAGGGGACGGATGAGTTCTCTCTTTCATATACGTGTTTTTTTTTCTTTATTCTTCATCACACAATTTTATAGGTATGCATATACATAAATAAATAAGCATACCCTAGGAAAATAATTATGCAAGCAAGGGACACAATACGATTGGGTAGCCAATCACAAAAATTTATAAGTAAAAAAAAAAAAATTAATCAGTCTTAAAAGACATCTTAATTCGTAGCAAGAACTAAGCTAGAGTAAAGGAAATGAAGCAAAGAGTTACTAATTAATAACTAACAATCCATGCCATGCTAACCGAAATTGGGGATGTTACAACACTCCCTTCCTTAGAAAATTCCATCCTCGAAATTTGATACTAACCTGACGTAAAAAGATAAGGGTAGCATTCTCTAACTCCTTCTTCACGTTCCCACGTGGCTTGACTTTCATCTGCTGCATTCCACATCACCTTGACTAAGGAAATCTCCTTATTTCAAAGTCGCTTGATCTTGCGATCACCGATCCGGTGGGGAGTAACTTCAAAGGTTAAGTTCTCCTTAAGGGGTACGTGGTCAACTTCTATAACATGGGACGGATCAGGAACGTATTTCCTAAGTTGAGATACATGAAACACATTGTGAAGTTTAGATAGGTTCAAGGGTAAGGCAATTTGATATGAAGACTCTCCTATTTTCTTAAGGATTTGGTAAGGACCAATGAATCTAGGACTAAGCTTTCGAGGCTTCAGAATCCGACCAACACCCGTATGTGGGGTGACCCTAAAAAATACATGATTTCCTTCCTCGAATTGCAACGGACGTCTCCTTCTATCGTAGTAACTCTTTTGCTTGCTTTGAGTTGCCTTTAGTTTGTCCCGAATATCTCTAATCTTCTCAATCATTTGCTGGATCATTTCAAGGCCAACTAGCAGTTGCTCGCCCGCTTCGTACCAACACAAAAGTGTTCTGCATCTTCGTTCGTACAATGCTTCAAACAGGGCCATACCGATGCTAGAGTGATGACTATTATTGTAGGTAAACTCTATCAACGATAGATGTTCATCCCAGCTTCGGCCACTCTCCAGGCTGCATACTCATAGTAGGTCTTCTAACGATTGGATAGTCCTCTCGGATTGCCCATCGGTTTGGGAGTGATAAGCTGAACTAAGACGCAACTTCGTTCTCAATGCTTGGTGTAGGCTTGTCCAAAACCTCGACATAAAACGTAGATCCCGATCAGAGACTATGCTTTTTGGAATCCCATGCAGGCAAACAATTTCTTTAATGTAAAGTTGAGTCAATTTTTCCATGGAATACCTAGCATTTATGGGAATAAAGTGGGAAGACTTAGAAAGTCTATCCACGATCACCCATATTGCATCATATCGAGTAGGCATTCTTGAAAATCCTGATACGAAATCCATCGCAATGTCATCCCATTTTCACTCAGGAATTTCCAGGGGCTGCAGTTGTCCAGCTAGTCGTTGATGTTCTATTTTCGTCTTCTGACAAGTCAAGCATGAAGTTACCAAACTAGCAATATCTTTCTTCATTATCGGCCACCAGAAATCTTTCTTCAAGTCTCGATACATCTTCGTCGTTCCAGGATGAATGCTGAACTGGCTCCTATGAGCCTCTTTAAGAACCATTCGTCTAAGCTCATCTTTAACTGGCACACAAATTCTCTCCTTGTATCTGATCAATCCTTGGTTATCTTTGCATATGTTGGGTTCTCGCCCTTTCTCCTTGGCTTCCAATCTCTTTTGAAGAAACACGTCTTGCTCTTGAGCAGCCTTGATTTGATCTCGAAATTGATTAGTCACTTGGAGCACTCCACAAATCAAGCTGTTGGGTCCCACTTGAACATCCAAGTTAAGATTCTGAAACTGTTCAAGGAGTTCAAATTCCTTGATCATCATTGCTGAAGCGTGTAACGTCTTTCGACTTAAAGCGTCAGCTACAATGTTAGCTTTCCCAGGGTGATAATGGAGTTCAAAATCGTAGTCCTTAAGAAATTTCATCCACCTTCGTTGGTGCATATTTAACTCCCTTTGATCAAAGAGGTACTTCAAACTCTTATGATCACTGAACACTTCAAACTTTGACCCGTAAAGATGGTGTCTCCAGATCTTAAAGGCGAAGACCACTGCAGCTAGTTCGAGATCGTGCGTCAAGTAGTTCTTCTCGTGAGGACACAATTGTCTGGATGCATAAGCCACTACCTTCTGCTCTTGCATCAGTACACACCCTAGTCCTTAGTGAGACGCGTCGCATACACTTCAAACCTCTCTTGAGGATCCGGAAGAATCAATATGGGAGTTGAGGTTAATCTCTTCTTCAACTCTTGAAAGTTAGCCTCGCATTTTTGATCCCACACAAAAGGTTGATCCTTTCGGGTCAAACAGATGAGAGGGGTGACAATCTTCGAGAATCCTTTAATAAATCATCGATAATATCCAGCAAGTCCTAGACAGCAACAGACTTCAGTCACCATCTTGGGCAGTTCCCAAAGTAGAACAACTTCTACCTTGGATGGGTAAACAACAACACCTTCCTTAGAAATGACATGCCCTAAGAAATTTACCGCTTCAAGCTAAAATTTGCATTTTGAGAGTTTAGCATACAACTCCCTCTCTTGTAAGAGTTCCAAGACAATCCTCAAATGCTGGGCATGTTCTTCAGGACTTCGTGAGTAGATAAGAATGTCATCGATAAAGACTACCACGAACCGATCCAAATAAGGGTGGAACACATGATTCATGTAATCCATGAACACGGCAGGAGCATTAGTCACGCCAAAGGGCCTGACCAAGTACTCAAAGTGGCCATATCGCGTTCGAAAAGCCGTCTTCGGAATGTCGTCCTTCTTGATTCGAATTTGGTGGTATCTCGACCTCAAGTTTATCTTTGAAAACACGGATGCTCCTTTTAGTTGATCCATCAGGTCGTCAATCCGAGGCAAGGGATATTTGTTTTTGATAGTTACTTTATTAAGTTGGCGGTAGTCCACACAGAGTCGCATACTTCCATCCTTCTTCTTGACAAGTAGAACAGGGGCTCCCCACGGAGATACACTTGGTCTAATGAACTATTTCTTAAATAATTATTCCAGTTGTTGCTTCAACTCAGCAAGCTCTACCGGCGACATTCGATACGGTGCCATGAAAATTGGTCCAGCGCCAGGAATCAAATCTATAAAGAATTCAACTT
Organism: Abrus precatorius; assembly: GCF_003935025.1. Classification (NCBI taxonomy): domain Eukaryota; kingdom Viridiplantae; phylum Streptophyta; class Magnoliopsida; order Fabales; family Fabaceae; genus Abrus; species Abrus precatorius. The sequence continues at coordinate 4,323,537 of NW_020874417.1, forward strand.
CTCTCTCCAGAGGCAATCCAGACACATTTTCGGGGGAAAACTTCAGGATATTCATGAACGATAGGTATCTCATCAAGCACAGGATCATCCTTAGCAAAAATTACAAAAATTTTCATTTTTACATTCCATATCCCAAGCATCAGAATGGTGCGCCCCTTGGTGTGGTGTGTGTGTGTAGGAAGTCACTCTAAGAAGCAATGATTGTAGCGTAAAAAGGAAAAAAAATATGAATTTAATGTCATGCATGGTCTCCAAGAATATATTCTCTAGGTGGTAATTCATTGTCCATTATATGCAAGTGGCAGTTTCAAATTCCTATAGGAAAGGAATAACGCAAAACTCTTTGCATTCCTAGAGGATTTTAAATGTAGGTGGGGACGGTTCATATGACTTAGTGGAAGAATAATTGGAGAAGGTGAGGGGTCCTCGGCAAAAGGTTTCAAAATACATTTATTAAGGAGTAAATCTTTAATGGAGGATAACAGTTTTAATGTAGCATAATGGAGTCATAAATGGCGTTTTTTGGAATACAAAAAATGTGTTTAAAAAGGCTAAGGGTTATAATTCCTGATGATTAGGGTTTTTCTCTCTCCTCTAATACAAATAAATTTCGGCTGTCCAATTAAGAGGGAAAAATTCAAATGACTATCATGTGTGGCAGCTTAGGGTGGACGGCTACAATTAACTTAGGTAACTAGGGAAATGGAGTTGCATTAAGTGTCATTAACAAGGTTTTAAATCTACGCCATTAAAACTGATTCTTTTTCCTTAATTATCTATTAAAGCCGACACTACATTTAAAAAGGAAATTTTCAAAGAATTAGGGTGCCTTTTGAGTTCTCCTTCATGCAAACCCTAGTTCATTAGGAGCATTTTTACCCTAAGGGTCCACTTGGTGCATATGAGAGTTAGAGCTGTCAAAACGGGCAGTCCGGCTTAGCCTAGCCCGATACGGGTAGTAAGCTTAAACGGGTCAGGCTTAATTAGCCCAAGATAAAAATGGACTTATATTTTTACTGCCTAACCCTTACCCTATGCGGGCTACAAGCTTCTGCGGGCTGGCCCGACAACTTAAATAATTTTTTTTCTTTTTCTTATTTTTGTAACATGTCATTTTTTTTTATAATAACAAATCATTATTTTTATTGCTATTTTTAGTGTTTGTAACATACCATGTTAAGCTATTTTTGCAAGAACTTAATAGACCATTTATTTTTTATGTCCAATTTTTGTATTATACTATTTATTTTTATTTTTTTTAAGTTGTAAAAGGCCACTGGTTTCTTTTTTTTTTAATTGTTTTTGTAACGCTACAAAAGTATATAATTTAGACTTGTAATTTTAGGGTTTTGAAACTAAAATATATTCCCTTTCAAACTCCTTAAAACTCAGGGTTTAATCTCAATATATATATACGAGCTGCCCGAACCCGCATGGACCAACCCGGTTAAAGCCTTATTGGATACCAGGCTAATTCAGATCAGGCCAAAATGACCCAAGGTAATTTCGGGCCTTATTTTTTAGAGCTTAAACCTGCCCATTTAATAGATTTTTTGGGCCCAATCCATCGGGTCAGCCCATTTTGCCGGCTCTAGTGAGAGTGAGAAATACGAAGAGACTCATGCAGATCCAGTTTAATTCTAAGCAAGTATCAATAAGAGAGAGGAAAGGATTAGGGCTCTATTTTTTTGGTTACACCATAAATGAGGAAATTTTAAATGATGGTTAATCCAAGTGTAACGGTTCATGGGTGGCAGTTGCATTTATTCAAGGTAATTAGGAATTCTAATATTGCATTAAATGCAATCATTAGAGTCAAGATTTAGGTCATTAAAATCGATTCTCTCCCTCTCCCCCAAATGCATTAAACAAAATTCGGTTGCCCCAATTAAGAGAGAGAGTATCTCGAATGTTATTAAAGCGTCTCTCCTAATTCCCTTTTTATTCACACGTGGAATATGGTGTGATAGTGCCTCATTAAATGGTGAACCTAGGGTGTATGACATTTAGGGGAAAAGACTCATGCATAACTTGACTAGAGTCAAGTGGGTAATTAAGGTAAGAGACTAGGGAGGGCAAGAGTCACACGAATAATTCCCTTTTAATCCATAAATAAAATAACAATGCCACATAACTAATTAAAATAAATCAGGAGATAATATTTAGCAACAACAATTTGTAATAATATTAATTAAGTGATCAGTAAGGCTGGGCCCATCCATCCAAATGAACGGTCAACTTTATCTCAAAATTTGTCTTACTATCCTATGGTTACTCAAGGTAATTCATCACACGGTTTTATAGGTATGCATATACGTAAATAAATAAACATATCCTAGGAAAATAATTATGCAAGCAAGAGACACAATACGATTGGGCAATCAATCACAAAAATTTATAAGCAAAAAGAAAATAAAATTAATCAATCTTAAAAAACATCTTAATTCGTAGCAAGAACTAAGCTAGAGTAAAGGAAATAAAGCAAAGGGTTACTAATTAATAACTAACAATTCATGCCATGCTAACCGAAATTGGAGATGTTACATATTTTTTATATTTTATTTACACATTCCATATAGACTTAAATTTATTTTTTTTATATTTTTATAAGATTTTAATTTTTAGTTTCTTTCTTTTTTCTAATTTTAGTCTCTATTTTTTTTTCACAAATTCATCATTTTTTTATCCTCTAATTATGATGTGGTTCCATAAATAATTCTTTTTCTTTTTTGCACAAATATATGTGTGATTTGAATTTAAAAAAATATATATTTATACATAAAAGTATAAGCAGAAGAATTAAAAATGATGCACAAGTCATGAATATTTGATTAAAAATTTAAAATGATATAAACTTAATTAACAATCTAATGAAATAATAAGATCTTAATTATAAATTTAATTTAATAAAGATATAACTGTCTTGTGAAAGGTATTGATTTTGAACTATGACAGTCGAAGATATTATTTATTATGTAAGCACTAGTTTTATATCAACACAAGACAACAATAACACAAAAATTATCACCTTTGTTGATTAATCATTAAGATATGAAATGGCTTTCGAATAATTACTACTGCCATAGTTTATTACAATGACAAATAATATATTTTAAGTGGAGGGTATGGTTGAAGCAGCAACGTCCTACTGAATACTGAAAACCTTTATATTCTAAACGAGACTTCAGCCAAACGTTTTAACTTGTCAATTTCATATGTTTCCAACAATTATTGTCGACTAAAACAATGCCGACCACATATATGAAATGCAGAGTGTCAAAGATGGAGGTGAGATACTTCTTCACAAATAAGGGAGTAACGGATATCGACAATATATGTAGCCAATGGAAATAAGCATTGGTGCTTCCATGCTTTTCATAAAGGTGTTGTATGATGAGATCTCAAACTTCATTGACGGGAGAAAATTTAAAAGTGTTGAGTACTACGTAGCAAGGTGTTGTATTTATTTAAGCCAAGAAAAATATCATTGAATTGAATTGAGTATATATAATGATTTTAATTTTTTTTCGGTGTATGTATAATAAATTAACCTTCTTTGTACATTCTAACTCTTATAAAGTTTATAATAATAATAAAAAATTAAAAAGATAATATATAATTATCTATTAGAAAACATAATTACACAATAATATGGTTTAACGAAGGGTTTATTCTCAATAAATAAAGCTGTCAATAACTAATAGCAACTATATCTAATATTCAATTCTACTAACATAAGCAACTGAAGTTTTGAGATGATGTGGCAAGGGAGGCAGTTGTAGCCGGTGTGACTGTGACTCCTACACATGTAATAAAAGGTTTGGTAACACACATTGTTAATTTGATTTGGTCCTCAGGATATATATCATGTTGAAATTTTAATGTTTTATTATGGATATTCATTATTTGTTTGCTTGTAAAATTAAAAGGTTCTTAATTTAAAATTTGAAAAGTTAAAACTGTGAATTTTTCTTTTACACTATCTGTTGGGTCAGATATTTCTTTCTATTGTTTACCTTATTTTCAATTAAATGGGTACAGTTTTTCACTCTAGTATATTATAATCAATAAGCACATCTTTAGATAAAATTGCTAATTATTTAAAATATCAGAAATAATTAAAGACTTATAACGTGTGAACCTTGTTAAGCATGAATGATAAAAGATTTTGATTAAAGTGAAGAGAAAGGAAAACACAATTACACAAGTGGGGTGAAGAAATGGTTTATTTTCTTGAATTATGAGATCATGGTGACGAAATGAATTAAACTTTTTAGCTTTAGTTTAAACAATCCTCTCCACGTTGATGATCATGAGTGAGGTGCTACGAAATGGCTTATAGTCCTGTTACAACTACTGCACCACATTCACCAGAATCCCAACAACTACGCAATGGTAGTGGTAGGTGGGGAGTGGATTGTGACCACAAGTTGCAAAATTTTAGTCTTTTGCAAATTGCTCTTACCCTTTCATCTTCATCAATTTTTCTAATAACGGGACACTTTTATTTAATCTCTTTTTCTTTTCAGTACTTGTTATTTTTGGAGTTAGGTTGATAGGGTCTTATCATACTTGTCCCTAACATTTTTCAGTTCCAGAATTTGTATTAATAATTAACACTAGAGCAATCATCCTTTCCAACCACACCAAATTAAAGTTGAATTTAAAAACGAAATATACAGCAAATATTAATTAAATAAATAATTTACAACATTCTTAAATGAGTGTCAGTATCAAGAATGTTTTATTAATAATACGGCAACTATATTCACGAGATCAACTCACTCCTTATTTTACGTGTACCATCAAGCAATAGGGTCATGCTTACAGAGAAAAATAACAATAAGTAATATAATATAATAATATTATTTATTTAACATATTTTATTTTTCTATTACATCATATATTATACAATATTTTTATTTATTATTGAAAAATATACTATTTAATATCTATATACACTCAAAACATTTTCCTTTAATGATGCATCAAGTGTACTTCAAGACTGAAACTATATGCGATAGAAACTAAGCATTAAATTTCAACATTTGAGAAATTATTATTTTGAGTGGTAGATAATTATGTGGAAAAAAATTCACTTAATAAGAAAATATCCATGTATAATATCTAGTTATCAGAATCTCACAAGTACTGGTAGATTGTAATTTTGGGCTTTAGTTCTGTACCCGTCAGTATGTGTAGCACCATATGAAATCATGAGCATATTATATTTAGTAACGTTTCGTTAAAATGTCTTTTGTGAATCGAACATTTTAGACAAAAATTAAACTAAGAATGTATCTTTTACTGGAGATCAAAAGCAAATAGAAAATCATTTTTTATATTGATTGCCTAATAATTCAAATTAACAATAGAATAAAATTGTTGTCACCTTAAACGACCGTGTCATGAGTATATATATATAAAAAAGCATGCCAAACGGCCAAAAAGCCATTATCATAGACACGAACAAGAAGGTAGTAGGAATTTCAACTTTAATTGCATTGGGATCATTTCCAAGCACTGGCATGGCGTGCTGTGTTATTTTCATTTTTGTTTTGGCTTCATCTGTTTGCATCATTTCTGTCTTAGCAACAAAATCGGGTCTTCGTTCAAGGTCAACAAAGTAAAGCGCTGTTTCTTCGTTAAAGTAGATAGCGCTCTTCTTATACCTACTCATCTAAACACAATAATATAAAACCATTCTTATTTTCAAGAATTGACTCAAGTCTTTATGAATAAACAACTTTGATGTTGGTCAAGGAAAAACTGCACACAAGCTATAGCCCTATATATGCATTTTCTAGTGGATTATTTTTAAATATTTAAATGATTTCACCGTAGAATGTGAGCAGAAGATTTTAAAATGACAATAATTTAATACTTATTTAGCATAATAAATAAAAGTGTGGAAAATGAGAAAATAAATCCCAGATTTGACTAAAATGTTTATTACGATCAGAGTTTTGATTATATTTTCCACGTGCATTTCCACTAGCAATAATATCAAATGTATTTTTTTTGACTTAATGACTATGATTTCCTAAGAGCAATTGCTTGCATAGTTCCTCTAGACTTGGACTAGAAGTTCTTGTTTTCTATTCTCATATATATGACAATTTTAACCCCTAATCTTTTTCAATGCATCTTTTTAATGAAATTGTATTCATGACACACAAGCTTAGTAACCAATGCAATTTTATGTTCTAATTATTTCTAATCATACATCCAGCATATATTCACATTATACTAAAAGGACGTACTCTTTTTAACAACAATACCACTTAAATTTTGATGATAGGAAAATATGGTTTTCAAACCAAATCATTCTGAAGCTCATGCCATGTTAATTTATACTTGTAGCTTATATATTAAATAATGTATTTGTCATTTTTCTTTTAATTAGATGAAAAACAATATTAAAAAAAAAGTCGTGTGCTAATTATTATTTATAATTGCGTTTTAACTGTCATTCTAGTTTTTATGTGATGAATCTATACTAATAATATAAAATACAATATTAATGAGTAATTTTATTTATAACAAAAAGTGTATATATCATTTTTATTATATTCTTAACATAATATAATATATTTTATATCATTAATTTAATTTTTATCAATCAAAGGTGATCATATCAACTAATAAAAGTTGGTTTGAATAATAAGAAATTTAATATTACTTAAGTAAAGTCATAGATTCAAATTTTTGTTTATACAAAAAATGGATGAAAAAAAATATTATTATATAATTAAAGCAATTTTAAAGCTTAATCTTTTATTTTTTGTTAGTATACATGAATTTTTTTAATGACAAAAATATTTAAAGATTTATTTAATTTTTTAACACAGTATTAAAATGTATTTATATTTTAACTTTTCTATATTTATTCGTATATATTCGATAAGTAAGTAGTAATGGCACTTTAAATTTGAAAACAAAATCTAAATACCATTATAGAGAGTTTTATAATATTAAATTAATAATGTTTAACTTCCACTATTACATTAACCCCGCAAACAGAAAACGTACCATAGCAATTTTCCCGAACTTGGTAATGGACAATATCATTTTATTATTTCATAATCAACCGTAAGAGTGATTTCTACATCTTTATGAGGAAATTCAATTGCTTTGTGTTATAAAGGGCAACAACGTGGAATCTCACATGTTAGCGCCGTCACAAATATTATAAAATTGGGTTTTTATTTTTATTTTGTAACAAATTAGAGTTGCTTTTGCCATTATAAGTTTTAGGATTCATTCGAGGCGATCTGGTCAATGGCGAAGCATTCAAAAGGTTGGCTCTTAATATTTGTTTTTAAGTCTTCTTCAAATTTTAAAGTATATTTTCTCTATTTTGCGATTTGACCAGTATTTGTGTTCAATTAATTAAAAACATTAAGAAGATTTTGTATGTAAAATTACATTCTTTTAAAACTTGATCTCGAGAGTATATATTAAGGTGAAACAATTCCTTCCCAAGTTAGTTTATGCGCTTATAATTAATATTTGTACTTTCTATTTGTCTTCACCAAGGAAAAAAAAAAAGACATTGTTATTTGTTTTTATTTTTTCATTTAAATGGATATGTTAATCATAAAATAATTCGATATCTTCATTTTTGTTTGTTATTTTAAAAACTTTTATAAAAAAAAAAAACAAATACTTTAAACTATCAACCTACTTCACCTCGTTTACGACCCTATCTTGTACGATAAATTACTTTAATTAATCAACCTTTTTGAAATTTATATAACCTTAAATCAATAAAACGTGTTTAAAATACAAACTTATTTAGTATTTAGGGTTATATATTCATTAAGTGTTATAAAAAAACGTTTACTGTTTATGAATGCTTACAGCTTATAAAACGAGTTATGCTTTCTTTCATCTAATCCTTAATTATGTTCCAACCAATGTTCTTTAAATTTGAAGTCGGCTTTAAAATTGAAGGAACTTGATGATGCATAAGTCAAATTAATACAAAGCCTAAGTAGGACAAGATCAATTAAATTGACCCAAACAATTGACTAAACAAAATAATTAAATTATTAAAAAAGTATCCCAACATGTCCAACTAGATCAAATTGATGGGTGATTAGTGAATTAACTAGGTAATTCTTCTTGGTGTACTTGTCGAATTAGATATCTATATCATCTGTAACTAACTGGTTTTAAATTAGGGTTGAATCGGTCAGTGCAAATTTTTTATGGTACCAGTATTTAAAAAATGCTAAATTCAAAACATTTGATGCCATAAAGTATTGATAGACAATAAGTATAAGCATATAATTAGTTGAACATAAAAGGAGTAATATATTTGTTAGTTTACAGCGGATCAATATCTTAATAAACGATCAAGAATATAATGAAAATATATATATACAAGTCTACAAAAATTTATGTTATTTGTATGAAAAAGCATTTGAGTTTGGAGAAGAACACGATGGATATGATTTTATCAAAAAAATTTCTTTAATAGCGTTTGACTTAGAGACTTAGCATTCAAGTATTTTTAGGAGTAGTTTGAAAGAAAGATTTTAGAAAGATATAGATAAATTTTTTATCTTAAGTAAATATATTTAAAATTAATATTTTAAAATAAAAAAATTAAATTAATATACTAATTAAAATTTAATATATTAATTACATATTTATTATCGTAAATAATATGACATATAATTTTTTAATTTAAATTAAAAATATTTTTTTCCTTTTTCTTTCAAATTAGAGGGTGAGTTCGATAATGGAAGAAAATGGGTATACAATGAGTGTTTTTACAACTAAAGAAAATTCATACCCTAATCAAGTCTTATTATCCTTGATGACCCAAATCGTAATTAGTAATAATATTCTAAGACTGGGCTTATAGCCGGTTTATTTCAACGTTAAAACCTTATTTTTACAATTTTTAAGATACCAAAATGGATTTTTTATTTTTATACAACCAAAAAACTTGCTTCAGTCAAACGAATTGCACATTCAAGCCGTTAACCTAAATCATCAACCATGGAGGGTTGGGCATGGGTGGAAAGTTACAGTATATTGTGGCGTTCTAATAAAAGATTTATGGAGTAAAGGAAAAATGAGTTAAGGGTTAAAATGTAAAATAGAAAAGTTAAAGGAATTAAAAAACTGTGCATCCACGTATCTCAGTTTGTGTTCGTACCTTTTCTCGTGATAGAGTAAAAACAGTCAACTCGAGTCCAATTAAAAACAGCCCCTTCTGTACAATCGCAAGTTGTAATAAACTCCCTGTGACCCTGTGTTTCACCCTGTAATATTTTTTCATTCTAAATTTATTTTTTTTAAAATGTGTACAAATTATAAATCTATATATATTTCTTTTAACTCTAACTTCATATCATTTAGAATTTTTAAAATTTGATAAAGTTTCTTTTAATCATTTTAAACTATTTCATATTCTAATTCTATTACCAATCTTATAAAAATTTGAATAAATAAAATATATATAATGACTAATTTGACATTGACAATATAAAAAATATTATTAGTAAAAATAACTAATAACTAAAATATACAATTTATTCATTTTCATTATTTCACAGTGGGAATAATGGGGATTATTCTCTTTTATCACAGTTTTTAAGAATACCATTATGATTTTTAATCAAGCTTAAACTAAAAAGAAATTGTAAATACTTGTTACACAATCATTGAATTGCTTCTAAACATTATTAAACTTCACGTTCTATAACTATGGTTCCTTTTTTTTAGCAAAACATTATAGTTATAATAAAATATTCACTGCATATTAATAGTTAATAAGTCATTGTTAAGATGAATATCAATTATGACTTCTGATAAATTGTACTTATAACGTTAATGATTCATATTCTAAAGTTATTACTTTATAAAGTTCATATTCTAACCTTAAGCCATCAAAATAGTATTTATTTAAACGGGATTGCTTTTCTGGACGTATTTTTTGAATATCATTATCATTAAATAAATATATAAAAGAAGATATATAGTGTTATGTCAAAGTCGCAATTGGATTGATTACGCAAATTTTGGCCGGATGATGGCAGTTGAGGGTTTTGGAGTGCCACATTAACGAGTTGCAATGAACCAGTGACATTATAATGCTATGTTAGTGATGTAATAATTGTATATTAAGTGCAGGAGTAGTAAGAATCCAATTATGATCTATACACATTCTTCTCCTTTTTTTTGGCCACTGATGTAGACTAGTTGGTGACCATGTTCATGATAGGACAATTATCTTATGCTGCTGGGGTTTAGGGGAGAATCCAAGGAAATTGTGCTCAGGATAAAAACAATAATGTAAATATTTTAATTTTACATATATAATTGGTTTCAAATATCATATTTTAATTATAGATATAGATTGAATTAATAATCTTTTAATATGTATTATTAATTTTTTTTAGAGATATAATGAGTTAAAATAATCTTTGTATTCATATTTTATCTTTAATAAAATATTGATACTTAAAAAAAATATTTATCATATTATATATCCAAATAAAATGATTCACTTTCTTTAAATGAGTAGTTCTCTAAATTTATGTGTACTAACAAATATAATTAGAGGTTTTATAAATGATAAAAAAAATAGAAGTATTTTACTGATTTTAATTTTAAAAATTATTATATCTTTTTATTAATAAAATTTATAAAAAATAAATAATTGTTCTGTCATTGGACGCACTAAAAATATGTTTTTTTATATTTTTATTGTTAAATTACTTATTGTTAATTTAATTTTTCTAACAAAAATCAAACTATTAGTATAGATACTATAAGTTTAAATTAACGATAAAATTATTAATATATTTCACCTGTCTCCTTTTAAGCCTTAAATAAATCTAAGGACCAGATCGATTATTTATCTTCAAATTTAACTCAGACATAACTCGCTTCTTTTTAGGTGTGAAGCAGTGTCAAACTAAACTATCCAACAAGCATTAGCTCTCCCTGAAAAGGAGGTGATCCAGCCGCAGTACAGCTACCTTGTTACGACTTCACTCTAGTCACTAACCCTGCCTTCGACATCCCCTCCTTGCAGTTAAGGTAATGACTTCAGGTATGGCCAACTCCCATAGTGTGACGAGATATAATATATTTTCATAATTTTTAAAATTTATATTGGTAATTTAATTTTTATTAAACAATATTACATTAAAAAAATCTTACTACTTAACATTTATTTATTTATTAATAAATGATATTTTTATATAATTTCGTAATCTTCAAGAAGGTACTTTCATATGAGATATTTATTGAGTTGAGGCCACCCACATATTAAATGTTGAATGCAAATTGGGCGAAGCAAGATTGGGAGATCAAATATACGGTTTTGCTTGTATTTAAAAATAAGTTTAATAAAAAAACTAATTATAAATTAGTAAAATAATTTATTTATATTTAAAAAAATAGATACAAATTAATGTTAAAGTTACATGCGAATTAGTCTCATCTTAAATAGGATATTAACACATTATGAATTTACAATGACATTAATTTATTCATTTATTGCTTTAAGATTTTAGAATTACATTATAGTAGTGTTGTCTTCGGTGTAAGGTTTTTAACTTAAAATTCTCTTATTCCAATTCTGCTATTGAGTGATCAATCTAAATGACCGATTTGGATGAGTAAATTTAATTGAATGAATTTGTTAATCCTAAATCAAAGAAATTTGTTGATTTAATCTTCAATTTATATTCTTTTAAAAAAATAATGTCCAAACATGATAATTATTTGACCATAATTTTAGAAATATTTTTGTCTCAGGAGGTTAAAAAAAAGGTTATTTTACTGGCATTTGATTATATAGCGTTTTGGTCCGAAATTATTAATAGAAACAAAAAACTGTAACGAAAACGATGTATCTAATAAATAAAAAGTAAAAATAGAAGGGGGGTGTTTCGTAGTTGGTGCATTTCTAAAGTAAAATATTTTTGTGTAGCTTGTAATGCATCCCAGTGCTTGTCCCCAACTACTTGGTTTCTTGTCCACAATAGAAGGTGACATGGATCGGGTCACACCCAGCTAGGCAGCTAAGAAGTAAGGAGTTAAATCTGAACGTAGGCACATGAGAAGGTGCCACATCGCAAAATATGAGCCGCTGATCTATGCCCACGATCGAACGCCTGTCATTATTTTTCCACCAACCCTCTTTCTCCTTGCGCATGATCGTTGCCACCCTTTATGCCCACCTACCAAACACCAACGCTCCAGATTCAAAACGACCCCAACACCCTCTATTATATAACCCCCCCACTCTCTCTCCCATTCCCTCAGGAAATCCGTAGTTCTCTAACCAAAGATTTCCTATTCAATTCCTCTTCTCGATACCTCCATTTTCCTACCTAGCTAACTAACTCTATCACTACTCCTTCATCGTTCAAATATTCTTTAACATGGACGGAGCCAATGGCAGCGTTGCAAACCATGACGCCGCTTTTTGCTTGAATACTAACAATAATGTCAGTGCTGACCCTCTCAACTGGGGTGTGGCTGCTGAGTCCATGGCCGGGAGCCACTTGGACGAGGTCAAACGTATGGTGGCTGAGTACCGGAAACCGGTTGTCCGCCTCGGCGGAGAGACGCTCACGATTTCTCAGGTGGCTGCTATCGCCGCACATGACCAAGGGGTTCGTGTCGAGCTCTCTGAGTCTGCTAGGGAAGGGGTTAAGGCCAGCAGCGACTGGGTCATCAACAGCATGAACAATGGCACTGATAGCTACGGTGTCACCACCGGGTTCGGTGCTACCTCCCACCGACGAACCAAACAAGGTGGCGCCTTGCAGAAGGAGCTTATTAGGTAACTAATTCACTTCATCCTTAAAGATCTGTGTATTTACATCATTATTTCGTTTTTCATATTTTTTTTGTTTTATCCTTTTTATATCTTAAATAATTTTTTATTTTTTTTAACCCATGCTTAAGAATAAACAGTAAAAAAAATTATAATAATAAGATTTTATAAAAAAAAAAGTAATCTAATATATTAATAATTATTTAATATTTCAATTTTTAATAAATTTAATTATTTGTTGATATTTTTATAATTATAATTTTATTATTTAAATCATAAAAATTTAACCTAACATGTAATATGTATTGTTTTTAGTGTGAATATATTTTGACACCCCTCAAATAGATATTATTTGGGCGTGAAAAATACAAATATATATATATATATATATATATATATATAATGATATGAGAAAAAAAATAAAAAGTGAATGAAAATGAGCTAAAGAAAATTAAGGTGGAATAATAATGATAATATTATTATTATTTACGTGTCTCTGAACCTTTGCACTTCATGAATACTATCATCTGGTCACGATATATTATTATACGTACGTACTTACACGTAGACGTGCCCCATTTCGGCCTTTTCATGTTACTGCACTTTTCCATCCAAGTTAATGAATGTTTGTGGCTCGGCTACCTAATTAGCTAAAGAAAAACGTGAGCAATAAACTTTTTAACACATTATATATAAATATATTTATTTATTTATTTATCAACTATAATTTATTAAAAGTTAAAAATTATTAAATTAGAAGTTAACAAAATAAGACTACGTTAAATGACGCGTTGTTAGTAATTTTTAATTAACTAAATGATAAACATTCGCTACCTAATGAATCTTTAACCAACCTAATTATTCTTATTATTCAGAGATTCTCGTGGTTGAGAAACGAAGTTGAGAAGCTGTCTTACCTTAATATAGCAAATACTTTATTTTATTAGTGAAGGAGTTCGTTTTCTTTCATCTTAAGAAAATATAACATTTTCTAGTATTATGAATAATTTTTTCTTATACTGTCACATATTTTTCTTAAAATATTTACAAAATCGTCATTAAAATAATATTTGATTAATTTAGTCATTTTAAAATAAAAAATAAATTCCCGTGGTTTTATAATTTTTTTAATAAAACATTTTTATATAATTCAAGATATCTGTTAAAGCATTTTATAAAGAATAAAATTGACTGCAATATCGGTTCACATTTCCTACGATTTTGAATAGATTATCATTTTATATTAATAATAGGAAACTCTATATTCTCTTTTTTGATATAAATAAAAGAAAACGTTTTTCAAACGAATACATTTTATCAACATAATTGTTAAAATATCATGTTATTTGGTAAAAAAACACGTTTTGGCCATGAAAGAGAAGGAATAAAAAATTGAATAGTAAGTTGGCCACTGAGGCGCTTGGATCTGAAATTCGTACAAGGAACCGAGTTGGATCAGTTAGTTTGCACGTGACGCGGGGTTGGTGAGACCGCCTTGCCTTCTACCATTCCAAGTCCTAAGTCGCAAGTGCAACCCTCCACCTTTGACCCCGTAGTTCCCCCTTTTTTTTTCTTTTCCTATTTTAATTTTCTTAATTTTAAATATTTTTGACTTTTTGCGATGATCTCACCTAACTATATAATAGGAAAATCTTCGTAATTTGAATTAAACTCATTTTAAAAATATAAATAAAAACAAGGCATTTTTTTAGTGGTATAAATAGTATTTTTCACATACAAGGTTAGTTAATGAGCAGTAATTGTTGAACAAAATTCATCATTCTTATTATTTTGATTTCAGGTTTTTGAATGCTGGAATATTTGGCAACGGTACAGAGTCCAATTGTACCTTACCACACACAGCAACTAGAGCAGCTATGCTAGTAAGAATCAACACTCTTCTTCAAGGGTACTCAGGCATTAGATTTGAGATTTTAGAGGCCATAACCAAGCTATTGAACAACAATATTACCCCCTGTCTGCCACTTAGGGGTACAATTACAGCATCTGGTGATCTTGTTCCTCTTTCTTACATTGCTGGTTTGTTAACTGGTCGACCCAACTCCAAGGCTGTTGGACCTTCTGGAGAGATTCTGAATGCTAAGGAAGCTTTTCAATTGGCAAACATTGGTTCAGAGTTCTTTGAATTGCAACCTAAGGAAGGGCTTGCCCTTGTCAATGGCACTGCTGTTGGTTCTGGCTTAGCTTCTATTGTTCTCTTTGAGGCAAATGTCTTAGCTGTTTTGTCTGAAGTTTTGTCAGCAATTTTTGCTGAAGTGATGCAAGGGAAGCCTGAGTTCACTGACCATTTGACCCATAAGCTAAAGCACCACCCTGGTCAAATTGAGGCTGCTGCTATTATGGAACACATTTTGGATGGAAGCTCTTATATTAAAGCGGCTAAGAAATTGCATGAGATTGATCCTCTGCAAAAGCCTAAACAAGATCGTTATGCATTAAGAACTTCACCCCAATGGCTTGGTCCTCAAATTGAAGTGATTAGATTTTCAACTAAGTCAATTGAGAGAGAGATAAACTCAGTCAATGACAACCCTTTGATTGATGTTTCAAGGAACAAGGCTTTGCATGGTGGTAACTTTCAAGGCACTCCCATTGGAGTCTCAATGGATAATACACGTTTGGCTATTGCATCAATTGGCAAGCTCATGTTTGCTCAATTCTCTGAGCTTGTCAATGATTTTTACAATAATGGGTTACCTTCAAATCTCTCTGCTAGTAGAAATCCCAGCTTGGATTATGGTTTCAAGGGATCTGAAATTGCTATGGCATCTTATTGCTCTGAACTCCAATATTTGGCCAACCCAGTAACAAGCCACGTCCAAAGTGCTGAGCAGCACAACCAAGATGTGAACTCTTTGGGTTTGATTTCATCTAGGAAAACCCATGAGGCTATTGAGATCTTGAAGCTCATGTCTTCCACTTTCTTGATTGCACTTTGCCAAGCAATTGACTTGAGGCATTTGGAGGAGAATTTGAAGAACACTGTGAAGAATGTTGTGAGTCAAGTTGCCAAGAGGACTCTTACCACAGGTGTCAATGGAGAACTTCATCCTTCAAGATTTTGTGAGAAAGATTTGCTGAAAATTGTTGATAGGGAGTATATATTTGCATACATTGACGACCCATGCAGTGCTACATACCCATTGATGCAAAAACTAAGGCAAGTGCTTGTGGATCATGCATTAGCAAATGCAGAGGGAGAGAAGAACTTGAACACATCAATCTTCCAAAAGATTGCAACATTTGAGGATGAGTTGAAGGCCCTCTTGCCAAAGGAGGTTGAAGGTTTAAGAGTTGCATATGAGAATGGCCAATGTGCAATTCCTAACAAGATTAAGGAATGTAGGTCTTACCCATTGTACAAGTTTGTGAGAGAGGAGTTGGGGACAGCATTGCTAACTGGTGAAAAGGTTATTTCACCAGGTGAGGAGTGTGATAAATTGTTCACAGCAATGTGCCAAGGTAAAATTATCGATCCTATTTTGGAGTGCCTTGGGGAGTGGAATGGTGCTCCTCTTCCAATTTGTTAGTTCATGATCTGTTTCCTTGAGAAGTGGTTTCCTTCTATATGTGTATTTTGTGTTGATAAGCATTTGGTTTGTCTATAAGCCTGTGACAAATCAATCTACAGACAACTTTCGGTTTCCCTTGATGTCAAGGAACTTGTAATTCATGTTGTAATAGAATCTCATTTGTTTGTCATAGCTTTGTCGTGCAAATACTAATACACGTCCTTTGATATGAAGGACGCTTTTTTTTTCCTGAATAAGAATTATTATTTCATTATACTAATGCTCAGATTTAAAAAAAGGTTTTACATTTATGTGATTATCTCTAATGTGCTCATTTATTTTAGTGCAAATCATTAAATGCGGTCGAGCAAGTTATCCTATATATTCACACAAATCCTTCCACTTGCAAGATCATGATTCTAACTCAAATATGACATACAAAAGTTCCATTTTTTAAATGTCTAAATACAACTTGCTACTTACACTTGTGGTCACATTAATTAGCAAATAAATCCTAGTTTCTTTGCTTTGTGGGGATCCTAAATAGCTGGAAATGGTCCAATGTCCTTTTTTGTGCCAAAGATAATAATGAACTACCTAAATTTCTTACTATTAGTTATAAGAAACAGGGAAATAAGTTGTTAAACACTAAAAGCATGCTGATAATGACAATTATGAGACAAAAATGTTGTCAATGCTAAATTGCCAATGCTTTGTTAGAAATAGAAGCGTGGACTTTTTGCAATGGAGCAGAATTTTTTGAATTTTTTTAAATTATTTAAAGTTTTTTATTTTTAATCTCAATGTTTCATTTAACTTATATTTAATAAGTTATAATTTATTATTTTATTAACTTTTAGACATAAATTAAATAAAAGGTTCAAATATAAAAATTTGTATACTTGAGTGAGAAATTTTTCTTCCGCTATTCTCGTAACTCAACCAAAAATCAAACATGATTAATAGAATGCGAATATGGAAAACAACTAAATTAGAGGTGAATTATAGCAAGAATATCATGAATCGTACAAGAGCGTTGTCTTTAGGGATACAGGTCTTCCCTAATTGGAGCGATACTAGATGATGCAATAGTAATGGCTTTACTGGTTAAAAATAATAATTAGGTATCATGAATAGTTCACATATCAGAGCCGTTCATTTTATTTTAATTTATAAAATGAATATTTTGTAATATAAAATAAACGACTTTAATCTGTAAACAATCTATGGTTACAAGTCCCTAGATGTTATATAGATGAGTTTCCCTTCAGGATTAAGCACTGGTCTCGTTTCAAACTTGTTCACGTGAAATACCCGTCAACTTGAGAAATAAATTAATACACAAAAAGAGAAGTGGTTTTACAGTCCAAAAATATTTTTTAATTCAAAATTTAACATGTATTTGTTATTATTATCATTATATTTCTAAACTTGAATCACTATAGTTCAAAATTAAGTGAATTCGATAATGAATTTTGACATCATTTATTATTTTTTTCCTACCCTATGCACAGTCTGTTGAAATAATTTTATTTATAATAATAATAATATATATAATATTAATTGGTGTAAAAAATATGTTATTTTTAAAAAAATATCAATTATAAATATTATTTTGTCAGAATTTTTTTATTTAGCTATTATAGTATTGGTTGAA
The DNA here is from genome assembly GCF_003935025.1 of Abrus precatorius. Taxonomy (NCBI): domain Eukaryota; kingdom Viridiplantae; phylum Streptophyta; class Magnoliopsida; order Fabales; family Fabaceae; genus Abrus; species Abrus precatorius. The sequence continues at coordinate 4,341,538 of NW_020874417.1, forward strand.
AAAAAAATACAACAGTACATATATTACTTAAAAAATATGACTTATTAGCAATAAATTTCAGCAACAAATGCGTAACAAATATATGTGTAGAAAAGTATAAACGTGTGTATTAAATTTAAATAAAAATTTAGCTCTATCATGCTATAAATATTGTTGGTTTTCAACGTAATTATTTTCAATGAAATATAGGTATGATTCTAATTTTAAATTTTATACATTCTTTTTTTTATTTTAATTAAACACATGAATTAACAGATTGAAGATTGTTTAGATTAAACTGTGGTCTTTCAGTTCAAATTTCAATAAACATAAATGTGTTAAATATTTTGAAAAAAAATAATTTACCGCTTATAATTTCACAATAAATTATATTATGTTACAATTCATTCATTGAAATTTATATAATACAATTAATTTAAAATTTATAATTAATCGTATTTATAATTATACATTCAAGTATCCTATTACTAAAAAAATTTATTTTATTTTATAAAAATATTAAATTAATTGATACACAATTGAAGGTAAAATTTAATATTAGCAATTGTAGATTTTTATTTTAATAATACATAATTACATAATCAGTTATTTAATTTAATTTTTTATTTATTATGTTAAAAAATATATTAAATTAAAATATTTCTTTAGTATTATATAATTGGTCATTCATTTTTTTTATTTTCTCATTCTTATTTCTTTTTTTCTCTTACTCCCTCCTTATCATCTATGCCTCCACAATTTCTTTCTCTCCCTTTTAAACTTTGACATAATTTTGTTTGTTTCTATTCTCTTTTTTTTCTCCATTTTACTTCTTGTTTACACTTTTTTTTTCCTTTAAACTCCAACAAAAGTATCTTGTTTTTTCTTTTACTTTTCTTCCTTCTCGTACCCCATTCACACATCCCTAAATTGTTTTTCACCCTTTCAAACTAAGATAAAAATATTTATTTTTTAGTGTATTTTTTGATTGAATCTTAAAGTCACAAGAGAAGATTAAAAACAAAGCAATTACAATGCGTCAAACACAAATAATGTACCACGCTGAATGTTATTGTTGTTGTCTATTTTTTTTATAAACCTTGAGATTTAATTGGAAAACTTACACATACACATGTATAAAAAGTTTTTCTTTTTTTTTTTTTAAGTTCAAAGAGGGTGGTGTGAAATTGTGGATAAAGAGTAAGAGAATATTTTTTTTAGAGTTCGAAGAAAAAATATGTGTGGACAAAGGACAAAAGAAGAAGAAAAAGAAAAAAAAATAATGTATCAAAATTAGGGAGAGAAATAGGTCACTGAGGTATAGATGAAAAGTAAAAAAAGAAAAAATAAAGAATAGAAAATAAAAAAAATAAACAATTAAAAATTTTATCAACATTTTTGTTGAGATTCTTATAAAAATAAATAATAATTTTTAAACATAGTTAATATTTTTTTCTATAAAAAAAAACTAATTTAGAAGTTGAGCTTTATCTTTGAATAACATTTTTATGAAACGGAGTTGAATTTGAATTTTTATTTTTGGTCATAGCCCATAGAAGTCTGCCATTCGCATCATGTCAATTTAAATGGGATAGGTAGCAATTGAAGAAAAAAACAAGAAGATCGATAACCTTTTAAATGTATTTTTTCTTTTTGAGCTTTAAACTCTTTTTTTTTTTTTTTATCTGGGTAATTTCGTTGCAGTATTTTCGTAAAAATTCTAGCATCTCAACGCGTAAAAAGGAAAACAAGTAAATAATTAATTTAAAAAATACAAGGAGTAGCACGTGGCACGTTCTTGTTGGCCGGGCCAGACCTTTTGCGCCTTCCGCGTTAGAATCTTAAACTTTTTCGAACCCATCGCGTGGAAGAGAATTGCGCACGGTAATTATTTTGCGCTGGTTAGAAAAGAAGAAGAATAATAATAATAATAATAAATAATAATATTAATAATTTGGGTTCCGTATTGTGTTATTGTTGTTGTGCGTGAGAAAGTGAGCGCGGTCAAGTATGGCTTCTCAGCTCCTAAGACGAACCCTCGGAAGCCGCTACCTGGCAAACCCTAAGGCCTTCTCCTCCGTTTCCACTCCGATCCGTGCCACTCTCTTCCCCGGCGATGGTATTGGCCCCGAGATCGCCGAATCTGTTAAACAGGTTCGTTTTTCTCTTCCTTCCTATTCACCGCTTTCTCCCTCTCTGACTCAATCAAATTCATTGTTGCGCCTTTTTGAGAGATGTGTAATGCTTGCAATTCTGATGCGATGTCGTGATCATATGTAATTCTGTGAATTTTTTTTTTTTGTGTTTCTGATTGAATGGCTTATTTTGTTTTTACGGAGAATTACCTCGTCTTAGAAAAATAACATTTTCAGGTAAATGTGTTTTCCGAAGGATAAATTTTACAAAATTAAAGTAATTGGTTGAGGGGAATTCGTTTTCCCCTAATGTTGTTTTTAATGATTATTTTTAACGAACATAGCAAATGTTTTTATAAAAAAAATAGATAAATCGTCTGTATAATTTTTATTCCTTTCTAATTTTAGTTGTTAACGTGCGAGTGCAAGTGGCTTTTATTTTGAGGATAAATTTTTGTTTTGTATGGTTGCATAACAATGAAATTGCAAGATCTAAAACGTAAAAATGAATGCAGAGTGTGGACCGTCTGTCCATGACAAGCTTTTTACGTGTTTAACATGGTTTTTTATTTTATTATTTTCATTTCTAGTGAAAGATTTAGTATGACTAACTTTGTCATTGAAGTTAACAGATCCTTTTGTGGTAAACTCAAGTTTTATCTTCTGATATTTGTTTTTATATATTCACCAGTAATTTGGTCACTTCTATGATATAATATGAAGCACGGATAATGACAAGGACACACCAAATTTAAAAAATTGCAGGACGACGTGCACATGCAAACACAATTTAAGGAATAAGATTCATAATGCATAATACCATATATATAAGCTTTTAAGGTTTACAGTAACTTTTTGATATAAGTCATATGTGCCAAAGCTTGCTATTTTGCAAGTCCTTCTCAAAATACATAGAGCAACGTATGTGCAAATACTTTCTATCTAATGGTTTCTGCTAATTTACTTGCTTTAAGTGTATATTGGTTTATTTCACTTTTCTCGCTTTGCCATGGTTGTGGAATCTCTTGTGCACTCTGTTCATCTCCTCTTGGTTGCTATTAAGTGATCTCTGATCAAAATTCGCCATGCTTATTCTTTCTCACCTTTCTTCCTATGTTTGTTTCTTATTAAGTATATTTGTATATTCATACAATTTGACTTGTTTTGTTGAATTAAATGTGTAATGCTCTGTCACTTATTATTATTACTATTTCAATACTTAGATATTCAAAGCAGCTGACGTGCCAATAGAATGGGAAGAGCACTACGTAGGAACTGAAATTGACCCTAGAACTCAGAGCTTTCTGACATGGGAAAGTTTAGAATCAGTAAGGAAAAATCGTGTTGGCTTGAAAGGGCCAATGGCCACCCCTATTGGAAAAGGACATCGTTCATTAAACCTTACTCTAAGAAAAGAACTTAATTTGTATGCCAATGTTCGACCTTGCTACAGTCTTCCTGGATACAAAACTCGGTATGATAACGTAAATCTCATTACAATCCGTGAAAACACAGAAGGCGAATACAGTGGACTTGAACATCAGGTAAATTTCACAACAATTGATGTTACATACTATCATCCGAAATCTGATTAATATAATTTCTGTATCACTTTTTGGGTTACAGGTTGTGAGAGGTGTTGTAGAAAGTCTCAAAATTATTACACGTCAAGCAAGTTTAAGGGTGGCTGAGTATGCTTTTCACTATGCCAAGGCACATGGAAGAGAGAGAGTGTCTGCCATACACAAGGCCAACATTATGCAAAAGACTGATGGTCTTTTTCTCAAGGTTCACAAATATATACATATACACATACAAATGCCAACAATATTGGTCTCAAATTTTATTCATGAATCCTAATATTAACTGTTTATTTTAAATTCTTTTTAGTGTTGCCGTGAGGTTGCAGAGAAATATCCTGAGATAAAATATGAGGAAGTTGTCATTGACAATTGCTGCATGATGGTAATATTTTTGAACTGGATATAGGAAAAAATTAAAAAACTGCATTCGGAAATGCTTTTTCAGTATTAGGAAATGAATGACACTGATTAATTTTCTGACCATCTACAGCTTGTGAAGAATCCTGCACTTTTTGATGTATTGGTGATGCCTAACCTTTATGGTGATATTATCAGTGACCTTTGTGCTGGCTTGGTTGGGGGATTGGGCTTAACACCAAGGTATTTTTCGTATTTAAGTCAAAGAAATATAGGAGTAACAATTATATAATCTGACAGCATATTCTATTTTGCAGCTGCAACATTGGTGAGGGAGGAATTGCACTTGCTGAGGCTGTACATGGTTCTGCACCTGATATTGCTGGAAAGGTGAGCGGTGAAAGTACTTATTCTAGCTGATATTATTTGTTGTAACCCTTTTTGCATTGTTGTCATGGAATGTGAAATTGTTTTGTACCTGTGCTTGGCATGCGTTTGCGAGGAAGTGAATAGATGTGCATGCTTTTGGTACCATCCTAACTCAGGGTGGAAATGGGCTAAGCTATTGAATAGTCTTTGCATAAATAAGCATTGTTCTGTTTTGCAAATTGTTAGCCTGACCCTGACCATTATAGGCTTCATTTTTGGGATTGGCCTACCCCGAAAGCCAATTTAGAGGCTTGTGTTATGTTAAAGTCTTCAACCAGGCAAAGAAATTACACTTATTAATTTTTCAAATTGATATAATCTTTAACTACATTATTATATCGTGTATAAAATTAAGATATTATATTAATTTGTAGCAAATTGTGTATTATACATATAATATCATAGTAGTTAGTATCGTGATTCTACATGGTTCTGCAATTTAAGGATACAGATCATAGGGAGTATCAGTTTTGTTCCAGAATTGCAGACTGAATCACCCAAATCGTTGCTGAATCAAGATTTCTATGTCGATGCACGATTCTGCTGCAGATTGGGTTGTACATGACTTGCTTCATTAACAACCCTAAAAACATGTTTTTTTTTTTTAAGTTTTTTATTCGAAATGTGAGGGAATGATACTCCCTCCACAATGAGATCCACTATTATATTTTAGCAAAAAACCCTTGTTTTCTCATTCCCATATCTTTGCTCCTGTTCTCTACAAAGTTTGGTGCTTTTCCGTTTGTCTCCCAGTGCATTACTGTGGTTCTCTCAACTTCTCACTCCTTATTCATGATTCTGGTGGTCTCATGCCTCTTCAACAATTCTACCTACTTTTTAATTGTTTTCTTCTACTCGTTTTATTTGTTTGTTGTTTTGGAGACAAATGGATCTTACCAAAAAAATAAAAGAGAATGATGTTACATGGAGACATTGTGAAAGTGTCTCCCACACATGCCAATAGTGAAATGCAAATACCGTTCTCATGCTTGTTGGGGTAGAGTTGCAAGAATGAATCATCTAGATAGAACAATGACAAATGTAAGTGCTTGATTAAGTGTTCCAGATGAGGTCAAGGAGATATTCATTAAACTATTTGAAGATAAAGAAAAGAAAAAAAAGGTGAAAATAACTTGAGAGTATTTTGGAGAAATTGAGACCCAAGATTCAAGTGCTCATCAAAAGGGAAGAATGAATTCTTTTGTTAACAAAAGAAAGGAATGGACATTTAAAGCTCTGAAGCAAACAACAATGAATACAATGTTTGATGATGGAGATGATATCATTCAAAAAATTTGCAAATGCATATATGGTAATGATTACCATGTAATTTGGTAAGAGACCCCCATTTTATCAAATGTTAAAAGCTGTTGGAGAATTTGGTAGGGATTTAAAATCTTTTACTTATCAAGAAGTGAGTGTTTCCTTTTTGAAAAAAGCAAGTGATAGAATCTATCAAAATTTGGAGAAATACAAAAATAAATGGGAGAAGTGAGACTGCACTTTGATGTGTGATGGATGGACCATTTGAATATTTTTAGAGTCTAGAACTAGAAATTTTGACTTGCTATTGGTTATTATTTTTTGAAGGTAAATATAGCTGATTTATGTAGTCTTTCAGCCCTTTTCTTGTGGATTGATTTGAAGGTATATATGAATGATTTATGGAGTCATAGTCTTTTTTTTTGTATTATTGTGGCTGATTTGAAGGTACATATGAATGATTTATGCTGTCACAGTCCTTTTTTGGTGTCATTGTAGCTGATGTGACGTGAATCTTTATACTATATTTTTGTTTTATTAGTTATACAATAGAGTATTTGATTATAAAATGTCAATATATGGATGAATTTAATTTTTCTCTATGTTAGAATATTTTTTATTATAATTTTAGCAATTAGGCATGAAGCTTACAATCCACGATTTAGAAAGTCATGATTCAAATTTCAATTTAACTACCATGATATTAATAAAGAAATAGGTCAGCTTGGTAGGCCAAATGGGCTTTGTAAAAATCATATGCTTTTTAGCTCACCAAGTTGAATTTGTCTTTACTCTCTTTTTAAAAGCCTAAGCATGTCTTGTTTACTAACTAACCTAGGTGATGGTATATCAAAAATATGCTGGGGTGTTCATCCTTTTTCCTAATCAGAGCTGTTAATGGATTAATATTGAAAACACCATTACACAATTATTGTGTCTACTCTCAATTAGTAGTTTTTCTTTAGCATCTATACATGGTTTTAGTTATAAATATTATAGGGGTACAGAAGATCTAACTTGTATAAATTCTGCATTTAAAAATATATTGAAAAGGAAAAAAGGTGTTCCTGAAATATGAAGCTGATGAGACGTGGCAGAAAATTACAACAATTGAAGATGTGACAAAACCGTAGAAGTATTATTTATCATTTTGAAATTTATGGTATTGGACATTGCTTTTGTGACTAGGAAATCAACTTTAGTCTTGTATTTTGCTTCTAGATATTCAGGGATTCGATCATTAGTAAGTCATTGGGATATGTTGCATTATTTGTCTTTGTAATAATCCTCTGGCACTTTTTCTTTCCCAGAAGAAATGGAAAGTTTTAACGCTGTAATAAGTAATAAGTAACATTGTGGGTTCGATTAGTTGGACTCTTTTCTTGATATTTTTTTGTTTATTCAAATTAATCCCTTTCACAAAAAAAGAGTAGCCCTTTCAAGAAACCAAGCTACTAATTTGAGTTTCCCTTGAGAAAGTTCTGTCTATATATGGGTGTTCTCTCATTCTTTTGAAAATCATCTCATAATGGGGCGATAGTTAGGTTGTTGCCTAATGACTTGGTGGTTATTCTAATAGAAGCTGTAAAGTTGCATACATCTAACCCTGGTTGGCAACCTGGGTCACCTTTTCTTTACTTAAACATATACTGTAGCCATTCATTTAACCTGTTTATTTATGTAGAATTTGGCAAATCCAACTGCTTTGCTGCTGAGTGCTGTTACAATGTTGCGCCATTTGAATCTCACTGACAAAGCAAGCCAGATTCAAAATGCAATCCTTGACACGATTGCAGAAGGGAAGTACCGAACTGCTGATCTTGGTGGCAATTCAAAGACAACTGAATTTACAAATGCAATTATCGATCATCTTTAAATTTTGCTTTGGAGTCAGCAAGAAATTGTTGCTTATAATTTTGATTTTCTGTCAATTTCCGTTTATTTCCCCAATTTTATTCCGGAGGAGTGGGATTACCTCAGCTTAAAGGAAAACTCGTTCAAGTGTGTGTGACATTACAACCAAAGACAAGAAATGGGCAAGCATTCAAATATTCGCTGCCCACTGCAGTCTTGTTGCATTGCGAGGGTCCCCTCTGATTGATAACCCTCGGTAGTCTGTTTTAGTATTCTTTGTCAATAATATTTATAGCCCTAAATAAAAATACAAGAAATGATGTTTATTCGTTCATCTTTATCATCTTTCTGATATTGTGCAGCTATTGTTTGCTTTAATTTTTTGAATCGTATCCAAAGTTGCGACTTCTTGTGCTCCTTACTCCATAAAGATGGAATTCGGGGGAATTCCATTAATTCAATCATGGCACGGTTGGGTATTGTACTATACAAGTCTACAAATGTATTCGTGTTTGAAATGCTTTGGATCGTTAGTCATTGGCTTGATAAAATGTAGAAGCTAACAATATTTCTGGTGGAGCAATATAATAGTTCCGGACAGTAAAGGTGATTTTTAATTTTAAACCTTTGTTTGTTTTGCTTGAAAAAGAGTCCTCACATCAATTAGATTATTTTTGGTGGAACATATGATCAAGATTCAACAAACAAAATATGCCATTCAAGTTAATTACTGTCGTTTTTGCAAGTTACACTTTCGTTCATTACTTAGTGTGGGGTTGAGGCTCTTAGGCTGATGTTGAACCAGCGCCTGGGTATGTCTTAAGAGGGGTCAACTATCTTAACACGATATTTCATTACCTGTCTGCCAAGACTGGAATCATATTGCTTGATGGACATTTCAATTGTTAAATAATGATGTTAATTTTGTTAAAATTAAATAGGCCCTCCTTTCCACTTTGGTTTCTATTATATGAGTGAAGCAACTAGTAGAAATGCTTTCTACCTTTTTTCGCTTGCTCTAAATTATTGTGAAGATATAGGAGGTTTTATCCGGTCTGTCAGTTCTTCTGAGTATGGGGTAGATACTGGTACAGCAAGGCCTTACATGTCATCTTCGGCTGCCTTTTGTAAGGGTGTCAATACGGGTCACCCGTCTCATCTCGCCTAAAAATGGATTAGCTTATTCTGCCCCAGTTTAGAAAATGGGAATCTAGCCCAACCTATTTAAGGGTGAATTGACATGTTAATCAACTAGTTTATCCAAAAAAAAAACTTTAATAGATCGGTTCACTTAAAATTAATATAAAAAATATATAAAATTTAATTAAAAAAATTAAAATATTTTTATATTAATAAAAATTAATATTTAATGAATAAATTCATTATTGACCCACATTTTAAGTGGACTAGCGAGTGCAAGGTATTCAACTTAACCCGCTAATTTTTAGTAGGTTAAGAAGACAATTCATTAAATTCAAACAACTTTAACCTTTAAAAATATTAAAAATATAAATTAACTCTTTTAATATATTTTTTAATACACAATATTTAAATAGTTCTAACTTGAATAAAATTAAATATGAATAACTTGCTCAAGGTGTTAAGTTAGTTTTTATTTTAATTATTTTTAAACGAATTCTAAGTTTGCGGTAGGTGCCATTACTGCTATAGGTAAGCAATGCTCGTAGCTGAGGCTCGTGCCTGTGGTAGGTGCAGCGTTAAGTGCCAATTTTAAATTATTCTCACTTTGAATTTTCTTTCTGAAACAATAAATAAATGTAAAATTGTCCTTTGCTTATGTTGTTGGTGGGACTTTTAGTAATCAATTGATTGAAAACAGTGACAGAAAATGTGAAAACTGCGACCGAATATTTGAATGTGAGGATGTAGTGTGGTGCGCCATACATTTCCACTTTCCAGCTGAGGGCCCCAACTTGGTTGGTGGATGCTGACCGGTAATTGGTGAGGGTAGCATACACAAAATCAACAATAACAATAGAGCAAAGTGCCACTGTTATTTCAGAGAGATAAAATTATTAATTTAAAATTGTTGGACTCTGATTAATTTTATTGTAATTGTTTTATATTTTCCCTATATTATTATATTAATTATTGAGATATAAAATTTTAATTTATAGAGCTAAATGACCCTTTGAAGACTATTATCTTGTTTTCCTTTCTTCTTCACTCTTTCTTATTATTTAAAGTATAACAATTTAATGAAAGAAAACTTAAAAGTATTACTAATTAAAATAAAATTATCTTTTAAAAAATGTTTTTAATTAGAAAAACAAAAGAAAGAGAAAAAAATTGAATCTCTTTAAGATGAATTTATAGAAAAAACTAAAAACATTTTAATGCAACCTAAATTCATTTTTTAATTAAAAAATTATTTATAGATGTAATTTTTTAGACACTTAATAATTAAGATCCAAATTTTTTTTAATTTTATTAATGTGTACTAAAAGCTACATAATAAAAAATTATGTATAATGTTTTAAATACTATATAAAATTACAAGATTCCATATGTTAAAAAAATTATATTATATTTTTAATAAAAAATAATTATTTATTAATTTTTATCGTATGTCTTTGAATATATATTAACCGTTTTATTAAATGCTACTTTCATTTTTTTTATTTGTTCACTTTCAAGAGAAAAAAATGTTTTTTTTTATTTGTTAGTTAGAAATTTAAGACACTAACAATTACTGTTTTTAATTATACCATTATTTTTATCAAAATTTTAAATTTTTACGTCATTATTATAAATAAAACTAATAATCTTTAATATACATCTAAGGACACATAATAAAAAAAACTAATAAATAATAAAAATTTTATTAAAAATTATACTATTTAATGTTATTTAAACATTATATGTTACATCTTATAAATTGTAATAAAAATGCATTATTTATAATTTTTTATTATATATTTTTACATATATTAATAAATAAATAAATAAATAATAATGATTATGATATGAAAAAATGTCAATAAATATAAATAATAATATTAATTATATTTTTCATGCTTATATCAATTATATATTTATTTTTTAATTTATACATTACAATCTTTTTAAATGGACTGCTAGAAGCAACTAAAGAGGGTAACAAAATATTTTAATAAAGTTGACTCCTTAACCCTTTAATAAAATACTCATAAACATAATAATATTATGGTAATGATTCATATTATACAACTTAAATAAATTAGTAAGATAACTTATTATATCAAATTTTAAAAGTTATAATATTTATATTAATACTTAATAAATTTTGTAAGTTAAATATATTAAAATATTATATGTTTAAAATATATTTTAAAATTTTTTAATAGTAAATATCTTTTAAAAATATAATTATAATATTTTTTAATATTTTTTTATTTATATAAAACCAATCTTATTCTCTTATTTATTTTGTGTTTCTAACGATGAGTTTGATAAATTCAGTGATTGTGATTAAAATTTAATGTTAAAAGTTTAAAAATAATATCTAAAATAAGAGATCAAATAAAATTAAATAATCTTTATTTAGAATAATATCATAAAAATTTTATTTAATTTTTCATTATTTTATTTTAAATTTTTCTTTATTTTTCTCTTATTGCATGTATATCTAACAACCTAAATAACTATACTATATTTGCATTATCATACTTTAAATTGTGATTTTTATAAATAAAACCAATTAAATTTAAAAATATTATATACTCATTTCAATTCTTTTAACAACGAACAACGTAGCTAAATTAAAATAAAGATGATGACTAAAGATATGTAATTGAATGTTAAAAAATGCATAAAAATTATTCTTTGCAAATTTTGTTTAGGTCATGCAATATTTACTTAAATTAATTTTACTTGGAGATGACAATACAAAAAATCGTTATTTTTTGTTTTAGTTATTATTTTTTGTTTAAGTTAAAATTACAAAGTTTTTAAATTTTCCCAATTTATTTAAGCTAAATAAATTTTGCTAAAACTAACAAAATTTTCACTTGAGTAAATTCATTATTCATCTAATAAATATTTTTTTTATAACTTTTATTTAAACAAAATTAAAATGTCTTAAGCAAATTTTATAAATATTATACTAAGCAAATAAAACCATTATACAAGTAGGGTATAGAAAAGATCTAAAAGGATATTAAATAATTTATTAATATAAAAACTAATTTTTATAATAAATTAAGACGGTGAGAGTAAACTTAAAAATTTTAATTTTAAAAATCATGAATTACATACATAAGTATTTATAAAAAATTCTAAAGATCTAAAATAATATTTAATATTATATTAATTTTAAAATTATTTTTATTAGAAATTAAAAACACATTAATATATGTGAAAAATTTAATTTTTAAAATAATCACATAGACATAGGATACATATAAAAAATAAAAAAGACTATAATACAATTCTATAAAAATTTAAAATAACAAATTTTAAGAGTTTAAAAAATAATTTACAAATTTGTATGGAGAATTAAATTATAAATATATAAAAATTAGTAATATTGGGAAAAGATAAAACATTTGAACCATTAATTTTTAAAAAAATTCATCTAACCTTTTATACATACTGATTCAGTGGTAGACCACCTAATTGCTTAATAATCTTAGGTAGACCGAATATCGTAGTAATTCGTATCCACCAAAAAATAGACAGAAAACCAAAATATTAAAGCCCCTATAAAAGAAAACAATTGTCTAAAGGTTGGGTGGATCTTAACAAGACTGTTCTCCCATTCATTCATTCATTTCTCATTCTTCGTACTCTTAACAAACACTGTTCTCGCATCCATGGCTTTAGACGGCGTTCTCCTCGGAATGTGTAACCCTCTCCTGGATATCTCTGCCGTCGTCGATGAAAACTTCTTGAATAAGTATCTCACATTTCTCTCTATTTTCATTCGTTTTTGCTATTATGTAATGTATCGTTTCGGTACTATATCACTGTAACTAACTATATTTGGGAGCTTATAACGGAGAACAATGTTATGATATCTGTTGTGTGATTAATTCATAAATCTGAAAAATAAGATGGAACGGATCAGATCTCATGCTTCTGTTTCTGAATCTATGTGACAGATATGGTATCAAGTTGAACGATGCAATTCTCGCCGAGGATAAGCATAAGCCTATGTAAGATGTTTTCTTCTTTATCTACGCAACTTTACTTTACTTCTTTCTTCATGTTGCTGCTCAGCGTCGCTACATGGAATTGTCAAGTTACAACTTATGTCTCGTTTATTTTTCTTAAATGGAAAAAGAAAATTAAAGCGGATACAGTTACACGCGCGATTTTTAAATTAAGAACATGTTTAAAAGCTTTTATGTAATTAGACAAGTTTTTCGGGGAAAAAGGTGTTTGATTCCTTCGAAGTACGTAAATATGTAAAGGAAAGGAAGGAAGTTGCTATATATTCACCAGTAATTGGAAGTGGATTAAGTTTGAGAGATGCTTTAATTCATGGATCAATGAATTTTTCACCTTTTCAATTTACACACTTTCTCACTTTACTATGTGTCTGGTTTAACTTAATTGTAAAAAATAATTATATTATTTACTTTAAAAAATAAAAAGGCGATAATTGTTACGCGAATCCAGAAATAGGCAATCACTTTTCTTAAAACTAATAAAGTATAGGTTTAAAAAACAGTCATGTCCCCTTACAACTTAATAATGTTTTGACACTTGATAAATAAAGTATAATATGTAAAAGTAAATATATTAGAAACATAAAAGAACGTTGAATGCATTTTTTAATGTAATAATTATGAGCATGTTCTGAGAGGATTTAGTTCTTCGGAAAAGGGTCTATAAAAAATGATATCACGACAGCAAATTTTTTTAAGCTTAATTGAAACGCATCAGTCTAATATAGTTGGATTTAATTCATATAAACTATCAATGTTTATTGTCTCGAAACATGTGACAAAGGAAATTGTGTTGATTGTTGGACAATATTACTAACCCACTATTATTCTGGTGCCATGACATGTTCTTTGTCGATTAGCTTGAATATTAAAAGCATGCTAATATGATGTGCTTCTTGGCCCAGAGATGTATGAAACTGTCATACCCACTTCTAATTTGTTTTGCTCTCCGCCAGTGCTATGTGCTGGAAAGTTAAGGAAAATCTCAAGTTTTACTGTCTCCTTTTCTAAATAATGAATGTGTATACTTTTGGGAAACTTTTAAATTAAGAACTTGAACAATAATTGGTTTCTGGAAAGATTTTTAGGTTTCTCTCCTTGCTAATTTTTCGTCGAGCTAGTATTTTAATAGCGAGATGTTTTCTTTGAAGACAAGATATTTTGTGAGTTCATATGATCCTACAATCATCCAGGTACGAAGAAATGGCTGACAAATATAGTGTGGAGTACATTGCCGGAGGTAATACAGTCGATCCGAATTATTGAATTTCATGTCATGGATTATTGCTTTACTAGGTAATATCATGAACATGCTAACAACTAACAAAATAAGGGGAAAAAAAGATGTGAAATGCGCATTTCATGATGATGATATCTATAATTATCTTAATGGCAGGTGCTACTCAGAATTCAATCAGAGTTGCTCAGGTATGTACTTTCTTATCCAGATAGGTAGTAAGCTGAGGCTGGAGTTGTTGTGGGAAAGTAACTAATCATTTGCCTTTGCTTGTTAATAGTGGATGCTTCAAGTACCTGGTGCCACAAGTTACATAGGTTGCATAGGAAAGGACAAGTTTGGGGAGGAGATGAAGAAGAAATGTACACTTGATGGCGTAAATGTGAGTTTAATCTTGTGATTTGTCTTCACCTTCCTTTGTCATCAGCTACCCTGTACTTGGCACTAGAATCACGTTTCTTAAATTAACTTCTTCATTCGACAATCAGGTTCACTATTATGAAATCGATAATACACCTACGGGAACTTGTGCTGTTTGTGTGGTTGGTGGTGAAAGGTTAGACGATGAAGCTTTCTTGATTTTTTATTTTACTTATTATCAAATTTAAAATAGTTATATTTTTTTGCTGTTTTTAAGTAGTATATACATCTATTTGATTGCATCTGAATATAGGTCACTCGTTGCCAACTTATCAGCTGCAAATTGCTATAAGTCTGAGCATTTGACGAAACCGGAAAATTGGGCATTAGGTACCGTGTTGACTGTTGATAAATGCAGGCTCTCTTTCCATCTCATCTACCTGACTAATTCAGATGACTGACATTTGTTATTTTGCATTTGTTTTTAAAATAGTTGAAAAGGCCAAGTATTACTATATTTCTGGCTTTTTCCTCACTGTATCTCCAGATTCCATACAATTAGTTGCTGAACATGCAGCTGCAAATAACAAGGTCAGATAAGATGAGAATTTAGGATTCCCATTTAACTAGCAGTTTCTGATACTAAGTATTCTTTTCCTGTATGCAGTTCTTCATGATGAACCTTTCTGCCCCCTTTATCTGTGAGTTCTTCAAGGATGCTCAGGAGAAAGTTCTGCCGTAAGGATCCTTATCTGTTAAATTCTTCAAATAAATAAAATTTTACATATCGATCTCATGGATGTCCGTTCTGGGATTCAGGTATATGGACTTTGTTTTTGGAAATGAAACTGAAGCAAGAACATTTTCTAAAGTTCATGGCTGGGAGGTAGTACTAAGCAGATCTGTAGACTTGCAGTTTTGGTTTAAAATTTTAGTTTGTTATGAATTTTGACTCTTCTCCTAATGACTAGACTGATAACGTCGAAGAGATAGCTATAAAAATTTCAAAGTGGCCGAAAGCATCAGGAACACACAAAAGGATTACCATTATAACACAGGGTGCAGATCCTGTTTGTGTTGCTGAGGATGGGAAGGTGAAATTGTTCCCTGTGATACTATTACCCAAAGAGAAATTAGTTGACACAAATGGAGCAGGTACGCGGCCCTGCTGCTTTTAGTATTTAAACGGGGAACAAAATTGTATGCTGTTAACTGGTGTGCTAAAAAAATGCGTTGAAGTTATATATATTTGGTTGAGTTATAAAATTTCCATACATGGTCATCATTGATGTGTGCTCATAAAATGCGTGCAATTTATATATATATATATATATGTGTGTATGTACTTTTCATTTCGGCCCCTACTAAAATACATTGAATAGTAGATCATAGTCATGCAACCAACATGGAAAAGCAAATTTTGATGGTTTATCATTTGGTAGTGGCAAGTTAGATGCCAATTTTGTCTATCCAAAATGTTTGTGGCAACTTGATACAAAGTATACTTTTCTTACGTTTTTGTAGGAGATGCGTTTGTTGGAGGATTTCTTTCACAATTGGTTAAGGAGAAGCCCATTGAAGAATGCGTGAGAGCTGGGTGTTATGCCGCAAATGTTATTATTCAAAGGTCTGGCTGCACGTACCCAGAGAAGCCTGGTTTTCATTAAGTGATTCTCCCGATTCTGTTATTTTTATGAAGTTTTGATCATTTAGTCACACTCTAACTGGTGTGGGATTTTTGTAAGTCCCCCGGCTAGGGAAAACAGGATGAAAAAGTTGCAAGGGGAGAGACAATTGAAATAAGTGTGCGTATTTGAAGTCCTAATTGGACATCATTTCTCATTTTTCTGTTTGTTATCACTTCTCTTTTCTTTTTCCTTTTTGGTTAAACTTTTATGATGTATTTGTATCCCTCTAAGGGCATAATATTTTATTTCTTATCTCGTTTTCTTTTTTTTCATATTTTTGTCGGCTACAAGTTATTGCAATTTGAGTGAATTCTATATAAGAACTGCAAGAACAATTTTTTTTTATTTTTTTTACTTATTATAAGCTTTCAAGAACTGCAACTTTCTAAGAACAAAATTTTTTACAACAACCAAATGAGAAATTGAGGAGAGAAGCATGCACAGTCCAAGTGACAATGAGAGATTGATTTTAAGCCTATATTGTGATTGATAAATTTGTAACCAATGATAATCAGAGTCATAGTTCAAAGGTTGTTACCATTGTTATTGCGACCATTGAGCTTGGAGTTTTGACAATTGTAGAGGTAAGAAGAGGGACACGAAGTAACTAATTTCTTTCTTTCATGGATGCACTTCTAGCAGTACTAAAATCCAAGCCTATGAGATCTATATAAAAGGAGAGGAAAGAGTTTCAAAAGGGTATTTTTGGTAATATTAAATTGTTGGAAGGATCCTTCATAATTAGTGTTTGGTGAAGAGGAAAAGTATCAAATTAATTAATAAAAAGTAGAAAAGAGATGAGAAACAAAACCTAAATTTGACGTATATTAGGTCTAAAAGTAACTTTTGTTGCGTCGATTTAAATTCGTATTTATGAAAGGTGATGAACATTTTAAACAAATTTAAATATGAGCTTATTTATTTTTCTAATGTTTTTTAAGAAACAAAATCTTAAAATAATGTTTTTTGAAAACAAATATCCTGAATCTTTTTTGTCACGTCAAGACCTGTTTCGCATACTGTCTCGACGAAATATATATTTTTTATTTTTTAAATGTTATTTCGTCTTTATTAGAGACGAAACTATCAGGCTGCACCATGTGTCATCATCTGGTGAGTTTCGCCTACTACAGAAGAATGGTGCCATGTGTCATGATCTGAATCAATTTACGAAAGTGGTTAAAAAATAAATAAATTATATTTTAATATTTAATTAAAATTTATTAAAATAGAAAATTATAAAATTTAAGAATAAAAAAATTATATAATTTTTAATTAACTTAATTAACAACTACAAATATATTAAAAATGCATATTAAAATTACACCATGTATATTGTATGACGCAAAAAACAATACCTACTAATAAAATTATAAATTTAAAAGAAATTATTTTAAAGTGTGAGTTACATTTTTTTTTATTCAAACTAGTTTGTAAGTTAGGTGTAATATTTAAAAATCTTAATAATTTATATAATAAATGTGTATTTTTTATAATTTTTTATAGATATTTAAACTAAGATTAACAAATTCTTAACACTATATTTTTTAATATATTTATAATTATTAATTAATTTAATTAAAAAGTATCTAAATTTTAATAATTTATTCTTAAATTAAATATTATGATTTTTTATTTTTAATATATTTTAATTAAATATTCATTTTTTTTAATTAAATATGTTTCGTTAATACAATAGATGAATAACGTGGCAAAAAAGACTCCAGATAAAAAAAATATTTTTAAAATTACTATTTTAAGAATTTATTTTTTAAAAAATATTAAAATAATAAATCAGCCCTATTGATATAATTATAAACATATTTAATTTAAGAAAAAATAACTATAAAAACATTTATTTATTATATAAATTATTAAGATTTTTAAATATCACACCTAACTTACAAAATTAGTTTGAAAAAAGAAAAAAAAATATGGTCCACACTTTAAAATAATTACTTTTAAATTTATAATTTTATTAGCAGATATTCTTTTTAGTGTCACACAGTATACATAGTATAATTTTAATATACATTTTTAATATATTTATATTTGTTAATTAAGTTAATTAAAAATTATATAATTTTTTTATTCTTAAATTTTATAATTTTCTATTTTTAATAAACTTTAATATAATATTAGAATATAAATTTTTACTTTTTTTTAACCAATTTTGTAAATTGATCCAGATCATGACACAATTCTTTGAGTTTCATCTCTGCAGTAGGCGAAACTCACTAGATGATGACACATGGCGCAATCTGATAGTTTCGTTTTTACTAAAGACGAAATAACATTTAAAAAAAATATTTCATTTAAACAGTATACGAAACAGGTCTTGACGTGGCAAAAATGACTTCAGACAGAAAATATGTTTTTAAAAAACATTATTTTAAGAATTTTTTTAAAAAATATTAAAAAAATAAATAAGCCTCAAATATGTCATGTTAAGAATGACACACACATTTGACCAAACTTAAAGCGTGTTTGAGAGCTTTTAATTTTAACAAAAGATGTTTTCAACGAAACTATCATCTTATTAATAATAAAATAAATTATAAAAATACTTTTTAATTTAATTTTTTTAACATGCTTTATATTTTTTGTTAAAATTTATAAAAAAAAAATTATTTGAGTTGCATTCCTAATTTAATAAACTTTATTTATAATTTTTTAATGTTTAATAAATTTCAATAAACAATAAAGAGTGTATTAATAAGAATGCATTGAATAATATATTACTGACATTCCTCTTATAATAATCAAATTTGTTGTGAAAGAAATAATCTATTTAAACAAAAGCATCTAAAATAAAGATAAACAAACATAAAATAAAATGATATTAGAAAAAATGTTTAATAAAACGAATTACTTAAAATTGATTTAATATATAAAATTATATAACATATATATTACAATTTTATTTTTAATACTTTAAAGTATGTTTGAGAGAGAAATTTTAGACAAAAAAGAATACATTTTTAAATTTTAAATTAAAATAATTATATATTATTTATGATAATAAATATATAATTAATATATTAAATTTATGTTAATGTAAATTTATATATTTTATTTTTTTAAATATTAATTTTAAATATAAAATTTCTCTTCTCTTTCTCTCCCTTCCAAAATTTCCTTTCTCAAATAAGCCATTATAAAATCCGTTAGTCGAAAAAAGAATTCAGCATTTTTGTCTGACAAAAGGTCCAGAAAGAATTAAACTATTTGTTTGGCAAATTGATAATAATAGGGTGCTGACTAATCAATGTAATTGGTCATAATATCCTTTTTGTCATCACAGTAGTCACATTGAAGAAAGCATCGTTTCATTTCTTGAGTGATTGCACCTTCACTATTCCAATTTGAAACCATCATTTTGAAGATCAACCAAAATAATAACATTGGAATAAAAACTGATTGGAAATGGATTGAAACGTGGGCTAATACTATTTATCTTTTATGGGTGGAGGAATCAGCATATTCATGAAGAAAATTTTAAAAGACCTATACAAGTCCTTGACTTGTAGTGACTAATTGTATGAAATACCTGAATTTGATAAATAAATAAAAATGCATGATCAAGACCATGTAATCCCAACAGTACAAATTAAAAATATTATAGATGGCAAGATATGAATTAATGGTCGAAATTACATCGTCTCATACCACTTAATAATCTCTCATAAATTTAATAAGTCATGCAAAATATACCACGTATAGCTAAGGTATTATTGCTTTCATGGTGCCAAGTGTTTGCTTGAAATATATTTATAAATTTATTTTTAAATGAAATTGACTCTACAAAATTAATTTCATTCGTCTCTTTTGTTAGAAAGAATTAACAAAAAGAAGAGTTGGGTATCTATTTTTGTATAAGTTTCACAAATCACATCACCCTTTTATCATTAAAAAAAAAAAAAAAAAAGAGGGGATAAAAATCAAACTTTTGCAATGTAGTCTCGGAGATTCAATTTTTTTAACATTCGATATAGAAGCACATTTTGTTCGCAGTATTAAAAGATAATATATATATATATATATATATATATATATATATATATATATTTTTTTTTTTTTTTTATTTTGCTGCTTCAACTCTAACTTGGAGAGGTTAAAAGTTAATATCAACTTTGATATAAAACAAGCAAACAAGTTTTTATCCCCAAAATTTCGTTTGCAAGGAACAAAATTAGATTTTATATAATATGGCAATTTGACAAGCACTAAAATATTGATAAAGAAGAAGAAGACAATGGCACTAAAATATTAAACATATTTTGACCAATACTAGCTTAAACTCCAATGGAGTGAACTGTTCAAAGGTATAATGTATCGGTTGCCGATAATTCTAATCGATATATAAATTGGGTTACTTTGATTGGCGCACATATGTCACATGACTAATGGGTGATGCACTTGCTTCAAGGAAAAAAAATAGGGTTGAAGATCCAATCATTAGTGAATTCAGCTTTAATTTTGATTTGGTTGTTGATTGAATTATTCTATAACCTTGTAGCTGGTCACAAATATTTAGCAACAACCAGGAAAATGATGTTCTCCAACATTGTAGTTTACGTCTGACACTTTTAAGGGATCAATGATTGTCCGGCAACATTTTTTGGTTCAATAAAGAAATAATTTTGGGAGAAGAAGGTATTATTTCGTTTGATGATTTTATTATTTATACAATTTTGTCGATTTTATTTTTTCAAATTTATTTTAAACATTTAAAAGTTTTTTATAAAATATTTGTTATTTTAAAATTATAAAAAATAATTTTTAATAAAATTTTATTATTACTATTTGCTTAAATTTAATATTAAATTCATATTAACATTTTACTTATTATTTTTTTATTCAATTTAATCTAAATTTGACTCGAATTATGCACTTAAATATAATATATGAATTTATTATTAATTTTTTTTTATATATTCATAAACTCAAATCTAAAATCTTACTTAAGCAATACTAAACTACTTACTACTTGAACTAACTTTCATTAATTTCATTTTACTTATTAATATTTAGCTTTCATGCTATCATCGTTATTAAATTCGATTTACTTGGGTATTCTAGAGATTTACCACTATTTCACTTGCTCGATTATAAATATGTATGTACAAAATACAATACGCGTTGAATGACCATAATTTGTTTTCACTTTTGCTAAAATTGTTTCCTTATAAATAGGCTTTTTGTCAATCATTTACATTAAGGTTATCAAATATATTCTCTTATTAAAAATATATTCTATTTGAGAGCCTGTATTATTCTTTAACTCTCATAGTTTAAAGATTTCTTTTATAAAATTAGATATATTGATATTAGGTGTTAAACTTAAATATATGATTTTTTTTTTTATTAAATTGAGATTCGTGAGTCTAATCAATAATATATATACTTTGTCATATTTATTTATTTTAACATATAATACATTAATTATAAATAATATATTTATAAATATTCAAATTATGTGAACTTTAATATATATAATTTAATAATAAAATTAATAAATTTTACATTTTATAAAAAATATTAAATAATATAAATATTCAAATTTAACACACGAATCCTAACTTTTTTTTTTTTCAAATGTATCTATTATTTCTAATGTTAGTGTTAAGATTTAAGGTTTAAAATATAGAAATAGAAAAGTACATATGAACCTCAATTTCAAACATCTTGTCTTGATTCTGGATTCAAAGTGCATGAGTCAATAGGATTTGAGCTTCGGCAGGTATTATATAGACGAAAGAAACAGCAATAAAATAGGAATATAATAAGACAAATGCAACGATTGTCATTAGAGTAGTTGTTCAGAATTTAAAACTAGAAAGTGCTGAATGAAAAAGTATACATCTCTTCAAGTTTTCAACTTATTAAATATAGTTCTTTTTTTATTAAATACTTATTATTTTTTAATATTTTAACAAGTAATAACATTAAATATTAGATTATATATTATTAATATGTGTTCAGTCAATGGTCTTTTATGTCATTCCTCTTTCATTATTAAGGTCTCAATGAAATTGCTCTTTTTATGCTTCTTGTCTGTTTCCCATTTGATTAATAAAAAAGTTTTGTTAACTTCAAATCTTTGTTATTAATAAATGTTTTTAAATAAAATTATTATTTTATATTTTAAGGTAATATGTTTCTTAAAAATAAGGCATATCTTCAAACATGTCTTTTAAATATCAAGACTACACCAAATAGTTATTAGCATTTTTTACGCTACTTATTTTTTAATTAAGCAGAGAAAAAAAAAAGAGATATATGAAAGGGACCAAGTGATCCGGTCAGTGTTTATATTACATGGCTTCTCCAGTCTCAAATGTGACATGTCAAGTGTTTAGTTATTAATGCAATAATTTGATGGATCTTTATCGCTAGCTTAATAATGTGTAGGAAAACTGGCTTTACTTTGCTCAATTTACGAATTCCAAATGATCTTGTGCTGATAAAATAAGCAAAACAAAGTAGAATCTCTCCTTGAATTGATGAATTACATCAGTGAGCTAAATGACACTTGCACCTCAAAACCTACTTACAGCATATTAAATATTATATGTGGCTACATATCAGCTTAGTTAGAACTTAAGAATTTCAAGTTCATGAAAACTACTTAATGTTTCAAAAGTGACATATCAAAGACACAAACACACTCGTGGGTTCTGTGGGGAGCTTGCACATCGAAGGACACTTAGGAAAATATGTTCATCACAAGGAATACAGAGTTTTGAATCAGCAATGAAATCATACTCTTCCCGAGCTTGATCCAACAAGGCCTTAAAGAGTGGATGATGGAGCAATGCAACCTTGATCACATATCTCTTGTGATTCTCTCCTACGTACACAACCAAATGACCCTTTGGAACATCACTTGGAATGGAGCAACTTTCATGCAAAGAAGACCATAAAGCCCTTTCACAACAATACTCACAAGCAGCACAAGCCATGACTCGATCCCCCATTTTCTTGCACTTGTTTAGGCACCCTCTTAGAAATCTTGACTTCATAATTTCTCGAATGTATGCAAATAGAGAGAGAAAGAGAGAAAAGGACTAAAAGTGCAGTGATGAGTACTTGGAAAGTGATAAGGTATATATAATTGTGGCATGGGAAGAAGCAATGCTGTGGAGCATTAAATGGTTGACATGATTGGTAGCCTATGCTACTTTGCTAATATATAATTATTGGGATCAACATATATATTATTTCAAGTGTGCCAGTTATTGATAGTTGCTGACTTTGTTGGTTAGCAATGTATCTCTGATACGAAACTGTACGAACATGCATGGCAATGATATAAGAGATATATGAAATATAATATATAACTGATTAATTAACAACAATCCTAGGAAGTAAAGGCTCTGTCCTTCTCTGCAATTCTCCAAGGGTGGTGCTTAATCACTGTTTCTTTCCAAGTTCTCAGTGTTATATAAGACCCCACAACTTGGGGGAGGAAAAGATAAGATATGAAAGAGGCATGGGATAAGTTTCTTGGGCAAAGTGCGAACCCACTTATTTCTAATACATAGGCATGGATAAAAGATATAGGCACTATATTTTTTAGATTCAGAAAGAGGCTTCTTCAACTTTTTTGAGTCATGATCGTTGAAAAAATTTGTACTGTCAGGTGTTAAAAGTCGGCAAGTTTAGTGCTAGAAAGTGGATCGATATGATGATAATGTGTTTTGAGTGCAATCCAGATAGTGTATGGACACTGGTGTTAATGGATTTGAGGCCTATCCAGGAAGTGGAGCAACATGGTTATTAGTAATTTAATATTAATTTTTTTAACTGTGGGGGATGAACTAATTAGTATTAATCAGCGACTTTATAATGGATTAATGCTGGTGTCCCTGTCAATCCTTTTCCTTGTTAGGATATCGTGATTTTTAATTCCCATTTGGATTGGTCTTAGCTCGCTACTTTATAAACGTTGAATTATCTTAAATTAGAGCATGTTGGCTAAACTATTGTTTTTATGAGGACTAAGGAGGGTACTATCCGTACAAAATAATATAAATTTTCTGCAAATGGATTTGGGGGATAAGTTTACTGTTCCCTCCATTGCTCGCAGTAGTACAGGAAATGGGCTACATATAGCAAAAGGGATGGAAGGAAATATCTTTGGTACCAGTGAGGAGAATGGAAGTCACATTTCTTCACCCTGAAAACTTTGACCATCCTGTAGATGTGACATCTTTGATTTGATTCCTTTCCTATGTTTTCTCATAAAGGGTCTTTAGAAATCTTAGCCATGATATCAAAAAATAATTGGTCTCATTTCATTGATCTTATCAATGTAACATAGTGAATATTGCTTGAAATGTACTTCTTACACAATGGTCTAGAAAAGGAAAACAAAAAGGACACACATGCAAACAACTTGTACCAAAACTTGACTGATTGGGCTAGATAGAAACTCTTTGTTGTGTAATTGGGAAATTTAAAGAGAGAAATTTAATTCAGTTTGAAGAATTCAACAATTTTAGATAAATAGGTGTACAAGTATAAGACAGTGTTTGAGGTTGCCCTTTTTTCCTTGGCATGCACATCTTACACATATGTTCAGAGAGATGACTGAGAGCCAGCACATTGATTCATCCCCTTTGAGACAAATGTCGGTTATGCTTGGTTGGTTGAAAAGAATAGACGTTCAGTTTCACACATGATCATTTGCAGTGAAATGCCAACAGTTTTTCAGATGAGACAAAGATGAGATAGTTAAACGATTTTAAAAAGGCCCCTTAAGGATCTTATGAAATTACTCAGCATGTACTGGAAATTCGATTCCTTTCATTTCATATTATATATAAAATGCAATCCAATTTCTTCTGCATCCTTCTGCATCATCTCATATCATATACACACTTCTAATCATGTCCAAGTCAAAATAGACAGAGATTAATTGAACAATGAACATAAACCCAGTTCTTCTTTCATAAAAATGTCCAAATTCAGAAAATTATATTTAACAAATTAAATGATTTAATTATTTTGTCAAAATGAAGCTCCAATTTTCGGGAAACGTTATCACATTGTAGGTAATGCAACGGGACCCATATTTTTTTTTAATGATATTGTACATAAATTTTATCCTTTTATTAAAGTAACTAACAATTTTAACTTATTAAAAATACCTCAATAGTATAATTAAAAATAATTAAATTTGGTAAAATTACTTAAATACTTGTAATTCGTAGCTTATGACTGATAAGCTAGTTTATAACTAACTAAGTTGATTGCATTACAACTATTTAATCAAATTAGAAGAAATGTGTTAAATGACTAAAAAAAAGTGTTAAAATTATTTCATGTGATATAAATGATAAAAAAAAGTTAAAAAATAGTTTTCAATAAGTTGAATATTACTAAAAATATTATTTTAAAAGTTAGCATTCAAAAATATAACTTCAAAACAAAGGAATTCAGCTGTTTTAAATACCCAAATAAATGTCGTGATTCTACCACAACTCAAACAAACTGTGTAATATAAAGGATACATGTAGTCTAGATTAAAAAAAGTTACACTCTTTTACACTTTTTTCCCCTGTTTATTATATGGAATTGTCTATCATATTTATTATTGTTTTTGTTTGGTTCCTGTTATTCTGAACGTGTAGACAGAGAGCCAACTAGACATTTTCCATCCAAGGGAGGGTGATGGAAGATGAGGAGCGTGGCGAGTGAGGGAGCAAAGAAAGGACGTGGGTGCACATGAGGTTTGGGCCACGGGGCTCACGGGTGGGGGATGGATATTATGTGCCATTACTCTTCAAAGAGTAATGCTTTGGTTGGTGTTTGTGACACCTCAAAGCCATTCTTAATCTATGGTTCGCAGCCATTTTGTGTATCTAAATTATTTGATTAGACAGACACGCTTTGCTCCCATTTCACGTGCATTCACCTCTTCACTTTAGCTGTCACATTATCATTTTCTTCCCACTTTCTCCCCAACTGCCCCATTTCCTCTATCCCTTAATTTAACACCTCTCCATGCTTCCTTCACGAAGCAAATTCCTCTTCTTTTCCAAACCCTTTTTGTATTGAACCCCAATTCCGTCGGTAGAGTTCTGTATACAGATTTTAGATCATTTTACGCCTCAACCCAAATTTTCTTCTTTACTATATGTTACAAAATTCAAATGTGTTATGTGTAGACTCGAAAATTCTATATTTGATTTTCACCCTTTGGGTCTCTCTCAAATGCATGATCCTCTCGTGTTCAAAATGGTTTCTATCCCTCCTCATAGCATTAAATAGATTTAGGTGATCAAATATCTAACTATTAATGAAGTTTGGTCTTTGCACGTCACGCCACGTATGAGTTTGAAAGGGAATGATTCACTTAAAAAAATTAGTCTTATTAACCATTGCTATAAAAACATTAAGAAATCATCAATTAAAAAAACGTTAACAGGACATTAAAAATTTGGATGATAATACATTAATAATATATTTTAATAATATTTATATTCTTTAATTATAACCAGTACTTTTAAGATACTTGTTATCATTTGACAGAATTATATTATTGCTCTTTAAAAAAAAAAAAGCATGACTTAGTGAGATTAGCAAATCTCTGGATGAATAATACTTACTCGGTTCTTGCAAACAAAACTACAAGATTATACATCTCTTGTAATGTTTGAAAATTGAAAAACATTTCCTCATCTGAGCATACCCTAAATTCGATTCTTAGTTGGATTCCTGTTGAAATATTGAAATTGTTTGCAAACGCAGATTCATTTGCCGCTTGATGTGCCTCCCAAAAAAATATCATTTAACAGTTGTCACTCGCAAGTACTTTTATTTGCATTTGTTGAGAGCAAAATGCTTCAGGCTCCGCTTCCCCCCAACAATAAAGAAAATTTTTTTCAAAATATGTAATCTAAGAATCTTAAAAAATTTAGAGTCCAGTACATAACCAGTTCCTTTAGCCATTCATTTGCAACAGCGAGTCATAAGCGGCTTCAAAAACATTAGTCGGTCATCAATCCTAGGTTTTAATACACTAAGAAAAACAAAATATTGAAGAGGCTAGGCATTAAGCATCGCAAGCTAATGTAGACAACTAATGATTCCTCATGTTTACAATTCAAAATTTCTATGCCTTTGTAGATACACAAGCAGTAATTACTTGACGGTATAAAATTTTGCAAATGTTATACCTAAATTTCAACAAGATTCTTTTGATTATGGATTTACCTGGACTGTTTTACACATGGACATTTACTTCTAGGTACACTTTTTCCTACTTACATTTCTTTTGCTAAGACTAACTGGAGGAGAATCTTTAGCAATGGCAGAAGAACCTATTGGGCTAACACGTGATTTCTTTGAGCCACGTTGCCTTGGGTATGGATGAATTTTAGCCAATTCGCGCACTCGGCGTACCACGATAAATGGCAAGGGACGGAGGGCATGCTCATCATTTTGCTCGGCCTGTAATCAACACATGATCATTTACATTGTTAACTTTCCCATTCCCCAAACCAAATTTTACCAGAGAGCATATTTAACAAAATCAACTTCATGTACGTCACATCAAGTAAAGTTGCAAATATCATTATATACTGTTGCCCCATCTTAAGTTTCTGAGATATGCATGAAAAATTAATTAAAAGAAAGTTTCTGAAAAGAAAGAAAGAAAGCTAACCTCTTTCTTGTTGAATTTCTGCACAGTACTGGCTCGTAAAAGGTTTCGCCACTTGTCCTGCAGAAATCACATTTAGAAAACGGGTTTGGAAGAAAGGTGACAACTGAATGAGTAAAGTGTTGTGATGTACCCTGAGATCTATAGGAGTTCGGTAGCTTGAAGAAGAAAACAAAAACCTCTTTATATCAGTCCATCGACCAACTCCATATTCAGATACGCCTTCAACCAACTTCATGACTTCAGAGAGAGTCCACATCCTCTGATGCTTTCTTCGATCTTTCCTTCTAGCTTTTTTGGACGTCAAACTTCCATCCTCAGATTCTGAGGGAGATGGCTCATCGTCATACTCAAGTTTCTAGAAAAGAAATATGTCTTGTTAAATGAGGGAGAATAATATAGATCTGCAAACCATTGGCCATTGAATATTAGGCTAATAATCAAAATTGGAGTATCATTTCTAAATTTCACGATTTTTCCACTAACAGAAAGGCACCTTTATCTCGTGCAAAACATTAAAACTAGATCTCAACCATAGGAACCATTCTGTGCAGTCACAGAAACAGCCATGGACCTTAAGAACTGCATAAATGAACTAAAAATGAAAATCATGCTATAGTAATAAAAAAATATAAATTTACTGCATAAATGAACTGCTCAGACAAGACACGAGGGAAGCAGGATAAAGCAAATTCATACCAATTAACACCCAAGTTAAAACATACTTCAATTCATTAAGAGCCAGTAGACTAAATTTTAACAAATAAATTTGTAAGTGTCACAGAATCATCAAATTTTGATATTAAAGCTCATTCAGAGGTATCCAAAACCAGAAGATAGAGAATAAACATAAAAACAGATCCTAAAAGTTATACATACACTATGACACAATTATAACTAAAGAATCTCTCTCTCTCTCTCTCTCTCATGCCAAAGGGTAGGTTGGGCAGAAAGAATCCAGATCTACTCAAGAAAAAAATATACAGAAAGGGATAAAACGCTCCCTAATGAAACAGTACCTCTATCTTTGGACGTCCTTTGCGAACTTGCAACTCAGGAAACATCACGTCATTATTTTCATTGCTAGACTTCTCGCCTGGAATCTTTTTCAATGCTTTAATTCTTATACGAAGTTCATTACATGATGGGTCACTTAAATGTTTAGTTTTTGTACCAGTAGCTGGTCCCTTTTCCTTTGACCTCAAATTTGAGAACTCTTCAATATACCTCTGAGTAGGCTTTCGGGATCTCTTCTCTCTATGTGCAGCAGGTTGGCTTTTTACAACAGGACCCTTTTCCTTCTCACAAGACAATATACCACCGACAAAATGATGATTGTTATCCAACTCATGCAGATGCTGTAAATCGAGTGAAATGTTGTACATGCAATTTACATTTGATGGTTGACTTAGATTGTTCCTGAATGCACCATGTGATTCATTGGTTGCTGCCTCATCTAAAGAATCAATTTTGCATTCAGATTGTGCATTGGGTACTTTTGTTGATTGTAATACCCCACCAATAATGCTACTTCCACTTAATCCAGAAGAATGGCTTTCCGAACTTGAGTTTTGCAAAAGTGAAACTTCAGATGGACCAGAGCCTAGAACCTCAGCTTTGTTAGCAAAATCAAAATCTGCAGATTCAAAAAATAAATTGCAATATGTAAAATAGAAAGGTGTAATAAAAAAGGCCAAGCAGAAACTAAACACTTTCTTCCTTTCTATCAATACATGAATAGTGTTAACTGTCATCTCTAACGGGTCCTTTCAAGGGTGCTGTGGGGTTGGAGTGTGCACAATATACAGGCCTAGCCTCCTAGGTAACTTTGTATTAAAACTTTTTTTTTTTTTTTGTTTTACGGTAAGCATAGTAGAAGAAAGAATTAAAGTAGAACTCTAGATTACTTGGTCATGGAGGGTTTGATATCATGTGATGAACTAATTATCCCAAAAGCATAAGTTGTAAGGGGAAGGCATATGAATAGTTTTATAATACATTTATAACAGTAGTTAATAATTTACCCAAAAAATACTCTTCACATGCACCAGAGAAACCATCGGTCCCTTCAAGATCATCAATTTCAACATCATCTAGCAATCCATCAAGGACCTAACAAAATTAAAGATAGTTCTCATACCAGCAAAATAAGGACATAAACAATTTAGCAGTAACAGGGAAATATTATTATTATTATTATGCAATTGACATTAGATAAGGTGATATTAAATCAAGCACCGATTAATCAATAACAAGCAGTTTAAATATAAAAATCTGTGAATTACTAGCTTCAATATCATCCCAATGACAACTGATTGTAGACAGATACCTCCAGTTCCAAATCATCTTTGCTATTCAAAGTTGTGTGTGAATCCAAACTACCTGATGAATGTCAACACACTAGTATGAGATATAAAACCACAATAATCACCAAGGATTGAAAGCAAATATTATCATTGTGCTCTTAATATAAGATAATGTCAATACAGCTTTATCAACCATTAAAATTTATCCAGTCCAAGATGACATCTCAAATATAGAATGTTTGATTTCATATCTTTGAAGATGCAACATGAGTTCTAAGCTTCTAAGCAATCTCTGTCAGCAGTACACTGTCAAAGTTTCATACAGTTTGCTTCTTTTACTCTTCATTCTTTCACCTTATCATTTTACTTCATTGTTTATTCAAGTTTTTCAGAAACAAAATGCAGGCCCCAAATAATAGCTTCTTGCCAATGTTCAAAGTAAATCTCCATTTCCTGATATACAGACTTCAAGCAATAGAATCAAAAAGAACAGCTTTAGGTCATTTGAGAATTACCACTACTTGATTTTAAACCAAATTCAAATCCACAGGAAAGATTTTCAGCATCATAACATTTCCCATTATTCTCCTCATTAAATTGCAATATACTATCCACTGAAACATGATCATTTCTAGGTTCTGCAAGCAAACGCTCAACCTCCATTACTTCATCTTGCAGAGAAGGTACGGATGATTCATCCATCTGAACCTAGGGAAATTTAAAATAAAGATATTATAAATCACACATTTTAAGCAAAACCATGTTGCTTCTTCCAATTTATTTAAATAGTAAAGCAAGAGCATTGCATAACAATGATGTAAATCCACACAAGTGTTCACACATAAACAGTGTCTTAAAATGTTTTGTCAAAATATTAAGCTTGTAAGGACTAAGTATACTGCAGATCAAGAAAAACCTTCCAATCACATGTAAATTTGACTTACACATTGTTAAAAAGAACAAACGCAATGTACTTCTCAAAGAAAACAAAACAACGTTAAAAGGATTTGGAGTCCAAAATCAATTGCCTGACCAATCCACTAGTGGTCCAAGAATATGGAGAGTTTATACTAGAAGGAGAGGAACACATATTAGCAATGAAGAAGAGTATTCTGTTATGCAAGGAAGGGTTGTTACTGGGGAAAACAATCATTATAGGAAACAGCAAGGAAAGGAAAGGGGCAGTGTGGAAGTTAATAGTGGAACACAGCCATTAGGCTTGAGACCTCATAGCTCTGGGTCTCTGAGGTATTGTTCTCTTTTTTTTTATCCTTTCTACCCTTAATATCCAGTACTGCTAATATAATTGCTGGGTGGAGTTGTAGAGGTGAGTGTAGTGCCTTGTTCTGTAAGTGGGCATTTCTGTCTAGAGTGTAGTGTTGCGTTCAGAACTTCAGACTGCATCAGTATTTCAGCAAGTGAACACCAAACAATAACCACAAGTTTAATTTTAACATTGCCTCATATCTATAGAGATGTAAAAGATGAAGTATATTGGGCTTGACTTATTAACATTAAATAATAAAATACTAAATGGACTAGTCTTCTATAATTTATTTACTATAACAAGACAAGTAGAGTATGCTTGTACAAACACCCTCAATATACTAGCAGAATTTTTTTTATAAAGATGATGATTTAGTTTCAAATTCCTGATCTATTTTCTCAAACAACACTTGTAGCATTTTAAAAATCAGATTCTAGAATAATGTTGAATAAAATCCAATGATTGCAATCCTAATTCCACATAAATCCCAAAGAGCTAATATCTACCATAATTAGGTGCAACTAATATGAGATAATCACCACATTCACAAAAAATATTAAAAAGATACTTTCTTTGATGTTGCACAATGCAGGAGAATGTGACCAACAATGACCAAAATCCTTACTCTTTGGCATTTCATATTGGAACACTTCCGTAAATATTCCTCCCGATCCATCTCATGTTTCCTTGAATATCATCCTACAGTTTCAATATGCATCAGTTTACTCTCTTTTTTTTCTCATTCTATACATATACAGATACATTTTTATGAATAAAAGAATAGAAATATGCATATAGCATTCATATATATGTGCCCATTGCTACAATTCACTTGTAAAATAAATACACAAATATTGAAACTGTAAGGCTTCAACAAAGAAAGAACAAGAAGCATGACAACAGAACAGTACAACTGTCTATGTAAACTGATGAAATGCAAAAATGAAAAACTATGTTCAGCAATCCAATAAGAGTGTTAGGAAACATATGTAGGCATAAACTCATTACTCTGTAATATCTCTTAGACACAATAATTTGTTTATACTAATTTCGTATCTATGTATGCATGCAGAAGATCTAGTCCAGGTGTGATATTGTAAACTCATTTCTTCAAATCAAATGCCAAAAGGCCATATATTAGAGCCAAACAAAAATACCATCTATTTTCCATTTTCAATACTTCCCAAAATGCCCTCTGACTTGATTGCCAGTTTACAATTTCCATTTCTCAGATTATAAAAACTTCTAATCATTGTTTTTCTGTCTGAACATAACAAATAAAAACCAATGGATTCCAAACACATTATTTTTTTTCTCAACTTTCTCAAAATTCGGAATAAATGCTATTAACAGCGTATATAAGTGGGATACAAATGTCCTCTAAGAGAGAAACAAAAACGGAGTGAAAAATAAAACTGATAAAACACTACAAAGTCCTCCCTTCCATACATTCTTAACCGAAACCAAAGACCAAACACCATACAGAAGCCAAAAAAACACTCCCAATGACACAAAGCTCATTGAAAATCCATACATTGCTGAATTCACAGACACCAAACTACTGCCAGAACCACAGGTCGCCACAAAATATGCCCTCCCTTATTCCACTCTACATTTTCTATCTTCAAACCGCACACTCAATCACAGTGACCAAATTAACCACAAATGTTTCTGTCTCAACATAAATTACATCAATACTACTGAACAATTTGAAAAATCTTGACACATTCAGTTAATAATTACAAAGATAATTCATATTAAAACTAAAACACGACAGAAAAACCATATTTATTTATTATATATTTAAAAAGAAAACTACAGAGAGCTTTCAATTATCAGCCTTATGTGAAGCACATATTAACACACCCAAGTTAATTAAATCATCGCTCACATAACAGTTAAAACCATACAGTACGCTACGAAAACAACGCAATCAAATAATTTTCTCCATTTTATAGCGAGTAAAATTGAACTAATTAAAGAACAGCGAGCAAAGTCATCGTAAGAATAGAAATGAAGAAATGAACTATGAAAACCCCCAACCTCATTCATTCATCGAACAAAGCAATCCGAACTAACCGATCCCTAAACTCAAATAAAAATAACAAACAAAGGAACACACAAAAGAGTAAGATCTAATCTATAGCAGAAACGAGAGAGGAAAAACAAATATGCCGAAGATCGAACCTCGAAGTGATGAATTGAAGAGAGAGAGAGAGAAGAGTGAGAGAGAAATTCGAGCGAATGTTCGAAACCGAAAAAGGCTAAAACCGCCAAAAAGCGACACGAAACGGAGGGATGGAAGGTGAGCTGTTTTTATTCGACGGAATCCCAAGTTTTTTTATTTTTATTAATTTTTTCGACGCGGGTTGTCATCCAAATTGTGCGTTTCGAGTTCGCTGACACGGGACACGTGTACCACATTAACAGGTTCTGTTTCTGGTCGCTTTCTTATTCGCGACGCTGTCATGTCTTAACGCTGTCAAAAACTCCGTCACACTCTCGCACTTGCCTTTGCTAATTGCTTATTGCTTATGGCGATTACCAGGCGCGACGTCGTTTTAGCTGCTCCTCGCTTGGAACTCCTATCCGTCCCTCGCGTTTTTCTCGTGTGAAGTCAACTATCAAGCTGCTGTCTGTCCACCGTCTTCAATTTAGGAAGCATTTAAATTTACATTTAATTATTAAATATATAAATATAATATGTAATAAAAAAAATTAAAATAAATTCTTAAATTATTGTCTTATAAATTTTTTTAAAATTATTAAATAATTTAATTATTAATAAAATTTCACACATTTTTTTGCTGAACTTGTAAGAAAAAAAATGTAAAGTATATGAATTTTTTCATTTAATTTTTTATATTATTTTTTGTTTAACTTTAAATTTAATTTTTTTTATTAATAATCATTCATATAAATACTATTAATACTCAATAGTTATGTGATATTAATATTATTTTATCTAAATTAGCATCTACAATAGTCATGCAAAATATTAATTAAAGAAATTATAAAATATTTATAAATTTGTTAATTTAATAACGATTAAAAAAATAATTAGTTTGATCTATTTAATCATTTGTCTCGTTTTATTATAAAGATTTATTAAATAATCATGGTATGGTGGTTATAATGTAATTAATTAAAGTTAACAAATGTTATGAGTGATCAATTTATAACATACAATTATACATAATAGGACAAACACTAATCACGAACATAAATTAAATTTAGATTCAAACATTAAAATTACATAAATTCACGAACAAAAGTTTTCATAACTCAAACTATGAACTTAGTTACTCATACTAAAAAAAATAATTAAAACAATCATAAGCAAAGTTATAGTCGAAAGAAAATAGTAAATTAGATTATTTCCAAAGATTGAGGATGAAAAGAGTTTCTAATCTTTAAGTATAATTGTTTAAAGCTCCACGCTCCAAATTTCGCTAAGAATTACCAATGATCAAAAGCACGATTGTGAAAGAGATGTATCAAAGGCGTGAGAATAATCATATCAAAAGGATGTATAAGAAGAGTGAAAAGAGATTCCCAAGTCACTACTCCTAAGGTTGGTCTTCTTATAGGTAAGCACGACCATGCGTATTTTTGAAGCACGTTCGTGCTTATTAATGAAGTATAGGCATGTTAGCTGTTGCAAATTTATCCAATTTAGGCTCACAATGTATCCAAAACCTAATTATTGCCTTTTCATATTAATCTTCGTAATAATCATAGAAATTAGTGTAAAAATTTGATAAAATAATAGTCACAAATAAATATATAAGTTATAAAAACATGTCAAAATACAGACTTATCATGTATCATTTTATAAACTTTATTATTATTTTTTTTAGAAGATTCTTTGCAAGTTATTATTTTATATTAATTATTTTTTTATTTTGTTAAATATTTTTCAGAAAAATAAAAATATTTTTTTAAAAAATCATGTTAAATTCACATTAGAAATCACAAGTGCACGTGTAATAATTTATTATATTATTTAATATAAATTCTTTAATTTTTATTATTATCATTATTTTTTATAAAAATACAGTTAGAAAAGATATAGTAATTAATTA
The DNA here is from genome assembly GCF_003935025.1 of Abrus precatorius. Lineage (NCBI taxonomy): Eukaryota > Viridiplantae > Streptophyta > Magnoliopsida > Fabales > Fabaceae > Abrus > Abrus precatorius. The sequence goes on from NW_020874417.1 coordinate 4,376,923, forward strand.
TTAGGTATAAAAAAGGTTTTTTTTATGAATTTTAATAATTTTAAGGCTAAATTTAAAGGAGAAAAAAGACAAACTATTGATAAATTATCTGTTATTAATGAAGTTAATTATTTTTTAAAATTATTATCAAATAGCTAAAAGTAATCTTATATTAAAAAATACAAAGCTTCATTTATTACTTGCTCAAATAACATATTCCTTAAAAGGCCAATTAGTTAAGCATATTTCTTTTTAGATAATAACTATATCCCTTTCTTCTTTATTTTTATTTCTTTGAAATTTTTGGTTTTTATTTTATAAAAAATTATTTTTTAATCTTTACTTTCTTATTTAAAAAATATTTTTAAAATTTTATTTTATTTCAAGATTAATTATTTATATATATATATTTTTAAAATTTTAAGAATTAGATAATGACTGGTATTCTGAATTTCACAAAAAGTTATTATTTTTAATTTTATTTATAAAAAATAAATACTTAAGTTTTTAAAATTAATAAAAAGTAGTTATATATCATAAATTATATTATATTTTATAAATATTTTTATTATTAAATATTAAAATTATATCTTGTTTGGTAAATAGATAAATATATAATGTATTCACTTATTTAAATAAAAAATAATATCTTATTAATATAAATCTCATAATAAATAATGATATAAAATTTTAGTAATTAATATATTAAAAAATTAATTTTATTTTAATAATTAAGATAAAAAAATTTTAGCCTATATTTCATATAAATAGAACTATAACTTGACTTTTTATTGCAATGTACCCTTTATTTATTAGATTAGCAATTTTTTAGGGTGTATTTGTAAATATATGTTAACATATTAATCAATAGTCAGATTGTATTGAGAATGCAACATTTAATGTTATTAGTATATTAGATACAGTGATATTTTGTGATTTTTAATAAAAATTATTCTATGAAAGTTCTTATTATATGTCTTTATGCAAACTTTAAAAAATTGTTATATTTAATTATTTCACTTATTTACTAACCCCTGCTTAGATATATATTAACCACTAAAGACAAATTTGTAAACAAAAATTAACTTTTCATTAATTTTATAAAACAATATAAAAAAGTAAACAAAACAAATTTGCTAAAGTACAGAAAAAAAAAATGCAGTACTTTAAGCGTTTATTGCATTTGTTTCCTATACTTTAAAAAATTGAATTTGCTAAACGTTTAATTGCTAAAAATTGCTAAAGGAGACAAATTCTAGTTTTATCTATTTATATTTAGGTTTTTACTCTAAAATTTTATATATGAATTAACAAAAATATAATAAATGTGACATATTATGCATTTGTATAAATTAATAAAAATGTTTAAAATATTTAAATAAAATATAATACAAGATTTCTTTATTTTTTGTTTAATTATTTTATACATATTTTATTTATAAATTTACATAAATCAATCACATATCATATGTTTGATATTTTTATTAATTTTTAAATATTTTTTTTCAGAGACTTACCATGAACAACGAAAAAATTAAGAAAATTAAATATAAATAATTAAAATTAAAATAATAAAAGATTATATATAAGTTAAAATATAGAGACTAAAAGTGCAATTAAGTTTACTTTAATTTATGTATATTATGATTTTTATACCATTTTAATTATTTTTCTAACTTATTTCTATCTCTCAATTACGCTGTAAATTATTTAGTAATTATAGAAACATGGCTAGTTTATCGCACTGGAGAAGACAAATGAAAAAATATATGCAAAAGTATTAATTACCATATGCTATTTTCTCATTAAATATTTTTACTTTTTATTTTTATATATTTTGTTAGCTTTTTTTTTAATCTGAATCACAAGTAACCTTTATTGAAAATAGTAATATTTGAGTCAAGTAAATTTTATAAATTATTAATAAAAAAATTATTTTTTATATTTTTAAAATAATAAGTTTACGCACTTATTTCATTTAATGCTTATTGTACAAAGGAGAACGTGACTTATTAAGAGCACGTAGGAGGATATAACTAAGTTCTTGTGCGTTACTTAACATATGGCCAAGGCCATAGTTTAAAAATAATTATAATTTTTTTATTTTAAATATACAAATATTTTAGTTATTAAATAAAATATTAAATATTTTTTAAATAATAAAATATTTATTTTTTATTTAATACTATTTTATAAAAATAATAGGATTAGGACCACACAACATTAATGGTCTAAAAGTCTTTATTTACATGGATGCCACATCAAATTTGCATATTTGCATAACTTCTTACCCTATATTTTTACTAATTCTCTTAATTACTAAATGAAAAAGTATTTAATGTGTTTTATGTTTTTAATACAATAACAAAAAATATTTTTATTTAATAATTACTTTATAAAGTAGTAAAAGGATTAATAAGAGGATTCAGCAAAGCTCTTGCATAAATTAGATATCGTTGTAAAAAATATTCTTATGCTACCTATACAAATGAGCACAAATATTAGAATATTCCACGAAGTGAATAAATTAAAGAGAACTAAACTGAATCTTTTGATGATGTACATTTTTCTCACCAACTAATTTTGGTTTATCCAGGTGACAAAAGAATTGAGAAGAATTTACTTACACATACAAGGCATGGATACAAAGAAACATTTAACCTAAAAGTAGCTTGTAGTGATAGCTTACTACTACTAAGCCTTTTGACTGAATCTTACATGGCGTGCTCTTGGAAAAAATTGGAAACTACCCCTAGTTGCTATGACACAAACAGTGGCATCCTAAACATCTTTAATTTGTACATTAGGATCACAATCATATCCCAAATCATTTCTTTTGAGTCATCACCAGACAAACGAAGGCCACAACTCGAGCAAGTATACCGTAAATAATAAGAGCAACTAAACAAATAGACCAATCATTGACGTTATAGCCACTATTCATAAGTGAACTACAACGTGTTATTAGCCATACTCCAGTATACCTGAGAAAATAGCAAATTGAAAGATTTACATGCATGGCAAGATTTATGGGTAGCTAAAACTGCAATATATGTCCTCAAATGAGCATGAATGCCTTCACTTAGAACTCAATCTTTCATAATAAAAAAAGGAGATAAAAAGTCACTAATTGAAACAGACCTTTCAGCATTTGCAATGATAAAGGCCTCCAAAGCCCAATTTGGGTAGCACAACTTGACAAGGATCTTCATAAAAAGAGTATCTCTTGTTTGGTTGGCAATTAGAGTCATGACAACAGGGAGAAGCACTGACCACTAATAGGAAAGACCAAACAGAAAAATAAGTCATAAATGTGATTATTACCAATAACTTTATATAAGGAAAAAATATGTATATACTGAAATCATCCATACCAACTGTGCTGGAGCAGGCTCAAAATAAATTGCTATCGCATAAGCCATGCCAGTTACACAATACACAAGGCAGAGCAAAACCGCATAATTGCTTGCAAAGCTTGACCTTGGGTTGCTAAAAAAATAGAACATGGACAGATATACTACAGGTTTAATGATTGTATTGAATAGATCAATTGTATCTTTGGCCAAAAAATGAGCTAGATTGCTGATCCCAGATGCACTCTCCCTCCAGTATTGTAATTTATCCAAAGAAAACGATCTAAGAGCTGCAATCTTGCTAAGTAGAGCTGCAAATATGTAATATGAATGAGGAAGGACACATGTAGAAAGCTTTATCTAATGAAAAATAAATCATTTTTTTTCTTTTTTCTAGGAAGTAGTAAGATCCATGTGTAGTATAATAAACACCATGCAAAATTTTTACCAGAATATAAAATTAGATGTGCAACTAACCAAAGAAAGAAAAGAGAGGTTCACTATTAGAGAAGAAAAAGGAGAATAAAAATCAATAAGGAGCTTTCAAACTTACAGACAGCAATGACAGTGTATGTATATCCAAGGGATCCAAATGTTTCATCATTTACTTTCGTAAGCGTTCCTAATATTGCCCCAGCAACTAATAAAAGGAGATAATCAACTGCTTGTGATTTTGCTTCTCGCAGTTGTTGCTTACAAATCCTAAACAAAACATTCATAATTAATAATTAATTAATGTAACCCATGTACTAAACCATTCATTACACAGTACAAAAAGGACAAGAAAAAAAAATACTAAATTTCTAAATAAGCTATGAAATTCTCACTTTTAAACAAAGAAAGGCAGACTAAAATCTTATGTTTCATGCTGAAAACACTGCATTATATCCAGTACATATGTATGTTAAAATACATAAGTAGTTTAGATTCCCGTAATAAAAATCTGTAAACGTGAATTCAAATAAAAGTTACCATTACTAAAGTTGAAATAAATATGAATTCAGAGACGTTTAAATGCAAATTCGAACAACCTAAGAGTTAATAAGCTTGATTATAAGAAACTAAAATCCAGCCTTGTTAATTAGTTGCCTCAAAATGTGATTGTATTGTTTAGATGGATTTACATAAAAATAAATAAATAGATTGCATACAATGTCACTAAAGCTGTCAAATAATAAAATTGTACTAAAAGGTAAGATTTCATACCGTCCAACGTAGTATCTATATTGTCGAGCTACACCTGGAGTTCTTCGATTAGATAAGTCCTTAGTCCTTAAGAAGGTTGCCTCTATATGATCTCGTCGAATCTGAACATTACTCTTCATATCCTCCCAAAACTCACCAGCAAAGGATTGATCAACAGCATCATGCTCTGTGGCCTTTGTTGCATCATTTGCATTTGAGGAAGATGATGAAGCAGCAATTTGATCAGCAAAATGAAGCATATCAGGTGGAATTGGGTAACCATTATGAAGCATCCATCTAATAGGAAGTTGTTGATGGGTCACACCTCCACTTGGTTTCACTAAACCTTCTAGAATGTCAATGAAATGGTCTGGAGGATTCACACGGTCAGGTACATTAATTCCAATGCTAGCAAAGTATTCTTCAACTTTTTTAACAGGACCATGATATGCAGTAAGGCCACCTTTGGCTAGAAATATTATATCATCAAACATTCTGAACAAAGTATAGCTGTATCACAAAAAAAAATAAAAAAAATAAAAGATATAGACTGTATGTTAGAATACTTGAAGAACATATTTTATTTTCCACAATATGTTAAGGGTCTTGCTATTTGGTGTTTTAAAGGAAATGGTTAGAAAATCGAAAAATAAGTTTTTTTTAATTAAAATTACATTAAGAATGCATTAAAAGTCACGGTAGATATGAAATACCATTTCTAATATATATATTTTTTAATTTCATAACTAGTACTCTTAGAACACGGATTAGGTTTACCATATAATAGCTCTAGCAGGTTTTTAGGTATGTGCGTACTTGAGCAAAATAAATTTTTGAGAGAAAGAGAGATATTATTACCTTGGTTGGTGAAGTACCATGCAAATATTTACCCCTTCAAGTGCTTCACGACGAAGTGCTTTAAGTAGTAAAGTGGAAGATGCACTGTCTAGACCAGTTGTAGGCTCATCTAAGATTAATAATGAAGGTTCCATAACCATCTCCATCCCTACATTAACACGCTTTCGTTGTCCTCCAGATATACCTCGCTTTTCTACTGTCCCAACAAGGGAATCCCTCACTGCTTGGAGTCCCAAGGACTCAATTACTCTTTCAACAATCAGAACCTTATCTGGTTTTGGCATATCCGCAGATAGTCTTCAATGATACCAAACAATCATTTAAATCAAACTAACAATTTGAAAGGGACAAAAACTCAAAATAATATATACAAAATAACCTCAAATAATACGAAACAAACTATCAATATTGTCAAAGATAAAAGTAAACATGAACTTAGGAACACATCACATATAATTGGTGAAGTGTCCTAATTTAATTAAGCTTTGAATAAAGTGTAATGATATAGAGGCAATAACAAGCAAAGTACACACTTTTCGAGCATTAGAAAAATAATAAAAACAAATGCTAATTAGTACTCTTAAAACACTAATTAAGAAACTAGAAATAAAAATCTTTCGTTAGCAAACATAATAAATATATCTGTTTTCGTGATTTTTAATACAATTCTATACGTAAATCCCTATATAATTTTCAAGTTCTTAATAAGGGTTCTAGCAAGACCCAAATTTAAAAAAGAGAGATAGAGTAACTATTATAAGACAAATCAGATACCTGCATCTTGCACTGAAACGAAGATTTTCCTCCACAGTCAAGTTTCCATGCACAATATCATCTTGTGGCACAAAACCAATAATTTTTTGATAACAATGAATAGATTCGGGTTTTCCATTGATTAAAATTGACCCTGTCATGGTGCATCCTCTTGCTTTCCCAGCTAAAGCAGAAAGAAATGTAGTTTTACCAGCTCCTGAGGGACCCATCACAGCTGAAACTCGACCTGGCATGAGTTTACCACTCACACACCTCATTAGATGTTTTCTTTTCCCTTTCAAAGTGAGAGTTAAATCTTTGAAAGCTACCTCAATCACAGGCCTTGTTCGAACCTCACCTTCAGTAGCCATTGAAATTACTCCTGAGAAAGTTAAGTTCTTGTTTTTTTCTTGCTGAGCTTTCTCCTTCGCAATTTGACCATAAGCATATCTTAAAATTTGGCTTTGTGTATGTAATTGTTTGCCTTTTGGCATTTGCTTTTTTATATTTTTATCTCCAATTTGTAGATTGAATCCTTCATTGCTATGTGGGTCATTTTCAAGGGAATTCAACATTTTAGTCAGGTTAGTAGGTTCTTTTTGTGTTGTAGATGATTGCTCAGATGTGCTTGAAGAATCACCAAATGTGTCACCTGTAGCAGATTTTCCTTGGCCAAACCCCTTTGATTGATCTGTTTGCTTCATTGATTTTCTTCGAGAAAAGGTGCGAGAAAATTGCTCTTGCAATCCCACCTTACCTCTCTTAGCAACATCTTTTGCTATTTTCCACCTTTCTCGAGCTTGTACAGTTTCTCTTACTTGTCTAGCAGCAGCTTCTCTAGATTTAGCCTTCCTTCTTTCTCTTGTTGCTAGAACTTGATCGGAGCAGTTATAGATAAAGATCAAGAGAGTACTCAATGCAACCTACAAGGAGAAATAATACCAATTATGGTAAACTAGACATAGATTCAAAGTATTTTCATATTATTTCAAAGTATATATGCAAAAGAAAAGCAAGCAAGCTTTGGGACTATAATACTTAAAAAATTTAAATTATAATTTTTTTAGTTTTATTCATTTTAATTGGATGCTAACTTACTTATACGAGACTTTTATTATTTAATAAGGACACTTTTCAATTGATATCATGCTGTATTTCTTCATTCAATGGAAATAAGACATTAGAGTTAGTCAAAGAATAGAGAATGAACCTTAAATTTCAACAATGTATATATTAAAAAAGTAAAAAAAAGCTATGCATTCAAACCTTCAAGAATACTTATTCAAAAGAGAAACTATAACAAAAACTCTAATAGAACATGAAAATAGAAGTGAAGGTGAATGAAAGATTTCCATAGCGCAAAACCAATGAAGCAAAATGAAATAGAGGGGATTATAACCGTATGAACCACAAGATCAGATTCTACTTACAATGAGTAAAGCGCCGTAAGCGTGCATATTTTGGGTTGTCGTATTTGGATTACATGTACTCAACTTGGAGCATGCTGCAAAAATGAACAATACAACCTAAGGTTCTGATTTAATGTCCTCCATTCTTAGACAAAATAGAACTTAGCAATGAGACCAAAGTTAAATCCAATTACTAATAAATAATTTTCAAGATCTAAACCATTTTATCATATTATAAACTATGTTGCAATGTATAATTCTTATTAAGTGAAATTGTTGCTACTTAGATTAAATGGCACCATACTGTTTAATTGTAAAACATGTTGATACAGAAACTGTTAATTTTGAAAGACTTTAAATATATTTTGAACCATTATAAATATGACTAAATTTGATTTTAGTCCAAAAAAAATATTCACAAATTTTAAAAATAGTTTGTATTATTATCCTATGAAGTGATAGTCATTTAATTATGTTACATTAGCAATTATTTTAAGATAACAAATGACGTGACATGTCTAAATGCGCATGTCACATTCTCAGTAAATGGTAGTAAATTATTTTTTTTAAGTTTTTAAATTTATAAAGAGTAAAACTAAAAATAAAATAAAATAGAAGACTAACAAGAACTAACATATATTTTCATCTTTTAAATTTCTAAATGGTTTAATTTTTTCTTTCCTCCGTCTACTTTGAGCAGTTAGGCTTCCTTTCATCTAATACTATCTTTATCAAAGCTTTTTAAGGTCTTATTCACATTTGTCCAGACGACCTAAAGTGAGTTTTCACCGTCATGTTAACTTCAATACCACTGCACCACCTTTGTTAGTGCATAATATTCTTTTTATTCCTAATCCTATATTATTTAGTAAATCAATTGTGGAAAGAGTTAGATTCATTGACGACAATATTAAACGTAAACATTTACACTATTTAATACTTTTTTATAAAATATAAAATTAATCAATTTAACTATTGAATATTTTATAATATTTTGTTGATTATTTATATTAAATTTCAGATAATTTTAACATACGTAGATATATTATTCAAAATTTAATATTTATTTATATTTTAAAAATATATTATCTGTTGAAATAGAGTAATGTAATGAACTAATAATTTTATTTTTTAATAAAATTTTATAATATTAATTTACTTAATAAAAAATATAAATAAACAGTTAAATTTATTAATCTTATATTTTTAAAAAATTATTAAATGACATAAACAAATTTGAGAATTGGTGTTAACGAATTTTTAACTCTTAATTTAAAATAATATTTTGCGAACTTGAATTTATTTTTTTATTGGCTACCAGCATTGAGCTCCAACACAACATTGCTAGTATTATAACACCCAAAGCACTTATATAATTTATCCATTCTATTTAAATCCTGAGGTTTACTTCTCCCTCTTTATTTCTTCATAGTAATGTCTAAATTGACCAAATAAATAATACATATAAAAAATAGACTTACGATTTTCGTGAGTAGAACCCATCCTGCAATAATATCTGGCATTGGGGAAAATGATGAGTATGAATGCTCAGTAGTCAATGCAAGTAATTCGTTGTAATGGGTATGAAAAGAATATTAGCATGTAATGGACATTTTAGAAGAAATTAGGTTGTAGTTGGACACAGTAAATAATTTTTATGTATATGGATAATAAGGAAAAGTATAAAATTTTAACTAAATAATTTTTATGTCAAATAAAAATAATTTCAAGTGATTTTCTTTAAAAGAATTTTAAAAAATATTATACTTAACTTTTTATAAGTATCATTCATAACTTCTTTCATATTTAATTTTCACTTTAAGCATAATTCATTATTAATTTCAAATCTTATAGAATTTTAAAATTCTCTGTCCAAATACAAACTTAAATGGTAACAAACAGAAATTGAAACAATTTAAATAAAAGCAAAAAAGAAGTATGGGATAAATCAATACCCACTATCACAAGAAACCTTGCGTGTTGTAGTTGGGCAATATGATCCTGGAGAACAAAAGATATCACTATTGTTTACCACACCAGTCCAAACATCAGCACTGCCACAAGTATGATTTGTATCTCCCTGAGGTATTTGGTAACTATATCTGCAAATTTGTTTTAATTGTTGAAGCTTAGAAAATAATGGAGAAAAATTAGCATCAAGAGTAGAACTTACGGGTCACATACTCCAGTCGCATTGTTCAGTTTTGCAAGTGGACAATAAGAACCTAGTGGGCAAGCTTCATTGAGAGGAGAATCAGAGAAAAGTTAAAAACAGGATAGTTGAAGAACAAATTTTCATTCATAAAAAAGATAGTTCCAAATTTTAAATGAATAAAAAGTTGTAGGGGCGCTGTTTTTCAAAACTCTTTAGAACGACATCAACATGGATACTGAATACAAGTCAAGTTACTTACTATAAAATCATGATGACATACAATAGCTTTTACTGCAAAGCTCAATCATGACCCTTTTGGAAAATATATACCTCACTATTTTAGCACGACACTAACATTTAGTATGTTTTGAACAAACTCCAACTTGCATAAATTATTACTCATAGAACAATACTTGGGAATTATCTTCTTTTTTTACTACCATGACACATCTATGGAATGTTTTTTCTTATGCTTGGGTATCTACATGTTTGATTAACCCCAACCCTAAGTTTTTAGAATTTCTTCTATTGGATTCTCCGTTGCATCTCATTCAGTGATAGTATACTCATATTTGCATAGTCCTTTAAATAAAACATCATGCCATTTCTTCCAACCAAGCAATTGAAATATCATGCCATAAAATCCCAATAATTATCGCAATTTCTTAAATTATTAATAATTAATGTTAAAATTATAAGAGACATCACATACGTACGTATCATGCAAGTCAATCCTTGAGGGCAGAAAAACCCTTCACAACATGGTTGGCAATTACTAGTTCTAAAAGGAATGTCCTTTATGTCCTTTTTCAAGTCAATACTCTTGTCCGCACTACAACTCCAACCAGGTTCACAACCGGAAAACCATGAGGTCAAATTGCAATTCTTGTTAGGTTTTACGTAATTGCTAGGTGATGCCGCTGGATCCAAGAAGCCATGGAAGTAGAACCTTATTTCAGCCGCAGAGCATATTTTATCTCTGAAATCTCCTGTCAATCAAATCACATTATATATAGGAAAAAGTATATATAGTTAATAACAATAATTGGCTTCGGGGGAAAAAAAAGACAGAGAGTTCCTTGCCTACAAATTCCAATGCCTTAATTACACAAAAGTATGCCTTTGGCACCGAATAATGGATAAAAATCATTATGAAGAAATTTTGCTTATATTGGGTTGTCAAAGGCATAATCTCATGGAACACACGTTTATAAGAATCGTGGCTTCTTTTAATCATTATAGTAAATGCTAAGCGAAACCAATACTAACCTCTAAATAAAATGGATTCTTTTCTATTAATGTGAGTTTCAATTGGAAACTTTCACACTCTTTTTGAGTTATAATCCCTGGGGTTAGGCTTATATTTTTATATCTTTATCATTTTTCAAGTATAAAAAGACTACTTGAAATCCTCTAACACTGGGTAATCGTATCTTTGTGCAAATGATAGTCTTAGATATAAGATTATTCATAAGCCTTCACCCAACAACTTAAGCTTAAGCTTTTAAGAGAGTTGGTTATTGGCAAAGTATTTGAGCTTCAATGTCTAAATGGTCGTGAGTTTGGTCCTTTTTGCCTTCATTTTTCTAAATAAAAGTTGAATTTCGGCACAAGGTAGGGTGTACTTGTGCATTTTTCATGCTTCAAGCCTAATAAGCTATTACATAAAGGGGCGTGTTTGATATAAAATCACTTGAAAACCTTCACCTAACAGTTTTGGCTCTTGAGAAAGTTTACTTTAACAGCTACTACAATGTCAATTTGAGGGCTCATACCTTTTTTCTTAACACAAGAATCCACAAAATCTAGCCTTCCCTTAAAATCAAATGCTTCCTCCCAATCTTTGTTCCTGAAAGATTGGAAATAATATAGTCAAAAAGAAAGCACAAATGCTTCAAAATAGTTGTTTTGTGTCATACATGTTGAACATTCCTAATTAACATGCATACACATTTTGTTTTACTTTTGAATTGTCATGGTAAGCTGGCCTCAGATATACCGTATCTACAATGACCACAGCTAACTTTTGAAACGTTAACGTGGTAGAGGTGTTCAAGCTATGATTTTTGAGCTCATATCTTAAAAATGCCTTTAATATTCATGTTCCTATGTTAAGCTAGTACTTTATTTATTTGTCTTCTATGGATTCTTGGTATATGGTCCATAACCGGGAAAAATGTAAAGTAAATGAATATGAGAAGGCAATAATAGAATATGACTAACTCACACATCCTTGATGCAGAAGCCTAAACTTGTTTTAATGTCCTTATTTAAAAGGGAAGCGAGATTTTCAAGCTCCTTATAGATTTCTTCAGAATAAAAGGAGGGGGCAAAAGTGTTATCGGCACATTGAATCCGTGATAGGAAAGAGAATGACAAGAAAAGAAGAGGGAACAAAGAAACACAGTTCTTCATTTGCATAACTTGGAGGACACCAAATCAAGCAAACTTTGAAGGAAAAAAGCACGCCATGAATTAGTGAAAAATGGATAGCAAGAGAAGGTGAAGGTGGAAGAAAGAGGAGGGAGGGAGAGGGTGATGATGAGTTTGAGGGAGTGAAAGGTTTCTTCATTGGTAATGGTGGAGTTTGTGGAAAATGTTGAAGGGCCTAGTTTTGGGATGAAGAAATGGCCGAGAGAAATGGGTGCCTATATTCAAGGATGTGCATTCTTTTCACTCTCTCTAGTTTGGTTTGTGTCTTTGAGCTAAAATGCTTGCCAATATGCATTTTTAGCATTTGTTCTTTATGGTAATCGAACTATACTTTATTTTGCTTTATATTTCGACTATTTCAATATTCATTTACAATATATCTTGTCTTCAAAATTATATCTTTTAATGAAATATTATAAAGCCAATAAATTAAAATTTTACATATAACAATTACATACTCATAAAGCTATAAAATTTTATTATTTAATTTATAATTTTAAAAAATATGTAAACCCTTGTAAAATTTATTTTTCAATTACATAATTAACAAAAAAAATTGCTAACCCGTATTAAGTGTATATTTAGTTTAGATCATTTTTATCAAGTATTTTTTTTTCAATATCTTAAAAGAACTTTTAAAGCGTATCTAAACTTCAGCTAAAAGGAATGTATACGAAGCTTTAAGGGCTGTTACCCATAAAATGGTGCTTAAAAAGAATTGTCGGCAATGGGTTACAAGGAGAAAAGTAAAAAAGAAATAGGAAAGAAATTTTTATAATAAAATATTAGGAGCTTTTGAAACTCTTTCAAGTTATATTAAATAAATAATAATTTAAATAAAATGTACTGAAATTAAAAAAATTACATTATCACTTAATTATTAATTGTCATATTATTAAAATTATTGGTTTTTCTAATAAACAGTTTAAATATTATACCTACTGTAATTTCTAATTAGTTAATAATGTAATTTTTTTATGTTAACAATGTCCCAAAATAAAATAAGTCATTGTTTTTGTAAAATAAATTTTTTATTTAATTAAATGGACTAAACTTGCAAGATTTAAAGAAGAAAGACTTAAACACAAATGAACAAAGAGTGTTAACTTTAACATATTTTTTATTATTAGTTGTAATTTATTAAAATTTATAAAATTATAAGATTAATTAAGAGTAAAATTATATAATTTTACAATTTTTAATAACTTTTAATTAATATACAATATATTACTAACCTTTTTAAAATAAATATTATGTTATATTTAAATATACACCACTTTTTACTTATCATAATCACCATTAAACTCTTTTGACCAATTATTTGAAACACGTGGATTTAAAAAAATTACATGAAAAAAATATAAACACAATTCATAACAAAGTTTTCACAGCAAAGTTGGGGGAAACACAACAATCAGAAATAGACATAATGCACCTGGATTCAATAACTTCTTAAACTTTTGAAACCGAACTTCCAAAGGCAACACGAATTGATTCACTACACCTTTCATGACACATAACTCAAACTCACTCAGTCAATGACTCTTACTGGTCAACAGTTCGTAGCCTCCACGAAGGTTCTCAATGGATACAAAGCCCTCATGTTCCTCACTTCCTTGTACGTTCTGCTTTTTGAGTCAGTTACGGTAAAACAAACACAAAAAAAGAAAATGTTCCGTTATAGTTCCGTATTAGCACTATTTTTCCGTTTAGTTTCTACGTAAAAAATTCTACACTTTAATTCTTATATAACGATCACTAAAGAATTATTCTCTTTATTTATCAAAGCAATAATAATCATAAATTTAATTCTTATACTTAATATCATTTTTATTGTAATTTTTGTATGAAAAATTATACTTTATTTTAGTCTTTTTTATAAAAGGCGATATATTTTAGCTTTAATACATGAATGAAGAATTTCATTTATATATACTAATAGTATGTTTTCACGGACATCTATTCAATAATCATGAAATATTTTTAACGAGAATAACTACCTTTTACTATAATTAATTCACAAATTTTATCTACCTTATAAAAAACAAGAAAACAAGGATGTACATTAGAACTTACTTTTTTCCATTTTAGTTTTTTAATTTTTAAAAATTATATTTTAAAACAATTTAAAAAAATTATTTTTAAGAAAAAAATAAAATAAAACGTATGTCAATAAATAAAATTTATTAAAAAAACTATTTTTATAAACGGAAAACATAAACTTTTCTCTTCTTGTGCTGTATCTGACTTTACTGCAATGCAACCAACTACGTGTATGTGTCAATCCACCGAAAAGATAAAGAGACAAGGCAGGGTATGTGTGGCACCTTGACTTGACTTGCCAAATGATGCTTCTTCCCCACACAAGAACACAACAGCAACAACGTAAGCTAGCTGTGCCTGTTTCTCTCTTTCTTTTAATTACTTGGGCTCTCGAACCCCAAAGACACGTTCACACTACACCCAGTTTCCATTTTAAACAATAAAAATATATTATTATAGAGATATCATCAATTAAGGTTGTTGATTTGATTTTGCTTCCAATTTGGTTGGTGTGCTGACCCTGCAGTTGCCGTGTGGTGACTTCTCCTCTGCCCAATTTTGAGTCTTTCTCTTCCTTCTCCTCCTTTTGGAACCAATGGCTTGAGTGGGTCTTCTCCTCTCAGATTCTGGCTACAAAACAAAGGGGAATTTGTCATTTGTTTGATGAGTTCGCACAAGCTCAAGCTTTTTGCGATTAAACTATCTGTTTGAACTTGAGGTGAGTTTTAGTTTCAAGATGTGTTTTTTTGTTTTGCTTTGTAAACAAATAAGGCCTGCAATTGATCCCAAATGAAATGACTTAAATGATGTATAAAGGTTTCTACTTTCTAGTTATCTCCTCTTTTGGAATTCTGTTATCAATTTTATGTCAATTTTTTTAGTTTAAAATTGATTAGCCAAAAAATAAAAATAAAAATTGACTTGCTAGAATAGGATTGATTCTCTGAATCATGTTGGCAAAATATCTTAGATTTAATTAGTTAATAAAATTTCTGTCGGGGTGTATCTGAAATTAGAGTTGTTGGGAAAGGGGTGGACGGGTTAGGCTAAAACGGGATGGAAGCAAATGGGTATGTTTTTTTCCTGTCTGAAGCGAAGTATTAGGAAAGTGTTCATGTACGACCTTCAATTTAGATGCCATGTTGCTTTCGAATGATTCTCTGTTTCCTAATTTGTTCTTCAATTTTGTGAAAATGCAGTTTGGTTCCTGTCAGGTTGCAATGAAGTGTCTTCCATTCTACTATAGGGAGAAGAAACATGATCCTAAGAGTTTGCAATCAATTTCGGGACGGTCCAACAGTTCTAATTATGTGGAGGCTGAGATGAAAAGGTCTGGTTCTGAATTGAATTCTCTGGATGCCTCAGACAACAGCACAGACTCCCTCAGGAGAAATGCATTTCCCAGTTTGTCCCAGAGACCCAGCAACCTGAGAGTATTCACTGTTCCTGAACTAAAATCAGCCACTAAGAATTTTAGTCGCTCCGTTATGCTTGGAGAGGGTGGGTTCGGGTGTGTCTACAAAGGGTTGATCAAGAGTGTTGATGATCCTTCCACAAAAATTGAAGTTGCTGTTAAACAACTTGGTAAAAGAGGAATTCAGGCAAGGTTTTTCCTTCTATGTTTCCCTCTTGAAAGTTTTGCAAATTTAATTGTTTCTGCAGTGTCAGGATGTATCTTAGTAAAGTGTATAATGCCTTGTCATGCCATGTATAGTTATTTGGCTCATGGTGGCGTACTTTATGTGTTTAAAAATCATAATGCAAGTTAAAATAAGCATGAATAAAGCTTAACAATTGCATTGTCACATAAGTTGCTTCAAGTAGAGACAATTAGAAATTAGAATAATGAATGTTTATGTTCCCATATTTAAAGTTTAAATGTTTACAAACTTTACTTGATCCTCAAAGAACTCTTCATGCAAAGATGCTTGCTCAGATTGCTACATAAGATATGAATTATGTGTTAACCTTTGTGTACTTACTTATATAACGTGTGTGTTACTTTTCTTCTGCTGTACAGGGGCATAAGGAATGGGTAACAGAAGTGAATGTTCTGGGTATTGTGGAGCATCCTAATCTGGTGAAACTAGTGGGCTACTGTGCTGATGATGATGAAAGAGGAATTCAGCGGCTTTTGATTTATGAATATATGCCCAACAGAAGTGTGGAACACCATTTATCTCCACGAACTGAAACTCCTCTCCCATGGGGTAGAAGGTTGAAAATAGCCCAAGATGCAGCTCGTGGGTTAACATACTTGCATGAGCAAATGGATTTTCAGGTATAGACATATAACATAACTCTCCTATTTATTTAAACAAAGCCTGGAGTAGAAAATAGAAACTTTTTTCGTCCCATTTAGATATCCCATATCTTCCAAAAGAAAAAGAAAAGAAAGCTAGGAGTGGATAAATTGGACTTCTTTAAAATTACTTTATGTTGTGCAGCTTGTTATTGCAATGCTAACTATGTGTATGATATTTAGATAATTTTCCGAGATTTTAAATCTTCAAATATCCTCCTCGACGAGCAGTGGAATGCAAAGTTGTCAGACTTTGGGTTAGCAAGATTGGGACCAGCTGATGGGTTAACTCATGTCTCAACAGCGGTATGGTCATGTTAATTTGTCTCAGATTTCATATATTAATCCATTCTACCCATATGAAGAGATGTAATAAACAAGAGAGGAATTTGGTATAAGAATAGTGACATGAATCTAAAGGCATCAGTAGAGCCAGTTAACAATTTTATGGGGCCCAGAGTAAATGTCATGTCAAATATGTCATCATATGAATCATGATCCATACTGGAAATCACAAGGAGACTCTTGGTTCCTTTTGATGTCTACCTACCTATGTTAAAAAATGAATTCATTTCTTGGGTCAATCTAATTCTAAATCCTCTTACAACATCTTTTCACTAATCCTCCTACTTATTAAATGAAGAAAGTATTGAATGTTTATGTTTTCAACTTATGAATGTATCTACTTTTTAATTTAATACTTTCTTTATTAAGTATTTGGAGAATTTGTAAGAAGATACTGTAGCAAGATATAACATAAACACATTAAAAATTACTCTATTTTTTGTTGACAACTGTCAATTTAACATGGTCATATATTGATTGATGAAATTACCCGTTTTAGTTAAAAGCATACATGATGCATCATACTATCCACAGTAACCAGCCATTTATAGATGGAATCCTGTAAATCAACATAAAAATTTATATGTTCATCAGGTTGTAGGAACAATGGGGTATGCAGCTCCAGAATATATTCAAACCGGGCGTCTCACAGCAAAGAGTGATGTATGGAGCTATGGCGTCTTCCTCTATGAACTCATTACTGGCAGGCGTCCTATAGATCGAAATCGCCCCAAGGGTGAGCAGAAGCTGTTGGAATGGGTAAGGCCATACCTTTCAGATGGGAAGAAGTTTCAAATAATATTGGATCCAAGACTTGAGAGGAAACAACTCTTCAAGTCAGCCCAAAAACTTGCTATAATAGCTAACAGATGCTTAGTCAGAAACCCAAAGAATCGCCCAAAGATGAGTGAAGTATTAGAAATGGTGAACCGGATTGTGGAGTCTTCGGTGGGTGCTAATCCACAGCCACCCTTAAAAAGTGTAGTAGCCTCAGCAGAAGCTTCTCAGGGCAATGAAATAAAGAACAAAAAAATGAACATGGATCCAAATCCAGATTGTAATTGGTTAAGAATGTGGAGGCCAAAGCTTTTAAGAGCATGTAGAATATTGTAGTATTGGAGGCAAAGGTTCTTTACAACAAGATATCACAGTACTTGGGAACCACAAAGAGCATGAGATGTTAATGCAAGTGTTGTCACAAAACTGGGAAACCTCTTCATCTCCTTATGCAACCTGCGTGGTACTCAAGGTTTTTCAAGCGATTTAATGAGAATTCCAGTGATGCATATGAGCCTGGCCTGTGATATCCAAGTAGATAAAGAGGAATGAAGTGAGAATTTCAGAGTAGAGAATTTCAAAGTAGAGAGGCTTGTGATATGCTTGCTATGAGCCTGGCCGTGATGCATATGGTTGCTATCAATTTCGAGGCCATAATGCGAAAACTAATCACTAGAATGTAATGTACTTTCAGATTAACAGAATCTCTATGCTTTTATGTGCATGGTTACATCATATTAAGTTGTGGTCTCCCATCTATAGTTTATGTACTTAATATAATTTCAAGAATATATTTTTCATTTAAAATATTAGGAGTGTAATAACTTATGTACAGTTATACACGCATACATCCCCATCATGTAACATTTCTGAAAACATCCTCACCACCGTGTAACCTTTCTGACATGATCGTGCCAACACTGTCATATGCAAAATTTGATGTGATATTATTATCAAGCTACAGAACATATTTATATCAGTAAATTACATGTAAGCAAATGTTAAGAATAACAATTATTGCTTTTTTCTCTCTGTTACGTTCTGTATCGTTCTTGTTTCGAAACAGTTGAGAAATATGGATAAGCAAGTTAAATATCATTAGAAATAATTACACAGTCACGAGAAAGAGAAAAAATAAAAAAATAATTTAAAGAATCTTGAAAAGCTTAGAAAAAGAAATGATCCTGCTAACTAGATTTAATTCGAGTTTGAAAATTTAATTAGGTGAACAAGTTATTAGCATTTCACGGCGTAAAAGTGTTACTTTAAATTATTTTAAAAATAAAATTTTATTTTATTCTTAAATTTGATATTTTGTTTGCTAAAGAATTGAAGACAAAAAACTAAGTTTTAAAATAATTGACCTTGACAGGTTTTTATCCTAAGCCATGAAAAATCAAGATTACATAGTTTTGGAAAACTAAACATATTTTTTAAGGTATTTGAAAAATGAAAGTTACTTGAATATTAAAATGATTTAGAAAATAATATTTTGTAAGAAAAAAAATTTTAATTTTAGAATAATATAATTTATAAATGATAGAGTAATTTATTTATCACTAATATTCATTTTATTTGAATTTGAAAAATTATATTTGATTATTATTTTTAAAAATAAGAAAATATTAAAATATAATTCATGTTGCAAGGGATAGCAAAAATTGATATCTTACGATTTTATAACGTGTGAATAACTATAAATACTATATTTATGGGAAAAAAAAATCATTCTAGATAATTATGAGTCGGTGATATAAAATTCCGTTTGTAAATATATTAAAGATCCAAAATTCCATAAAATTCTAACTTATTGTACATACACTGTTTGAATTATCAGATTGAATAGATTGTTGGGATAAGCAATACAATTCGACCAAAAATTACTAAAAAGTAGAAGGGCCGAATTGTAAATGAGATACATATACAATGATATTTTAAATAATAAATTATAAAATAATTATATTTTAAATATTTAATGATAATATGTTATATTATTAATACTATTAATTGATAATTGATTTTTTTAACTTGCATAAAACATGTAAATTCAATTTGAATAAACTTTTTCATAAATATTTATAAAAATAAAATAAATTAATTTTTTTGTCATAAATTAAAATTAATTTATATTTTTTACTTATTTCACTCCTTTAAAACTTAAATTATATATATTATTTTTTAATTTATAGATAAAATTTTATTATTTTTTTGTAATAATTTATCTAAAAGTTCATTTAAACTTTTTTTATGATTTATCATTATTATCACTATTCTCTCTATCACAATTTCTATTATTATTATTATTATTATTATTATTATTATCGTATTACTGTTAATATCGTCACCTTTATTGTTAAATTATTTAATATTATCGTATAACTGTTATCATTACTATTATCACCTTTTATTATAATTGTTATTAACGTCGGTCCCAACTATTATCGAAATCATTAGAAAAAACATTAAAATTGTGAGTAGCCGCCCTTATCATTTGCATAGATTTTATGTAATTACCCATTAAATTATCTGGTGTGTATTAAACAAAAAATAAAATAAAAATTCTATTCATATTCTTTTTTACTCTTATATTTTTTATCCTTTTTATTATGACCACTAAATATACAAAAATAAATATATTTATAAAATACTTCACATAGCATACGTGCATCAAATGATAACAATAAAAGGATAACTGAAAAAAATGATATAACAACACTTTCAAATAAATTTTGTGACTTTCTGTATCAATAGTATTAATTGTACATGTAAAAATGTTTTGCATAGTAATTCAATTATCATCGTCCATTTTTTCTCTCTCTTTTTTCCATCTAATTTACAGAACTTTTGTATGCTCATTTATTCAGTGTAAGAATCATTTCTCTTTTGATTTTACTTAAATATTCCTAAAGAGAAGCAGCAAATAACACAATTAGAGGTACATAGAGTGTTGATTAAGTTTCTGACCCACCAACACAAACACTCCATGTTTTAATCGTTAGGCTCATATATCTGTTTAGTTTGAAAAAACGTGACGAATATAATACTATCAATAAACACGTTACCTCTTCCGTTTACAAAATGGTAGCTGGCCATGGCCACATCATAAACTTGTCAAAAAACACTTCAATTTTTAGGCTTCTCTTACCCCAAACATACATATAAGACAAAATTAAGGAAAGTTTTTCTTTTTTATTGATCCAAAATTAAGGAGTTTTGCTAGTGATCAAGAGACATGTATTTTTATTATAATGGATATTGTTAACAAGAGTCTAATGATACTAAAGAAGAAACATTTAATATTTGTCTTTAAATGTTCTTAGTTATTTAAAAAGTGTTATTTTTTAATACCATTAATAGTTATCTTTAATAACTCGTGTATTTTAATATTTGACGACAATATTTTCGTGTTATCATATAAAAATAACGCGGGTGTGCATTTTTTTTCAATTATCTTGGTTTGTATTTATATGATATTAAATACAAATATTTTAAGATGTGGAATTACTCACAAATATAATAATCTTAATCAAGGATAAAGCATTACTTCTGTCTCACTATCACAAATAATTAATAAATGAAAACCAATCCACACATAAATGTATAGTTTCCATTTTCACAAGAATTATGCATCGGAATTGAAGGCCCCGGGTAATTAACTGTGTCCAGTTTTCTGCACATAACGAATTTTAAAGCTACAGAGTTTTTAATACTAAAGTAAATTATATATATATACACAGAATTTTTTTATACTAGTGTAAATTTAAAAACTCATATATTTAATTTAAGTCTTTCCTTTAACTTAAATTTAACGGATTATAATTTATTATTTTATTAACTGTTAGATTTAAGTTAAATAAAAGACACAAATTTAGTATAAAAATTTTTAAATTTACATTAGTGTAAAAAAAATTTTTTTTTATGTATATATGTGTCAGTTTTATATATAAAATTTTTACAATGAAAATATTGAAAAAATTAATTTTCTTAAAATTAATTTAACTTACTCAACACATAATTAATTTTAAAATTCTCAAAATGTTTTCCATGTAAAATCAATTCTCTCTGATTTTGTTGGCCGGCCTCCACTACGATTGATGCCACACCAAGTTAAGAGTCAACTCTTGTTTTAGTTTTTCCTTATAAAACATTTTTATTTTAAAAAATCTTTATTAAAAAAATTAGTGTGTTTATTTAAATTTAAAAAAATAAAAGAATCAAACTTCTAATTATTTTGAGAAGTTATACTTTGAGTAACTTCTGAAAAAAAATTATAACTACAACTGCAGTCTAAAATAAAAAATAATTATAATTATAATCACACAAAAATAGCTTATATTTTACATAAAATGTATAAAAAGCAAACAACTTTTTATAAAATTTTAAAATATTTTTTAAAAGTTTGAACTCAAATAAATTCTTTTAAATTAAATTTTAAAACATCATTTTCAAACACAAATCAATTGTATAATTTCATTTATTTTAAGATCAACTATTGTGAATATATAGTGCAAACATTTCTTATACAGGTCTTCTAAAAACATCAGAGTATAAGTTTTAGGCATATTTTCTAACAATATGATACATCATAGTCGGAAAATGCTATGTTGTAAGTCTCAAAATAATTAACAACTAACATTAAGAAGATTGAATTTAAAATAAAAACATTCTTTTATATGTCATCTTTCAATTAATATAAAGGAATTAAAAAAATAGAGGGATTATTTCAATCTCATATTTTTATTTAAAAAGAAGTCCATTGAAAGTTGAAACTCTACTCATCCAACTTGATCATGTTTACATATATATACATACCCAACTTGTCTGTGGTACACAGCTCCTATGATAGTGCACATATACAGTATACTTGATCATTCTTGGCTTATATACCTATGTATTATTTTCAAGATAGGTACTGAAGATCAACTCTGACGTCAAAGAAAAGAGCACACGCATTACTTTATTTTTATTGCATGGACATAGGCTTTTATCCTTTGAATGATTTGAGGGGTTGAAAATATGGAAAATTTTATAATGGAAACAAAGGAGTGGAGTGGAGTGGAGGAAAATGTTATTTGACTACTTGGGATAGGATAAGAAAATGCACAAACAAATGCTTTACTATGCTACTGTAAGTGTGACAGAAATCAAAAATATCCTAGATGAAAAATGGTAAATAGATTCTCACTAACACATTTTTAATTATTAATTAAGTTTTATTAAAATGATATGAATATTACTCTTTCTTATTCATAAATTAAATTTTTTTATTATTTTTAATAAATTTAATTAATAATTAAAAACATATTTAAAAAATATGTTGCTCCTCAACCAGATATCTTTACAATTTATGAGGGTCGGTTGATGAGCATTATTTGAGGATCTCCACCAATAATAAAAGGTCATGATTTTCAAGATCATATATGGTACAGAGTTTGTTCAAATCTAATGTTTCAGGTGAGGCCACATGTCGTTTTCCTTAACTGGTAGTTTATGAAATTCTCAAAAGAAGAACAACTTTTAATTTTTATTTTTATGTTATTACAAGTGTTATGGAGTCAGTTTTATTTTGAGTTAAAAATATGTATAACATAATGGAATTAATTTTTTCAATGAATATTATATATATAGACAAAAGTATCAAACTTAAATTTTTAATTAAAGATAACCTAATATTATGTATTATTTGAATCAATTACATGTCGGTAATTCAAGAAAATCTTTAAATCAAATTAAGTTTATTTTCTTAGAAAAAGGAAATGAAAAAATAAAGGCTTAAAAATAGAAAGATCAGGTCCCAATAAGTAAAAAAATGAAAATCGCAATCAACATTTGGCTATCAACTGAAACCATAAACTAGTGCTATATCTATCGTCTTAAGCAGAAAAAACACAAAATTGAATCACATCAGAAATAATTTATATCCTCTGAAATTGTAACTGGCGTGACTCACGAGTCATGACCATAATTAAGTATTAACTATGTGAGGCTACTTGGGTCAATATAAAATCAAACTGATAATCTTTACTTTATTTTAAATTAAAAACTTTAGCTTATTGATTGATTGTTGACAGAAAACGAATAGAGTATTTGATAGTAGGTATTTTCTCACTACTCGCCAAATGCCAATGCAGACCTCACAATAGACATAGGAGACTATCAACATATAGCTTTAGAAGTTATGTGAAACTATTTTGTAGAAAACCTTTGTAAGTGAAAAGCTTTACAAATATTTATATAAAATTGAATGAATTATTGTAAAAAGAGAGCAATAATGTATAAACAATTCATTGTTTCAATATTTTTTTAAATTATTGTAATAATTTTTATTATGAAAATGTTTAAAAGATTATTTTTAATTAATTTTAATATAAATTAATATAATATTAGTAAAATCACGTGTTATAATAAGTTTTAAAAGTTATAATATTTATAATTTGATTCTTAATAAATTTTTTAAATTTAAAATCTCAGTTTCTTAGATATTTAAAATAAAATTTTTAAAATATTTTTTAAGGTAACTAATTTTTAAGAATATAATTATTCATTCATGTAAAAATCAATCACATTTATTTAAATTTATTTTCATTTCTAATTAAATTTAATAATTTTTTATATCTTTTTACAACTTATTCGAAGATAGATTAAGTAATTGTTAAAATTTAAGTGATAAATGTCTAGAATAAAATATTTAAGACAAAAAATTAAATAATTCTAGTTTGAAATATTATCGAAAAAAAATTTATTCAATTTCTCTTTATTTTTCTTTCTTAATAATATATAAATATATTTTTTAAGTCTATTATAAACTTTAAATTTAAATAACCATACATTTTTTGTATTATTATATTTTGAATTGTGATTTTTGTGAGTGAAACTAATTAAATTTAAAAATATATATTCATCCTAATTATCTTAGAAATTAATTTTGGTATAATCAAAATAGTGATAATAATTAAAAGATGTATTTGAATAATAAAAATTACTAAAAATTCATTCGTTATAGTTTTCACTTAAACTATATATTATTCGTTTAAGTAAATTATAAATAGTGATAAACTAATAAATTTCATCAAAACTTGTTTAAGTCAATATAAATTAGCTTAATCGTATCATAGACAGTGACAAACTTCAAAATTTTGTCAAAATTCATTTAAGTCAATATAATTTTGCTTAAGCCAAGTATTATTTACTTAAGCAAATATTTTAATATTTTGTGTAGCTTACATGAAATAATTTTAGTGAGTTATTTTTAATTTATAAATTTTACTTAAACTAACAAAAAATAACTTAAGTAAAAATTACATAAATTGTATGACATAAAAGTCACTATATAAAAATTTATTTTTATGATGAATTAAGACTAAATGAAAATGAATAGGAAATTTTAATTTTAAAAATTATTAACTTTATATATAATTTTTTTATTTAAAATTAAAACTGAATTAGTGTATATAAATGCATACTTTTTAAAAATTATCACCTAGATACAGGATGCACACAAGTTATGTAGTTTAAACAAAATAACATGTTTTAAAGATATAAAATTATAAGTTTTAAAAGTATAAAAAATAATTTTATAAATTTTTTAAAAAATTAAATAATAAATATATAAAAATCAATATTATAAATTTACATGTTAAATATCAGATATATTTATATTTTTAAAAATATATGTAATGATTTTAAAAAAATTAATTTATTTATGCACTATTTACTTTGTTGATTTTTATATACCATTTACCTTGCTAATTTATGTTAGTATGAAGTATTAATGTTACAACAGTAGTCGTAAAAACACAGGGGATACAAATAAAAATAATAATAATATTTATATAGTTTTTATACAATTTATCGTAACAAAATAATGTGGTAACTTACGTACCAAGTTATGATACGAAAGTGCGGGACACATGTGCTGCTGGTTTTCTGCTCTTAATTGTTCCTTAAACCGACCAAGCTTGATGTGATGCACTCCTTCGTGGAAAGCTTGCCCTTTAGGAAATAATAAATATATAAAAACATTAATTTAATTTTTTTTTATCATTGTATAAATCTCTGTTTTATAAGAATAAATATAGAGAAAATAAAGGTCACCCTCATCCAAGTTTTTAAAAATTAGATTTTAAGTTATGATATTGAGTTTAGGGTTTAGGGTTTAAATCGGTTATTTATTATAACTTCGCTTGTAACAATTTTCAATCAAACTACAAAGAAAAATCAATATTCCTTTTTCTTTTCTGAAAAAAAAAAAAACGTAGACGCGAGTGTATTTATTTATTTATTTTAAATTTATATATATTCCTCTGCCAAAACATGTTACTTTCAAGAGTGGAGTTTGTGGTAATCCTGCTCCAATCACAGACGTTGGTTTTGATACCTTCTTCACACAGCAACGAATCTGAACCGTCAGCTTATCCAAATCTTAATCAACAGTCACTGATACAAAATATATTTTTAAGTTCCGACCTTACCAAAATTTAATCCTATTGATTAAATCATGAGGAATGGCCAAAAGGGTATGAGATTTATGTTTTAGATTTTAACGAAATTTTTGAGATTAAAGAAAGGCC
This sequence comes from Abrus precatorius, assembly GCF_003935025.1. NCBI lineage: Eukaryota > Viridiplantae > Streptophyta > Magnoliopsida > Fabales > Fabaceae > Abrus > Abrus precatorius. The sequence continues at coordinate 4,403,085 of NW_020874417.1, forward strand.
TTAAAACATGCCGCCCAATGCTTCAAAATACAAAACAATGAAGCCAAATCAAAAGAAGAAGAAGATGATGTGAAACCTTTAACAGCGTGGCAAATTGTATATAAACGCGTTAAGTGCACCTTTTTATCCCATTTTCTTAGCATAAATATTCAATGCTTCACCCTCATCTTTTTTTGCATTCCTACCTCTCATGTACAAACTGTGATTTCTGAATCCCTTTGTTATCGTTATTGTTGCTGCTGTTGCTGTGCTCTTCTGCACTTTTCTTTTCATGAGAAGGGAGGCCTTGAGGTTGTTTGAATTCAGGTTGTGCTGAATCCAAGGTGGGGTGGTTCTCAGCTTCTTCGATGTTTTGCTTTGTTTAATTGATTATGCTGTTCAATTTCTGGTTTTTTTTTTTTTTTAAATGTTGTTGTGTTGGATCATTTATTGTATTCCAAGTTGGACCCTTTTCTTTTCGAGCTTATTTGGGTTTGTTTTGGATTGGTATAAGCAATATATATAGGATGATTTGGATTTCAATTATGGTTTGTCTCTTTTGCTGGTTTTTCAGCACAGTTTTGAATTTGCATAAGTGACACTCCATACCGTGTCTTACACTCAAGTTATGGGGAATTAGAGTCATAGACATGGAATCAGCTGTTTGTGAATTGTGCTTGTTGTCCTTTTTATATAACACAAATATTGGGACTAGAGTTTTAATGAGGATTCAGGCAATAGCTAGCCTAGAGTGGCTGTGATTTGCATTTGGACGTTGAAGCGGGTCTAGGAAAGGCTATTGAGGGTAACTCCTATTTGATCTCAAAAACAATAAATGAAGTAGATGCTTGATGGTTCCTGCTTTGGTGTTATACTCTCTTACTTTTGAGTGGGAGACTTGTGCAATGATAAGGTCGCTGTTTATTTTGTGGTAAGACCACGGGGATTTCCTGTCTCCTTTAGGTGCGAGACTAATCTCTACTTAGTCGCTTGACTTTAACATCACTAGAAGGTGGTTCTAGAGGGTTTTGAGCTCCTGCAACACAGGTAAAATCTACAGCCTCTTGACCTGGTGGTCATTGGGCCTAGTTCTGGAAACAGCCTCTCTGCTCAATGGGATCAAGGCTGTGCACATTTGATAGAGCCTTGTGTGCTTGATCACTCTATTTTTTGTCAACACCCTGGAGGAGGAAGATTTTAATTTGTTCTCTAGAACAGAGAGGAAAGTAGACATTTCCCTTCATAAATTGGCTACTGTTGAAATCAGTCAACATTTGATTTTGTTATTCAAATAATTAACTTCATGTTAACTTATCAACGAGACTGTATTATTGCTTAGGTTAGCTTAAGCTCCTATAACTCCTTTGCCTCACTGAAAAATAGAGTTGTTGGCCAGTCATGCTATGGCAGGGTAGTTGTGTCAATGACTGCATTTGAAGATACTTAATTGGTCAAATTTTAATGTGCACGAACATAATCACTTAAATGGTTTTGGTGAAATTTATCTATTGATAAAGGCTAATGACATTGATTGATCCGTGAAATCAATTACCTAGTGGGAGAGGGCTTGACTGTTGCTGCGATTGTGGAAATACTGGAAAGCCAAAAATCTTTTGATATCAAATATCAACTATAGGGCATGATAACGTACATGATATAATTTACTGGTCAAAATTGTATCAAATTGTGATATCAAGTTTAATAAATTATACCAGATTGACAAGTTGCAGATTGTTTTATTGACTGTTATAATTACATACTATCTATTTTTTTAGTTTTTATTTTTCAGATTTGCATTGACACCTCTAATTTATGTCCTTAATGATTCAGTTTAATTGGACATGCAATATCTGGTCGGATGCAATGTTATGATTGTCCTTGATTTAGCATATCATTGTCTTAATTGCTTATAAAGGTCCAATCTGTTATGTGCTGCTTATTTTGGTTGATGTATCCTTGCAGGTGTGGAATCTTTTCAACATTGTCTAGAAGAAGACTTTCAGATTGTCTAATACCTAAAGATGGGTTTATATGAGCATTCAGATGTTCTTCAGTGGGGTATTAATCTTTTTGACAGTGACCCTGGTTATAGTCCAGGATACTACAGTGATGTAGTTCAACATGATAATAGTGATGTCTATAATGGACACTACTTCCCAAGCCATTACGATACTGAACGTCGCCAAATAGAGAATGATGAGATCATTGCACGGGCTCTACAAGAAGAATTTTCACGGCTAGATATTGCTGAGTGTTCAAGGTATTCACAGACAGATGATGAACGGTTCCATGCTTCTGAGCCTGCCTGGCATAACACATCAATGATGAACTATTATTCAGGAGGTATCATTTAAGCACAAAGCTGTTGTGTACTTTATAGTTGAGGTTTATCTTTTTGCTAGAATTTGGTTGATTCAATCAGTTTTTTTCATATTCAGGTCATGATTATGCCCAAGATAGAGTGGATGACGTTGAACCTTCTAGTTCATGTTGTAGTCCTTGTGAAGCAGAGGACTGCTTCTTGGAGCTTACTGACAATTATCCACTAGATGATGAAATTGGGAGGAGATTGAGTCAGATGATTCCAATTCCTGTATGTTTGGTCTCTTGTGCTTTTGTCAATTTCTTTTTGGGGGCCGCTACTGGATACACGCGCCCGCACACACACACTTGTATTTTATATATATATCGCACCCTTTAATGGTCATTTAAGTAACAAATGGCTTAGTCATTATGTTCTATTTTGGTATTTTTGCCAGCTTACAGTGATAAGCTTCTCTCTGAATTACATTTTCTACCTTTTGTTACATTAATTGATATTTAGAGTAAGTCATGATTTTGTTTTTAAAATTTTAATTGTGAATTTTTTAAGCATTTAATCTTACAGTTCACCAGTTTTCATTCACAGTGATGAATGAAGCAGTTTCTGGTTTGGATATTCCACTCCAATACATGGTGTTCATTTTTGGAGGAGGGGTGGGAAGTAAAAAGGATTAGTTAATTTTATTTTATTTTTCGCTCTTGCATGTTGGTTTCTGCAAGCACTCAGTTTTACAAGTGCTAGATGTTGTTATTTTTCTTTTTTGTTATAATGATTTTTTTCTCTTTATTTTCATTCTACTCTGCAGTACATGTAGTATGTGATTTTAGAAAGTTCATTTATTTTGATCATTTGCATGATCTGTGGATTTGACTATGATGCCTAAAAGTTGCTTTTTTACCCTCTTTTGTAGCATGTTCCAAAAATTAATGGGGAAATTCCTTCAGTTGATGAAGCAACTTCAGATCATCAGAGGCTTCTGGATAGGTATTAGTCATAAGCATTATTACTTCTTAGAGAAAAAACTAATAAAAATGCTGGCAAGATGCATGTTTCATTGTCCAATGATGAATAACTGCCATCAGAGTGAGACTATTGCAACATATGAGCTTCATTGTGGTTTTTTCAATTGTTTGTTCGTAATTTTTAATGTTTAGGCTGATTGAAAGAGTAATTTAAGTCTTGTATATTTTCTTTTATCAGACTTACACTCAACATGCCAAATTAAGCCCCTCGTATTTTTAAAAAGATTGCAGTTATATGACTTTGTGGAGCATATGGTTCAAGGAGATGGTAATTGTCAGGTTTGTTGCTTCTAATATTCACTTCTTTCCAGACTTTTTGTTTATTGACATGTGCAGAGCAGTGCTCATCAGCTTTAGATTGTTAGTTTCTATATTTATTATAAATATCAAATCATAATGTTTTTCTGTTTATTCCTCTCCAGTTCCGTGCGTTATCTGATCAATTGTATAACACACCTGATCACCACAAGTATGTGAGACGACAAGTTGTGAACCAGGTTTATTGTCTAGCCTAGTGGATTATGTTTATTATGCTTGCCTAAATTTTAATGTATGTTCTGCCTTTTGGTGGACTATCTTGGGTTTTGATTATTGAATGGTTTAACCAGCTGAAGTCTCATCCAGAGATTTATGAGGGATATGTTCCCATGGAATATGGAGAATATTTGGAGAAGATGTCTAAGTAATCATCTGCACACTCCCTCTTTCGTCTATCTATATATAAAACTTCTTTTGAGCTAACCAATAGCTCCTTTTGCTTTCATTGACAATGAAACTAGGAGTGGTGAATGGGGTGATCACGTTACTCTTCAAGCAGCTGCAGATTCGGTATAAGTTTTGCAACTTACTATTTTCTTCCATAGAACTTTGAATATGTTCTATTATTATTCCATTTTTTGCGAGGCAATTTTTTCTTTATTTCTATTTTGCGCAACTTCTGGAGAAATGATGAAACAGTGGTGTGACCATTTGATTTTGACTAGTGTGATTTGCAAGTTTCAAATTTGCTTGCTTGCTTTGTGCTTAACAAATTATTCTGTTACAGTGATCATTTCTATTTTTTGTATAAAATCTCTTATTTATTTGCTGTTGACAGCCAAACTCTTGTGCCTACTTAACAAAATGATGATGTAATATTTTCAATTGTGACACTTAGTGTTACAATGGGTGTTAATAAATAATACCTAGTCCTTAATACAGGGTTGTAGTTCTTTGAAAGAACTTTTGATTTAAATTTGAAGTATTTGTGTGGCAAAAGTTTCAGGCATAGTTTGCTTGGTTCAAGCCTGTTAACCCTCTTTCCCTATTTAATTATGCCTGAATTGCATTTTCAGCTGTCATTCTGTGCACTCAGATGATGCCATTGTTTAGTTTGTAATAATATTTGAAATTTGAAATGACATGGTCTTTTTACTTAAGACTAATAACCCTGAAAAAAATTTCCTTCTTTTTTCTCCAGTATGGTGTGAGAATATTTGTGATGACTTCTTTCAAGGACACCTGTTGCATAGAGATTCTTCCTCATTTTGAGAAGCCAAGAGGTAAGATGTACTTCCTTCTGCTCTAAAATTTTCTTTTCTTTTCTTTTTTTGGGCTCATTGTCTCTTAAAAATTTTCTATCTCCTTAGCTAACTACTTAACTCTGTTCATATCACACTGTTTCTTGAAATCTTCCTAAACCTAGACCCAATTTGACATTCTTTTACATGCATTGATGCCTTCACAAGATGCTAATGAACAAAACTGTAACTTCGGTATCGGTTTATAATTCATGGATTTCCTCAGGTAGAAAGCTGGAGTCCTAATTATTGAAATTGTTTGGATAAAGCTCGATCTGTGTGTGATGTGATCAATATGTTATATTAGCTGTTCTATGAATTTTTGGACCATGGATTTTTTTTTCATTTTTTTTGGGTATTATTGCTTTACGACCATTATTTTTATTGTTCATCAATCATCCTATAATTAACTTGCATTGTGTGTTCTTATTGCAGTGATTTTCCTGAGTTTTTGGGCAGAGGTGCATTACAACTCCATATATCCTCAAGGAGGTACTTTTACAAAATTTTCATATTTAGCTTGATTCCGTTTGAAAACCAATGGTTTGACAAATCTTGTGTTTGGCCAAATTACCACTGATTATCCATAAAATGATATTTAATTTTGTTGACAATCTGGAGTTGACTTCAACTCCCTAAGCCAATTGGAATTCTTTTTTTCTTTTTCAGCATTTAGGTATTTATTTAATTTTCCAAATATATGGTGTGGGTTGGTTTATCATATATGCATTTAACTTATTGGTCCAGATATACCTTCAAGTGAGTCAAGAAAGAAGAAAAGGTGGTGGAACTTTGGAACTAAGCATTAATAGTGTGGCTGGCATAAAAAGAGCACCGATTTTCAACCTTTAATGTGCCCAAAGTTTGGTGCCTATGCATTTTGGACCATTGGATTATGTATCCAAATTCATCCAAGAGTAAGCCAACAGCCAATAAGGATGCCTTCAACTCAACAGGGATACCAAACCTTTGGGTTGCCATAGAATAGCCCCTAATTTATTATGTTCGAATTTCTTTGGCGGTCATTTTTGTATGAATAATTTGTTTTCTTTTTTATTAATTATAAATATGGATGTGCTGAGCCAGCTACATCCAAGTGGACATTTTGGATGTTTCCTGGTAAAAGATAAATTTTATGCGTAAAGGGTTAAAGTATAGCAAAGTTTGTTTCATGTCAGGTTATTCAAATATCATTCATATTATGATATCCACCAAAGTTTGTTAGATTGAAATAACAAGTGGTTATGCTCTGATTTTGTACATGACAATTCTTTCGTAATTTAAAATTGCTAGGTTTAGGCTCTTTCTTTCTTTTCTTTTTTCTTTTTTTCAATAATATTGAGATTGAAGTTTTGAAATTAGTCTAACAGGACTTATATCAAGTATTGAAATTGAAATTTATGAGACATTAGATAATCATAATCTTTAAAAAAGAGAGTTTCAAAAGATAACCATTAAAACACCTTACATGTCCGTTGAAAATGTTTATAAAATAGAAATATAGAAGACTTTAGCAGCTTTAAACAAATTAAGCATTCTCTACTTGTTTATTATTTAGAATTTTTTTTATCTCTCGTCTTCTATCCATGCATGCTCATTTTAAATATTAAAGAATCATTTTTCAATAGTAATAACAGGATAAAACTTTCATCAATTTTTTAATCATAAATAACTTTGACCAAATGCAGGGCATAAAAGGTATAGGTCCTGTCAATCCACAAAAAAGTTGCCTAGTTAGAGGACACCAACGATCATGCATGTAGTTTGAGTAATTTAGGGTCTGACCCTGACCCCAAAAGTTGTTGAATGACAAAAAGTTTGTGTAAAATTAGGTCAAAATGTTGATTGGTAGAGGGTTTAATATTGATGTGGAAAAACGATTTTAGTGTATATTTTATTGCATGCAATACAACAACTATCTCCTACAATAATGTATCATTTCTTTTCACTTTTTACAATTTAAATAACTCATCTCTCTAGAAGTGTAATTAATATATATATATATATATATATATATGGAATTAGTCCCACAAGTTATCTAATCTCTTTATTACTCTTTTTTTATTTATTTATTTCAACTTAAACTTCTTATTTTTATTTTAAGAAAATAAAATTATATAATATATTAAAAATTTAACTGAAAGTTATATATCCATATAAATTTTATCGTACTCATTTTTTTTTGGGAATAACTTTTCCCATTCTTCTCCACCAAAGCTCTAACCTCTGCCGCCAGCTATACAGTGGAAATTAAAGTTAAACATATGTTTAAAAATACTTTAAAAAATTATAATTAATAATGTTAGAAGTAAAAGTAGATCATCCAAACAAACCCCAACAACTGAGTAGGATGGAAATCACTTCACTCTGGGATATGAAAATCAATGGTGCCATTTCATGATAATTGTGGCATCAATCATAAATCCTAGGAACCGATATTCAGGATGTTATAATTGAGTTGTTGTGTTGTTCGACTTTTGTTTGCTGGGTTGGAAGTTTTCATGCAACTTGAGTCCTTTTTTGGTTATAAAATACGGTGCCTGAGAAATAATACATGAATCAGAGGATTACTTGACATTAAGTATTTAACGCACACATTTATACTACTTAGTATTTTTTTAACAAATATGAGATTAATAATTCAACTGTTAGTTTAAATATTTTTTTTAAATATATAAAAATTAATAAATATTCCATCTTATTACTTTATTTAATGACAATATTTTTTAAAATTTAAGAAAATATTAAATTTTAAATAATATATCTATAAATGTTTAAATCATATAAAATTTGATATACTTTTTTGTGTCAAAATTCTCTTTCAAAGTATTTAATATAATTACATTCAATAGAACTCAAACTTAATTAAATAATAAAATATAATATTTTTAACATAAAATATAAATATAAATTTTATAGGTTTCAAATAGTAATTTTTATTTTTCTAAAAATTAATTCTAGTTTCTAAGCTGATAACCAAACTAATTATGGTGTAACTATTGGCGCATAAATTTTTCCAATTGTTTCATAATTAAGGATGAGATGGGGCGTGCCTGGCCACCAAGCAAACATCTACTACAAAAATTATAATAATTTTAGATAAATCATTATTATAAATAAATTTAATTATGCAATTTGAATTTATAAAATTTGACAGACGAATTACATGGACATGGAATCGCTGTGTGGCAGTGAATGAACATAGTAAAATTAGTACTGTTTAGAAATACACTGTGCAACGTGACTTTGTGGGAGAAATTTTTGGATAATCGACACGTATATATTATTTTTCACAAATCATAAAATTGTACCACGTGTTATGTTACGAGTGACGAGCACCCAAAAATTTATCGACTTCGCTAGTTATATTCTCTTCCTCTTTTGAATTGTACGAACTAAGAAGACACGTTGAGCCCGTTTTGCTATTCGCTAATGTGAAGAATATTCATTCTAATGGAGTTCTTCAGTTTTTGAAACACATTTACTGTGGTTTTTTCAAAGGAAAATGTTTACAATATTTGTCAACGGAAAATCATAGCTCTTGTTATACATTGCCATGCAGAACAACGTTAAATTTCAAGCTGGTTCGTCTATCCATATCAGTAATTGCCTGTTACTGATAACCTGTACCCACATTTGATCTGAAAATCATCGACATTATTCAGCTTGAAGCACTCATATTTGTTAACGTGCGGTAAAATTTGCACAGCGTCGTTCAATATCCTAAAATTTAACAATCCACGGATTTGTACAAGTAATATGGATATTTTTCCTTTTATTCCTATAACAGTTTAAACTATTTTATATAAAAATAACTTAATGAACGTAATATAAAGCCAGGTAATTTCAATATTATGTGTAAAAAAAATAATTAATAAAATATGTACTTCGATAAGAAGTAGATTTCTTTTTAGCCAAATTTGAATAACCAAATTGATTTAATGTAATCACAGAATCACAACAAAACTGAGAAACATTGAATCAAATCTGCCAAAAGGGAACATGATTACACATTTCAACAATCAACATAGAACTTTAGAGCAAAATCATCCATTCTTGTTTTCACACGATGTAGAAAAACCTGTCGTCCATCTTCTTCTTCTACTCCCAATCATCGTTGAATTCAATTGATTGGTCAACGGTGGGTCCAAATCCAAATCCTATTTTTGTACACATTGAAATGCCAAACCTAAAACAGGTACAAATTATATTCATATTCATACGGTTTATAATAATTTACATAAATCTCTTTCACCCCATCAAAGAACCGAGTCACTTGTAGTTGTAACCCAACACTTCCACATTGATTCCACACAACTCTAAAACTAACCCTAAAATTAAATGAAAAAACCCTTCAATGCTACCCTACGAACATGCATTAACATTCAAACCGCTATCATTGTTCGCTGAGAGTCTCTTCTTGTTGATTATCCTCCGCCGTCGTCGGCTGCAACAACAGCGCCGTGAACGGCATATGACGGTACCCGTTAGCCGCCGCGAACTCCATTCCCTGCGGCTGGCAGAGGTCAAGCCGGCAACTCGGCTGCGGCGGAGCCACCGCGAACATCCCCTGTCCTTCGCCGTCCACCGCCGTCACAGGATTGACGCGGCAGGCGACGGAGGGCGCCGAGGAGGAAAGGGAGGAGGCGAAGGTGGATACGGGAGCGGATGGGATGGTGCCGGAGCCGGTGGCAGCGATGATGGAGGGCTCAGCGTGGCGGAGAAGCCACTCGATGGTTTCACCGTCGGATCGGTGGCCGAGCTCGCGCGTGAGCTGGAAAATGCGGGCGGCGCAGAGCGGCGGCATGCGGACGCGGCGGCCGCGTCCGTTGACTTTGGTGTGGCGGTCCTTGGTTGAGCGTGTGACGGCGGAAGGTGGTTTTGCGGCGGCGAGTTGGGCTTTGGGTTGTGACTCGGTGGTGGAAGGTTCAGAATGAGAAATATTGTGTACAACAAGTTGTGAGGTCATTTTAGGGTTTGGAGATTGAGAATTTAGGGTTTTGATTTGGGTATTTGAAAATGAAATTGACCCCACAAGTCCTCCATTGAGGGGTTATATAGTAATAGTGTCGTGGATTCATTTGAGTTCAGTGGGCCTTCCCTTTTGCACGTAACACATTCTTCACTGTCCCACGCTTACACCAATTAAGTCCAATTCTACCATACCAATTCTTCTGCTACACCCAAAAATAAAATACTACTATATTCAATTTTAAATCATTTCATTTTTTAAATAATGTATATATTAATTAAAATAACAATTAATATTACAAAAATACACTGATGATGCATTAAAAATTATAATAGAAATGGATGAACAATATATTTTAATAAAACTTTTAATTTTGATTTTTTAAGCAATACCTTAAGATACTGATAAGTATTTACTTTTTTATAAGTTATTTATAAAAAATTTGAATGTCATAAATTTATTTCCAAAAATTAATTTATATTAATGAAAAATCAATTATTATATTTTCAAAAGTATTAAATGCATATACCATTCTGGTGTTTTTACTTTTTTTTTATTCAGATTAATAAAAATAATAAAATGTGTGCACACTATGCAGAAAAAATCAACGAATAAACATATAACATAAAAAAAAAGGAAGGGGTGGGAGAACGTGGAAATTCAGGTGACTTGTCTCAAATTTGGTGAGTCAACTGACATGTTGACTACTTTTGGAAATTGTGATGTGAAAACTTTTAAAAATCTGTGGTTCACGGATTTTCTTTCTCGTTATTCTCATCGGATTTGTATGAACGAAAAATTAATTAAGAATAATAATTTTTAAAATAAGAATATAAAAAACTATTATTATTATTTCTTTTATCAGATGAATATATATTAAAAATATTTTTAATAACTATAAAAAATTTAGTCAAAATATATTTCTTGATTAAAAATTATTTTAAATTTTAAATATTTTTATATTATATAAAATAGTTTTAAAATAAAAAATCTACATTTCTTTCTCACTTAATCCTCCTTTCCTTTGAAAATAAGTTTAGTTTGAAGTGAGTCTCACCTTTTTTAAGAATATTTTTTGTACTGTGACTTAAGAATAAATTATTATATAAAATGTTATTTTTGTTATAATCAATATAAAACTATATTTATAGTGAATTTTAATTGATTAATAATGTATAAATATTTTCCGTTTATAAAATTAAAATATTCTTTAATTCTTTTTTTGTTTCTCCACAACTAAACACGTATCATTATTTTAAAAAATTTTCCCCTTCTTTTAAGCATGAGATAAACGTTACATTAATCAAATAGATAAATTATATATTATTGAGCGTCTGGATTAGCTCACCCTGGTTTTTCTACTTTAATTTGTGATTTCAATAAATGTACTGTGTTATCTGTGGTTTAGGAAAAATAAATAAACTATATTAATCGATTATAAATAAATTTATGGTTCATTAGTTATGCATCAATAATTAATGATCTATTATTAATCAGAATGCATCAGCTTTAAAGATGAATTTCTCCACATCACATTTTATTTAAAGAAAATATTGATTATTAATGTATAATTTTAATTATTATCATCTCTAACTAGATATTTACGGAGGAAAGAAGAACTTTTGGCAACAAAGCTTTAGCTTGGGGGTTTCTACATGAACATAAATTAATAATTAATGTCTACATTTTAAATATTTAGGTAAATTTAAAATATATATTATCAAATTTAATTATTGAAATGAAATAAAAAAAAATTTGGGTTAAGTTTCAAAACTAATAGTATGTCCTTAAAATTGAAGTCTAACATTGTTAATAAAAAATGTATAGTAAATTAAGTCTAACATTTTCATGTCAATATGACATTCATTTAATTTATCTTATCTGATAACGTTTTCTTAATCTAAGAGCTTTGGTGTTTGGAAACCAATATCACATTGAAAATTTATATATTGTAAGACTATTTCCAAGTTTTTTTTTAATACAATTGTCTTCTTGAGTAGTATCTAGCAAAATAACAAATATTAGATTCAATTTAAACATTATTTATCTTGCAATACTTTTTCAATTTTCCCCCCTCAAATTTTATGATATTGGTATTCCTGTAAAATAAAAATTAAACATAATTTCTCAATTTAAAAATCCACTCTCAATAAAAGAAAATGCAGTTTGACATAGTATGTGTATAGCGTAATCAAAATTGAAAAAAACAAGACTTTAACTAAATACATTACCTCTTGACTAACATTTTCATAAAAATACATTTTTTTAAAGGTCATATTTTTTAAAACAAAATTTAGTTTTTATATCGATTTCAATAATTGTTTTTCTTCATCATGAAGTTTAAAAAGTATATGAAAAAATTGTTTTCTTGTTTCTTTACATACGTAATAATACCTTTTAGTCTCTTCCTAACATTTCCATTAATACCTTCTGATTATATGTTCTTATCAATGAAATTAAAAATAAATAATATTTAATGTTAGTCTTGATGTATATTAATGAAAATTTAAATATTTTCATATCAACTTAAGATTATATATAATTTGTGTTGTAATTAATTCAATAATAAATTTGTAAATATTCAACAGTGTAAGAATATGTTTTTAATGAATATAATTGAAACACAGTGATATTATAATGAATTTTTATATTATCCTTTAATCATTAATTGTCATATAATAATAACTATCAACTTTTATGATAATTAATTTAAATGATATGTATAATTTGTACTCTAATTAATTAATAATATACTTTTTTTAGACTGGCAACGCATTAAAATCAAATTCATATTTAACTTGTACAAATATAAATTTATTTGTTATATGTGTGCTTAAAGAGAGGGTTCAACAAGAGAAAAAAAAAACAATAATAATAATAGTTCAATTATATTCTATTTATCAAATGTATTGTTGATTTTTGAAATTTATTATTTCACAAAAGTTCTATATTTTAAAATATGTGCAAAAGAAATTGAAATAAAAAATTTTAACACAAAAGTTAAGTGATGACAAATTTTCAAAATTAAGTATAATTTATTAAATATATATTTTCTTATATAAACTAATTTACATTTATCACATTTTCTCTCCGATGTATACACTTGAAAGAGTGTGAAACTTTCTTTTCATAAAAATACAAACACGCAAAAAACAAATAATTGAAACACTACATGGAAATTGAATTTTTGTTTTGGTTTATTTTTTTTTTTGTCAAAGGATTTTTGCTTTGGTTAAACAATGGGGTTTAGTGGACTTAGACGGATCATGGGCTTGGAGAAGCCATTTTACAAAGGATGGGCCATATTGTAGGAAGAGATGACCCGACCCAACCCAAATGAAGATGGGGCAAAAACAATATTAATATCATGGTAAATAGAAAGAGCAACCTAATCCATAGTCGGAAAATGAAACAATTCAGAGGTCTGAAATAGGCTACGTCTCTTCAAAGTTCTTTCCTTCTGCTTTATCCATATCTATCCAAATAGCAACCTTCCCATCATCATGCCAAATAAACTACACTTTCATTTCTCCTACACAATGAGCACACTGCAACCTACTTCTACTACTACTGCTACACTATCTTCTTAATGTAGCATGTGTTACATTCTCCTTCTTTCTCCTCAGCTATGGAATTTGCAAGGAGCATGTTTTGTTCGTCTCCACCGTTTCCTCCAAAAACTCATCATTGGAACACTCTTCCTTCGTCTTCTTCTACTTCTGGTGCTGTGGTTATAACTCAATTACTCTCTTTATTTGTATTCAGTTATTATGTGTATCTTTAAAAGCAAATTATAATTAGCTCTGCATTAATGTTCTGTTGTTTGATAAAAAAGATAATATTTTTAGTGTTATCGTTCTAGTACAAGATAATTTTAAATTAAGGGTTGTGGAGATAAAAGTGGCATGGCTGGAAAATTCGTAATGTGTCAATATACATTGCTCATTTTTCATCATCATACTTCCATGGTTCTACTCAATGCTACTTTTACCCTTTCTGGCTACTTTCTGAAAAATTTTCCACTGTTTATCTCTACCAATTTACATTGGAATCTATATTGTATGTGTCGTATACTTTTATTGTAATTCTTTTTCACTTGTGAATAATGGGTTTTAACATTATTGAAATTCTGTAAGCTAATTAGTTTCATAGGCTTTTTATGTTCCTGTGCTGTGGGTGCACACGCAGCCTTCCTTTATTTGTGTTGTCAATTTCTGAGTGTTTGGAGGACAAGGGAAGGAGGGGGGGTGGTGGTGGAAGTTTTTTATTGTTAATAAATTTTATCTAATTTGATAATCTTTAAAATGCAATAAATAAATGATAGATTACCAATGCATAAACTCAATGTCATAAACATTAAATAGATCTCTTAATTTAAAATTAAAAAAAGATTTTCCTTCTCTTTTCTTCCAAAACCTATATCTCATACCCTTAAAGAATTCCTTTTGCTAATTTGTAGATTTCCATTTACTCCTAGCTCCACACAAATTCTCATCTTTGATCTAAGTACTTTGTGTGTAACTGTGTATTCTCCCTCTGAGTAGAAAATGTGTTACATGTCTATGCTCATAAACCTGCAGTTTTGATGCTTCGCGAACAAGCTTCCCCTACAGTTGCCTCTTGGTCTTCTAGTATTTCAGCACAGAATTTTCCTACCTCAGTTCTTTTACAAGAGCAGCGTGATGAATATAGGCCTCTGTTGCACATGTCTAAGGAAGACAAGTCATCGCAGGTTCAGATTTTATTAATGCACTAACTTTGTCAAATTTAGGCTTTTTCAAATTCATATGATGAGATCCTTCACATTCTTGTTGTCAAACCAATAAGAATCGATTGACGGTCCATTCTTGTTATAATCTTAATTTATAGGTTTTTCCTACTTCATCACATAATGGACACAGTATTAATGAATTTTCCCTATAATTTACTCCAGGCAATTTTAAATACAAGGCAGATGGATATGGCCTCGGTTCATGAAACGAATAACATTGTCAATACTGATCAGGTAGTGCTTGACTTTAGGAAGCACCTGCATCTCTGGCCTCGTTTACAGAGCTTGTAAGACAAAATGTTGTTCTTCCACATCAATTTAATCATTTAGTTATTGCTAATTGTAAATTTCGCCCATCCTTAGTTGCCTCCTTATAGGTGCATAAATGGTCTGTTGCAGATTAACTTCCCCACCAACAGGAGAAATTGCTGCTTCATCAACTCTACAGCATGTTTCTATCGACGCAGAGAGGCCTACAGATGGTGTGCAATGTAATGGAGTTTCTCTTGCTAAGAAAGCTTTGTCTGGCTCAAAACATGCATCCTCAGTAGTTGAAGACTTGAAATCATTTAAAGCTGATGATGATTCAATTCCTTGTGGGTTAGTTCTATCTTGGCCAACTCTGACATCCTTAATTTATTTTTCCTGTTTATAGGTTAATTTGTTTGAGATGTAATGCCTAAACTAAAAACTTCCTTTCAGTCTGGCCTCTACTAGTTTGGCTGACCCTTCACTTGGAAGCAATAAAACTGTGAGGTCAACACGGCTTCTAGAGAGACGGTTGAAACAAAGAAAAGTACCTAAGTCAAAAGTTAAAGATGATGAAACCTACCTTGCTAGAAAGAATGATGCAAAGGAAAGGTTACGCATGGAAAGGAAGATAAATGAAGAATTTGATCAAAATGATCCCCTGCGCTCGTTCTTGTGGGCTCCTGAAACGAAACAACTTCTAACACTTGAACAAGAATCTCAATTGATTGCACAGATACAGGTGTTATGATAGTTACCCTGAATTTCTTACTTCTTTAAACACATGAGATGCTCTACTAATGTGGAATCTGCAACAGGACTTACTGAGATTGGAAGAATTGAAAACCCGGCTTCAATCTCAGTTTGGAAGGGAACCAACTATGGCTGAATGGGCTGAGGGTGCAGGACTTAACTGTCGAATGCTGCATGCACAACTTCGTTGTGGTAACAGAAGCAGAGAAAAACTGATTCAAGCAAATTTACGCATGGTAGTTCATGTTGCTAAAACTTATCAGGGGCGTGGTCTCAGCCTTCAGGACTTATTACAGGTAACCTTTGAGAAATTAAAACCTTCCTCTGTAGCAAAGGCTGTTTAGTGTTTACACGTTTCGTCCTGGTTTTTTATATTCTAAATTATTTCTCAACTTAGAAGAATCCATAAGTAAATGTTTTGATTGGGGAAAAAGAGCTTCGATTAAAGAATTGTAATCATTCTCTTCACTTCAGTGTTGTCAATTACAATCAGCTATGTGTTTTATATTTCTTTTCTGGTGCTGTTACAGGAGGGAAGTATGGGTCTTATGAAGAGTGTTGAAAAATTTAATCCCCTAGCCGGTTGCCGATTTGGTAATTATGCATTCTGGTGGATAAGGCAGGCGATAAGGAAGGCTGTATTTCGACATTCCAGGACAATCCGTCTGCCGGTAAATTTAGTTTTCTTAATTTAAGCTTCACCTTTGTGCCACTGTTCATAAAATTTTATAGTTTGTTGACACAATAAAAGGGATGTTACCATTTCATTAATTTTTCTTGTAATATCTTTGCTATTTACAAAGCTAGCATCAATCATATTCTAAACGCATAACCCATGTGTAATCCCCAGGAGAAGGTATATATCCTATTGGGAAAGGTAATGGAAGCAAAGAAGTTGTACATTCAAGAAGGAAATCTTCATCCGACCAAAGAAGAGTTAGCAAGAAGAGTAGGAATTACAGTAGAAAGGATTGACAATTTATTATTTGCTGCAAGAGTTCCAATTTCTATGCAGCAAACTGTGTGGGCTGACCAAGATACAACTTTCCAGGTATTGCATGCAAACTAATTGATATGATGCGATTTCTTGGATCTTCAAAGTGAAATAGTGAAAAGTAAGTGTTGTATCAATATCATGAATGTTTAAACAAGAAGGATTTAGAAGGTTATAATGTTATTCAGCTTCCCACAACGAGTGTTTGTGCTGAAGGAGGTTTTGCTTATCCTGATAAGTATAAAAACAAATTGATGGAAGTCTAATAGCCAACTGCAAAAACATTGAAGTTACCGTATACTTTGTTCTGTTCAATTCATTACTCATTTAAATTTTCACGAGGCAATATCTCCCTTTTTGGCATGTGGGATTTTTTGAACTTGTGGAAACAATCCAAAGTTCTCTTGTATTTATTAAAGGGAATATTCATCTTTTTTACTTGGAGTCCTTTTCAAATATTACTTAAATCTGGAATTTCATGTTATAACCATATAGCTCTGTTGTAAATTTCTGTTCAGTTTGTTTGTGGATGTCGCATGTGATATCTCTACCCTTTTCAAAGCAATGTAATATTACAAATGCCACTACACAACAAATTTAACCATCATTTTTTTATAATTACAGGAGATTACTGCAGACACCACAATTGAAGCCACAGATGTGAGTGTTGAAAAACAGCTTATGAGGCGGCACGTGCTTAATGTCCTAAGTATCTTGCTCCCCAAAGAAAGGAGAATAATCCGGCTAAGATATGGTTTTGAGGATGGCCAACAGAAATCTTTATCAGAAATTGGAGACATGTTTGGTTTGTCTAGGGAAAGGGTTCGTCAGTTGGAGATCAGAGCACTATACAAGCTTAAAAAGTGCCTTAAGAAACAAGGGCTTGAGGCATACGTAGACTTGCTTATATGAGTAGGGTTAAGTAGTTCACAGCTGAGACTTCCGGAATTTGAACAATGCCAACATCCAACTTTTGAAGGCAAATTTAGTGTTAAAACGTTCTGGGTGAAGACAATCCAGAGAGGCCTAGTGCTCCATCAAGAAAATTGAAGTGCCTATGTATCAAAGAGGAGATGAGGGTTATACAATCGTGAACACGGGAAAACGTTGAAATTATCTTTATTCTTAAAAAAGATTTTTTAACATTAC
This sequence comes from Abrus precatorius, assembly GCF_003935025.1. Classification (NCBI taxonomy): domain Eukaryota; kingdom Viridiplantae; phylum Streptophyta; class Magnoliopsida; order Fabales; family Fabaceae; genus Abrus; species Abrus precatorius. The sequence goes on from NW_020874417.1 coordinate 4,420,856, forward strand.
ATAAATAATATCTTGTATACGGCCTGACTTGTATTCTAAGATTATTTTGATTTAGTTTTCATGATAACGTATTTTGCTTGGAAAGTTACAGTTTTACAATATAAACAAACATTAATATCTTCACGTATAATGAGCAAGTATATTGACTGTCCTGAATAAAAATAAAATCAAACTCAATTTATTACGATGTAAGTCTAACAGTTGACTACTGCTATTACTTTTGTCACACTAATTAGTATTATTATTTGATTCACACAAACATGCAAATCAGCGAGGTTCGATTGAAACAGAGTTTTAACTTCAGAGGTCTCGTTGACATAATATGCACACAGAGGAAGGTGATTCTCCATTATAACGTTGCAACGATAAAGGGTGAAAAGATTAGAAGGAATGCCCCCAAAATCTCTCAACTTTGCTGCACAAGTCACGCACCTTGTCGCTCTCTCTAACCCTTACAAAACCGTTGCTGCCAACGTGTTTGATCATGACATGAAGTTTCTGTTCCGGAGGCAGCGGGGTGACTCCAAGAAACAGTGTTTCATTTTCACGGAATCCATTTTCTTCAATGATTTCATGATCTCTTAACATTTTGTTGCGAAACCAAAGGTTTTGCCTATACACTTCCACGTCCAACTCTTTCTCAATCTTCTCCTTAAGATCAAAAATGGTTTTTGATGATGACGTTTCTATCTCAGGCACTACCTCTCCCCCAGCTATTTTGAAGTATACCATAGTTTCAAATGAACAATGAAAAATACAAGGAAATTTGAATGCATGTGTAGTTGACTATGGTGACATTTTATGGACTATTGCATGCAAACTTGGCGGGTGCAGTTTGTGAAAATTGAGATGCCAAACTAACACAGTCACAAACCTTGTGTTGTTTAGTGTGAATTTTGTGATATATTCGTTGATATCATCTCATTTGTTTTCTATGAATTTATCTGTATATGACATGTGTTATCTAATATAAGAAATAGAAATATATTTATATATATATATTACGATCATCCAACTATAAGTTTCACATAGAACAAGGGTGGCATGCTTTCACATGGAGGTAACGTAGTTTAAATTGAGAGAAAAAAAAGAAGCTTTATTGGCTCAACCATTTGAGGCCCATCTTTTGGATGGTCTCCAAACCCAATATTATGCTGTCTATTTCATGATATAGTGTCTGTATTTCACATCTTTTGTTGTTTAATACCCACAAATTAAGAAAGTTTAATTGATGTGAAATATTATAATATTTTGATTTAATACCGATATTTATTAAGAGAGAGAAAGTGAAATATGATTAGTAAAAGAGAAAGATGATTGGTAGAATGAAAGAGGTATTAGGAGGCACAAAAAATTATTAAGTGAGGATATGCTTAGACAAAAATAAATTAACCAGGGCTTGAATTTCTAAAACTATGAAGTTTTGAAACAAAAACTAAAGTCTAAACAGCAATAGTTTACGAAGAAAGTAGTTTTTTTCTATGAATCTAATAAATTAATTCGAACTCGAAACCTTATTTAATAGTAAGGATAGCTAAGATCAACAGGCATTTATAACTTCGTGGGTCATATTTGCACGCTTCATTATGTAAAGTAGTTTACCATTACCTACAGCCCTGTAATAAATTATATTAGACCAATCTAAAATCAAATTGAACTTGACTTTCCTTCCATGGCACTAACTTTAGCTCACCACCTAATCTGTACCAAGCCTTGCAAAAAGCATTTCTCACATGAGAAAAGCAAACATGTACATAGCAAAGAAAGTACACACATTTTCAATACTTTTTTTAATCATTAATTTGATGCAAAATAATACAAGGTATAAATAACACGTAAATTACCAAATAATGTTTGAGAAAGATGATGCACTAATGGTTTGCAAATAGCTATTCTTAGTTGATTTTCCTGTATCTTCAACCAGAACCAGGTGTGCCTTAAGATCCTTAAAGGGTATTTTTTAAACCTTCGCATATATTGGTGGTGATCATAAAGCTCAATTAAGTAGTAGGTTATGCCAGGTGAATACCCATCACTGAAAAGGTATCCTAAAACCCAAAGAAGCTAAAGACAAGCTTACTAGTTACTACAGATACAATATAGCCTCCTCTCCCTCTTTACCTTTTTTACGGACATTGCATAAATTTAATTTAATTTTTATTATTTAAAGATAGCCTTCAAATAACAAATTAACCCTTGAGTTATCTACATATCATTAACTTAATCAAAACATACAACATCCACTATCTCTCTAAATATGTACTCACCAAAACTTCCAAAAAAGGAGTGAGGAATGTGAAGATGCCAAAAGGTGAATAGTTCTGCACACGTTAGATACTACTATATTGCAAGTGTGACCCATGACCATGACATTGCATGCCAACACTTCATCAAGGAGATTTCATTTCATGGTTGCCACGAGCAATATCTTCTGCTTTCTTTTGGCAATAAGCCACACACAACATGGCATCAAGGGGAAAAAGAAAAGTTCCATTATTCTTATTTACACTAGATTCTAAGAACAAAAAACAATTCTTAGGGGCTGAATAGGATCTATATATACATTGTTTCAGCTGGCCAAGTCCATCACACACCAAATTTCTTTTGCATATATGAGGCAAACACATAGGCTGGGCCAGCAGTTATATGACAATGTATGACAACGTTGTCAAATCTAACATCATGTACTTGTCTTGCTTTCAGTAGATAGTAAGAAACTATGTTCACATATACTTAAAAATAAGTAAGAAATAACAATGAAAAAAATATAAAAAATCTTAAATAGTGAAAGAAATTAATCAACACCCACCAATTTAATCCATAATCATTCTCCATATCCAAGAAATCTGTAGCCAAATCCGAAAATAAGTGACTTCATTTTTCTGGTGGCTGATCAACATAGTGCCGAGGAGGGTAAAACTAAAACACGTATCAACCTAAACCTTGGCCCATTCTATTTTCCAATGCTTCTGACAACTGATGGGTTGCAATAGTAACAGTCCATACCTGATCTAGAATATCCACAAAATTACTACCCAAATAGATATCTACTCTGCTATATATAAATACATGGTGGAAGCAGAAGCTTCAATGTTTCTACCACTTTAATATATTGCTGTATGGTGGCATATCAGGAATAGTACATTTCACAAATTGCCAGAAAATCATTCATGGCAGTGGAGGAAAGCAACACAAGCCAAAGCAATCATCAACAACAGCAAGTTTGTGATCCCTGCAAGTCCTTTGGCCAAAAGTGCAGTCACCTTGTGAAGAAACAGCGAGCAAAATTCTACATTCTTCGCCGTTGCATAGCCATGCTTCTGTGTTGGCATGAGCGCAGTGAGCACTGAGCCAAGGCAACCAATTTAGTCACACAATAATTGGCAGTGTCATCTTAGTTATTGTTAGTATTATAAGATTGTAACAATAGAGCGCCACCATGTCATTCTAGAAATTGTAACATTGTTCCATATGTTATGTTTAACATGTGAAAGAGATCAGATCAGTTTCAACAATTTCCAGTATTGTTGAGTAGATCTTCTTTTTCAGATGTAAAGGGTCTTTGAAACTCACGTTTTGAGGTTTAGTTCATCATGGTACTGAAATTTATCTGCATCAGCATCTATCTGCTTTTAACTCTTGAAAACTTTAAATTTAATTTTTTCAATTCTTAGTAAGGCTAAAACAGAAAGTAAGCTTCACTGATGAAATTATGATTTATAATGCAATTTTCTTTAATTGTAGAGACTCATATCTTTATACCTGGCTGAATTATAGTGCATAAAGTAACTTTGCCTTTATATTCGAACCTTTTCCTCATGAAGTGGGTATCTTTACAATCATGGCTTTATCTTTAGAGTTCAAAAGGAAACTTATTACAGGGATCACATTCTACAGTTAAAAAAAGAATAGTGTTCTTGCAATGCCTCCATTCATGGTCATCATTGCTTCTTTGCCCTTGTGATCTAATTTTCTCTTGTGTAATCACAGATGATAAAGCAACACCAATCAGTAACAATGTTGCAGGTGTCCGCAGAAACATATAAACTTTCATTGAAGAGAAAAAGAGGAAGAAAATATAGCTAGCCTTATTCCCCTTTTCCTCCAAGCGTTGCCAAGCTTCTAAATGATAAGAAAATTAAAAACAAAGAACCAGTTGCTGCTTGCAATAATATGCAGTAACAGAAGAGAGCTAGCTTTAGAAGTAGCATTTAAAATATAGTACCCGTTTGAATTAAATTTTAGTAAAATTAATTTTAAACCATTGAATGTAATTGAGATATATGAAAAAATTATTTTTCTAGTTAAAAAAACAAGCTAGTCTACAATTGATTCATAATAAACATCTAAAGAAATTAGAAAATAAGTCAATTTTTTTATAAATTCAAATGAATGTATACACCTAAATTTTATTGTAAGTTTTTATTATTTAACCTCTTTACAAAATAAGATATATAAATTAAATGAACATTAAAAAAACTAATTTAGCATTATTTTAAATGTTCATTGAAGAGTTTATTCAAATCATCTCACGTTTCTTAATGCAAAAATTATCATGGGTTCCGCACCTTCAAAACCCAACAGATATGATTAGTTACTTTTCAGACAATCTAATCACAATGGTCCTTGTGCTGAGGAAACATCAGACAAGAACAAGCCTCAGGTAAACTTATTTTCTTGGGTCCATTCCCTTCTATAACTTTCCACTCTCTGCTTTTTTCAATACATTTTGTGTCCTTAGATCCCTCCATCTCTTGATTAATGTTTCGTTCCAAGAAACAAATAAAACGTTTCAGTATATTCTACTGGTTAAAAAGTATTTACTGTATCATATTAAATACTGTAATATATAAATATATATTAAATAGGTTTATGCTTTTATGTAAATTATTATTATTTTTTAACTACTAGTATCTAAAGGATATAATTTATTAATTTAAAATTTCCCAAAAATTTTCAAGTCAATTAAATTTTATGTTCAAAATAAAAAAAAAATTTCTATTGATTTTTCTACTTAAAATTATTAAATTCTTGTTTTTATTCAAAATATTTACAAATTAAATAATTAAATTATTTCGACCCTTCTTTTATTCAAAACCCTCTATTCCACTCAAAAAAAAAAAAACCCCTCTAATCCAAAACGTCAAATTTTATCTAATATAAAAATTCTCAAATTTTTCTTTTCAAAATCTAAGCTCACATCGGATAAAATCCTTCAAAATTTAATATTTTTTTCACTGAATTTCTAACTCTAAACTCTTAAAAGAATTTTATATTTTAAATTTGGATTAAAAATATTAATTCAATAGTTTTAAACATAAGAAAACCAATGGTAAAATCAAATTAGTTAATTTATAAATAGAGAAACTAAATTGACTAAAAAAATTTCAAACACTAAAATCATCCACGTTCAAACTTTTTAAAAAATTTTAAAATACAACTAAACCTTTATTTTTTGTATGAGCATGGCTAATAACTAATAGACTTGGTAGCTCCAAAACCATAAGCTTGAACAGCTGTTACTGCGAAAACGATAGGTTTGATTCCATTTTATGTGGGCGAAACTAAGTAATCAATTGTCACATGCTTGGCCAATTTACTGAGCAAGCATGCTGCCCAATTTATTTGTGGGTGCTTTCTAAACTCATTAGCTTTTCTACTTTAACAATGGAACTTCTGTTCATCGTCACGTTTGATAGCGAAAGTCTATTTCCTTTTTCTAAAACATTAGATAAAAGGTTTTACAAGCACATGATGTTATTTGTTGAATAGAACACGTATTAAGTAGAGAGTAAAATGTTTAACTTTTAAGTTCTTAAGATATTAAACAAATATTTTTCTTTACAAAATATTAGAATGATTACTAGAAAAAGAACTTATAAAAGTTACTATTAGATTATTATTTTAACACTTATTAGTTTCTTTTTAAAAGTTTTCATAGCTAAAGTGCAAAAAGTAATTTACGTATTTTATTTTTATTTGAAAAAAAACAACATTACGAGCATTTTATATCTCTACTTTCTCACCCACCATGATCACTTTTTAAAAAATGGCTTAAGTTCTAATCCCTTAAATATTTTTTTATTTTCTCATTTTAATTATTTTTAAACAAATATCTCATAAATTATTTTTTGTTACAAAATAATTTCTTTTATTTTTTTCATTTGACATCTCTAAAACAACAAATTATTTCATTTGTTTCTTTTAAATTTACAAACCTTTTATCTAGTCTTCGTTTTAGGGGACACAGTAGAAGACTCGTAATATTTAAAGGAAGCAAATAAAAAAATTATAATTTTTAGAAGGATTAAATAGAAAAAAATATCATAAAAGAACTATTTAGTATTAAAAAAATTTATATTAGGAAGGAGTCATTTTTAAAAAAAAATTAAAGACTCGTTTAAATAATTATTAATAATAAAATTTAATGAAAAAATATTTAATATAATTTAATAAATAAATGTATTTTTCAATACAAAACTTAAATTAATTTTTAATCCTTAAACTCAATTTTTGCAAACTGAGATTAACAAAATTTAAATAACAATTACAATAATGATGAAAAATATCATTCGAAAGTTAATCAAGCTACAACATCAAATGCTTTCAAGAAATCATGGAGTACCTTCTGGCTAACTTAGAAAATGAAGGGATACTAAACGACACTAATGGCCAAAATTTCAAATGTGAAGAAGGCTGTTCATGAGTGATTTATCAAATATCAAGGTAGTGCAAATATAGCTAGAGAAGTAATTTTGGAGAAGGGAAGGGAGGGGATGAAACTCTTGTACCATAATTAATATACCCTTTTGAGTCTTAAAGTTAGCTTAAAAATTTCAAGTTAAAAAGTCATTTTGTCATTTCGAAAAAAGTGGTTTAGTTGACATATATGACATGGACAAGAAGTTTGAATTCATAAGGGCGGAAAACAGACCCTTATAAGATGTTTTTAATTAATATGAATGTAATTGATTGTTTTGCAGGTTACAAGCCAATCATTTCCTCGTAACAAAGCAACTTGAAGGAAGATAATAGAGCAAAGAAAGGCTTACAATTATTGTTTTATACAATGAGGACGACTATAAAATTTCCTTTGTGGATCATTGGAAAGCATGCAAAGCCAATTTGCTTCAAAAATGTCAACAAAAACAACTTGAATTGTCACTATGCCAACAAAAGAGCATATATGATTAGTGTGTTTTTTAACAAATATGTTCACTGGTTGGACCAGTAAATGCATGGTAGAAGAATTTTGTTGGTAGTAGATAGTTGTCCAAGTCATTCAAAAAATATTGCACTACGGAATGTTGAGTTTTTTCCCACCACCTAGCATGACGTAAAAATCTAACCATGTGATGGTGTGATGATAAGAACTTTTTAAATGCACTATTGCAATAAATTTTACCTTGGATAAAAGAAAATTGTTTTTATCATTGCAAAATTTGTTCAGGGAATGAAGTAGTCTAAGGAACTTAGATAATTAGTCTTTGAAAAAGGCATTTATGAGTTTGAGAAAATGATTAATGATCTCGATTAATTAGCACAATAAAACGGAAGTCAATCACCTACCGGATTACCTAGGAGAAAATGATGAATGTTCAGAGATTCAAAGCTTAGAAAAAATTGTGAATAATGTGATTGAAAATCTCGTTGAGGATGAGAGCAAAGATGATTCAACATCTTTAGAATCAACACACGGACGAAAGCACTCATAGCAGCAACAACTTTTTTCCATTATTTTGTTGTTGCTGCTGCAATTCTAGAATATGACAGCAGAGCTTTTTGAATGTAACGAGAAAAACTTATAGATCAAATCCACCTAAATGTAAATTTCAAGAAGAAAAACCAATAGGTTTATATTTTACTAAATTGTTTTAGTTATGTTTGTAATTTTAGAGAATTGTTAATTTATGATATTGACAAGACTATAGATTTATTTCAAACGTTAACAAGTGCTTTCAAATACTGTTTAAGGGATTAAAAATAATTTATCTAAAAATACAATAAATATATTTTTTTATGATTTTTAATGCAATCTAACACAATTTTAAATATTTTTTATTATTTAATTTAAACACATTGCTATAAAAAAAATTATATAATTTTTTTAATCATGAATTGTTATATTAACACGAATTATTAATTTATTTAATTAATATAAAAATTATATTTACAATATATTCTAATCATTGAAAATGTGAAATTTTACACAAAATTCTCATATTTTGTTTAATTTTCACTCTTATAAACTAATTGTGGCATTTTGGGCAACGTAATTTCTCAAAATATCATAATATACTTTGTGACAAACATCTCCCAAATGATTGAGTCTTCATCAATAACTGGTTGCATGTCTATAAACTTTATATATAAACGTAAATAGCATTGCTCTACGTGAAAATTAGAGTAAAGAAAACTATAATTGGCTTAAGTAATGAGATCAAACTATCTTAATTACATAGCCTTGGACCTTGGTCAAATTTAGATTACCATAATAAAATGATGGGTTACTTTTCTTCTCATTATGTTTGAAGTTTTTCCACCATGCATGATGTGAAAACGTTTTAAAGTTAGTAGGAAACCCACCAATGTCGTGGTCTTGTCTCTACTTTGGAAAGATTGTAACTACAATGTTTGGTCATTTATGCACTAATTAAAATGGAGCTTGTGATTGTTGTAAAAGTGGTATCCACTCTTAAATTGTTAGTGACTGTGTAGTGGGTCAATGAAACAGTGTGAACCGACAGCAAGATTCGTAAAGAGAAATAAAAGGGTGTTTTATGGGTACGACCCGATGCAGATGCAGGTGCCGCTATGCTCTCTTGATCCCCTCGTGTGGCCTTCTCCTCTTTCACTGGCAATTGCTTCACATCACAGTCACTATCACACTTTTTCCCACCCTAGCTAGGCTCCACCACTTCACCTTTCAAATTCAGAGATTCCATATCAATTTTGCTCTTTCTTTGCTAATTAATCCAATGGGTCACTGCAAATTATTTCATGTGTCATCACCATAATTCACATGCTATTTCCCCTCTATTCAGTATAGGGATAGTTGCTACACAACATGGTTGAAAGGAAGAGAGTGCTGAGAATATTTTAAAATTGTGTATTTGACTGAATCATTAGACAAAGTGTTATGTTATTTATAAGTTCAAAATATAATTTTACTTTAATAATTTACAACAACATTAACTGTGCACATTTTTACTAAAATAAAATTTTAATTTTAATTAATAAACAATTTCAAAAATATTTTAAAAATTACTCTTAAATTTTGTTTCTTGTTAACAATCACTAGCTAATTGGGAGTGCACATTAATACGTTCAAGTTGGGATGCTTAATTGAAAAAGAAAGAATAATTACTAATAAAAATTTTTAAAAAAATCATAGATTGGTAAATAAGGTAATTTTGGCAATGATGATAACAATGACAAAGATACATATCTCATAAAAATCTTTTAACTTTCTTTAAAGTTATTTCAATTTTCTTTTTAAAAATTTTTTGTGATCTAAGATTTTGTGGCTCCAATTACTCAAATTGCATTATGTATATATATTTTTTAAAATCATAAAAATTTAACATGACACTGAAATTAACATGACCTTAAACCATACAAAAATTTCTTCCCCTTTCTCCAAACTCCAAAAGAATAAAGAAACTCATACATATGAAGGAAGAAGAATACTAATAAATAGTTGTAATGGTACACTAGAAAGAGTCTAATACTACGGGGATTGGAATTTAGGGGGAAATGCGTGGAATACTGAGTTAGAATGGGGAGGTGTTACCAATTTAGAGTCACTGCCAAAAAACAGAGGAAAGTACTCATCATTTCATTTGTTGTACTGTGTCTTTGTGTAGTGTGTTGTACTGTGCGCATCTTCATGAGTAGAGACGCACGTGTGGGTGCTCCACAAAGGTACAAAACAGCTAGAAAATACGAGACCCATGCGATCCTTTTTCATTTTTTCTTAATAGATGGTACCCAATTACCTTTTCCCATATCAACTTTCCAATAGATGTCACAAAAAACTGTATTCATCAATCTGTTTGGAATAACTCAATAGGGGGAAAAAAACATTAATGCACTAAAGAAATCAGTGTGAGAGGATTTGATTTCCTAATGTTCTAGCAAATCAAAAATATTTTAAGAAACAATGCAAAAAGTAGTGCTCATAAAACACATTATCTAGCCCCCAAATTTGACTTCAGACTTTGTTGAGTAATTTTTCTTATTTTAACTTTAAAATAGTAGTTTACCAAAAAAAGAAGATTTTCAAAATGGAAGTTTAAGTTTATCTTAAGTTTGTATTTTGCAGTAAAATAGATATAAAGAGTATTTTGAAATTTTATAAAATTTAGAAATAAGATCATATAATTTTAAAAACCATATTTAAAATTTATAAAGTTAATTTTGCAGCGATAAATCCATTTTGGTAAATTAAATCAAAGGATCAGATTTATGTAGTTCTTTTCACAACTATAGATGATCTTGATTCATATAGTTGCAACATTTGAACCTGCTTTGAAGTGGTTGAAAACTGTTTCATTGGTTTAACTATCAATTTAGTTATAAAATGAACTAAGAAAAGTTAACTACCAATTAAATATATTACTCATTAAATTAATTAGCAACCAAATGTCATCAGATACTAAAACTGTAGCAGTTGAAGTAAATAGCAATAAAAAAATGTTGTTAATTCTAAATAGATTTTCTTAACCTTAACTCTTAACTCTTAAAGTTAAATTTAAGTAAAATTTTATTAAATAATTAATATTTATTATATTTTTATAACTTTAATATAATAAATGTGTATTCTTTAAATAAGATTTTTTATTCATGAATACAAAATATTAGTTTTAAGGGTTGAAATTAGCAAAAACTCATTTTAAGTTATTAATTTAGCAACCAAAATAATTGGATACTAATCTGAAAAAAATTCATTAACAAAGAATATGTTTGGTAAGACTATTTTGAAAGATTATTTGACTTTTGATATCAGAAGCACCATTACTCGTAAAAAGTGTAGTTGAATTATGCAGAAAACATGAGTGTATTCTCGAACCCGCTAAAGGAAAAATGATTAGTTATTACAGATGCAAGGCTAACACAAGAAAAACAAAGATAGGCTGTACCTTGTCCCCAAGTACATAAAGTCTATTTCTATATGTGTGGTCTTCTGATTTATTAATATATAATCTCTATTTTAAAATTAAACAAGTTATATACTATTTATAAAGAAGCAAAATTAGTTTATTATTTTATTTTTATTTAAACAAATATCAAATTAAAAATCCAAAACAGAAAATTATTTTTTTCTTCTAAAATCAAACTCCAAAGGCTAAATATACCCTTCGAGATATTAGTTAGCTGATTCCATGGTGCTCTCCATTATTATTATACGGCATACGTGATATGATTTGATATGTTTCATACCAATTATTGTGACACTAAGGCATGAGATAATTGGCAACCAACATGGCCCTCTTTCAGTCACAAAACTGAACCTGCCTTTTGGCTTATATTTATAATTGAAACGCCATTTGTTCTTTTGTGCCTTAACATTTACAAATGCATGCAAGCGTGCAACGATTTAGAGACTCTCATTACCACTTGGCAGGGAGCATATGTGGGGCTTATTTGTTAAATAAATAAGATCATTCCATGCATATGGCTAATCGTTGGCATAATTAAGTTATGCCCAAAGATGATGGATGTGTCGTATTCAAGGACAATATAGTTTTGAATTTAAGCTGAAAGATGTTGAAGTTTTGGAAGAAAAATGTTACTAGATTTTGACATACACAAGCTTCAATTAGAGAATTTGATGAGAGATAGAGAGAGACGTTTTGAACCCATGTTGCCTACTCATCATAAGTTTAGAATAGGGTTGATGAGTCCTCAATGAGGACCCATTTTACTTTAGTTTCTCACGTCCATGTGAGGCTGCCTCTTGAAACCATTTAATCAAATTATTCGAACTTCAAAAGTTTTGATAATTACCTTTTTCTTAATATCCCAAAATTATTTTTTTTTCTTTTGGTTGATTCCTTAATCCTTATCCTTTTTGTTATCTCTTGCTCTCCCCCTCAGTTAACTTGCAAACTTTTTAATAAAATATAATTGTAGGACCACTAATTTGTACAATGCATCGATAAAAATTATAAATTTGATCTGATTTTTATACCAATTTAAACTATTTTTCAGGAATTCCTATACAAATTTAAATACTTTAAAATGAACCCTGACTTTAGAGACAGACTAAAAATATCCATCATTGATATGAGAATCACTGAGATATTACATGTATATGTATAATAAATCATACATTTTATAAAATATATTATTGATTCTTTTTTTTTTTTCATTTAAATACAAAGAATTTATAACTTGTTGACTTGTTTATTTAAATTAATTACTATACGTGTTTCTTATAATTTAAAACTTTACTAATTAAAAAATTGCATGTATAATGGATGAAACATTATTTGATTAATATTACATATACAAGTAAAATAAATAACAAATTAATATTTTTCTTAAAAATCATTTTAGTGCAATAAAATCATTACTAAATCATCCTTAGTCCCAACAATATTTGGTTCATATTATCTCTTTATAGCACATAGGTATGTCGTAAGCCCCTCTCCCCTCTCCCCTCTTTTATCCTCCCTTAGCATGTAAGGTGGAATTAATTTGACTTAAGCAGATAGAGATCAGTCACCATGGTGTGATTCGTTTCAACAATTAACCATACGTGTCCCAATTCACAGTGACATATTTGCATCTTCCTGTTATTCCAAGATTTAGGCTTAATGTAATTTAACATGACTTAGTTTTGTGAGACAAGATTAGCTGAAATACTAGTTAATAGTTGAAAAATTAGCCAAATTTTTTTTTGAAGAAATGAGGATTGAAAATTGAAAGTTGATAAGTAATTTTAAGTGTTTCATAAAATTATCTGATCAATTAATTAATGCATATAAAACAATGTACACAAATACAATTGTGTTTATGTGTGTATATAATAATTAAAAATTTGATAAAAATAATACATGATTGTTGTTGTAAATAAATAATAACAAATAAATGACTAAGTATGCACAGTTTATTTATTAAAAATAAGGGTATTAATTATGGGTGAATAAAAAGTACCAAAACATAAAATACTTAAGCCAAGTACTTATTAATGAATGTTTTGTTTGTTTTTGGTCATCAATTTTATTTATCTTTTTTGGGTCTAGGATCGTCAATGTTTGATGTTTCAAATGGACAAAAACATATGAAATAGACATTGTACATTCTAGACCAAACTCACGGCTCCAGGCCCAACTCACAGGGTTATCGAGTCAAAATTGGAGCTACATCGTAACTTAACTCGGACTTTAAATGATTTGTTGAGAAAAAAGATAAATGAATAAACTCTCGCATTAATTTTTTTCATTATATAAATTTTATATTTTAATTTTTAAAATTATTTGTTAATCTTGAATTTTATAAACAATATTATTTCAATTGTTTTTAAAGTAAAAAAATGATAATAAAAAATAAAACAACTAAAATAAATACTTTTTACAAAATAAAAAAAAATCAATAATCAGAAGATAAAATACTTGATCCATAAAAAAAATCTCCTAGTCGTTGCGAGATACACTTTCTGCACCACGATAGTAAGTTTCCTCCAAACCTCATGCTCCTAACCATATCTCAGTGTTATTTTTTCAACATCTTGGTACTTTGGTAGCATATTGTGTAGTTCTTCCCTAAAATTTTCTTTTACTTGTAAAATCACATCAACTGGAACCAGTGGAGTCATCAAAATTGATAGGTTCATGCTTGTACGTGTGCAATGTTTGACTAAACATCATGCATTATCCACCATTCTAGTGTTCTTATGCATAGTCCGTACTCTCTACATTATGTTTTTGGCCCTTTCCACAACGTGTTCCTTCTATTTTTGGACCCTTGGCGCCACTCGTACTACACAAACACTATCATCAAGGCAAAACGATACGTTGACACCCTTTTTTTGGGTGTGAAATGCATGGAGACAAAAAAAATAAGAGAAAGAATAAATAGTATGATGAAATGTGTGACAAAATAGAAAGACAGAAATAAAAAAAGGAGTATAAAAATATAAATATTGATGATCAAGCCATCCTATTTAAAGAGACACGTTGCAAATTGCTTGAGGTAAGCACAACTTTTCTATTAAAAAAAATAATTATTTTCATCCTTTAAAAATATATACTTAAAAGTAGATAATGATAAATATAATTAAAGAAAGAGACAAAAAGAGATAATATATTAAATAACTGAATAAGTATAGATAGGTTAAAGTAACTGTATCTATTATTACTTTTGAATGTTTATTATCATTCTTATTTAAATGATTTGTAAATAAAATATTATTTTTTATAATTATATTAATAATGAAAATATTGTATATAAAAGCTTGTTAGATAGGAGTCATGAGAGTGGAATATACACTCCACTTAAACCCCCATCATCCTTTCAGCACGTTAGCCATTCGATGCAACCGTTAGGAGGTTCTTTCTACTCTTAGAGAGAATACCTATCTCCATTTACTATAAATAAAGCTGAAGTTATGGCTCCAATCTGATGATGATAATATCTATTGTTTTCTTAAGGAAGTTTTTATATATATATATATATATATATATATATATATAAGATAAATGATAATGGCAAATTGGTATTTTGGGGCACAGACGAGGGGGAAGCCAATTACGGAAGGCTTTTGCACTCTTGCTTACAATTTTATTATTTTATTGACTCAAATAAAAAAAGAACACCATTTTAATATCAAGCTATATGTTAGTTGAATCGTATTTTAAACTTCACAAATGATATTTCCATATTTTTAATATTTTTTATAAAATTCTTTTTTTTTTCTTAACCAATACTTGATAAAATCCTGATTAATACTTATCTTCAAAATTTAGCTACCATACCTTCTATATAAACTTACGTTAATCACATATGAACAGTTGCGATGTATGTGAATAACCGAGAAGTAAACTCAATTTAGCATGTTTAATTCAATACAAAAAGAGGAGACAAATTTATGAAATGTAGAAGAAAATAATAAAAAGCTTTTAATATTAGAAAAGAAATAAAAAAAGTGAGAAACTATAACCTTTTTTATTAGATAATTTTTTTAAAAAAAAAAATAGGTATATTATTCAACCTTTATCCAACAATTGCAGACATAATTTTTAAGGTCGATTATGTTAATCATTTCGACAATAATTAATAAAAAAATTACAATGAAAACATACCAATAAAATTAAAATGTACGCTTTTATATAAAGACTAATAATCTTTTTTACTTTTACCATACTTTATACGGAACCTTGATCACACTATGCCCATTTGATTGAAAATACACGTGCAAACCCATCATCCAAATAAAAATAATCGCAATATTGAAATAGTAAATCAAAATAAGAAAATTATATAATTTATAAAATAAGCAAGCTCCAAATAGAATGGAAGTGGCAGAATGAGTAAAGAGAATGATTTCAGACTGTTGAGTTCTAAATTTAAATATTTCTTCAAGTTTAAATAATTCTTTCCAACTTTCAAAGCGGCTGGCACCTAATGCTCGTAGCCACGTGAATCAGTGCTCCTTAACGAAGCAATGACAACAATAAATCCAATGGAAGCCTTACGTGAAACAGAAAATGAGAAGTACATAATAAATTAGGCAACCGTGCCGTTAATAAGTAAAACAAGCACAGGTTGAACTAACTGTAAAGATCATCATCATCAGCTCCACCGGCACTTGCAAAAGGGCCAGGTGCAGCGGCGGCGGCGGCAGTACCACCAGAGCTGGTATCTGCAAACCTGAACTCACTTCCAAACCCTCTTGACTGCTGCAATGTTTGGGCAAATGCCTGATACTTACGAATGTCAGCATCGCTTACACTCCTTCGTGCATACTTCATTGATTCTTCAAAATGAGCTGCCTTGATTTCAGCTACATCTTCCTCTTCAATATCCTCTTCCATGGCCTCAGGGTTATCTCTTCTCCTCCTTTCTCTCTCGATGTCCTGCCAAGAGAATTTTGGGGGAATATATTAGCTTTAAATTAAATCCAGTAAAAATAATTCTGCAGTTGTCAAAGCACATTATTGTAGAGAGAGGAGGGTGCCCCCCAACTGTACCTTCTCAATGTTTTCCCTTATTGCGTATTTGCATGCACGCTGGCAAATCTCAGTAATATCAGCACCACTGAAGCCTTGAGTATACTTGGCAAGAGCTTTAAGGTCAACGTCTTTTGAGACGGGAGATTTTCTCAAGCAAGCTTTAAATATCTGAAGACGGGATTCCTCATCTGGAAGGGGGATATAAATCAACTGGTCAAGACGGCCTGGTCGCAGAAGAGCAGGATCTATAATATCTGGTCGATTAGTGGCACCAATGATGAATACAGTTTTCTTTGCTGACATCCCATCCATCTCTGTAAGCAGTTGATTCAAAACCCTGTCAGCAGCACCACCAGCATCTCCTACACTACTGCCCCTCTGCAAGATAAAGCACATAAAAGTTTTAAACACAGCTAACAAGGTAATTATCGTGGTCTAATGGGCACACTAATTAGCTATTGTTTAATTTATTTAAAAGAATACAGAAATGTTTGAACAACCAATCAATTTAATCTGATGTTCAAATCATAGCATGGTATGTTGCAAACCTGAGTTGCAATAGAGTCAAGTTCGTCAAAGAATAGGACACATGGAGCAGAGCCTCGAGCTTTATCAAAAATTTCCCTCACATTAGCCTCACTTTCTCCAAACCACATTGTGAGTAGCTCAGGACCTTTGACACTGATGAAGTTTGCCTGACATTCATTAGCAATAGCTTTTGCCAAAAGGGTTTTACCACAACCAGGAGGACCATAGAAAAGAACCCCCTTGGAAGGTGACATTCCAAACTTCTCAAATTTTTCAGGATGTTCCACAGGATATTGAACAGTCTGCAAAAGAGAACATTATTAAAACACAGGGCGATGAGAAAGAAAAACAAGTATAGTGATGTTCGACCGCACAACAGCTTACCTCTTGAAGTTCTCTCTTTACATTTTCAAGACCACCAATATCTTCCCAGCTGACGTTGGGCACTTCAACAACCTGATTCATTAGCCAAAAAAAAAAAGTTACAAATTCATCAAAATTTGAAGAGTGTGATCACAAAGTGTTGACCAGGAGGGAGGAGGGGAAACTGGAGGACAGCATGCTATAAGAAACAGCTAGAATACTTACTGTTTCACGAAGTGCGGAAGGATTGCTTGATCCAAGTGCAGTCTGGAAATGCTCATTCGTCACCGCC
This sequence comes from Abrus precatorius, assembly GCF_003935025.1. NCBI lineage: Eukaryota > Viridiplantae > Streptophyta > Magnoliopsida > Fabales > Fabaceae > Abrus > Abrus precatorius. Next base: position 4,438,217 of record NW_020874417.1, read on the forward strand.
ATTGAGTTGAGTATTTCAGCATCGATGGACTCGTCTTCCAAATCAATAACATCCATTTTCTCCCTAATGCACTGAAGTGCAGCTTCGGTACACAAAGCAGCTAGATCAGCACCAACATATCCATGAGTGTCCTTGGCAATCCTTTCTAAATCAACCTGCAAATTACACAATGGGCCAACTTCTCATATTTCAGAACATTCAAATCAAACCACAATTTATGGGGAAAAGATTCAATAGTACATCTTCAGAAAGCTTCATATTTTTCGTATGGATCCGAAGAACCTCAAGGCGCCCAACTTCATCTGGAACACCAATATCTATCTCTCGATCAAACCTTCCAAACCTCCTAAGAGCAGGGTCAATGCTATTGGGACGATTTGTGGCTCCAATAACAATTACATGTGCACGGGATTTAAGCCCATCCATGAGGGTCAAGAGCTGGGAAACAATTCTCCTCTCAACTTCACCATGAGTCTTCTCTCGCTTTGGAGCTATTGAATCTATCTCATCAATGAAGATAATAGAGGGAGCATTCTTTTCAGCTTCCTCAAATGCCTTCCTCAGATTGCTTTCACTCTCACCAGCCAGTTTTGACATGATTTCAGGGCCATTGATGCAGAAAAAGAAGGCACCAGTTTCATTTGCAACTGCTCTGGCAATTAAAGTCTTACCAGATCCAGGGGGTCCATATAGCAGAATTCCTTTTGGTGGCTTCACACCAATAGACTTGAATAATTGAGGATGCCTCAATGGCAGTTCCACCAGCTCCCGAATCTGTGCCATTTGCTTCCTAACACCACCAACATCATCATATCCAACCTCATCTAACCGATTCTCATCTTCCCTTTTAATAGGCTCTCCTTCACAGAAAATCTCAGTGTCTGGAGCAACGACACAGTACTCAGCAGGGTCAGTTTCAATAACCTTGAACTCCACACTTCTCATCCCCCCTCTCACAAGGAAGAAGTCCCCCTTCCTCACCGGACGATATGCCTCGAGGAAATAAGCTGCAAGAGTAAAACTGGAGTCAATGCATGTTTGAATTAACTTATTACAGAGAACTAATTACTAGATTTAGCAACTTCCTCATATGTCATTAAGCAGTTGAAAAGAGAAAATATTATCCCCCAGTTTTAGGTAAATACAAAAAGATATAGTTGGTATTCATAGATTGCAACCCCTGGCAACAAGAGGTTCCACCTTGTTACATGGATTTAAATCTCAGCTTTCAGAGGTAAAGCTGCTTTAATCTACCCACCTCATGCACTTCGCCACCATTTATACGTTTAGCCATCTTATCCTTGGAACTCATTTGCTCCCTTAGTTTTCTCTCACATAAATTGTATACAAAAAGGTCGGTTCATCTTTTTTTGATAAGATACAATTGCTTATGGAAGCAACTCTCTCTCTCTCTGCCGGCCACTCCACCACATTCTAATTGTGCAATTTCTTAGCCACAATTGCTTAGCAATAAGAAAAATGGGATAAAATGCTCTTAGTATTCATAACAACATAAAATGGAACAGGCATATATACCCAACCGTGAGCAAAATGGGAACCAACAAAAATAACACAACATAAATTGCATTAAGTCCTGCTACCATTTAACTTCCACAAAGAGATAAATTTTTTCATCTATGCAGTAAGCATAGAAAAACCATCAGTTACTTATTAAGATTATTCATTTTCAATGCTTAAGAAACATCTTATCAACAAAACTACAAAACTATCAGTTCTATTTTCAATCCTCGTCTAACCAAAGAAATCAAGTACTAGAAACCAATGCGAGAAAGACCAAAAAAAGGCTCCGAAGCAGAAACTCACGTTTCAAGTAGGCATCAAAGAGATTCCCAGTAACCCCTTCAATAGTATCATCCACAGGCAGAATGTGAACTCGCTTTCCATATTTAACATCAGCGCATTGATGAACGGAAACAACGTCACCAAGCCTAACCCTAAGGTTATTCCTCACAACCTTGTTCATTCTTATTTTCGGCTCCTCACACGTGTCATCAGCAAGCGCAATACAAATCGTATCCTTCCTTTTCTTTCCCTAAACGATCAAAACCAGTACACTATTAATTTAACAAGGTTAACTCCTTCCGCGAAGGTTTTACAGATTTTAACCCTAACGCGTTTACCTTAATCAAAATGGTGTCGCCGCGGAAGAGTTGAAGCTTCTCCATGGTGTCCGGATGAAGGGCGACGACGGAGTTATCGTCGTTTACGGCTTCATCAACGACGAGTCGATTCGGCGCCTTCTTGCGTTCCAAGATCGCGGTGCTGAAGTCCCTCTTCGTTCCCTTACTGAAAAAGGCACAATCAATCAGAATTCCTGAGATGAAAAATCGAAAGAGAAGTTGACAATAGAATTGAGATCTGAGAAGGAAGAAGAAGCTTACGGATCAGAGGATTCGGGTTTGTCAGCCATTGAAGAGGAGGAACAGTGAGAGTAGAGAAGAAGAGAATTGAAGGAGAGGAGAATGAATGAATGGGATCTGAAATCGAGAGCGTGTGGGTAGGTCAGTGGATATTTATAAAGTTGGGGTAAGCTCCGTTTCTTGTTACCGAAGAAAAATTATAAAGTGCTTTTGTGAAATAATTAAACTTATTATTATATTATTTTAAGGATTTCAATATTCTAGAATATTTGAGATGTTTCCAAAATCTTGAAACCATGTTAACAATTTACAATTTTATTTTAAATTTATAAAATTACTTTAATTTTTCAATTTTTTAGGTGAATAAAGTAAGTTATGTATCTGGTACAAAAAAAATTTCTTTTAATTAAAAGATAAAAGATGTAAGTGTTATATACGACCATTTTTTATAATAAAAAATTTTAAAGATAACAGGAAAATATTTTTTATGTTTGATTTTTAAATATTTTTAATGAAATAAAAAGTCATACATAAGAAATATAACTATTACTGTTTAATTTTGATTTTTATAAAATAAAATAATTATATTTTTATTTTTATTGTTTTAATAAAATAAATAATTTTATATGAAAAAATATGACTTTATTGTTCACATTTAATTTTAGTATGTTGTAAAATAAAATAGTTAAAATTAAATAGAACAAATGAATAGATCTCCTGTAAACAAATCGTACATGAATGGTACATATTCTTTGCCGAAATTCAACTTAAGATAAATTTTGACAAGGTGTGACCAAGTTTATAATCAATATTTTATTATAAAATAGTTTTTTTTTTTACAAACTATTTAATATAATATTTTTAATTATTTTGAAAAAATTAATTAATAATTGAATATGATAATATAAATAAAATAAAAAATTAAATTTTATTTTTTAACACACGCAACATGTGTTATTTAATGCGTAGATTTTTTTCATACTAAAAATAATTTATTTGTAGTTTATTTAGCTAATTATTTAATTAATTTTTAGTTGTTTATTTTATAAAGCATTATAATTAAAGAAAATTGTACTTTCATGTACAACTATTTGCTTTAATAAAAAATTGAAAGTTATATTTTAACTATTTTATTTTATAAAATTTTTAAATTAAATGTAAAAAATGTACTTATTCCGATTAACTTTCTTTTTTATTGAAAGTTTTAAAAATTAAAAGTTGGATATGAAAGTGTCAAATATTTGTTTTCATATTTTTATTATAAAAACATAATCATATATTATATAATGATGACTTTAACTATATATATATATATATATATATAGAGAGAGAGAGAGAGAGAGAGAGAGAGAAAATGTTAAAATTGAATTGTTAGTTATAATAAAATGCATATTTTCTTTATCTTTTTAGCTTAATAAGCCTTGATTATTGAAAACTCTAAAAGAAAAAAAAATCTTCATCTTCTTAATCATTCAATTAATGAAGTTTTTTTAATTGACTTCACCAACTTTTTTACTGCTCACCATTCTTACCCTCGCATTATCATTATTTTTATTTCACTACAACTATTTAACATGTACCATTAACTATTACTTATTTAAATTGTGGCGTAGAATGAAATTTATACAAAATTTATATCTAAAAATTAAAACAATTTGACATCTCAATAGGATTATATTGATGATAAACTGATTTTTTTAACCATAAACATCCCCACTTTTATCATCCTCTGACTTAGTATATAAGTTATTTGTGTTAGAGTTAATATTATCTTTTTTAGCACTTGTCAATTTTTATATTTGTTTCTCAATATATATATATGTTTTTATCATCTTTATTATTCTTAAATCAAATTCTATTATCATTATTTTTTTTGGAATTTATATCATCCACAGTATCATACTTTTCTCGTGCCAATTTTAGCTAACTTCCTTTTAAGTTTATCATTGCATGCACAACATATACATTTACCTCCTTTATATATGCACTCAATGTAGTCTTAACTATTATGTTGCATTTTCATTATTGTAGACTTTTATTAAACCTTTTTTTCTGGATGAATATTAGGCTTTAGATAAAACCAATGAATACATTTTTTATAGCTTAACTCCATGAAAACTCCAACAATTTATTGAAGTGACCATTGGTGTAGACAATAATCATTCGTGACCTTTTTCAAACCTCTCATGTATTCAAACCAATACCCTTTTTAGAAAAAAAAAAATCAACAAATTATCTCTAAGATGCAATGAACATTGAAGTCAATGGTCAACTACCAATTATTCAAGAAATACACATATAAACATATACTTTAAAAAATGTTAATTCTTAAACCCTTCAATTTCATGCAAGGCAGAACATTGTTTTGAGGATAATCAAATTAAATATATTTATTTTGTTTAATTTTATTCATTCTCTTCTATTTTTTTTATATACAAATTGAAAACAATATTGATCATCATTATTTAACTATTTCATTGTTTTTGTCTCATTTTTAAGCATTTCACATATTTATTATAAATGAACAAAATAATACTAGTAGAAGAATTTAAAAAATTAAAATATAAACTAAATTATTAATTATATTATTTAATGTATGTTATCTTTCAAACACAAAAAATATATATAGAAAATTGAAATATCAAAAGCTGAACGAGTAATTATTCAGGTGAAAAAACTGAAAGAAAGAAGGAAAGATTTATTTAGGAGTGAAATTTGCAATTTGCAGCTGAGTGAGTGCGACCGTGCCTGTTGTACTCATCCTCGAAACCTCCGACCTTTCCATAGATGTTCCGTCAATCATCATCACCAAATTGATCGCACAGAAAAATAATGGGTTTAGGTTTTGTCGTTGGATTCCTTGGCCTTCTCATTCTATTTCACGCCGCATATTTTACCATCCAATGTATGCATCCCCCTCTTGAATTCATACTTATTTATTTAAACTTAATTGAAAAAAAAAAAAAAGCTTCAATGGTTTAATGCGCGCGTATCTGAAAATTTGGCATGGTTTGGTTGCAGATAGGGCTTTGTTGAAGATCACAGAGGAAGAATTTTCAGGGTCTCCTTTGAATGTGAGTGTTGAAATGTGTTGGTGTATTATTTATTGGAATTTTAAATCTTAGATTTTGGCAATTGCAGGTGGTAATTGAGGTGTCTCTTGGATTATTGTTTTGCATGTGGGCTGCGCTGACTGTGCCTGGCAAATTGTTTTCCATCCACCCTGACTCTGAAGAGAACAGGTAACTACTGCCCCTTGTTTTTCTATTTGGAAGTTTGATCTTGTGAACGGCAAATTATGCTTTTGGTTTATATGATTTTGTCACTTTAATGGAAGTAATGTTAGTAAGAGGTCATTTTAATTTTGGAGAACTAGCGACTGGATAGCATCTGTGTCCAATGAAAGCCGATATGCTTCCTTGACTTTGGGAATGCTACTTAGCGATTTAGGCTTTGATTGTGAGTTTGATTTAGGGCATTTTGAAAGAGATTATAGAAATAGCTGATGACTTTCATAAACTCTTTTAAACTTATTTTAGCAAGTTTTTTGGTATATTTAATCAAAATAAGTTCTCCACTTGTTTGGAAAGGAAATGAAGAATAGGGAAAGGAAAAGTATACTTGTTTGGAAAATTTTTAATGAGGGGAAGGAAGTGGACTGTGTTCTCCACTTCCAATGTCTATACATTCCTTTTCTGTTTTCTCCGAGTTTTCTTCTTTATACTTGTGCAATCCCCTTCCTGAGACTAATAGCTGCTGGAGAAAGGATTTTATCTGTTTTCCTTCAATGAAAGTGTAATTTCTTTTTGGTATCTTATCATAATTGATCTCCTTTGCTTACTTAAGTTGCCAAACAAAGGGAAGTAACTCGCTTTCCATCCCCTCTTCCTTTCCTTTCCCCTCCTCTAAATAACTTCCAGTTCCAAATATAGAGCAAATTATCATCCATATGTATTGGTGAGGATCCATTAATTTGTCATAGCACCATGAAGCTACTTCTGTTAGATTCTTCATTCATAATTCTGTAGATTAGATTCTAGACAACTGGATTTGACAATTATGCTTAATTTGGCATTATTTCTCAAAAGAAAAATGAAAAGGAAATTCTGACTGTTCCTCAGCATGACATAAATATTACCAGAAGGCTTGATTTCAGTGGTTCAGCCATTCTCCCCCTCCACATAGTTGTATGATTTATTATTTTATTTCATTGAGTGATATAACAATTTAATGAACAGGAACTAGTTTTCTGCTTAGTCTGTCGGATAAGTGTTAGATACTTAGATGCACCCTCCATGAAAATATGGCTTGATGTCCAATATATAATTATGTTTGTGTAAAAGCATGCTACCTTATAATGTACCGTGATACTTTACAAACCCTTTTCAGGACACCGGTAGAGCTGTTTTGTTGTTCTTGGAACTTTTGTCATTACCATTGATGCGACATAGTCAAAATGAGTGATGTAAGTGGTGTTTGATTTCACATTGGAAAGGATATTAAGAGTGGTGTGCAAAAAGTGTTCAAATATCTATCATTAATGTATTAGTCCTTTGTCAAAGGAATTTTCTCTTTCCAAAACTCTGTAATTGCTATATTTGGTTGGACTTTGTTCATACTTAAGTATAGAACTTCTTGATGTAGTAACCTAGTCTGATTCTACTTGTGTCTGGTGTGATATGAATTGTTATGGATTTACTTGGATCCCAATCACCTGGGTTTGTTACCTTGGATGCAGGATTGTTTCTTTACCTGCCAACGTGGACTTCATGATCTTCAACCATCGAGGCAAAGTCTTTCCTGTAGAAATGGATGTGAAGCTGAGACATTGAGGACTTCAATATAATTGGATCAAGTTCCTTCATTTCTTATACCCGGAAGAAAATTTTTTCCTAAAAAATTGAATAATTTATTTGTGCATTTGATACAAGTGTTGGTTGACATAAGTTTTGCAGTTTTCTTTTGTAGCTTCATACTTAGCATTTCTGTACTGGCACCTAGCTGTCTTTGCAATTTTGACCGCATGTTACTATTAGTCCCTTTTATGATTTTGTAGCCTCCAATTTTATCATCACATTTTGACTATTGAATGGTAATGTTCAAAATTGAAAGCTAATGATATCGTCTATCTAGGTGAAAAATGCTTGAGCTTTGTTAGGTTGCAAATAATGTGTTCAATGCTCAATACTTAAATGCATTGAGCAAATGTTACCCTTTTGATGCCACATGTCTGGAAGATACCAACCAATAAGGTTATCTGTAGCATAATTGGCGTTCAACTTCAATCAAATGATGGGCTCTGGGTTTTCTGAAATGCCTGGAAAGGGTAGGAAATGAAGGGTAAACCCCAATTTGTACAGGGTAGAAGATGGATGATTAGTTATATACGCGTATAATTTTACCATTCTTTTGAACAAATCTGACAGTATCCTTTTTCTATATAATTTACAATCTTATAAATTACAATCTTATAAATTAATCTTGTCTTGTTTTACTAAACTTGTAGGGTTTCCATAACATGTTTAGGAAATATTTTTTTCACTCTTTATAAGTTATTCCGTTTACTTAAAATATAAATTATTATCTAGGTTGAAATAAATAATCTTTTACAATTCGACCCTGTTAAAATTTATATGATTATATTTTCTTTTTTTCATATACTGTTATTATTATTTTACTCATTTATATATTTTTCCTTTATAGGCTAATATTTTAATAACTATAACTACAAGAATAAAACATTTTAAAATTAATACCCTAATAAGTACAGTCTATAAAAACCAAAACTTTAAATGAAAGAAACATATAAGAATTAGAGTGTAACCAAGTAAGGATAAAAACAAAATCAGCAAAATAAGAAAATCCGACAAAAATAATTGTCAGCACAAAAATTCAAATTGAATGAAGCTATAGAAAACAATTATTTATTTAAACCCAACACTATCTTCATGCTTTTACGAGATTATGGGAAAAAAAAAAACCAATAAATATAATATACATCTCTGAAAGTATATCTCAAGTTTAATCATCTGGGATAATATTAATAATAGAACAATAAGAAAACACTTTAGCACAAGTTCTTTAACAACCCAGCATCTAATCATCATCTTTTAACAAAGCAAGAAATGAAAGAAACTTTGCAAAGAGAACCCACTACTCAGAACTCTATAAATTAACCTCCCCCTGTATGCTTCATTCACATCCACCACATTCCATTTCCACCCTCTTTTCTTTGCGCAGATCTCACTCTTCAGCTCTCTCAATTAATTTTCCCTCTCATTCATCCATTGCAAGACTCGGAACACTCACCACTTGTAGTTTTTTTTCTTCTTCATTCTCCGAACAGCACTCTTTGGAATTCAAACCTAATGGGAACCAAAGAATGCCGCTCGTGGAAACCCTAATTTCGGTCCGAAATGAGCCATGGCGGAGAAAGAGCTGCATCCGATGACTTTGGGCGAGCCGTGGCGAAGCTAGCTGTGGCGCAGGTATGCGAAGCAGCTGGGTTCCACGGCGCGAGAGACTCGGCTTTGGAGGCCCTCGCCGACGTCGCGATTCGGTACCTCGTTGACCTGGGGAAAACTTCAGAGTTCTACGCCAATCTCTCTGGTAGATCGCAATGCAGCGTGTTCGACGTGATTCGAGGGTTTGAGGATTTGGAATCGCCGCGAGGGTTTTTACTGAGAGATGTCATGAATTTCGTCGAATCAGTGGATGAAGTTCCGTTCGCTAACCCGATACCTAGTTTTCCGGTGATTCGGGAACGGAGGAACATTCCGAGTTTCGTGCAAATGGGTGAGACACCCCCGTCGAAGCACATTCCAGCTTGGTTACCGGCTTTACCCGATGCTCACACGTATATTCACACACCAGTGTGGGATGAGAGGGTTTCTGATCCTCGCGAGGATAAGATTGAACAAGCTAGGCAGCGTAGGAAAGCTGAAAGGTCGTTGTTGAGTTTGCAGAAGCGGTTGTTGTTGCGTAATGGGTCAGTGGAAGCAGCAACACCATCTACTTCTTTGGATCCTGAAGAGGGGGTTGCTAAAGAGAACAATAAGAATAACAATCTGGTTCTTCCGAGGAATAAAGAGGATTCGTCGGTTAAGGTTTCGGTTTTGGATGAAGGTGGTGTTGATGGGAACCGTGTTTCTGTGTTGGATGCTTTTGCTCCTGCAATTGAGGTGCTTGGGAGTAGGGGTTTTTGTGGTGGTGATGATGATGATGATGATGGTTTGGAAGGGAAGAAGAGTGATGTTCCTGCTGTGAGGCCTACCGTGCATTTCAAGTTCAGGACTGGGAAGAAGTTTATTGGGGAGTCTTTGGATACCAGGCTTCAGAAGAAGGATGCATCGAGAACGGCTTCGTTGGCTGGTCGAGAAGATGAAAGGGATGATAAGAAGAGGAGGGCTGAATATATTCTCAAACAGTCCATAGAAAACCCACAAGAACTCACTCTGTTGTAGATTGATTATTTTGTGTTTGTTGACTCACATATGATGGATTTGAATTGAGTTGGCATCGTTTGGAGGCATAAGGGGGTGTTCGGAGATTGAGGGCTTGCTGATCTTCTGGTGAGGATTTTGTGACTTACCTGTAGAATCACTCTTAACATCTTTTTAGAGCAGTTAAATTTGTTTCTTTCTTGCTAGTTTAGCTGTAATTTTCCTACGGATCTTTGAATATAAAGCTCCTGTCCACATCTCATATTGTAGTTTACACACCTAATTCAATTGAATCAATATACTGAATTTTCTGTGCCCATGCCATGATCTTCATGTTATGCTGTAATAGCTTATTTTCTAAGGTTGTTGTTACTGTTATCCTTGTCAGGGTTTGGTCTTGTTAGACCCAAAGAATAGGCCGTTCCTAATTGTGTTTATTTTGATTTGTGGTGCTTATATTGTTGGTTTTGCATTTCTTGCAAAGGATTGTGAACAAATTTTTATGTATTTTTATCCCCAAGTTTAGATTTTACATTGCTAGATAGGAAAATAGATATTTTATGCGAAAGTTTTGGTGTGGGTACTTCAATAATTACTTCTTTAGTAGAAATATAATAGCAGTATTAGTATCTCAGTGGTGGATATGATATGGTAAAAGTATTCTGTATGCGTGCCTGATATTTTCTAGTTAGTTGTTTTTTTTCTGTTTGTGGATCAATTCTTGTTTTGTTTGTTTCTCAAAAAAACAAACATTGAAAAATATGAAATAAACTGTTGCTCCCCTGCACCTGTGTTAATTTAAGATATTCATGCATCGAACCAGATTTGATATCTTATAATGATAAATAATGCCTATTTTCATTGGTGTTGTTAGTTGCATCATGATACGTGGGTCTGTTATGTGATAGGTATCAGGGAATCAGAGATAAGAAATGTGGAAAATCTGTATTGTATTAACTATTAAGGCTTTGTTTGGATAAACTTATGGATAAGTCCTTGTAAGAGAAGAAAAACAATATAAAAGATTAATTAAAAATAATTGATGTCTTCAAATTTTAGAGAATTTTAGAGAAGTTATATGAGATTAGCTTTTAAAGAGAAGTACAAGTTAATTTTAACTTAAGGGAGAAGTTTTATTAAATTTTTATATTATTTTTCTTCTCTTATAAGGACTTAATCCACAAACTTATCCAAACAGGGCCCCTAAGTGTATAAGACTCAAATCAGCTAATCACAGAGCCCAAACAATGTTGACAAGTACTGAGATGAAAGAAAGGAAAATCTGAGCAATTCAAGAGTGCTCAGTGCCTCAGTCTCTCCCTGTTCCTGAGTCTAACCCTAGTTCTTCCTGGTCTCAGCATTCTCTCCTCCAAATATTCTTCACATTCCCTCTCAACGGATTCACAAGAGTCATCCCGATTCTCTGCTGCCAGCTAGGTAGTCGGTTACCCCTTCTTTCTCTCACCCTTCCTCCTTTTGACATGCTTAATTTTTGGCTTCTCAATGTGGGCTGTAGGTGTCCCCACCGTGGAAGGTTGGGAAGTTGTCTAGGACTCCCACAAATTTTCTCAGGCAGGGAGCTGTTGCCATTTGATTAAAACCTCCATCTCTTCTTGCTGGTTTTGTTGATTAGCTATGGCTTCTTCAAGTTGCACGTGTAATTCCCAGTTTTCAGATAAACAAGCCAGCAAGGGCTGAGGTTGGGTTTGGGTAGCAGAAAAGATTATTTTTTGAGTAATGAAACAGGAAAAACTGGATGGACCAAGCTGCCTGCTGGTGGGGCAAGTTTGTAAGCGACTGGACTGATCTTCTTTATGACTTCATAAGGCTCGTAATGTCTTGGACCCAACTTCTGATTCGTCCTTTTAGCTAAGCTCTTCAGTTTACCTGGATGAATTTTTATGAACACCCTATCACCAACTTGAATGAATATATTAGGAATTTGGCCTCCCTCTCTCTGGTCCAGAGTCTGACCCGTATCCTGCTTGCCCTCCTCTTGGCATTTTCTCTTCTTAATATTCCCAACATTCCTTCTCAACAGCTAGACTTATCTCATTTGGCATGATTGGGTGCATTGCCCCCTTCCTCCGCCTTCGGCACATGCTTAATTTTGGGCTTCTCAATGGCCGTATCATCATATTTGTGTGTTTATGGCACTATGCATGTGGATTAAATTACAGGCAAGGGTCACGATAGCTAAATCACGTGTATTCTCGTAGGATGATTGGTATATATTTTGTTTATAACCTCCTGCAAACAAGGTACTTGTTTAATAAGGCTTTTTTTCCACTTCATCATTATCTCTGTTCTACTTGAGTTATGAGTACAGTCGGTGTTTAACCAAACATTTTCTGAATTTTATTATTTCAACAATATAATATATATGATGCTCCAAAACAGTACTTTTTATGGACGTTTTTTGTACACAATTCTAGTACTAGAATTGTTTCTAACTGTTAGTGTTTATAAGCCAAAGTTTTATTGAAAGAAGTACGAGAAGTACTCAATTTACATCATACAATATAAAATAACTGTCGCTTGTTTAACTTTTTAGATTCTACACCATGTTGCTTATTTACCTCCATTGAGGCGCTGCGAAATTACCTCATCTTGCGATGCATTTGCCATGGGTCTTCAGCACCATAATGATTATTCTCAGTATCTTAATACAAAAATGTAAAAGAATATATCATATCAGCCTTTTTTATCATGTTATGTATCTGTCACGGCTAATAAAAGGCATTCTCTTCTTTTATTTTCCACCTTTAATGCATACAAGTTGCCCAACAGAGGAAACCTTTGTCTGTTCTACCAAATTTTGAATACTGTGTTTCCTTCAAGTAGCTTTGAAAATGTCAACTGCAAGAAAAATGATAGATGATGATAAATAAATGGGAGGCATTCACATACAGTGACATGAGATGAGTAAAGAAAATTAAGATCTTAATAGTTTGTTTAATAACTAAATCCTTATTTTGATTTCTAAGATAATAAGTGTAAGATATTTTAATTTCTAAATTTTTAAAAATGTTATGTTACTCTTTAATTGTTATTTTCATTAAACATTTTAATTTTTAAACTTGAACATAATACTAATATTTCATGGTAAGTATCAGATACGATTAATTACGTGATATAGTATATTTTTTTAAATATTTTAGTCTTTAAAATTATTATTACTAAGACAATTTAGTTTATATTTCTTAAAACATTTCGACTATCAAGCATTCTTCTTCTATATCATTTATCACTACCATCATCAGAAATTACTATTTCCAATCATTGTCTATATTCTCTATTGCCATTAATGGTAGTTTCAAAGTTTTTTACTGTACATTTTCGTGACCATGATGCTTCTCTGTTTGGTCTTTACCTGAAATTGAAATCTCTCTTACTCTTAGAACGTTTGTGTCAATGTCCTCTTAACCCGAAAAAATTTGATCCTGTAGTGGTTGAACTACTAGTGCACCCTCCCTAAAAATGAAAGCCAATAACAAAAAACTCTCTATAAGAGCTTAAACATGATATATATTTTTTATTCGAGAGATGAAAAAGTTGACCATTTTATTGCGTAGGGATACATGTTATTATTTCAATGTGTTTATAAGTATTATTTTTAAATTAATTTAAAATTATTCTTATGCCTCATATTCTTTATTATATATATTTTGTCTTTTATAGAAAAATATATTCTTTATTAACACTTAAAAATTTGATAAAATTTAATTTTATCATAATTTTATATTATATTTAATATTTTAAATTAGTATATGTGTATTTTTTATTACGATTAAAAATAATTATGCTATTTTAGTAAGTTATGGTTAAAAAATAAAATATATTAGTTTTTTTTGCTTTAAAAATATGTTTTAAATATATCAAGATAATTTATTTTATACTTGATTATAAATTATTTTTTTAATATAATTTGCAAACTATCTTAAAAACTTAAGAATATATTTAAAATATTTCAAAAATAATTATAATATCATTGAAATATATTTAATATTTATTAAATATAACTTTGAAAACCAAATTTGAGTGAATTTTACATATTTCTAATAAAAAATTGTCAATTATTTTGGAAAAACGACGTCGTGAATTACGTAGCGTAGGTACAGGCGTGGTTTGATGTTTATATTGGGAGAAGTGGATAAGAGGAGACAGATGGTGGTGGAAAGTGTGAGAAAGAGGAAGGCGAAAATGGAGAAGTATTTTGGAAATGCTTATCGTGGTGACCCCGGCGTGCCCCATTCGGACCCGGATCGATTCGTCAACATTTGGGTCGGATCCGCTCTCTTCGGTGTTCTCACATATTTCAATCCCTATATGTGGCAGCTCTCTAATCAGTACAAGTATCACTCTCCCTCTCTTCCTTTTTCATTTCATTTGATCTATGTAATCGAATTCCATAAACGATACCATGTAATCGAATTATTGTTACTTTACTAGTGCTTAGCTTTACTTTTGGGGTTTACTCTATGGATGCTAGGGTTTACTCGTATGTGTGTATGTGCAGCAACTGTTATTATCATGCATTTGACTCCTATACTTGTTCTGCGAGATGTTTCAGTTATTATATCATTATTATTTTGCTTTATGATTATTACCTTAATGCTTCAATGAGTGAAACTGTTGTTTTCTGACTTTCTCCAATGCCACTTTCCTGTCCCGTTGTTTTCTTCAATATCACAAACTTACATCACATATTCTAAGATCCTTTAATGTGCAGTTGGCATGACAAAGCAATGTTATTTGAGCAATATCACTGGAAACAGGCAATGAAGAAGAATCAGCCTTATGAGTTCCTGGTATGCTATTTTACCATTGCTATCTAAATTTTCTGTAGGGTATGATTGGAGGGAAAGAGAGAGGAAGGCATTTTTTCAATTTTAAATTAAGAAAATTATATAATTTATTATGATAAATACATAATTAATACATTAAATTTACTGTTAATTTTTTAATTTATATCTTTTATTTTAAATAATATTTTTGAATATATTTGTTTAAAATAAAAATTTTACCTTCGTCTCTCAACCCCTTAAAGCTTTAGCTCAACGCTGGCCTATGAAGTTCAGACTCTGATACAGTCACCACAGGTGACATAGCTAATGTCTTAAATATAAGTCACTTGAGACACTGCGCGCACACACACAAGCTAGCTTTTCTAAAAGAAAGAATTTTTTTTTTAATACTAATGGATGTTCATGTATAGTTAAGTTTTGAGTTTTTTAAATTTGACACCTATTGCAAAGTGTTAGATATGTGTCGAACAAGTATTTGAAAATTGTTGGTGTTGAAAATGTGTCCAACACCGTGATACTTCAAACAAGAGAGGTGTCTGAGCTTTGTAACACTGATGATACTTTTGTTTACTTTGTGCTTTATTTAATATGAGCAAGTAATTATCTTATAAAAAATCTGTGCTGTTGCAGTGGAACAAGACCTGGGACAGGGTTCACCGAGATCATTACTACTACAACTGGCCTATTTACTTTCCTTAGGTTCCTTCTGTTTCATTTCTTGCAGACATTGTCTTATCTTTACTTTGGTTGCAAACATGGATAAAATTGTTGCAAGCACTCTGGAGTATGACATTTGAATATGACTTTAAAATGTCCAGTCCGCGTGATGCCTTTGGATTATTGAGATGTGTGTGTTTTAACTACAAAATTATTTAAAATACAAATCGTGTAAAAATAATGACCGAAACATAAGGTCAGGGTATGTTTGTTTCTTGTCAATGGCATAATTATTTTCAGTCGTTGGGGTTGAATGAGGGGAAGCTCCATTTACCTCCTGTAGGATTTATAGAAGCTACGGAAACACTACTTTGGAGATATTTGTGTTTCAGGGGTAAAAATAGTTTAAACAGGGGTGTAAGCATTATAAACTTAAAAACAGTCAGTGTAATGTTAAAAACTATAGGGGTGTGTTTGGGAATACGAGTGGGATAAAACACCGTAGAGATCTCTATCAATGTGTCATGAGCAAAGTACACAAGCAGACTCACTGCATCTTATCCAAAATCATAAGTTATTAGGTTATATGTCCTTTCTACTTCATGTTGCTCAACTTGTCTATTCTTATCTAAAGTGGAACTTCTTTAATTACATTTGCTATTCCAACAGGGTGTGTTCCCATAAGTTTCACAAATTGTCTTGGTAGGTTAGGATATTTGACTCCGGTAAGAAGTTGAAGGTTTGAGATACTGTGAACACCTAGCCAGTCTTTTCTCATCATCTTACACTACCATCTACTTAACTTGTGTTGATTGTTGAGTCTGTAAGTCAAGAATTATAATGTTTTGTGTGTGTGTGTTGGCATGTAACCTTATTAACGGATTAGTTATGAGCGTTATTTAGCTAAATAACATTACGGCTAACTTGAGGTGGAGCGGATCGTCTGTCCATACATTGGTTGATGTTTGTTTCAAGGTATAATAATGTTAGCACACAATTTCAATAGGCTAGTTCTTCCGACCCAAAAAAAAGTCACAGTTCAATATAATATTGTAAACAAGGGCATGTTAGGAGTTATGTTCAAAATTTAAACGGACATATTAGGATAGTTTTCGCGTTTATAAGTTTTAAAAAAAGAAAAAAGTAAAATTGAAATTATATTGTTGGAGAGTTACTTCCCCTTCTAATGCATGTGTTAGGGAGGAATTCCGCTTCCCTTGTTTGGGAGTTGGAAGCTAAAGCCAGCAAATTCTTTGGTTTCCCCACAACGTAATTTTTGGTGTTTTCTGCTAAAAAAGGGGTTTTCAACGACTTTTTCACGTGATGGCGTTTATATATACATATATATAATGAATAAATAGTAATAAACACGAAAAGAATAAAAAGTGTCCATATTTCTACGAGAATATGAATATGGACACTTTTTATTATTTTCGTGTTTATGCACTATTTATTTATTTTTCTAGTTTGATTTTAAAACTACCTCGTCTTTCCCTCACAAATGGGAAGGAAATATGAAACTTTGAGAAAGAGGATGGCTTTCAATTTTTCTTATTAAGATTCTCTGACACAATTCTACTCAACACTTTAAATATCAATAGTAAATATTTTATTATATTAAAAATGATTAAATTAAATAGATAAATGTTTTAAAATTCAAAATAAGTTATAATTTAAATTGAATTAAAAAGATACTAATTACAGAAGATGTTATATAAGTTCTTTTTGTGTAACTTATGAATAAGTTCTTGTAAGAAAAGAAAATAATATAAAAATGAATACAATTTTTTATATAAGTTAAAAATGATTTCTCTCTTCAAGTTTTTGAGAAGTTAAATAATATTAATTTCCAAAAAATAGAGAAGTACAAGTTTTATTAATTTTTTATATCATTTTTCTTATCTTATAAGAACTTATTCACAAGTTTATCCAAATAGGACTACATGTAGAGCATATTCTTTTTTTTTTTATTTTAAATATTATCATTTAACACAACTTCTGAAAATACTTCTCTTTAAAAATGAGTATTCACATTCAATACAGAGATAGATAACATAATGCATTTCTTTTACCCTAAAATTAAAAAGAAAATAAAAAGTTGAATAATTGATCTAATAATATATCCTTGGTTATGTTTGACATTATTATTTAAAAAGCTACCGAGAGTTAAAAACTTGGGGTGTTAAAAACTAAAAGCTAAATTAATGAAATAAATATTGAGTTGATTCTTAAATAGGTAAAAGTATGATTCACTAACGGTGCAAATTTTTTAGACTCCCACAGGAACGAACTTAAATTGAAAATAAATACATTTATAATATTTTCAATAAATACAAATATATAGGATTGTGTATGAGTCAATTTAGTACTAATCTACAAGAAGCCCATGGGCACATACGCAGGCCCGGAGCAGCACTACCCAAATAATAATAACGATGGGCTGGAAAAGAAGCAATGATCCTAAAGTAACTAGCGAGGACGTTTCAGAGAAAGAAAATGATGGCGCATTTTGGTTATCTTAATATTCCATCATCATCTTTATCTCTATCTGCATCTCTCACTTCCCCAACTCGTTCGCTTCCCAAAACGGTGTCGTGTCATCTCTCTTCATTTCCACCATCGTCACAACACATTTCCAACCATAACATTCTCTCCAAACCTTTTCATTTTGCTCTCTCTGGAGCCCTCTCACTTGGCTTATTGTTTGGAGGTAATCACTCACTCCCCTTTTCACCTTTTCAGCAAATCATTGCAAAAATTGTAATTTTTCAAACTCTTAGGAATTGGGGTGGCTGAGGCTGCTAAAGTTGGTGTGAACAAGCCTGAATTGCTCCCTAAGCAGTTTAGTACTGTCATTGATGTTGCTGGCTTCCTCTCCGATGGACAGGTCTGGTGTTCTCACTATCTTTCTAACTCTTAAATGTTTGAATTTTGATGTTGCAATGCATTTTCAAGCTCAGGAATTGAAACCAATCTCTTTGCAATGTGATGAAATTGGCGTTTGGAATTGGAAACCAAGAGACTGTTTGTTTTCTGAAAATGTTCTGCCTTTTTATTTTTCGTTTCTGCATTTTAATTAGTTACATTATTTTTATATGATTAAAAAATATTTTTTAAAACCAGACTGTTGCTTAAGCTAGCACATAGCAATAGTATGACTATGATATTTTTTCCTTATTCAAAATAAACTTAAAATCAGTTTTTCTAATATGTGTAAAAGAATTAATAATAACATACATACATATATAGTAAGTTTTTATTGAAAATTATAGAATTTAATCCAATTTAATGTGTTGATACTATTAAACGCTAAAACTATCTATAAAATTTTACTATTTATTGATTTCTTATTACGATTAAAATAGCTTTTTTATAATTAATAATACAAAATATTTTTGAAAACCAAACAGCTCCTAAGCTAGCAATAGCAATAGTATTAGTATGATATAATGCTTCTCTTTCTCCTTATTCAAAGTGAACTCAAAATTACAACTGAATTGTTGTGTTTATGAATTGAGGAAAAGACAGAAGAATGTTGGTGATTTTCAGTTGATCATTCATTTGCAGGAGAGAAGACTAGCACAAGAGATTGCTGATCTTGAAACGGATACTGGATTCAAGTTAAGAGTTTTGGCCCAGAACTATCCAGATACGCCAGGTTTTTCTATTATGGCCATTGCACAATTTATCATAATATGGATATCACGTAACACACAAGCTGATATTTCACCTCCTAAAATTTATGGGTTAAGCTATTGTTATTGAAACTCAAGCATAAACTATTGCACTCTGCAGGTTTGGCTATTAAGGATTTCTGGCAAGTAGATGACAGAACAGTTGTCTTTGTAGCTGATCCCACATTTGGTAAAGGATCTACCAACTCTTCTTTGTTACTTATGTTCTTCCTTCTTTTTTATTAATTTATTTTTTTTCCTACCAGTAGAGGTAATATAAGAAGGGGGTGTTTGGATTTTTGTTTTGAAGTTACAAGATCAATTCTCATACTTTTCGATGAAAACACACGTTTGAATAAAAAAGTGTAATTTAAATTAATTTATGCACGTATTTCGATCACATTCAACAGCTCAAAATTATTCTACTCAATTTTAAACTAAATCACTCTTTTGACCAGGGAATATATTGAATTTCAACGTGGGTGCTTCAGTTGATTTGGACATCCCACGTAGTTTCTGGAGTCGTTTGGCAGGGAAGTATGGGAACATTTTCTATTGGAAAGAAAAGGTAGATTCTGCTTCTAAATGTAGGTTTTTTTTTTAATTAGCTTTGTCAATGGTTTAACATCAAATGAAACAGGGCGAAGATGCATCCATTGAAGCAGCAGTTATGGCAATTTCTAGTTGCTTGAGAGAACCCGTTGGGCCTAATAATTGTTCTGAGGTGAAATAATTTGGTTGATTAGTATTGTTTTGTCACGTAATAGGTGTATAGAAATAAACTCGAGTATTGAGGATAATATATTACATGGTTCAATTATATTATGTTTAGTGTAAGGATCTTATGTACTTCATTCATTGTTAATACTTAATACATATGAAGTAATGCAATGTATTTTAGTTGCATCAACATGAGATATACGAGATTGTACACCATTGTGATTTATTACTAAGAAATGTTTCGGCCACATTTTATAACACACTATTAGTCTAACATGAACTTCCCTTCTAATTATACAAACATCTACACGCCCCAAAATACATTCATCCATATGGAATTTCCACTTACACACGAATTAACTTATTATGGAGATACTGCGCCAAGAGTTATTCGTTCTTTCTCGACCCAACACAAAGCTATTAATCTGATGATGTGTCTGTATTTCAATGCTCGTGTGTGTCTGTATTTCAATGCTCTTTTACTTCGATAACTAATCCCACTTGTAGTTGCATCTGTTTGGCAAATTTTTGAGATAGAAAAAAATCAATTGTAAGTAGAATTCATTTTGAGAGACGTGAAAAATTTTAACTTTCAATGTGAATAAGACTTTACCCTTTAAATAAAATCAATTATTCTGAACTCGTTTATAAATATTAATTCTAAACACATCAATCTATCGAAATCTAATCCAAACGTAGAGCTAGTAGTTATAGTTGGTCAGACACATTTAAGTTGACCCATTGCTGGTTGGGTACGAATAATTTGTTAGTCCAGCTCACTATGGATTGTAGGCTGGCCTGCTAGCTACTTTCCCTTTTCAAATATTACTTCTCAATTGTTGACAAAAACAGAAAACCACATTACAGTTAACGATAAAAAAAGAAATTATTACTTCACATTCATATAATCATTATGTATATAACAATATCTTAAATTTTTATTAAATATGTATACTCCATCTAGTGACTAGATATTAAATTTTTAATAATATTTTACTATTATTATACTCCAACACTAGCATATTATATACCAAAATAGTTATAACTTGATCATAAGATGTAACTACATTCTTATTGAATTTGGGTCAAAATATGGTAAAACAAGCTTTTAAATATTTGGGCTAAAGTTTAACCTAGTAACTCAACAAATTACATAGTAATCTAGCAAAGAGAGGTGCGTGGAAAGTCTCGTGACACGGGTGATTCTAATATCCTCTATTCTTTTGTAAAAAGTGTATTTTTTCTGAAAACATTACTTTTGCATAAGTGATTACTAATTGAAAGTGAGTCGTTGATCGTTGCAGTTTAAAATTGGATGGCTAAGATTAAATATTGAAAAGGTAAACAAATACAGATAGGAATGAATAGTGAGCAACATGAAGAGGGTTAATAACATAAATGTGACAAGTTGTATACATGAAATTTCATTAACATCATACCCCCCATACACCCGATGTAGATATGGTTAACATGAGACAGTAACAAAGTAATTGTAAAAGGGAGATATTACCTTAGAACCCAATTAATCTAAATACAGTAGATGCGCAATGTGAAGAATGTTGTGGTGAAATGACATCAGTTTTAACACAAAACTGATACAAATAGAGTGCATGCGCAATATTTAAAAGGTGCTTGTGAAATGACATCGGTTTGACCACACAACCGATGCAAAATAAGGGCATGCACAATATGTAAAATGTGGCCGCATAATGACATCATTTTGACTACAAAACCGATGCAAATATAGACAATGTAGAAGGTGGTTGGCTAATGACATCTGTTATGCCAGACAATCGATTCAAAATCAGGTCCATGTGCAAATGTAATAGGTGGTCACGTAATGACATTGATTTTATCACGCAATCGATGCAGATGTGTGGCAGTTGTACTATCCATATTTATAAGTTTTTACGTTAGTGACCAACAGAAAAGCGAAAGCCTTGGTAGAGCTATTGGGAAAAATGGTGAATTCTAGTGTTGAATCATAGGAAGAAATTGTATTAGCCTAAACAAAGCCTTGGTGAGAAGGGACTGAGGGGTGGTAGAGTGGTAGGATTTTTCGTATGAAGAGGTGAAATACTTAGTTAGAGAAGAAGGGCAAAACGAATTTGCAATGCAAAGATAAAGGAGAATAGGATGAAGGAAGGAGTGTAGAAGGCAAAAAATACCCATTATATAAATCAGTTTAACATGGATTTCCCTCGAAATGATGAAGGAAACGACGAGGTTTGAGTAGACTATGTGTATTTGAGTGAATAACCATAGTTGTTAATCGAAGTAACCTGTGTATTATTTATATATGTTACAGGTTGTTGAGGAATGCAATGTGGATGAGGAAATGGAAAGTTCAGATGAAGTCGATATGCAGAAGGATGGATACGTCAATTTGAGTGATTTATGTAGCACTGAGATTAAGAGAATGGAATTTTTAAGTGTTGAGGAATGTTATAAATTTTATAATAAATATGGCAAAATTAATGGGTTTAGTGTGAGGAAAAATAAAGGGGGTAAAAGTAAGAATGAAGATGTTGTGTGGCAGCAATTTGTTTGTTCAAGCCAAGGTTTTCGACGAGAAATTTACAGATGTAATCTCAATCGACTTTGGGAGCACAGAGCAATTACTAGGTTTGGCTGTGAGGCAGAGATGGAGATACGTTTCGATGTATATACAGGGTGCTGGGTAGTTTGTCGATTCTTTGATGATCATAATCATAATTTAGTTGATGAGAATTATTTTGGAATGTTAAGGTCACATCGCAAAATGGATGATGGTGATGTTGAACAGATGCATCGAATGAGGAAAAGTGGTATTCCGACCTGCAAAATATGACTCATTTGTTAGCCAAAGAGGAAGTTATGACATGGTTGGGTTTTGCAAAAAAGATATGTATAATCAGATTGAGAGAGATAGAAGAGGACAGGATGGGGATGTTAAGGAGGCAGAAAAATTCTTAATAAGGTTGCGCTTAAAGGATCCCAAGTTGTATTGGGGTCACAAGGTTGATTGTAATGGGTGGTTGTTGCATATATTCTGGTGTGATGGTATGAGTCAAATTGATTATAACATCTTTGGAGATGTTGTTGCCTTTGATGCTACTTATGGGAGGAATAAATACAAATGTCCTGTTGTAGTTTTTTCTGGTGTCAATCATCATAAACAGACGTGTGTATTTGGGTGTGCAGTTGTGTCTGATGAAAAGAAAGATACTTATATATGGGTCCTTCAACAGTTTATAACAACAATGAAGGGTAAGTGTCCTAATCGTGTGATTACTGATGGTGATATATCAATGAGGAATGCCATCAGGAAAGTTTTCCCATATGCTTATCATCGATTGTGTGGGTGGCATTTAATGAGGAATGTCACATGCAATGTTCGCAATGAAAGGTTTAGTAAATTGTTTAAAAAATGCATGCTTGGTGACCTGGACACTGAACAATTTGAATAGAAGTGGGCTTCTACCGTTGAGGAGTGTCATTTGGGAGGTAATGTATGGGTTGATGAATTATATAATAAGAAAGAGATATGGTGTACAGCTTACATTAAGGGTAAGTTCTTTGCTGGGTTAATGACAACCTCAAGATGTGAGGGTTTACATTCTCAAATTGGTAAGTACGTTAAGTCAAGAAATAACTTGAGAGAATTTATGGAGAATTTTAAGCAATGTGTTGATAACATTCGTAACAATGAAAAAGAAATGAATTTTAAGTCAAGTTATGGTCATGTAGTGCCTGTAAGTCATGCATTTGAGTTGGAGAAATTTGCAGCAATGGTATATACCATGAATGTTTTTAAAGTCTTTCGAGAAATACTATTAAAGTCAATATCTTTAACAGTGGTTGACATTATTCAATGTTTTTCATCAAGGACTTATATTGTTATGAAGTGTAGTCGTAGACCAAAACAATGGAATGTGTCTTTGGAACCAACAAAAATGGAGATATGTTGTTCCTGTCTTGCAATGGAGTCTTTTGGTTTACCATGTCCTCACATTGTTGCAGTGCTGGTGTCCCTACAAGTTGACTACCTTCCAAGTTGTCTTCTGTTAAGTAGATGGACAAAATTGGCAAAGGGAGGTTATAAAGAATATGACAATGAAATGATCAGAAATACTGATGAAAGGTCACTACGGAGGAGTTGGTTTGGACTATTATGTGAGAGTGGAAGATTAGTGTTCCAATTGGCTTGTCAAAGTTACCATGAGGTTTGTAATGTTAGAGAAATTTTGACAAGAGAAATGCAACAGCTGAAAAGAAAGTATGGACATGAAGAGAGTGATTCAACTAATTATATCATCAGTGATAGTGGTGGAATTGATGCAGACAACCCCATTGCCAAAACAAATAATACGGTGGGTACGTGCAGTGGTGTTGTTGGAAGGAAACGCAAGCGTGTGACACGGTGTGGTTACTGTAAAGTTGTTGGTCACTCTCAACGTACCTGTCGACATGCCATTAATATAAGTCAATTATTGAGGATGACAAATGATTGTAATTCTTCATTAAGAAGTGTGTGTTATGAAGAATATTTGTAGAGCTTAAAAGCTGGTAATAATATTATATGAAATATGGTTATTGTTTTCAATTACTTGACGTGAATACAATGGGGAAGAATAGTAATAGTAATATGTGTTTTCTTATAAATGTTTTGCAGGGGGTTTTGATTGTTCAAACACGATACCTGTTGAAGGAGAAGAAAGTTAATCAAATCAAAGTGTATTATTGTGACTGTTGTTAATTGATATAAGTGTGCTGTTTATTTACGTTGGATTGTTAACCTGTTATGTTATGTTCTATGTTCTATTTAGCAGTAGTGGTGTTTATTTGTTGTTTATAATAAGTCAATATGAGCTTTCATAATATGGAAATTTATGACATAGTGGATGTAATATGACACACGTTATTTATAAAATTGACATTATAGTAATTAAGCACCATAAGACATAAGTAACTTGTTTGACGATTTTTAGGTAATGTGTTGACATAGATGTTGAAATGGTTGACACTGAATAAAGTATCATGATTTTTGGTTGTGGAAAGATAAAATTTTAATTTTCAGTCTGTGTAGGTACAATTTTGTGGATATGCCATATACGATTCAGGTGTTGTACATATGCTGGTATTCGATGGACAGAGATATATACATATGTGTGACAAATATATGATTGTTGTACTGTGTAGTATGAAAATAGTTATGTATATATACATGGTGGAATGAAATTTGAAGAAAAGGATTGAAAATCACGTATGAAATAACCATGAGACTTAGGAGTTTGGATTTGTTTAATAATTGTATTGATTGATAACACCCATATGTAGAAACAAATGTTGACGTCAGTTACTCTATTATTCTGGAACAAAATATGGCGTAAATTAGTATGTAATATTAGTAGAACTTGGTTAAATATAAACATCACCAGAAATGTCATTGTTCAGATTACATTACATAAATGATAACTAAAACAAAAAATGGATGTTTAGCAACCCAAAGTAGAATAGAGCTATGGAATGGAATGATTTTTTAAGTTTGACAGGATTGACATAATTGTTAAATGAAGATAGCAAATACCATAAAACATAAAACAGAACCATAAAACAATATAAGGAGAAGAGTGGAAAGGGAAGAACAAAGCTATTTTCATTTTGCTACATAACCCATTCTATTCTGCAACCATGCATTAATATTTTAGTGTAAAATGCATCAGAAAAATAACCCATCATAATACTGATACATATTGCAGCAAAAAGGTCATGCACTCACTAACTAAGAGTGCAAATCTACCCAAAATACAAGCAACCTAAAATCACTAATCATAACATTACTTACTGACACAAGCAAACATATTACAGCAAGTAAACATAATTAAACAAGTAAATAGTAATTAAAATATTTTACAGTCCATTAAATTTAACAATAATCATCTTCGATATAGGTTCCACATTTGTTCAGTGTTTCTTTCCTACCAAGCTTGTATTTGATTGAAAGGATCTAATAACAGTGATAATGTTGTCCTTATCGTTACTTTGTTGTGGTTGACCTATATAAAACTGATGTTACTGACCTTTGAAAATATGAGAGTAGTATTTCGACGAAGATATTGTGTCTATATATATATATATATACCACTCCTAAGAGATTGGTCTGAAAGTCATAACCCATGGATATCCATTGAAGAACCCAAGTTGCTAAGTCAACACTACAACCAATAAAAATGATAATCATTATTTCTATTCAAAAATGTAAATTAAAGGTTAAATTAGGAAAAATTAATAATATAAAAAATTACCTATCACCGTAGTTTGGAATGCCTCTAGGTTCTACAACTGGCCATGAATCAAAATCGTCCTCACCACTTATCATTCAGAAGAATAATAGTTTGAATGTAAAAGCAACTTTAGTTCAGCAAGACATTTTCATAGACAATATGTTTATTAAGGCAAGATAAACAATAAATGTTAATAATAATACCATGTCATATGTTCTTGTCCTTGCTTACAATGGTGTTGATATTTTTTCTCCTTTCGTCCAAGTTATTGACGTGAGGAAATGAATCAAAATGATAAACTTTTTTCTTCTTCACACTAATCACCATTAAATACCAATGAGCAGACTTATGGATTGACACATATATCTGCTTTACCCTTTAATATAGACGGTTAAGAGGAGATGAACAACTCTTGTTAGCTATGGCAATGTTTTGTATACAAATTATTTATTTAATTATCATTAGACTAACGTATGATAAGTGTGATGTTGGTGGCATCCAGTCAATCATATAATCATCTCGTAAATGGCCTAAGAATTCTCCTTCGATTATCAGATGCTGCGAACCAAAATTGTATATGTATTAGGTGAAAATTGCCTTAGAGTATTATTTCAAAAACGATTGACGAACGACAAAGGATAAAGAAAAATTTTAAGACAGCTGTACCGCAAATGAAGGGGGAAACAACCAGTGTGTGATGTCCTGACCACATTGTTCTTGCATCCACATCATTTTCATTGCAACAAGATCAAATATCTGACATATTTAGTTATTCATAATAATTTTGTTAAGTCATGACTCTGGAGTCAGAGGAATTTGTATTGTCTTGACGAAATGAACGATTAGCTATTGTTGTTAATGATGAACCTACCTTTTCAAAAACATAGTTGCCTAGACATAGGCAATGAAAGTCCCCTCTTGTCATTGGTATGACTTTATGCTGGAAAATATTTTGGCTACCAATAGGAGTATTACTCACTTTTCTCTGATGGTTTAATACAAACATTGTTAAAATTATAGTTATTGGCACTCACCTCGTGTCTAGATCCTTTCCAAAGACAAAGGCCGATACTTACATCTCAAATCTTGTCAAACCCATATCTCCTGTTACTTTGAATTTTGACTGTACAAACTGAAACATGAGAAAGATATCACATAATAAATAAATATTAAACTATTTAATAACATAACAAATAATAATAACCATTATAATACATACACTAATTGTTAAAAGACATTGATGTAATAAGTGTTATTACCCTAGGCAGAATGAATCCATTGGGTCTGCACATGAAATTTAAATTTACTTGTTCAACAGAACCAGTTGGTGAAATTGTTGTCAGTTGACGACCTGTAGCTTGGCTGTATCGTCCAAAAGGAATAATTGGACAACTTCTTCTACGCAGTGCAAGTGCAGGTGGTCGTTGTTCATGACAATCTGATGACAATAACCTCTTTCGAACCACTTTTGTCTTGTACATTAAAAAATAAACCATGATTATAATAGTTCAGTTAATGTTGTCTTACGACAACGACTTACAAGACAAACGCAATGGCAATAGTTACAAACCTTGGTTAATGACGACATTGAAGTAGTAGGCAGGTTTGACATATAATCTTTTCTACCTCTAAAATTTGAGAAACATACGGCATTTTGGTCGTCAATGTCATCATCTTCTTCGGATAGCATGACGATTATATCACTGTCATCTTCCTCAGTTAGGACTAATGTAGTTTGCCGAATGTTGGATGCACTGACTGTTGATGTTTGATATCGTAGGTCATCAGAAATTACTGGTCTTTTTCCCTTTTCTGTTTTTGAAGTGGGTGTCATGGGCAAACTTTTCATCCACATTATCATTGTCGGCACCATTAGTCTTACACAAAACTATTGGCATCATTGTTAGTCGTACTTCTAGGGTTTCCAACTTCTTCAAAATGCCATACATTTGTTTGTCTAATCTCTGATAAAACCAAAACACAATTACTATAGTGTTAGGGTAGTATGATTGTAACTTAAACCACTTATGTAATATCACCTTTCCATTGAAAATTATAAAAGTCAGTCATCATTATATTATACAATTATGGTCATTACAAAACCTACGTCGATCATTTTACAACAATCTTTAGATGCATGTAAATGAGTGGCGTCTGATCCAACTTCCTACATAGGAGTAGATTGACAATGTACATTAGCACATTAAATGGCAAATACAATAAATATTTAATGTCATCAGTATCATTTGTCAGGGAATTAATATTACCTTAGCAATGTTTGTTGACTGAGGTATTAGGTCTGTACCAAGGTCGTCAATGTTGGTAGGTTAAATGTTTTTGTTTTCCATGTTGTTTGCAGGGAATGGTTTGTGTCGCAACACTTTTTTCGTTGAACAGGGTCACGTCTTAATTACAAACGAATGGCAACAAATATGCGTTTCTGGAACAAGGCGTATATATAATACTTTTGCCCCTTCCTCTGTTGTTGTTTGTAAGTTGCTGTCATTACTGTACCATATGACAATTATCACATGCACAGTGTTTCTGCATTATATAGTAGAACACGTCCAATTTAATGTTGTACCACTCCTATTATACGGTCATGCTGTCATAACTTTGATCGACAATTTAGTCTCTAAGTAAGTATAATTGTTATGTTCTAATTATTATATTTAGCCATGTTAACTTCAACGGGACTTTGTTAGTCTAAATTAATTGTATCCAATTATCAATTCCTTCACGTGTCTTGCAGGAGATTAGCCTTACATTTATTAATGTCTGCCACACCTGTGCATATGTCAATATTAATTGTTCGTTGTGCGATTACTCTAATGCAGTTTTGTATGTAGCCATTCCCATTCTCATTCCGAATCTCATTCCATTCCTCCACTTACTCTAAGGTCGAAGAACTGTTAAAAACGTTTTATAAAGTTTATATTTTGTTGTCATCGGTTCTTTTCATGAACAAACAATTGGGTACAAATGAATAAGAACTTATTGTAGCAGCACCGACTTATTCATGTAGTCTCAGAACACATGAATAAGAATTTGTTGTTACATGTTACAACTTCACAGAACAACACTGATGAAATATGCAAGCGACTTTGTATGTTTAATTTGATTCTGTATTATATTTTATTGTTTGGACCTACCATTCAAGTACGCAAATGTCATATAATCAACCATGGATATTAATCCATCTAAATTAGGCCATATTAACCACCATTCATTAATGTTACTTCAATCAAATACAGTTCAAATTACCATTAAATGACAACATCTTTGAAATATATACCACACGTGTATTTTTCACTAACAGGATTTGAAATACAATATAATATAGGACACCGTAATAACCAAAATAGCACCCTAACAAATATTGAACTATCATTCTTCATTGATGATGAAGAGGATGATCATTTTGTATAAAGCCTCCACATTTCTTCTTATCTTGTTTCTACCAATCTTTGTAGGTCATTAAACGGATGTATTAACAAGGATAAAATTGTCTTCATCCGGACTTTGTTATGGTTTACCTACACCCACAGAAACATTAATATGAATCAACATTCATTAACCGTCACATTGTCAGTGAAATACTAAACACATACAACCTTACCACTCCTAATAAATTCCTTTGAAAACAACTACCCATGGATAGCCATTCTAGAACCCATGTGGTGGAGTCAAAACTGTATACCATAATACAAAGAATATTGAAGACATTGTAATAAAAATGATATCAATTCTACGAACATAATTAACCATGTTTAATAAGTGTCAATATTAGATAATAACCTTTCTCCGCAGTTTGGAATGCCCCTGGGTTCTTCCACTGGCCATGACGCTATATCATCTCCATTAGTAATCATTCCAGGAGGAAAAAAATTGGAACGTATCACACTTTCAAGTGCGGTACACTACACAATGAATGAAACATTAGTGAATGGTACATATTAAACACATTGTGAAGGGTTGTAGTTGGTCAAATTATGTTTACGGAAGGAATGTCGTCCCAAAATCTAGGTGAATGTGCTTACAACTTTCATCATGTTGGTCATTCAGTCCTTGAAGTGGTTAGCATGTGGAAAACAATCCAAATGATACACTTTCTTATCCACGATACTTACGACCATCAAGTACCAGTGAGTATTGGACTCATGGAATGGGATGTATATCTGTTAAAATATAAACAAAGTTGGTGAAATTTTCATCCTTACAAATAACTTGTTCTGAATAAATTTCAAAAATTAACAAATTTTACTAACATATGACAAGTCTGCTGTTGGAGGCATCCATTGAAGGACATTATGTCTCCAAAAATCCTCACTTTTTTCTCCTTCCACAATGTTGTGCTGCATTGTAAACAACCTTATTTATTATTTATGGATTTTGTTATACCATACAAACATATGTGTTCAGGTGGAGGTTGATGTGAACACCTCAATGAATTTGGAAAACCAATTCAAGTATAACAACATGTAGTACCACAAATGAAGGGAAATAGAACCAGGAAGCAATAGGTTCACGAAAATTTTCTTGCATCCAAATGATTTTCATTGCAACAAGTTCAATTATCTACACATGAACGTTATATATTGGACTCTTGAGCACGTGTATAACAGTTGAACACTGTAATATTAACAGTGTTAATCATATAGACAGGGTTTGGACTCGTCTTCCCTACCTTTTCAGTGATATCATTTGACAGACACAAGCATCCAAAATCTTCTCTACTCAAGTTGATGGTATTGTGTCAGAAAATAATTTCGCTAAAGTTTCAATGAAACCAATAAACAAGTTATCATATATTCACAACAATTTCATTATGAACATGTTTCTTAATAATGTAATCATTATTTTTAAGCCCTATAAAATTCACCTGCTATCTAAAAGGTTCCCAAACACATAACTTGAAAGTTGCATCTCAAACTTACTCAGTCCCATATCATCTGTGGGCCTAAATTTTGACCTAAAAAACTATAAATTTTACATGTCAATTCCATAACAAATATTGAGATTATCCTGAATTGTCTGGAACACAATTATAAAGGGGACATAATTATGTTATTATCTGAGGCAGAATGAATCCATTAGGTCTGCAATTTGCATTCACTTCATTAGTGTTTTGAAGGCGAGAATGAGAGCTGCTTGGAGCATTTCCACGTGGGTGGGGTCGTGCATAAGGATTATAACATTCAATTGTTGTATTTTTTTTCTTTTTGGATGGTCGATGAAAATGGGGATTTCATTGTCACCATTCTCTTCACAAGGGAAGTGTAAACAAATAAAATTTATTATATGCACATGGGAAGTGTAAACAAATAAAACCTAATACCGTAATTATAAATGATTATGTGTTTGTTGTATCTTGGGTGTACATTGTTTTGATGATGAACTAAATTTTTGCAATATGTTTTCAGTCATGTTTGTCGTTGGTGTAGTTTTTAGGCCAATAAACAAGTCAATATCCTTGTCAATGTTTTCATCTTCTGACACCATAACCATCATGTCTGTTTCATCGCCGTCACATTTGAAGGATTTTATACTGTTACTCTTTATACCGCTGCCATAAGAAGTTGGACATGTGGTCCGTGGGGATAACATAGGTAATTTTCCTTTAACTGCGGTGGTTGTAATATATTTCATCTTTTTTGTACAATCGGGATTCAATCTTGCTTTACCAACAATAGTTGGATTCGCATAACCGTTAGCCTTAGACATAATTATCTGCATGATTGTCACTCCAACATCGATTGATTCTAATTTTTTGTGTATTGCCGAAATATGACTCTCCAATGACTGCAAGTTATGAAGCTCTTATGTTAGTTAAATAACGCGGTACAAACATTGAATAGATAAGTTTGAGCATCACGGAAGACGTTTGATAACAAATTAATATAATACATGATGTAAGACCTCCTATGTTCAAGAAATCAAACCTACTTGTATCATTTCAACGACATCTTCCCATGTACGTCTATTAATGTTGCATGGGTTATGAACCTTCATCCTAAACCCTAAACCCTAAACCCTAAACCCTAATTCGCATCTGGATTTTGGCCGAAACCTTTGTCGTTAATGCTGTCATTACTCACATTCTGAGTTTCCATCTTTGTCACTAACATACATGCACATAACTTGAAGTTGAATATATACATGTTTTTAAATTATTAATAGCCTCTTTTATAAAATTAATGTCAATTTAATGTTATAGGACAACTTAACACCTCCTGTGTTGCCCAACCCTACACAGTATTGGTAAAAATTTTAAATACTCATCATGAGTCGGGTATCATTATTGTCATCTGCAACTTTTTTCATTACCAATGATGCACTGTCTCCGATAGGATATGAACGACCATTAAATATGATGAACCATTGAATGGACAGAAAAAAAAAAAGGACTACAACACACATGGGAAATTACAATAGCGACCATTTTGACATGTAATAGTTGCTTTCGACCTATATTCATCAGCATTCTCATTCTTAATTTGGGTCACGTGGGACGATTTGAACAAGTTCAATAACTCTTTTTTAACAAGATACCACTATACCACAAACCATAACATATCCTTCATTGTTATGAACTATGATATCTGCAAACATCTTTTAGCATAATATAAAACCTAATAACCATACATTGGGTAACCACTAATTACAAATTCGTAATAAACAGTCACAAACGATACAAGAACTACTTTTTTTTTCATAAACATGATACCAATTAATATGCCTTGCATGAATGCCATCTGAATGGCATCCACTCCTGTTTTGTTAGCTTTATCATCCATTGATGGTTCCACTTGAAAAGTTTCGCTGTTACCAATATACCACGTATCTTCCAAAGCATTGTTGTTATTCTTATCATCTTCTTTTCTCTTCTCATGACACCCTGAACCATCATGGCTTCCTGTGAGGTTGTCTTCTCTCTTCAGTCCTTGTGATTCGCAATAGTGCAACCAATTTTCCTTAGCTTCATCAACATTGGCAAATGATTGAAAGCAAGCGCCACTATACCGCTGTACTTGGACATGACATTCTGGCCAACTGTGGTATATTCCAGCTTTACGGCCTACGTAAACAACATAGTATTTTTTTTTCTTTCACTCTTCCGCCATGGAATTTTTTTGTTGTATCCTTCTTGGTCATTGTAATGGTTATGGCCTTCCATACCATCAATTCAAGAGTTGTGACGACTATAACCCTTTTAAAAAAAATCGTCGTCTAGTGGACATGTTAACCTTCTATCCAATAAATGTTTAAAATTACTATATTACTTTATCTGCATTTCTTGTCACTTGTACGACGTCTGCAGAAATTGTCTCAGAAATATCGTACAAATGAAGCCGTTGAGTGGGTCCCAATATGGACGTGAACAACATATCACGACTCTCGACGTCTGACTGAAGTCATAATGACACTGACATTTAGAAACTTGACTGTATTGTTTCGTATCTACTTTTGTCACATCAGAAGGATTTATGTGTCATAACTTTAACTTCAGTAGGCCAAGCAAAGGCAAAGGAGAAGATTAGATTAGAGGTTCCACTCTTCCAATTAGGGATTTTTTTATTGAAATATTGAAAAAAAAAAATTGTAAATAGACCCTTGCCCAAAATATTTACAAGGATAGACTGATTTTATCAGTGCTCAGAATTCGGTTCTAAGGAACCGAATTCAAAGCATAACTTTTTTTTTGTTGTTTTTATATATTTTGATATAATAAAACAAAATTTATTATTTATATTTTATTTATATAATATTATTTTATTAAAATAAATAATTATATTTTTTATAATAATTCAAATAATAAAATAATTTTTATTATTTCAATTATGTTTATCTTTTTATATTATTTAAAAATAAGTAAAAATAAAAAAATATTATTTTTATATATTTATTAAAATTTATTTCACATATATAAGAAAATAAATAATATTTTTATTTTTCTTATTATTTTATTTATATAAATTTATTTTTTAAATGATATTAATATTATATTGTGATATTATATTTTTGATTATTTAATATTATATATTTTGACAAATTAACAATTACAATAATAATTTATTTAATTTTAATTTTGTATAAAATACAAAATATAATAATAATTTATTGAATATTATATATTTATAAAATAATATTAAGTATTAAATAATAACAAATTTACTGAATAATAGTATGATAAAATGATATTTTAAATAAAAATTTTATTTTAATTAATGAAGTTTTTTTAAAAATGACATTATTTATTATTATAATTTTTAATACCCTAAACTCTAAAATTTTACTATTATTATTTTGAATAAATTATATTTGAGAATAAAAAATAAATTTATAGAAAGTAAATAAAATATTAAATTAGAAGTTAATTAATTATACAATCAACATGGACATTTATAAATTAATCCCATCATGCAGACTGATTTATACTGAGTACATTAATGCCATTCTACGAAACTATTATATGTGTTTGTCTTATGACTTCGCTATTCGCTATTATGTAACAACATTAACATAAACTATTAATGTAGATATAAACATTTTAGTTATTTATGAATGAAATTTAATTCTTGTATAATTTTTAGCACATAATAAAATTATTGGTAGAATTTAATAAATATATACATAAACAAAAAATGTATAAATAAAAATTTACGTATATTTGTTAATTTAAAAGAACAAAATAATGACACAAATAAAATAATAAATCTTATAAATTATTTAATATAAATCTTATTATTATTATCTTATTATATATATACATATTCCATTAACATTAGGGTTTATGGTTTGACATTAGGGTTTAGGGTATATAGAGTGCATTGAGTTTAGGTTTTAGGGTATATACAGTGTACTAACTTTAATGCATTATATACAAAGATATAGTTAAGTTTTGACATGTTCTGAATAATTAGAGGACATGTTTTTAAATATTCACCATAATTGGTATTTAATTATCTTTGTTTAATTATGATTATAAACACAACAAATAGTTAATATATGTTAACAATGGCTTTTTTAATCTTTATAAATAATACACACTACTGTAAAGTTAACATATTTCGTAACATATATTATTAAAGCTCATGTTATTTATTATCATCGTACCATCAATGTATTATGTATGCATTTTATTAAATAAAATTTTTGTTCATTGTACTCCTTACTTGTAATAATATATATGCGTTTGTTCAACAAAATTCAAATTAATGAATAGAAAATAATCAATCATTTTTATGTGACATATCCTTCATGAGATGTTTAAGTATAATAACAACAATCAATTTTTAGGTCACGTATCCTTCATTGGATGTTTAAGTATAATAGCAACATCTTTAGTTATACAAATGTTCGTCATTATTCCAACTATTAATATGCATACCATACATAATTTGAATAGTTTAATTACATCGATTAAATTATTTTCAATTCAATTGATATCACATAATTTATTATCCTACATTTTGTTTTTGTATAATCATACAAATATAAACTATGATTTTCAGAAATACACCTACCGTGAAGGTTGCAGGTTTCAGAATCAATCAAAATCGGCTCTGTAGCCTAACTGCTGTAAAAGAGGCCAAAAGAATCCATAAATTACTTGTACATCGGTTGATTTGGATGACCAAAGCAATATACCATTACAAGATTTTCACAAATAGACGTTTTCATTGGTAAGAGTAATATACACACTTTAATAATCGGTATCAAACAATCAAAATCGGCTCTGTAGCCCAACTGCTGTAAAAGAGGCCAAAAGAATCCATAAATTACTTGTACATCGGTTGATTTGGATGACCGAAGCAATATACCATTACAAGATTTTCACAAATAGACGTTTTCATTGGTAAGAGTAATACACACTTTAATAATCGATATCAAACAATCAAAATCAGCTCTGTTGCACAACTGCTGTAAAAGAGGGTAAAAGAGGGCAACACTAAATATAACAAAATTGTATATCAGTTTAATTCGATGACCGAAGCAATAAACCGTTACATTATTTAAAGGATGCAATAAAAAATGTTTTGACTTCAGACAGTCATATACGCACTTTGATAATCAAAGCAATCAGTCCATTTCGTGCATTACCATTTTTGGCACCTTTCTTCATATTACATTCTCTTTCATTTCTGCACCGTAGATGCCCCATCTTCGCAGATGAAAGGTAAAAGTGTAACTAAACTAAAACATATCATTTTTAGATGTAAAGCTGAAGAGAGAATTCCGATACAATTCAACGTTTCAACGAGGAACCCATTGGGACCTAATGCAACCCAGTTCAAGAGTTATGTTGCACTTCTAGCTCGTACAAAGGTCAATATACTCACAAAGGATTGGGATGCAGTAGACATGTATCTGAAGGATCAAATTTGGCAAATTATCTTGGTAAATGAATATTGTCCATATCGACTTTGTTTCCTTCCAGCAATATGATTTTATAATAACAAGGGGTTTAAACATTAAGGTGATTGTATTCACAACTGTAGCTAACTTACAACATTCCAAACACAAACGAATTGAGGAAGAAGTGGTTATCATTTGCTGGGGAATGTTGGAGGGCCTTTAAGACCCAATTGACTTTAAGATATGTTTTTTGGAAAGCTGAAAGATATCTCCCCCTGCGAACGATATGATTTCATTGATGAGGACACTTGGCATAAGTTTGTCCAGAGTCGACTTGATCCTTCTTTTCAGGTTTGCGAACACTGTTATATGTTAGTTAGGGTTAATGTTTTGGGTTTCAAATCATATTCAAATGTATTGGGTAATTGCCCAAATGTTGTTAATGTCATAGAAGAGAAGAAGATTGAGACAGTCAATTCAATCATAGAATTGCTACCCCCACACGATGTCGCGTGGGGGATATGCCTTACTTGAGAAACGAATTTTAGAAGAGAAAGAAAGATTGGTTGAATCTGTGACCGAATCTGAATCTTCTGTTATAGCTTCACATCCATCACCACCAACGCGTCATGAGAAGTGGAAGAAAGCACGATTGAGAAAGTCTGGAGAATACACTACAGATGAGAGTCGCATTGTCGTCGAGAAAATTGTAGGTGGAAATACAGTGTATTATAAATCCAACATGTTTTTCGCATTACAAAATCTTTTATCTAAATCTGATTATATGTTGTAGGATTCTTTAATGGAGCAAAGTTCACAGCGAACGTTTACACCTCATAAACGTCATGACATTTTGTCCACTGCTATTGGAAGACCAGAGCACCCTGGTCGTGTCCGTGCTGCTGGTTGGGGTGTTGGCATTAAAAAGTATTTTGGTCCATTGCAAAATAGACGGCTGGTTACACCCGACCAATTAGAGGCAATTCGACAACAGATTACAGAACAACTGAGAGTTGAAATAAAGAAAGAACTTGCACTGTTACAGCTTTCCCAACGAGAAAATGCAAATTTTTCAGCACATGTTCCTCAACCATCTGGACTTGAAGACCCTGTAAGCACAAAAGGTAGTTGTGCACTAGTTGACATTTGTGGGGACAATGCTCCTCCATCGAACGTTTTAGCAGAAAGTCCTCCTAGAGATGTACAAAAATGTCATTCTCAGGTATTATATTATGTTAATTTTAACCCGTTGGCATTGTATGTTTGATACTGCATATGTAAAATAATATTGTCAAATATTTAATAGGGTGACGATGAAATTGTAAAGGAATTTGATGATGTTTTATAACATGCTGAATAAGATATACTTGAACGCTTATGTATATTCGCCATGAAGATTGGAAAACAACCTTTGCAAATTCAATTGAAACCTGAGATAAGTGGATATTCATCATCAATCCCATTATACTTGACACAAAAGGACATGATAGAGGTTACAATGAGTGAGGAGATGATTTGCATCTTTGTCATTCAAGTGTGGTTAAAGTAATGTTATCTTAATTTGAAGAAAAGGTTTAATATTATGTCAAACAACCAATGGTTGTCATATAAAAAGTGATTTATGGTCATATGCCGATTTTATAGGTATTTACACCACCTTTCGACCACAGCTATGGTAAGTCATTTGTATGGGTTCATTGACCCTCTTTAAATTTCAGACATTAGGGAACAAGCCGGAAGCAATCAAGAAATATATTGAAACGACAATGATTGAAGGAAGGAAGTGTTGCTACCTTGCACCTTATCATTATGGGTAAGTAAATCTTCAATATATTACACAAATATAATTGTAAAATTAATTTGGTTATTACTTGTTACCTGTTTTTGTAGGAGCCATTGACAATTGTTCATATTTTGTCCCAGAACAAACGAAGTGGTTTTTCTCTGCTCGTTATGGAATAAACTCAAAAAAGAGATAAAATCCAATATTGATGTGTAAGTAAATGAATATACATGAAGTCACATTGTCAATAACATTAACTTTCTGCCTAACATAGATGCATTATTTTCATCCTGTATAGATGTATGCAAGCAACGTTTCTCAAATACAACAACGATGTCAACAATAGAAAAACTACATGGATCTTTCCACGGGTGCGTAAATTGTAATTTTCTTCTATCTCAAATTCATTGTTCCAATACACAGTTACCGATATCATCTGTTTAAAACACATAATGTCATAATTTTATTGTAGTCACACAAACAACAAGGGAGCTGGGAGTGTGGATATTACGTGATGAAACATATGCTCACTATTATCACAACAACTATAACAGATTCATGGGAATTGGTACATGAACTTTTTGACTCTTTTTACGATATTGTAGTTAATTATTTTCATTGACCAACAAAGAAATGAATTCTTTTTTATTTATATTTTCTTATGTAAATAAATTATTTAGTTATTGGAAGATGCTGATCCATTAGCTGAAGACCAAATTTTTGACATTAGAATACGTTGGGCAAAGTTTGTTTTAGAATTAAACAACAGGTAGATTTTTATATAATTTTTCCACTTACCATCAATTATATAAAAGTTGCGTTCAAATTTGGACTTGGTATAGTGATGTTTATTATTGTATTGTCGATTATGTTTGCTCACATTCTACTTGTCCAAGCCGTGTGATTGTAAATAAATAATGGTACA
Organism: Abrus precatorius; assembly: GCF_003935025.1. Taxonomy (NCBI): domain Eukaryota; kingdom Viridiplantae; phylum Streptophyta; class Magnoliopsida; order Fabales; family Fabaceae; genus Abrus; species Abrus precatorius. The sequence continues at coordinate 4,477,232 of NW_020874417.1, forward strand.
AAAGGCCAATAATTAATTATCACATTGAAATAATAATTAAAATTGTTCATTGTTAATGTCATAATTTTATAATCATGAGTATCAATTGTACAACAAATTTTTGCACATTTTTACATATTAAATACTTATAAAGTAACCTAACGTTTTGTCTAAATATTTTACATGTCTAAAAGTCATTACGACCGGAATGCAGACAAACGGGTCATACGACTTACAAATCCTATTATACCATCTATGAAGGTGGATAATTATATCACTCAAATGAATAGTTTGTCAATATGTTTAAAGTGTCAATTTGTGACTGTAATGCAAATGACAAATAGTCTTAATTTTGTTCAAATGCAGTTAATATATGTTAATGTATCATATACAAATTGACACCCATTCTGCAACACACTTCCATTTGTACGTACTGAACGATACATATTTTTCCAATAATAGTTAAAATGTAGTGTAAAAAAAAAACACATGTACATTAAAATTAAAAGTAGAAGTCTCATACGTTATATAAGAAACCATCCATGTGGATAAGTCAATACTTTAATCAGTACTCTGTCAACATACTTCAAATATTGAACATTGAAGGTTTGTTCCTTTTTGTCTCTATTAATACCATAAATCATTAATAGTAATAACTATTAGAATAGCGGTTTAATAATAGAAACATGTAAATTGGAAGTGAGAAATTGTTTGACAAGCACGACTGACCCATTGTTAAGAACTCGCAAAGCAGCACTTGATGAATTTAAAAAAATGTAATTGTTCACGTACAAAAAAGCATTCAAGAACAAAAAATAAAACGATAAAACGTTCCTCTAAACGTTCCTCTTTAGTACCACAACGACATCAGGCACGATGAATACGCACTTGGAGTTCATTTTGGACTCCATACTGCCAAAATGAAATTTCATCTCCAATTTTCAAATTCATTGATTTGCACAAATTATACCAGCCTACACCCAAATACCATTTGCTTGGTGTCTTCCCAAAACATATCTCACAAGATCTGACCATACCATCCTCAGTTCTCAAAATTATGTGCGTTTGTTCTAGGTGCATCACCTAACGAACATAATTAACAGGAAGATGCTGCAATTTATTTTAACACCAAATCATTGTCAGTTTAAGAAAACGTACAATAATAATAATAATAATCAGTCGATGACAAAACTTATTTAATCATTTAATCAATATATGTAAACAAAATCTGATTTTAAAGGAGGCGTACCAGAACATTCCTGACAGAAGCAAAAGAATTGGAAACTTTTCATTTCCAAACCTGCACATAGGAAACTTCAACCGAAACACTAGCGACTGGACATTGCGATTATTGTTATATTCAATTTCGACGTCTTCAGCGTTGGTGATTATTATATGAAAAAGTTTATCACCAACGTAAGTACAAGTCACAAAAAACACTCCATCAAGGTCATACATTTGCACTATCGACCTTCTTGCATTTTTCAAAAAATTGATTTTGCATTTTTCATAGACTGAGGCATTGATTATGTTCCCCAATGGATCTTTAAGCTTTATCTCCTTGTCCACCAATTCATTACGCCATTTTTTTTAATAAAAATCAACATTTATAATTATATCATCCTACAAAGAAAAAGAAATTTTTGCATTTGAAATAATGAATTATGCTTTTTTAAACTATCAAATATATAAACTGAATACTATGTCATTTCATCTACTGAATAATGAATTTAAAAAAATAATAGATCAACAATTTCAACCATTTAAAAAACCTCAAATATAAATAATTTGTATAAATGTGTACTATCTTACGTTCTTCATATATTATTTTGTTGTAATTATATAACACAAAATACCCAAAATGAATCAAGTAATGCTTACTCGGTAACGTTTTAGTTGATACCGGAATGAATTGTTGTCAAGATCGGTTCCTTCTTGTATGTACACCCAATATTGCAGTGTCGTCATTCCTAATGCTTGACTGCTACAACAAAAATTGTTCGAAATAGGTATTTATGATTTGTGGTAAATTTTGTTTCGCACTCTTAATCAACGCTTCATATGTTGTTAAGTTTTGGTTCTTTGAAAATATTACAGGTTGCCAACTTAATGGAACGTGTGTCAATTAATGTACTTCACCTAACTCCTAATATAATATAATTATTTTACATGCTGAAAAGACCCTTTTGATGCACTTAGGTTTAAATGTGGACTTTACAATTTTCACAGTATTGACGCAGAGTTGGTACTTTTTTCACTTATTTGTATACGAGGCACAAAGATTTTTACTCTGCAATCATCATGATTCATCAAATCAGGCACACACGTGATTGGTTTTACGCATTCCAAAGAATGTCATGTCAACCCACTGAGGCCGTCAGCTGCCATATTAAAGGCAAGTTATAATTTACGTGTTACATCTTCTCCAACTATTATATAAACATCACAATTTAATATTTTTATTTATGTTTTTAAAATTAAAATCACAATTTGTTGGAAATTGTTCCTCATTTAATAATAATATAAACACAAATAATTTAAGACACTGTACATCAGCTTTTGTAATGCCATAATCGTTGGTAACTTCAATAATCTTAAATGGTGATAAGGACTTAATTGTCCAACAATAATCGTTGGTATCTAAATATTAAGATTAACAATACATTTACATATGTACCTTATAAGTACTTCAAAATAATGTCAAATAAAATTTGGTATTATTATTATGTTAATTATTATGCCGATGTATTATTATTAGGGTATTACATTTTTCACTGTAATTAAAATACCAATTTGGAGGGTTTTATAGTCGACAACAATAATTTTCTTCACGTCTTAATTATCAAATGAATGAAACTATAGAAAAAATTATTATAAACAAATATATATTTTTGACTAATAGTTTCAAAATAACGAAGCGGTCATTTTATGAATATTAACATCGGACTTGTCCTTTACCTGATGTTAATACGCAGACGATGTTAAAATTAAATGACACTTCATCTGCATCGACTGCTTAGATGTCCACCCATGTGCACCGATGTGTTACAGAATTGTCAAATTCATGCGTATATCTTAATGAAATGAATTGTCAAACACATGCCCTACTCTGTTGACTGATAATGTCTACGACCTCATACACGAAAGGTATAATTTAATATTATTTATATCTGATTCATTTTATATAAATAATAAATCAATAATAGTATAATAAACTACAGATTGATTTTCATACATTCTACAAAAAGTCAACTTTATATAAATACATACATATATATATATATATATATATATATATAAAATAAATTTATCATTCATCATCATAGAAGATTTTGTTATTCTCATACGAAAACCAAAATCCTTGTTAGGTGTAATTGTTACATTGATGTTCAAATACTGATGCATCGACAAATATAACTTAATTATATAAAGCGATGTAAAAACAATTAGGTGTAATTGTTCAAAGTTCACAAAAATAAACAAAAAATGATTTACAATCACAAATAACCCATTCTTAAAATAAATGTTCAAAAATTGACAATTTTATATATTGCTATTGCAACATTCAATTAGTGGAAAATCAATTATGATATGCAACTTTCAAATAAATCAAAATCGATTATGATTTACAACCGATGTCAAACGGGTCCGCTTTGAAACATTTCAAAATCGTTTATGACCTGCAACCCATGTCAAACACATCTTGTTCTTATAATGCAAATTCGGTTACGACCTACAAACCTGACAACAACATTGTAAAACTGCGACCATCTTTTTTTTGTTTTTAACACGAGTTATATCATGTACTATAACTTAATTTAAAAATCTCACAATTTTGAAAGCCTGCTTAAAAATAATTAATAAATACTACTATAAGTTTTTCAAAATACATCTAATTTAATACAACAGTCATGCAATTTCAAAGCAATAAAAACTAATTTTATAAAAGTTTTAGGATTATTTGAAATGTATATTTAAGATTATGAACAAGGTTAAAGGTACATTTAAAACAATCTTCACATAAAATATTGGATCTAAAACCAGTTTCAACTACAATTACGATTTAAAAGCATTATTAAACCAAATATAAAATTTCAACCTACTTATATTAAAGCATTATTATAGCACCATTTTTGCAAAATTATTTTATGTTAATAAACAAAACAGCACCCTTAGATTGCAATGTTATAATTAATCATAAACTGGAAAAAAAATAATTGTATATGACTTCAATAGTATATGTCCAAAGAAAAACATTAAGCAAGTCACCAAAAAAAAAAATTGAAAACTCAAGCGTTATTGTAATTGTTCATGATGCACGGCTTATACGAACTTCGAGCTCATTTTGCACTCCAAAGTGCCAAAATGATATTTCATCTCCTTGTATCAATTTCAATGCTCTGTAAAAGTTGTACCACCCTGCACCCAAATACTTCTGGGATGTCTTCTTCCTATATAATATTTGACAAGATGAAATGATAAGTCCACCCTTTTCTTTCAAAATCACGTGTCTCTGTCCTGCTAACATCACCTCACGGACATAGTTAACAGGAAGAGACTGTAATTACAAATATACCAATAAATTTGTTAAAACAAATAAAATCAACCATTCATTCACTAGATTTTTATTTGATATTTATACATACCAGTACATTATTCCAATATGCAAATGATTTTGACACTTGTCGTTGCCACATCTTCACATATTCTACTTTGACCTTAACGAAGGTTTTGCTTGGAGCATATGGGTCAATCTGACGATATTCAATGTCTAGATCTTCGATGTTGGTGATTCTTATTTCAAAAACATTATCACCATCGTACTTAAAGGTGACAAAATATACACCATCAAGTTTATAAAATTTTCTTATCAGTCTTAATACATTTCTAAAATAACCGACTATTGCATTTCTATTTTCATATATTGTCACATTAATAACATTCCCCAAAGGATCTTTCAGGTAAAAATGTTTTTCCATAATATTAAAACGCCATTTTCTATAAAAGCCACCATTGATAGTTATATCATTCTGCATCAATACAAAACAACAAATTATATATATATATATATATATAAATATATATAATATTCCTTTACAAATTGAAAAACATAATAAACAAATAATGACAATTTCATCGACCAATAATTAGAAAAATACAATACGTTCAATATCCAATAAATTGATGAAAAAATTACGTACCCGATCACACTTCAGTTGACATCGGAATTCATCGCTGTCAAGATTATTACCTTGCTAGATGTAAGAATAAAATTCCATGGTTGTTTATAATCAAGCGATGAGTACCTCTAATCTGATACTAAATCACAGCAACCGTCAACTTTATACTGCCCATGAAGAGAAGAGGTGAAGAGGTTTACATACGAATATGAGTTCTTGTACTTGTAAATTTTAATGCATTCAATATTATTTGACATGTGGATATTCGAAGAGACACCTTCTTTTAAATCCTAATGTGGACTGACACTGTTATAGAGTCTATTAGGCGTGTGTAGGACCCAAACAAACTACTCCTTTCATCACTGATAATCAACTTGGTGACCCACATGACACGTCACTTTGTTCATAACTTCCTTTTACTGTCTAAAAAACATAATTGTAACGCAATAGAAGATGTTTCTGCTCCTCGCTCAGGCCCATTGTCCTTCACCTTTCAAAATTTATTTTTTATATTATGGGTATATATTGATGCTTAAAGGCCGAAAGGCCCATTAAGCCCATGCTTCTGTTCATAACAACATGCCATTTCACATCATGGTTTCATGTATATATTGTATATTGTTCATTTTCACAACACAAATGCTCAACATTTCCTTGTTAAGGAAAAATATTTAGACATTGGTTATTTTATAACTGAGTTATGGTACAAACCGATGTAGAAGTTAACTTATTTTAATATTACCTACAAGTACAAATATTACGTTATTTAATTAATAAATATGTTCCATCATTTCATGTATGCAATTTGCAGCAAAAAGGTTGATACAATACAAGATGTGTTTGCATTGCACCACAAATCGTTGTACACCATCAAATATTAAGTTTTGTTTATTTCTGCTTTTAAAAATTTCAAATACTTTAACATTATTTTTTTATCATGCTAAAAAATATTGTTATTTTTTTATACACTTTATATTAAACTTTTATCATACATTTTGTTTACTAATACTAAATTAAAAAACAAATTTCTTAAAGGCTTCTATAAAGTATCAACTAATTAATTAATAATACTATAATGTTTATGAAAATACACTAATTTATTACAACAGTGATGCAATCAAATAAATTAACTTCACATTATAAATTTATTTTATGAATGTATCAAAAGTAAATTATTTTTTCTATTATTGTAATTTTAGATTTAAATTAAATTCATTTTACTTAACACTAAATTTACAACTAAGTTAACATAAAATATTGTCTAATATTTAATAACTATAATTACTTTGTCGACTGAATTATAAATCAAAGTAAAAATTTTAATTTTATTTTAATACAATATGAATGTAAAATATGCACATAATTTATATATTTTAAATCAAATATATAAAGATATATTTTTATATTAATTATATCAAATTGAAATTTTTAAATCAATAATAGTATAATGAACTACAATTTTATTATCGTTATATCAAATACAAATTGAGGACAATAAATTATACCTGATATAATTTTAATTGAATACAACATTAATACATATATCAAATTGGTTCTATCATACAAAATAATTAAATATAGTATATATGATACTCAGACAATGACATTCGTGGACTAAATAGATGTATAATACACACCTATCGTCGACATTGCATGTTGACACCATTATTTCAAATTTGAAAATGGGTTGTCACTTCTACATCGGTTGAATTGGATGACCAATGCAATAATCCTTCACAAGGTATATTTACATGGGTTCTCTCATATAATAGATGTAAAAAGTGGCCACATCAACCTAACACAACCGATGCAAATATAGTCCATGAACATAATCTATAAAGTGGTTGCCTAATGATATCGGACTTGCCACAAAACCGATGCAAATTGAGTCCTTCACAAAGTATATCTACATGGGTTCTCTCATATAACAGATGTAAAAAGTGTTCACATCAACCCAACACAACCGATGCAAATACAGTCCATGAACATAATCTATAAAGTGGTTGCCTGATGACATTGGACTTGCCACAAAATCGATGCAAATTGAGTCCTTCAAAAAGTATATCTACATGGGTTCTCTCATTTAACAGATGTAAAAAGTGGCTACATCAACCCAACACAACCGATGCAAATACAATCCATGAACATAACACAATCGATGCAAATGTAAAGCCCTAAGCTCCCACTTCTATTTGTTTCACGTATATATTCTTCATTTTCATTTTTACAACAAAAATGGTAAACAGATTCTTCTTATCACACTAATAAACATGGGTTCTTCTATATTTGTGTTATGGCACAAATTGATGTTCACGTTTAACTACTTCTGTAATATTGCCTACAATTTTAAATTAAATTATTTTATTACTTCCATCATTCCATCTACAATCTGTATCTTAAAGGTTGATATAGCAGAAAATGTGTCTGTGTTTCACCACAAATACCATCAAATATTATATATGTCTTTCACAGATGAAAGATAAAAGTGCAACTAAAATAAAACATATCATTGTTAAATATAAGTCTCAAGAGATAATTCTGATACAGTTCCACATTTGTCGGGAAACCAAATGGGACATAATGCGATCCAGTTCCATAGTTATGTCGCGATGCGAAAAATTTAAAATAACAACATGACCAACAAGAAGAAGAGGTACAAAACACGAACAACGAATAGAAACATGAAATTACCAATGTATCTTTTCATAAATCTAACTTGAATAACCGGTATCCTGTAATTCATTCTTAACTACTCAATTAAAATTAACGGTTTATAGTATATGATTACTTTTACAAAAGTTTTTTTTCTCTTACTTTTTACAAAAGAAAGGAAGATATTAAAATCCACTTTGTGACACACAGGGTACAAACTGAACAATAAAAAAGAAGATAAGAATCAAAGTTTACGTGAACAAAAAGCAAAAAGCAAAGTTGCATAAGTTCACAAATACAAATAAAATAATAAGGAAAAAGACAAGAAACAACATACATGAACAAAGAAATAAACAAGCTACAAATAAGACGCAAGAGAACATCGATCATCCTCATCATAAAAATTGAGGTACTGCAAGAAGTAGCGTGTTTTCGGAAGAGTAGAACATCAATCATCCTTATTATAAATAAGCAAAAACAAAGGTAAAAATTGAGTTAATGGAAGAAGTGACATGTTTTTAAAAGAGTAGAACATCAATCATCCTTATCATAAATAAATAAGCAAAAACAAAAGTAGATATAAGCGTTCAACTTTTCACAAGATATCAATGTACCTATT